>NW_023425493.1:1507500-2107500 GCF_014108245.1 Pipistrellus kuhlii
CCCATCCATGTTTGGGCACACGGATGGAGCGAGTGGCTCCCTCCGAGCCCTGCCCGGGAGGGGACAGTATCTGTTTAGATTTGTGTCTAAATTTAAACCCCGATGGCCGGCCTCCCTCCCCTGCTCCTCCCCCTCCCCGCCCTCCCTCTCCACCTCCTCCTCGCCTTTCCCTCCCCCGCCCCCCCACCCTGTCCTCAGCAGAGGCCGGAGGCTGGCTGTCCCGCAGCAGCAGCAGCTAGCGGAGCGGCAGCCCTCCAGCCCTGCCGCCGAGCGGGACCCGGGGGCCGGATCGGGGACGGCGGACCCGAGAGACTGGGCAGAGGAGTGAGGTGGCACCTGGAGGACATGGAGGTACCGCGGGGCGGGCGTGGTGGGCGGGCGCGGGCTGGGCAGGGCGCGGGGGTGGGAGAAGGCGATGCCTGCCGCTGGCCACCCCCCAGCACGTCCAGCCCACCTGGCAGACCTGCGGCAGGCGGCGGGAGGGCCGCCAGGGGACAGGGCTCCTGGGTGCAGGCACTTCGGAGTGGGACTCACAGGCTCAGGACACAACTCTGTGAGCGGCGCTCTGCAGCCCGGCCCGCAGAAAGCAGAAGCCCTGAGTCTGGAGCCAGTTTTGAAAGAGAAACAGGCGGCAGGGAGGCCCTCCTCCGCCTGCTGCCTCCCCCGAAGGTGGCCTAAGCTTCTCCCGTCCCACAGCCACAGCTCTCAGAACTTTCTGCAAAACTCCCTCGCGGGCAAACAGCACCGCTGCTGATGCATCTGGAGAACTCCCTGCATGGCCCCGGGCGTGTGTGTGCTCTGGGGCGGGGAGGGGTGCTGGCCACCTCTGTGGGGCACCCTGGGCGAGGCCCGCCCGCCCTTCGCAGCCTGGGATTTTCCTGGCACCGTTCCAACCTCAGGGGGTCCAGGAACCACCCCGCAGGGGCAGGGAGGAGTAGCTGGCTGTGTGCCCGGAGTAGCGGGGCGTGTTCCCCTGTTCCGTCCCCCAGGTCCCCAGCTTCCCGGATCTCTCTCTCGCAGCTGAGAGTGGACATTTAGCCCGCGTCCATCTCGGCAGAGTCTGGGACTTTAGTGAGGAGCTTCTGAGGGGAGGCTCTGCGGGAGGAGACGGCTCCCGCGGCCGTGGCCATCCTGTCCGCTGCCCCCTCCCCACTCCAGCTCTGGCCCGGAGCCCTGGTTGACTCGCTAAGCTAGCCCCGCGCGTGGCCTGGGCCCTGCGGATTCCCTTCAGGCACCACGGTGTGTGTGTGTGCTGGGCAGGCACCCTGCATTCCTGTCTTCCAGGGCTGGGGGTCGCCTGCAGGGAGGCTTTATGGAGTCTGGGGCACTATGGGACCAGCAGGAGTGTGAGTGTAGACACTTGGGTAAATCAGGGAAACTGAGGCAGGTGAGGGCTGGGTGGAGTGGGGGTGATGCACAGACATTAGCAAGTGGTGCTCAGAAGTCTCTCCGAGGTCCCCTGCTGCCTCCTGCTTCTGGGCAGGAGGCAGAGATGCCGGGATGCCCCCCTGGGGGTGAGGCCGCTCTGGACGTGGGTGCCCCCCCTGGGAGCGCAGGCACCAGGGCCCCGGCCGCAGGTCCGGTCTGGGTGCCTGCCTGGCGCCCGTGGCTGTGGGGGCGGGTTGGAACCGGCTGCCGCGTGAGGACCCAAGGCCGGCGTGCAGCTTGTTCTAGGAAGACAGAGGGACCCTGCCTGGCCAGGCCTTCCTTCTCCCTCAGTTGAGGAAGGAAGTGTGTGTGGCACAAACCCTGAACCGTCACCCGGGGTGCTTCCGGGGAGGGAGGGCATGAACGGCCCGGCCACCGGTCTGCACAGAGGGGAAGGGAGTAACTATGGCTCCACCAGGAGGGCAGAGGCGCAGTGGGCCCAGCAGCAGCCTCTGCCTGTCGGGGCGCCCTGAGCCCGCACGCTCAGGTCTGCGGGTGGCAGGGGCCGCTTTTGAAGCTTCTTTGTGGAAGCACCTGAGTGTGGCACAGCCCAGCCTGCCGGGAAGGGAGGAAAGAGGGAGCCAGGAGCGGGGAAGTGGGTGCTCTGGGCAGGAAGTAACTCTATGAGGGACGTGCTGTGTGGGAGTGGGCTGGGAATTCCTGGACAATCGCAGAGCGGAACCCTCTTTTGAGTGGCGAGACCCACTTTGGAGACATGAAGGGGCCTCGATGTTTGGGGAGGAACGGAGTCACAGTGTCCCCACTGACAGGCCAGCAGGCTCCGGAGCGTCCCTTCCTGGGAACCCCCCTGGGAGCGCTGGGACATCCTTTCTCTCTTTAGGTCACTGTGACCGCGGTGGACAATAGCCCTCTTCGCTCAGCCAGGGAGCCTCTGGGGGACGAGGTGCTGGTGAAGGCTCGCCGTCCGGGGATCGAGGCTCACTGCACAGTATCGTGGCCCAGGGCCGTTTTCAGCCGTGTGAGCCAGTGACGGCCGGGGTGGACCCTGCGTTCTCGCTGTCCAGACTCTCACGGAGGCCCGGGGAGAGGAGGGTGGCCGGGAGGGGCGCGGCGGGTGCGGGGGAAGCCGCCTTCCCTGCAGAGGGAGCAGGGGGCTGGAGAGGGAGGCGGGGGCCGCGGAGAAAGGAAAGCATGGGCAAACCGCGGGCCTCTGCGTGGGGTGGACGCTGGCCAGCGGCAGCTGGACTCTCCGCCGTTGGGGGGAAAGGGCCACTCTTTCTTCATGCGAGGCCTCCGCGCCTCACTGTGGCCCAAAGGGGGGCCTCTTTCCGATTCAGACCGAGGCCAGCCCTAGTCTTCAGAGGCTGATGGCCTGGACTCAGCTCGTGGGCAGTGGGCAGCGCCGAGAGAAAGATGGGGCCACAGAATGACGCGGCAGGAACGCCAGCCATAGGCCGAGCCAGGGACCAGGCAAGGTGTGACTTTGAGAGTACGAGGGGAAGGCGGGAAGGCTGGCCTCGCCGCTGTAGGGGGAGAGAAATGACCTGTGGGATGCCAGGGGGGAGGGTCGCTCACTGGTCTTAGGTGAGCAGTGCGTGCCTATACCACAGCCATGCGATCTCACCAGACAAGGCTGTTGACAAATGAGTTAACAAATAGGAGCTCCTTCCCTCCAGCCCTGGCCCCACAAGCCTCCTCCGGCTCCAGGGCTCCAGCCCCTCGGAGCCCTTCGTTCAAACCAGGTGAGAGCGCCCGGCCTCTCCCTGAAGGCTCCCTGAGTTCGGGAGCCCGAGGCCTGCACCCTCGGCCTGATGGGCACATGATCCTCGCTGGTTGAATGAGAAACATGCTGGAAGGTGAGAGAAGGATCGGGTGCTCCTTTTTAAAGCCAGGCTTCCACCTGCTGGTTTTGATTGCCGTGGTAGGCATGGCCATGGGAAATGCAGACCCCAGAGGCGCAAGCACTGATTCTGTCCCGGAGAGGTGCACGGCGAAGCCGCTACGGCAGGAACGGAGGAGGGAAGTGTGCAGTAGAGAAAGAGGAGACTCAGGACACTTAGGTTAAAGGTCACTCTGAGTACTTTCGCCTGGGCTGTAGTCAGCACCGAAGAGCCAGGAGCACTTGCAGAAAGTCTAATTTTTGTGGACTAAGCGCTTCATTTGCTCGACAAGATAGTAGACACGTGACATCAGCTACTGTTCAGGCGAACAAGTGGGGGATCCAGCCGGTGAGAATTAGGCTTTGTTGCCATTGGCTAAACGATGTCTGCTTTATTTTATTTTATTTTATTTTTTATTTATTTTTCCCTGGTGTCTGCTTTGGATGGAGGCCGTTAGAGAGGCCTTCTCTCTGAGGCAACCCCAAGGCCCTCCCCGCTGTCACCTGTCCTTCCCCGTTCATTCTGTGATTGAGCACTGGCTACATGCTAGCGTTCGTGCTTCAATGGCACCGAAGGTTACTGGGCCATCCTATCTGCGACCCTCACAGACTATCGGTATCACTGGGGGGGAGGGGGGGATGTATCATATATACAAGGTGTTCATTGTACTTCATGAAGTGTTTTCTCCCCCAATCTCACCAACAGCCTTCGCTGTTTTGGGATCCCTCCCCTCGCTGAGCTCTGGGTCAAACTAGGGACTGTGTGGCCTCTGGGAGCTGAAGTGTGTGGTTGCGGCTGCATACTCCTTTTCTTTTCCTCTTCTTGTTTTTTTTTTTAAATATAATTTTATTGATTTTGTACAGAGAGGAAGGGAGAGAGATAGTTAGAAACATCGATGAGAGAGAGTCATCGATTAGCTGCCTCTTGCACACCCCCTACTGGGGATATGCCCGCAACCAATGTACATGCCCTTGACCGGAATCAAACCCGGATCCCTCAGTCCCCAAGCCGATGCTCTATCCATTGAGCCAAACCGGTTTCAGCCCTCTTCTTGTTTTTTTAAATGTACTTTATTGATTTCTCACAGAGAGGGAGAGGGATAGAGAGTTAGAAACATCCATCAGCTGCCTCCTGCACACCCCCTACTGCAACCAAAGTACATGCCCTTTATCGAACCCGGGACTCTTCAGTCCTGGGACCCTTCAGTCCGCAGGCTGACGCTCTATCCACTGAGCCAAACCAGTGAGGGCATGCATACCCCTTTTCTGTCTGGCTCCCAGGCTCTGTGGGACCCTCGGTAACAGTGGCTTCCACTAGGAACACCTCCCATTGCTGTCCGCAGGGACGGGGGAGGCTGGGGTAGCGGGACTGAAGGCCCGGAGCCTGTCAGAGGCCCAGCACATTCTGGAAGGGGTCGGGGGTCAGAGCCTGCTGAGGCGCGGCCCCTCGCCGCCAGGCAGCCAGGCAGCGGAGCTTGGCCGGAGCGTTGGTTCCGTGGGAAACCTGAACACTGGCAGCTCCGCGGCCCCGTAATCTTATCGGGGCCACCGGAGAAAGCATGTTGATTCCAGAGAAATCCGCAGGCAGCTCCGCCTGCCTCCAGTAATAGCTTCAAGCTTGCAGAGCCAGCTCGGCCAGCCTGCTCACGGCCCGGCACGTCACAGCTCTCGCTCCGGGCGGGAGGAAGCCACAGAATCGAGGAGAACCTGAGACCCCCGGGAGGGACACCAAGGCCATAAGCGACGCCAAGGCCGCGGGGACCGGGCACCCGGGGCCTTTGCAAACCTCCCGGCGCGTCTCTCATCTGGGCAGTAGCTCAGCCTAAGCCCTGAGAAATGAGATGGTCAGTTTCATCACAAAAGCAGCATTCACTCCTGGTCGGCCTTCAGGGGGCACGTAGATATTCCTATCTCCATGGAAACAGGATGCCGTCTATCACCGAGCACAGAAATGTAGCGGCTGCCAGGGCCCTCCTGAGCTGGACCGGAGAGGACACTACCTCACACCCTGGGCTTTTGGGCAGTGAACTCCCCAATTCCCCCCGTTAGGCTTCCTGGGTGCCTGTCTCCCGGGATTGTGGGACATGAGCGGGGAGCCCGGGGGCTCGGCTGTGAAGTCCCCCGGGGAGGGCAGGGACTCCCCGGGAAAGGTGAGGCGGACATGCAGGCCCTGCTGTGGGACGCCCTCCGGTGCCATCAGGGCCCCTCCTCGATGGCCAGCGTGGGCCCGGGCTGGAATCCCCGGGAAGTCCAGACATTGGAGCCGGCATTCCTCCAGCCGAGAAGCGAAGTGCCGGCCTCCTCAGACGCCCGGCCCTGGTTTGGAACCTGCTTGCTCCAGGTCACGCCACCTCCTGGAAGTCACAGCCCTCCCAGGCAGGGTCCGCTAGAGCGAGGCAGCAGCACGGCCCAGGCCCCACCGACACGCCTGAGGCCTGGGGACACACAGGTGAGCGTGTCCCCTCTGGTCCTGGCAGGACTCGGGTTGGCAGGCAGGCGCAGGACAGGGCCTGAGCTCCCTGGACAGAGGGCTCGCCCCGCTGGCCTCAGGCCGGGCTTCCTGCTGCAGATGACTCTATGCTGAGTCTCAGGGCAGCCTGGGAGTTCAAAGGCAGCTTCTCTACTGGGAGCCGGAGAAAACGCACTTCCTCGGTGTGGGGCTCCCCCATGCGAGACCTCCTGGCAGCCCTGGGAGTACCCATCTGACCTCACCCTGATTTCAGCCCCTCACCCACCCCCACACACCCTGCCTGGGGCCAGCCCCCAGCCGCAGCTGCTGAGGGGATGTGTCTGAAACAGGCCCAAGGGATTGCCTGTGGCCAAGCTCACCAAAAGCCACCCCAAGTCCCTCCACCTGCTCCCCCGGAGAGAGGCCCCTGGGAATGAACCCCACGGAGAGCGCGCCTGGCCCTCACACCTGGACTGAGCCCGCTCCCTCCCGGGCCCTGTGCCGCCCCTGCTCTCCAGGCCCATGCAGCTGGTGGAGGGGGCCCGAACCCGAGGGACCGCTCAGCAACAGGCGGCTGGCTCCATGCAGGCGGGAATGATCAGTCTAAGGTAACAATCAGTCACCTGAGGGCCTGGAACATTCTGGAAGCTTGCCCTGCCACGGCCCTGGCCCGGGAAGGTCAGAACTAGCCAGCCACACCCTCCACTCAACCGCACGGATGAGGAGGTCAGCCCCGCCAGGGGCCGTGGCAGCAGCTGCAGGCGCTTGGTGAGCACCGCTGGGGTCCCGGCCGAGACCTCGAGGGAGCAGCGCTCGGGAGCCGGGTCTCCGGTCAGACCGCGTCGTTCAGGCCGGCAGAGAACACGCGTGTCCGTGCCACTCGGGACTCACTCACGGAAGACTTGCACAACTCGTGGTCTGGGTGTCCAAAAGCTGTCCCAATGTTGTCAGTGATTTCCGTTGCTCTGTGCTTTGGGGTGTGATAGGACGGGCAGGTAGGTGTGAGGGGAAGTCATGGGGTGCAGGCAGGCCCGTTTCTACAGGAAAGGCGTCAGCGAAGCATAAATCTGAGCCATTAGGGGCAGCTGCTTACAATGCTCCTCCTGCATCTGAGCCCCAGAACAGCTGATGTGTTGGATGGAGTCATCGGGAGGGATAGCTTATCGCCATCCTTTCTGATTTGGGAATTTCCCCAAGTGAATAGGGAACTGAACCTTTCTACATGGGGTTACACAACACTCAGAATTGCCCCCACCCTCCGCACTACACCTGAGACAAGAGCCCTGCTCTGGTGCCTAAGGAAGCGATGAGGGAAGGTGGCCTAGGGGAGCGCTGGCACCGGGGTGGGGTTGAAGAAAATGGTAGAAACAGCGGCCCGCTGCCCTCTCCGTCTGGGTTAGTCTCATCACGGCCTTTGGGGCAGGCCACGGATAAACCCGGAGACCTGGGTTCCAGTCCAGCGTCAGGCACTGGCCTTGGGGTGTCCTGGCTGGTCCCTCCACCTGTCAAGCTGGCACCTGCTCCACTCACCTTGTAAGGCTATTTAGTGAGGAAGTAAGATGGTGCATGCTGCATGAGATAATCCATGAAAGTACCTTAAAAATGAAAATATCCCATGAAACCTTGGTGGTGCGGTTATTACTTATAAGTGGATTTTGTGAGAAATTTTAACAATCTGGGGCGTCTTACATAAGAACGTTCCGGCATTCTCTGCCCCGTGGAAGGTGGCGGAGGGCGTGCAAAGAAGGCGACATTGCTGAAAGTGAGCAAAGCTAAGGCTTCCATTGCGGACCAAGGAGGATGCACGAGGAGGCTGTGAAAAGCAAAAGATCCCAGCTCTCCTTCTCAAAGCACTTTCCCTTCTCTCGGACCCGAAGCAGCGAGTCTGAGAACCCCACCACCGGCCCTCTGCCTGCCACGAGCAGAGTGTAACACGGCCTTCCGGAGGAAGGCTGGAGAAGGACGCGGGAGTGAAGAGCACGGGCCCGGAGCCAGGCCGCTGGGCTTGCATCCTGACTGCCCGTTACCAGCCTGGGGCCTCTCAGGGCCTTGGTTTTCCCGTCTGTGGAAGGGAATAGTGACAGGACCTGCGCGGTTGGGTTGTGATGAGGACGAAATGAGGTCATCGTGGTGTGGAGTGCGCAGAGCTGTGTCTGCACGTCACAGGCGTGGTAGCGTGTTTGTTGGGTAAGAAGGCTTGATGGTCATTTAGAAGGGAACGCCCTCCCTGGCTGTGGGCGCCGCTCTGACTGGGACCCGGGGTGGACAGGGGACATCTGAGGTCCGCTTCCGGCTGAGAGTGTGGGGAGAGGGGTGGTTGGTGCACCCGGCCTTCGGAGCTCCGCAGGGACGCTCGGGCCTCCTCCAGGGGCTGGTCCTGGGGGCAGCGCTGGGACCCCCATGTCCAGACGAGAGCCTGGGAGAGGGGAAGCCAGGGAGACGGGGAGCCTGGGCCCAGGAACGGCAGGTCTGAACTGTAGGCTCCCAGGCAGCCAAGGCCTGGCTCAAGGGACGCGCTTTAAAGAAAGGGAGGGCCAAGACCGGTTTGGCTCAATGGATAGAGCGTCGGCTTGGGGACTGAGGGGTCCTGGGTTCGATTCCGGTCAAGGGCATGTACCTTGGTTGCGGGCACATCCCCAGTAGGGGGTGTGCAAGAGGCAGCTGATCGATGACTCTCTCATCGATGTTTCTAGCTCTCTATCTCTCTCCCTTCCTCTCTGTACAAAATCAATAAAATATATATTTTAAAAAAAAAAAAAAAAAAAAGAAAGGGAGGGAGGAGAGGTGTGTGTGGCTCCCGGTGGAGCTGCGACATGAGCAGGTGGGAAGTGGCAAGGATGTCAGTCCAGCTCACCTGACCCTGACGGCGTGCTTCCCTCCCTCCTCCTCTCTCCCCGCACCTGGTTAGCTCCTCCCTGCCCCGTGCTCGCCTGTCACCCCTGCAGGCGAGGCCCGGACAGGTGGGATCCGGAGACAGCCGCGGGGTTGGAGAGCGAGACGCTAACCATTCACACCGGCCCCTCTCAGCGACATCCCGCCTGAGCTGCTCTAGGCTTACGAGCTGAGCGCTCCCATGTGCCAGCAGGGCGTTGGGGTCTCTCAGCCACGCAGGTTACGTGCGTCATGGGGATGTCTGGGCGAGATGCATGCAGAGCGGCCTGGCCCACAGGTGGCTGTGCACCTGGAACGCAGGTCTGTCCCGAGGGCGGTTCCGGGGACCGCCGCGGGCTCTGTTCCTGGCCCTCCCTCGCTAAGTGTTTTTGTTAATGACTTGGTTGAAACATAGAAAGACTCCAGATGACCCACAGCTGGGATCGCTAATACTCTACATGACATATTCAAGTTCGAATGATTTACATAGGAAGAGATGCCGGGCCAAAACCAACACGATGAAATTAAACAGCGGCGGATGCAGAGTCCTAAAGCTTTAGGAAAACGTCCTACGCCAGCGCAGGGAGACCTGCTGGGAGATACATACCCATGCGGCCAGTCATCCCACAAATATGCACCGGGCCTCCTCAGGGGTTCTCGGAGGAGGTCAGATCTGAAGATGCTGTCTCCGCACGCTGAGCATGATGCAAGTGGCCTCTTATCTCCAGTCAGTGCCGGCGTCCTAAGTGGCAGGCGGGCGGCCGCTGAGGGGCTGACGCCCAGGGAGAGGTGGCCTGGAGCTAGAAGACAGGGAGGCTGTGAGGAACCGGGGGAGGGTCCTGGTATTTGGTGTCTGCCTGGAGGCTGCTGCGGGCAGTGGGGACCCGGAAGGAGCCTGGGTGACTGCGTCTCAGGCCCGAGCAGGAAGAGGCATTTGCTGGTTTGGGGCCGGAAGGGCTGAGTTTGACTGAGGCGTTGGCAGGATGACCAGAATTGGGAATTCAGGACTGGAGATTGGAGGGCGTTGGGCTGGAAGGTGGTCCCCGGGCTGGGGCCGGTGAGGTGCCTGGAGAGAGACGGGCACGCCGAAAACCACGCTGTGGACGTCTCTGCCATTCGAGGAGCACCAGGACCGCGGAGGACAGCGAAGGGCGCCTCAGTTTATATGCAAAGGGCTGGGTGTTTGTTCAGCTGACCACACACTTCACATAAACTAACACTTTCCATCCGGGGCTTTATCCCTGTGTCTCACAGATGTAGGACGTGGATTTCTCCCCTGCCCACGCGCCCTCCCCATGACCTTTCCCCAGCATTCTCTCTGAGGCTCAGGAGCACAGGCCGAGGGAAAATGGGCCTAACTGGGGGCTGACCTGAACTGGGCTGCAGCCCAGGGGGACAGGATGGGGCAGGTAAGGGGGGGGGACTGGGGCAGCATTATGTGTCCAACAGGCAAAGGTCTTGTAGCTGCTTTTCGTGGGACCAGGCTGCGGTCCCCATCGATCCTGCTAGGCCCCCAGCCACGCACGTCGGGAATGGTCCACACCAGGCACATTCTGATTGTTTCTAAAATGACAAAACCCGCCGAAACCAGTTTGGCTCCGTGGATAGAGCGTCGGCCTGCAGACTGAAAGGTTCCGGGTTTGATTCCAGTCAAGGGCATGTACCTTGGTTGCAGGCACATCCCCAATAGGGGGTGTGCAAGAGGCAGCTGATCGATGATTCTCTCTCATCGATGTTTCTAACTCTCTATCCCTCTCTCTTCCTCTCTAAAAACATCAATAAAAAAATATATTTAAAAAAATTGTTTAAAATGACAAAACCCCAATGAACCAGAACTCTTCTCAGAAAACCCCAAGACTTCACGTTCTGGGTGCTCTCCATAGTCTTAAAATATACATTTATAATTCAGCTAATAGTAAACCTTTCAGGCAAAATTGCAAAAATATATCATCCTAACACAACCATTACTTTCTTTCTCACTTCTGATCCTCAATTTTATCCCTTTTGTCATTAAAAAAAAAAAAACTGGGAGAAAAAGACAATTCCGATTCATGTAACTACTTCCCATTTTGTGTGTCCTTATTATTCGTAGCCACATAGATCCTTCTTACAAAACCGTAGCCATAACACCGCGACGTGGCACCCCACCTCTGCCCTCTCGTCCGCAGGGCAGCGCCCACCATCGTCCACCGCGTCCTCGTGTGGACGTCTGCATGGCGTTCCGTTGTACAAATACGCCCGAAGCTGCTTCATCCTCTTTCTATTTCAGGGAATGGCCTTTGTTTCCATTTTCTCCGTCTCATAAATAACATCGCTTTACACAGTCCATGGGGTGTTTCTTCTTCTGAATTACTTGGTTGGAAGCAATTCCCAGGAGGGGATCATTAGGGCGAAGGGTCTGGGAGTTTTGATGGCTCCAGTGAAGGCCTGCCTGCCTTCCTCCCTCAGCGTCTGGTCTACCCGGTGAGCACAGACCAGGCCATCGCCCGGTTCGCCACAGAGCCCGTCCTCCCAGGGCCCATGCCCTGGCCCGCTCCTCCACAGGGAGGGGGAGGGGGAGAGGGAGGAAAAAGGTGTGGACACCCTGGGAAATGAAGCAATCTGTGGCACTTCCTGCTGGACAGATGCAGATGGGTGGGGGGAGGGGAGGGAAATGGAATACCAGCAGAGGGAGCAGGGCAGAGTGATCCGGGACACGAGGAGCCGCTCCCCTTCCTCCCTACCCCCCAGCCATGGATGGAGGCTGAACCCTGAGAGTTTGCCTGCCCTCAGGGCCTTGGGGAGCCACGGACTGGCGCCTGGGAAAGCTCTGGGTCTCGGGCCAGAGCGGTCTGTGTGGTCACTCACCCGCCTGCTCGCTGAGGACGTATTTGACGAGTGTGTCTGGCTCTGTGCTGGGAATTCTGGACACAAAAGGGCATAAAGCTTGGACCCTGCCTTCAGAGACTGCACCCCAGTCAGGCTCAGAGGATAACAATGATGACCACAGGGTGGGCCAGTGTCCAGTCACCTGTGCTCAGGACCCAGCTCAGGCATGAGCCGGGGAGGAGGTGGTGTCTGAGCTCCATCCAACAAGGAGGGCGTGAGAGTTGGGGTGGGAGAGAGGAGAGTGTGGACAGGAGGACAGGAGCAGCTGGCAGACCACGCGAGACCTGGGACTTGGCCTTGGAGGCACCAGGATTCCTCACCCACAGAGCTGAGGAGTTCAGTCTCTCTGGGGAGCACCCGAGGGGCTCAGTCTCTCTGGGGAGCACCAGAGATGCCCAGTCTCTCTGGGGAGCACCCGAGGGGCTCAGTCTCTCTGGGGAGCACCCGAGAGGCTCAGTCTCTCTGGGGAGCATCCAAGGGGCAGCTCGGTCTCTCTGGGGGGACACCCGAGGGGCTCAGTCTCTCTGGGGAGCACCCGAGGGGCTCAGTCTCTCTGGGGAGCACCTCAGTCTCTCTGGGGAGCATCCAAGGGGCAGCTCGGTCTCTCTGGGGGGACACCCGAGGGGCTCAGTCTCTCTGGGGAGCACCCAAGGGGCGGCTCAGTCTCTCTGGGGGGACACCCGAGGGGCTCAGTCTCTCTGGGGAGCTCCCAAGGGGCTCGGTCTCACTGTGGGGAGCACCTGAGGGGCTCAGTCTCACTGTGGGGAGCACCTGAGGGGCTCAGTCTCTCTGGGGGGACACCCGAGGGGCTCAGTCTCTCTGGGGGGACACCCAAGGGGCTCAGTCTCTCTGGGGAGCTCCCAAGGGGCTCAGTCTCACTGTGGGGAGCACCTGAGGGGCTCGGTCTCACTGTGGGGAGCACCTGAGGGGCTGGCCTTGAGCTGTCTCTTCCCAAAGCATTCGTCCAGCTTTCGTTGGAGATGCGTTTGGCCTGCTGGTGAGATGACAGGAAGTTTAAGCTCTTAAAAGCCACCCCTGTGTTCTCAGAGCAATGGTGGGGGAGTCATGTGATCAGATTTCCACTTCAGAACAATCGCCGTGGCTGTGGTTCAGAGAGTGGACCGGAGAGACATGTCATGGAGACCTTGGGGCTGTTCCGTGGCCCGGAGTGAGGTGCAGGCCAGCTGGCTGCAGGAGGGACTGCGAATGCAGAGCAGGGAGAGGAGCCTGAGAGGGCCCTTCCTCTGATGGCCGAGAACTTTCCTCCTGGGTGCGGACCAAGGAAAGGGCAGCAGGGTTCCCGGACCTGTGCTCAGGGCTCACCCAGGCGCAGCCACAGCCTCTACAGGGCAGGCCGCCCTGGGACTGGGTGCCTCCCACCCACAAAAGCAGCTCACCTGCGCCCGGGTACCTGTGCAGGTGCAGTGTGTGTGTGTGTGTGTGTGTGTGTGTGTGTGTGTGTGTGTTCGGGGGTGAGGGGGGGGCAGAGCGAGTGTTCCGTGTAACAGAGGAAGCCAGGCATGGCGGCCTGGGAGTCCGGGCTCCGGACCAAACGCCATGGCCCAAGTGCTGCGGGATCCTGACTCAACAGCACGGATCTGGGCCTCGCCAGGACGGTAATTCCATCCGTGTGGCTCAGGGGATTAAGTGGGATAACGTCCATGGGCAGGATTTGGAGAAGGAAGAAAGGACTCCACAGATGCAGGTGCTGTCGCCTCTGTGTTGGGAAAGCTCAGGGACATATCTGAAGTGACTTTCCCTTGGAGAGGAGCCGGTGCCGGGGGCCGGCGTGTGGAGGGGGGCTGTGGACGCGCTTCCCCGGGGCCTCGCTTCCTCCTGCCCGTGGCCTCCTTTGAAGCCGGAGCAGCTGCACGGAGGACAGCGGGCTGGGCCGGCCCAGATCGCTCTGCTCAGAGGCAGAGCTGTGTTTGAAGCCGCAGAGAGGAAGCAGTGGTGGGCGGGCAGGACTTCCTGACTCGAGTGCTCGGGTCCGGCCTGAGCCCCCAGGCCCACCAGGGGGCCCTGTGCCTCCCGCTGGAGCCTGACTGTCCCAGCTACAGGCAAGGGCGAAACTCAGGAGCTACAGGGCCGCCCCGCCCGTCCAGTGAAGCGTTGCGAGTTTCAGAGACAGAAGCGCCAACTAAGAACAGAGCCGGGAGGGGAGGCCAGGTGGAACCTTGGGCAGTAGGCTGCAGGGAGGAGGATGCAGGTGCTCTCGCCCGGACACCGGCCTGAGCACACGCAGGCGTGGCATGAGGCGGGGCGGGGACGCGGGGACGGCCCAGAGGCAGCTTCCACAGGCCAAGCTCTGGCTGCCACCGAGAGAACCACAGGCTGGGGCTTAACCCACTGCGTCCTGCTCACCGTCCGAGGCCGGACATCCTGACGGGTGTCCGGGGCTGGCTCCTCCGCTCAGCTTTACGATAGGCGTCCCCACAGGGTCCTCCCTTCATGAGTGTCTGTGTCCTAAGCTCCTCCCGTGGGACCCCAGGCACAGGGATCGGAGCAGGGCCCCAGGACCACATCTGAACGTAACCACCCTTTTCAAGGCCTTATCTCCAAACACAGCCTCATGCGGGGGCCAGGACGTCAACATTGGGGACCCAGTTCAGCATGTAACAGCCCCAGCCCCGGAGCCTCGCTTCCGGCCGTGGGGAGAACAGAGGGGCCGCCCACCCTCCACTCGGCGCCTGGCTACTCTGTCTGCCTGTCCCGGCCACGTCCTAGCAAGAGCCCCGGGCGGCAGGGCGCGTGCACCGCTGGGCGGCCTCCCGCAGGCCTCCTCACTGTCCCACGCTGGGCACCCCACCCGGTGCAGCTCCATCCCGCTGGGTGGACGGACTCAGGCCACCCGTCCTGCCCACTCAGAGCTCAGTGCCACGGACTGTGGCCACAGCGTCCCGGCCACTGAGCTACTTCCAGCCTCTGTCCTGGAGGCCTTTGCCCCGCCGTCCCTCTGCCTGGAGCTGCCTCCTCGCCCCCATCATCCTGCCGAAAGTCTTGTTGCTATGGGGATCTTACTCCTCACTCACTATTCCATTTGGGGGCCACGTCTGCCCAGCCAAGATGAAGGGGTGAGGCCTGGCAGGGACCAGCCCGCTCCCCATCTGCCCTTCATCACGGGGGCACCGAGGGCCGGGGGGGGGGGGGGGGGGGGAGGCTGAGCCTGGGGCTGGCTTCCCACAGTTATTCCCGAGAGGGACTGCGCTCCCCGCCCCCAGGCCTTATCTGGGGGAGGCCCAGATGTTTCCTCTCACCCAGACAGCCCCCTGCTCCCCAAGGGAGGTGCCTGCGACCCGGGCCTGAGAGGTTTCCCACCGGCTCCTATCTCCTGGCGCGTTCCTCTGGGAGCCTGGGAGCCGGCTTATCTGGGCCGGAGAGCCTTTGAGGGGAACAGCGACGGGGCCCTTTAACGCTGAGCCAGCCCAGAGGCCGGGGCAGAAGCACAGCCGTGTCAGAGGGAGCCAGGCCTGTGCCGGAGAGGCCCCCCATCCCCGCCTGTGGACACACACTGTCTAACCAGGAAAACTCCGAGCACCCTCAGCGCTGGGGAGCCCGGGCCTTTGCCCCTCCCTCCACATTCACTGCCCGGCTCTGTCACGTGTGTTTCTACGTGTCTGTGCGGCCCTCGTCACCGGCCTCATCACGTTTCCCCCTTTTCCATGCACAGCTCCACGTGCTAGGAACGTGCCTTCATTTTTAATGGAGCATCGGTGGCCTCCAGGCTCTGTCGTTCACTCCAACTCGCTCTCTAAAATGCAGCATTCCGGCCGTCCCTAACTGTCCACCTTGAGGAGACCAGCGATGCTACAGAGAACTTTGCATCAGCTGCCTTCTTCCTCTTTGTTTCCTTCGTGTCTCTTCTAGTAAGAGAGCAAAGCGCTTCCGAGCGCTCTTGTGAGTCCGGCTCCGAGGCAGGTCAGCAGCGCCGGGCTGCAGCGGAGTGAGGAGCGGTCCCCACAGGCTGGCAGCCGGCTGTCCCGGCGTTGGGACGCTTCTCTGCATGTTAGGCAGCAATCTCCAGCCACCGTGTTTCACTGTGGGCCAGGGGGCCCCACGTCTGCCCCACGCGTCACTCCGGCCGCTGGCGCCGGGCTTTGGAAGTTTATCTGCTTTGTCCCGTGAGAAGTCGTTTAGGCCTCAGCTCTGACTGCCCTCCACGCGGGATCATACCGCTTGCCTGGCTGTTGCTTGGGGCGTGACACCGTCTTCGCTAAGACGTGAGGCCACCCACGCAACCTCTCTCCCGGCACTGCCCTTGCTACCTGGCGCTGCCTGTCCCCTCACCAGAGTGCGACCCGGGAAGGCCTATGCCACGGGCTGTACCAGTTTCCCTATCCTGAGCACAACGGCCAACACGTAACAGGTGTGCAATAGCTATGTATTGGTTTACACATGTCACCTTTGGATAAGACTGAGGCTCTGGTTTCTGGACCACGACTCCGGGCCTCGGGGTCTCCATCTGTTGAAGAGCCCAACAATCTGCTTACACCTTCATTTCCAATGAGGCCCCCAGGTTAGTGGGACGCTAACATGCACCCTGGGTTCTGACCCAGAGGAGGCTGCCATGAACCCCAGGAAGCAACTAAGCTTGGGTTGTGCAGTGGCTTCTACACACCGCAGGGAAACCAGGCAAAGACACGCCCGCCCAGATTTCAGACATGGTCTGGGCAGCAGCGGGGAGAGCGGATAAGACAGAGAAGAGCAGCTGCAAAGAAACCTCTCCCCACGGATCAAGAGAGGTGACGGGGCCTTAAGCGCAGAGACCACAGCGAGGACGGAGGGGCCAGACTGGACATACGTGGAGAGGACAGAATGCCTGGGCGCGGTGACCTAACACAGCGGCCGGCAACCTTTCGGACCGGGTGGCAATGGCTGTCAGAAGGATGTGGGGAGAGACATTCTAAAGGATGTCAGAAGACAGGGGAGAGAGTAGAATCTGATGGGTGTGCATTCCACCGTCTTCAGAGCTGCTCTGTGCTCGGCCAGGCCCCACAGACCAGCCTTCACTCCTTCCTCAGTGGCTCCCGGCCTGGCTTCCCGGGACCAGAGACGGTGGAGGAAGAGCACAAGGACCCCTTGTTTCCAAAGTCAGATGGAGGCTGCACCTCGCCCCGAGGAAAGGAGAGATCTCCAGCCTGAGCCCGCTCGGGACCGGCCTGGCCGCCCTCTGGCACCGCGTGGCCCGGGCTGGTGAACATGTGGCCCCGCCGTGTCTGCAGGGGGGGTGCCTGCAGAGAGGAAATGGCTCAGACCAGATACCGCCTTGTTTGTTTTCCCTGCGAAGAAAGCAGAGTGCTTTGCTCATTTTGGGGATAAGGCAGATATTTTTAATCCCTCGTTTCCGCCGCCTACAGGTGTTTCCTCTGGTGTCACTGCCAGAAGGTCAGAGCCATGACATCATCCGCTTAGTCCCTGAGATTGCCAAAAGGCGTCCCTGCTCCGACCTGTGAGTGCCACCTCAGGTCCCTTGAGACAAGGTGAGGTGAATGCCACCCATCCTAAGGTGACCAGGCATCCTGCTTTTGGCGGGACAGTCCTGATTTTTAACAATTTGTCCCGCGTCCTGCAGCATTTTTAAAAAGTCCCAATTTTTTGAAAGATTCTTTTAAGTCTTTTGGACTTTTTTAAAACGCTGCGAGATGCAGGACAAATTGTTAAAAATCGGAACTGTCCCATCAAAAGCAGGACGTCTGGTCGCCTTACCATCACCTGCCTGTTCTCCGTGTTCACCTGTGGGGCAGGCTCACTCCTCGGACCCGGTGCCAGAGGTGCCGGGCAGCGTGGAGAGGAGGAAGGCTCTGGTCTCCAGCAAGAACCCTCTGTGGCTGAGTCCCTCACTCAGTGACGTTAGTGACAGAGCAGCTCAGTAGCTCCAAGGCATATACTCTTTACCTCTCACACGGGGGACCCTCCCCCCAAACGGTCTCCACAACCTACAGGACAGGCGAGGGAGCTGGGCCATTCCAAAGGCAGAATACCGTTTGTTTTCACCCCAAAAGTCACACGTAAGCTAACACTTTGGGGATCACCGTGTTTTGCACGCCCCAGAGAAGCCCTGGAGCGAGGTCCTCTCTCGGCTTGTCTACTTGACAGTCGTGTGACTCCGTGGAGACTTGCATCTGTCAGCTAGCATCGCGGTCGGCAAACTGCGGCTCACGAGCCACATGCGGCTCTTTGGCCCCCTGAGTGTGGCTCTTCCACAAAACACCACTGCCAGGGCGAGTCTATTTTGAAGAAGTGGCGTTAGAAGAAGTTGAAGTTTAAACAATGTGGCTCTCAAAAGAAATTTCAATCGTTGTACTGTTAATATTTGGCTCTGTCGACTAAGGAGTTTGCTGACCACTGTGCTAGAAGGAATGGAACATTTATTGAGCACGTTTGTTACACGGCTTACCTTAGCTCTCAGGCCACTTGTTCTGTGAGTTGGGAATTACCGAGCCCTTTTACTGCGTAGGAGACTGTGGCTCAGAGCAGGTGAGGGGCCTGGGGGCCAGGGAGCAGCGGGAGCTGAACTTGAACCCAGGTCTTTCCTTCTGGAGTCCTACCCCACCATCCCCATTAGAATTTGATGAGGGGCAAGAATACCTTTGCTATTATGTAATATTCAGAACAGTGATCTAGTGTTGGACATGTAATAATGAAAAGTCAATTCATCTGCCACACCAGCAGACACCTCCTGGGATTACCCGGAAAACAGGCTGGACAGGATAAACCGTCTTCGTGTAAATACTGAGTAGCCAACTGCTGGCCTCCGGAGCCACGGCCGCAGGCAGGCATGACTGAGGTTTGCCTTAAAAACACCACCCCTGTGGGTGTGTTCAAAACAAAATCCATCGATTTTGCCTAAACATGAATTTTAATCTGCTCTTGAAAAGTCAGGTCACTTGGAGATGCTGGGCCTTGACTGACCCTTTGAAAAGTCAGCCCACGTGACCCAGGCCGTGGCTGGAGTGGAGTGGCAGCGGCCCCTCCCATTGGGGTGGGCCGGGTTCTCCCTCCCCCACCCGCTGCTTGGCGGTGTCTGCTTGGCTCTGAAGTTTGCACGCCCGCCCTAAACGATGGGGCAGAGGGGCCTGGACACGGGTGCGAGATGCCGCCAGGACCACAGCCTGGCACGTCGGGTAACGCCATTTCCCATCTAGGCCCCAAAGCGGTGTGACGACGACTTTCCAGACCTGCTGTTTTTGCTTTCCGTCATTTATAGTATCTTATCCAAAACAATGTTTTTCATTCTTTTTAGAGGGTTTTTAAATATACGTACAAAGATATATATATATATATATATATATATATATATATATATATATATATATATATATATCTATCTTCTGGGACATGTCTTAGTTAAAAGGAAAATGTTTTACATTAGCACTTTCTCATCCTGTGCTCTGCTGTTACATCTATGTTTTGGTTAATCTGTTTGCCTTCAAAATGTCATGAGCCAGGCGGGGGAATTCAGCAAAGCATGCTGGGACCTGCTATCACAGGCTCCCCTTGGACCACGTGTCCTTCCTCCCCAGATCCTAGACCCGATACCAGCCTGGAATTTTTCCATCTCCAGCTCCTAGCCTCCGTCTTCCTTCCCTCCCCCACAGCCCCCTCCTCCATTTGCTCCTTAAATGGAAGTTTTCCTCCCATTCTCCCAGCTTTCTTCTTCGTCCTGTCCTTCTTTCTGGCAGGGTGATGTGGAATGTCCCTGAACTCTCCACGCCTGGCTCCAGGGCCTCCCGGGTCACAGGGTCCTTTCCTGCCTCTGAGCTGAGATGCCCACCCTTCCCGAAAGGATGTGTGCAGCCCTGTGGGACTGCCTCCGTGCCTCTCCTCAAGGACAGAACTCGGGACAAAGTTTCCCTTTAAGCGCCTTGCTGCATTCACCCCTTCAGGATAAATCCAAATACCTTGGCTTCCAGTCTAATAACCACCTGCTCCCTGGCCGGTGTGGCTAGGTGGTTAGAGCGCCAGCCTGCACATCAGAGGGTCTCAGGTTTGATACCCAGTCAAGAGCACAAATCTGGGTATCAGGTTCCATTCCTGACCCTGGTCAGAGTGCATGCGGGAAATAGCTAATCAATGTGTCTCACATAGATGTTTCTCTCTCTCCTCTATCTCTCCCTCTTTCCCACCTCCCTCCACTCTCTCTCAATGGAAAATATGTCCTTGGGTGAGGAGTAATAACAAAAAAAACGAAAAACAAAAAAAAATCACCTGAGTTTATTGAGCACTTACTATGTGCCACACTTGCGCTCTCTCGCTTGAGCCCACACAGCCTGCGATGTCCGTGTTGCCGCCCTCACTTTATAGACGAGGCCCCTGAACGGCACATGCGTTCAGTCACCTGCCCACGGTCCCCTGAGGAGCAGAGCGGGAGACGGCGCAGACATTCCGTGTCCGGAGCGCTGTCCACAGCTCCCTCTGAGGGGCCTTCCCCATCCTCACCCCCGGCTCCTGCTTCCCGGGTCCTCAGATGCAGCCCCAGGGCAGCCGCACGGCTCCTGGGGCCGTTAACCACGCCCCACGTGGACACAAGTTCTGAGCCACGGACTCCTCAGCTCGTGCTTGACGTGGTTGCTGGGACGTGAACCAGGCTGGCCCTTGGCTCCCACAGAGCAGGGGCTGAGACTTAACTTCCCTGTAACCGCCCCCCGGGCCCCAACGCTGCTGATTGGTCTTGTTTTCAGGAACTCCTGTCACTAAATGTTTAGCCAGGACTTCCTGCGTCTTCCTTGGGTTTAGGATGCCTGCGCCCACGAACCTACAGAAACTCCTGCTTAGCTTAGGGTCTCCCCTACCAGACAGGCTGTAGCCCCAACGTGGGCCCATGGTTGGCCATGTTAATTTTAAAAAGCAGGAGAGAGAGAGAGAGAATCGGCTGCTGAGGCACATCCCGCACATCTCACTGGCTATGTAAGGACCCTGTGTTTGAGCCATCGTCCCCATTTCACAGACGAGGAAGTGACCCAGAGGAGCGAGCCTGGCACGGGCCTCGCTGGGACCGTCCTCCCTGCCACGGGGTTTGGATAGCAGGCCGATGGCAGACAGGCCAGCCCACCTCATCCCTGCCCCACGCTGCCCAGGGATGGGTGAGCATTTCTGCTCTCTGCTCTCTGTGTGGGGAGGGAGGTCCTTTTGCAATCCCAGGACCCTCTGTGGGGAAGTGGCCCGGAAGCCAGCTCCCCCTGGCAAGGCCCTGCCGCCCCCGGGCAGAGCTCCCTGGAGGCGCCCTGGCTCCCCAGAGGCAGGGAGGTGTGCGGGGCAGTGATGGGGGAGCACTGCCAGGGCTGAGCACGGCTCCTCTGTCGATAAGAAAAGCAAATCACCTCTGAGTCATGCCAGGCGCCTCCCGAGAGCAGCTGGCCGGTGCCCAGCGAGGCTGTGCCAGCGCAGATGCTGCTGAGGGCGGCCGGGGGCAGCCGGGCTCCTTGGGGCTGCACTCGCTGTGGTGCGTCCAGACGGGGCAGGATATTTCCGTGCTCACGGCCAGGAGGGCCTTGCTCGGGTTTCCTGGGAGGAACAGCTGCTCAGAGGCTAGGAGCCCTCCCACGGGCCTCAAACCCTCACCCTGCCGAGGTGAGGAGCCCACTGAGACTGGGCCTCTGGTGTCCCTGAGGCCCCTGGTGTCCCCGAGGCCCCTGGTGTCCCTGGGCCCCTGGTATCCCCGAGGCCCCTGGTGTCCCTGGGCCCCTGGTGTCTCCAAGGTCCCTGGTGTCTCCAAGGGCCCTGGTGTCTCCGAGGCCCCGGTGTCCCTGAGGCCCTGGTGTCCCTGAGGCCCTGGCTCCTGAGCCCCTTCTGCCCCAGGACCGTGTGGCTCTCAGGCTGAGCACCCAGGGCTGAGCCTGTGCCTCAGAGGCCCTCCTGACTCAGCAAAACAGTCACATGACCAAGGGTGGGAATGGGAGACTT
Source organism: Pipistrellus kuhlii (assembly GCF_014108245.1). Classification (NCBI taxonomy): domain Eukaryota; kingdom Metazoa; phylum Chordata; class Mammalia; order Chiroptera; family Vespertilionidae; genus Pipistrellus; species Pipistrellus kuhlii. The sequence goes on from NW_023425493.1 coordinate 1,528,860, forward strand.
TCATGGCATCATAGTTCCCCATCATTCCCGGGCCCTGCAGCCAAGCCAGGGGGAGGAGCCCGCCCCCAGCTGGCTTTTCCTGCCTCAGCTACACTTCTTTCCGTCTTAATCCCTCCCTCCAGCGTGGCCGTGGCTCTTTCATTCTTTTCAAAGCAGAGTGGGTGTGCAATATTCGGTTGTCTGTCAGGTGTACAATGTAACGCTTGGCTGTGTGCTCACACCATAAAGCCCAGTAGCCACCTGCTGCTGATGCAAACGTATCTCAGCGCCATGGGCTCCGTTTTCCTCTGTCACCCGCTGTCCCACCCGGTTGCCTCCCGCTGTGCGAGCTGCGTGGTCTCCTCTCCTGAAACTCGGCTTCTGAAGAGCAGCTGGCCGGGTGGCTCATGGGAATGACTGTTCGTTGGACTCGGGTTTGAGAGTAGGCCCGAGTCACACGTCATCCTGTGTGAAGACGCTGGGGTGTAGGGCCGCATTTCCTTGGGGCTTCCCCCATTCTGCCGGACCCCAGTGACCCGCCTCGGCGTTCTGCACAAGCCAGAGAACCGCGTTGTTGCCAGGTTCCTTCGCTGGGATGCCGAAGTGAAACACAGAGTGAGCCGGCGGGAAGGGCCTTGGGTAAGGTGACCGCTTTTGGCGGGACAGTCCCGATTTTGAACAGTTTGTCCCGTGTCCTGCATTATTTTTGAAAAGTCCCTATTTTTGCAAAAGGAGCATCTCTGCAAGCCCTGAGCTTCGAAGACGAGGGCAGAAAGGCTGAGAGGGGCGCCCCCACAGCGCCCTCCCCCCGCGGTGGGTCAGTGGCCTCCCCAACCCGGGCTGCTCAGCTCTTGAAATAGCTCATCTGGATCTTCCGTCCTGACTCTGCAGGAGTCATGTTTGTCCAGAGGCTTAACCCCTTAGTCCCTCTGCCTGGACACAAGCCATCCGCCCCCTGTGGCCCCTGAGGGCCCTGCCCCCACTTGGCAAGCCAGCCTGGTCAGGCCTGCCTCAGACCAGCCTCAGGGCTGCCCCTTCATGGGCCCCCCTTCATTCCACAGGGCCCGGGGTGAAAGCCAAAAGTGGTTCTCCCTCTCTGGCTGGTCCTATCCCCACCCAACAGCCTGAGACACACAATGACCCCAGGGCAGGAGTGGCCCTGCTATGATTAGGCCACTCATAGCTGGAGTCCAGAGTCACACCCCATTGGCCAGCCCGCTCCTTTGTGTGATGCAGAAGGTCCCCATTTGTAAATTGCTTGGACTCTGAGTGCCTGTCCACCCAGCTCATCTCTGGCTTGCTCTGCAGGAGGAGGTGAAAAGCCTGGCAGCAGCAGACTCCATTGCTATTAAGTCTTCAGAACTGACTGATAACAGTCTGAGGTACCTACAAGGTGCAAGGAGCCCAAGCTCCATCTGACACCTACTGGGAGATGACAATGGCAACTAAAGGGGGAGGGGAAGCTTGTCGGGGCAGGGCTGCAGTTGCGTGATCTCACTTGGCCTCTCTGACAGTCACAGGAGATCAGTGCTGTTTTACACGTGGAATACCATGCTCAGCCAAGTGAAGTGTCTTCCTGAGATCGCACCTCTAGGAAGAAGCAGGGTTTAGGTTTGGACCCACAATGCTCAAACCCTGTCTCTGGCCATTGGTAATAAAGATTTTTCTAAAACAAAGACTTGTCTGCAAATATTTAGAATAGCTTTACTAATAGTCCAGATCATACTCTGGTTTCTCTTCAGATAGCACAAATCTTTCGCCTTTTACTAATAGTCCAGATCTACAAACAACCCAAATATCCATCCCCACGGTCCCTCTCCACCCCGTTCCTGCTCCACCCCAGGCCTCACCACCCTATTGTATGTCCATCAGTAATGCATATAAGGTCATTCATATAAGGTCTTTGGTTAATCTCTTTCCACTCCCTTTCCCCCTTCCCTCTGAGACGTGCCAGTCTATTCTATGTTGCCATGCCTCTGGTTCTTTGTTATTCATCAGTTTATTTTGTTCATTAGGTTTCTTGTTTATTTATTTTGATTTTTAGATTCAATTTTTCATAGATATGTATTTATTGCCATTTTATTGTTCATATTTCTTATTATTATTATTATTATTAAAGAATACCTTTCAATATTTCATGTAATACTGGTTTGATGGTGATGAACTCCTTCAGCTTTTCTTTATCTGTGAAGCGCTTTATCTCACCTTCAATTCTAAATGATAATGATAGCCTTTCTGGGTAGAGTAATCTTGGTTGTAGGTCCTGGCTAGTCATCATTTTGATTATTTATTGCCCCTTTCTTCTGGCCTGCAAAGTTTCTGTTGAGAAATCATCAGACAGTCATATAGGCACTCCTTGTAGGTAACTGCTTTTTTCTTGCTGTCTTTATGATTCTCTTTGTCTTTGACCTTTGCCATTTTAATTATGATGTGTCTTGGGGTGGACCTCTTTGGGTTCATCTTGTTTGAGACTCTGCACTTCCTGGACTAGTAAGTCTATTTCGTTCACCAGGTAGGGGAAGTTTTCTGCCATTATTTCTTCAAATAGGCTTTCAATCTCTTGCTTTCTCTCTTCTCTTTCTGGAACCCCATGATGTGAATGTTGATACACTTGAAATTGTCCCAGAGGCTCCTTACCTTATCTTCATTTTTTTTTATTATTATTATTTTTTTCTTTTGGCTCTTCTAATTGGGTGTTTTTGCTTCCTCATATTCCAAAGTGTTAAGTTGATTCTTGGAATTCTCTACTCTATTGTTGAATCCCTGTAAATTACTCTTCATTTCTGTTACTGTATGCTTAATTTTTGACTGGTGCTTTTCCATGTTTTTGAAATTTCCACTAAGACCCTTGAAAATCTCACTAAGTCCCTTGAAGCTCTCACTAAGATCCTTGAGCATCCTTATAACCATTGTTTTGAACTCTGTATCTAGTGGTTTGCTTGCTTCCATGTCATTGAGTTCTTTTTCTGGAGATTTCTTCTGTTCTTTCATTTGTGACATATTTCTTTGTCTCAACATTTTGGCTGCTTCCCTGTGTTTGTTTCTATGTATTAAGTAGAGCTGCTATGTCTTCTAGAATTGGCAGAGTGTCCCGTAGGGCCCAATGGCTCAGCCTACCCAGTCATCAGAGCTGTGAACTCTAGGTACACCCGTGTATAGGCTGTGTGCACAGTCCTGTTGTAGTTGACCTTTGGTTGCTGTTGGTGTCACTAGCAGGAATTGACCCCCAGGCCAGTCGGCTTGTGAGGACCAGGTGCTGCTACAGTGGAAGAGCTGCTGTGCAGGAGGTACCCCTATGGAGCAGGACTTGCTTCCGTGGGGCTTTGGTGCTTTCTGAATCTGCCCCTTGAGTGTATCACTCATGGATAGATGTGTCGAGTTGTAATCTGGTGTGATCTGAAGTTGTCCAATGGGTGCACTGGCTCTGGGGCCTTCCAGGAGGTGCAAAGTCAGTCATTGCCTGGGGCCACCCATCAAGAGACACAGAGCCATCTGCAGATGGCTGTTACTTGGGCTTGGACATGCCCAGGAAAGGCTAAGCTGTAAAGCAAGACAGGCTGCTGCTAGTGCAGGGTCTTCAGCCTCTTATTGATATGCATGGTGCATTCTGACGCCAGCTGTTGCTTGTTTAAGAGATTTTGGGAAAGTCTGAAGCCTGAACCAGGACAGGCCATTCATATGGAAAAGCTGCTGCAAACAGCTTGGGCGGGGCTGCCGATTGGATGGGGTGAGATCTCAAGGAGTCACTAGGACAGAGGAGTGAGCCAAGCTGATGGAAAGTCAGATATGGCTGCCAGTTAGCTCTGCTACAGGGGAGTTCCCAGCACAGTATGTATGAGCACCCCCATCTGGGAGAAAGCTTTCCCAGTGCTTACCCTGATGCCAGACAATCCATTTCCTCCCCCAATGTCCCTGGTTCCTTTCAAGCCACCGCCCCAGTGCTGGAGCTCAGAGGGATTGTATCTGAGTAAGTCCATGTGCCGGCCTTTAAGAGGAACTGCTGAGATTCCTGCAGCCTCCCTGTCACTCAACCATAATCCCTGCTGGTTTTACAGCCTGAAGATTCTCTTCCCAGCTCTGGAACCCTGGGTGTGGGGCTGGGATCCCTTGCTCCTCATAGGTGGCCTCTGATATCCCTTTGATTAAAAACATGTCACCTGCCGAAACTGGTTTGGCTCAGCGGTAGAGCGTCAGTCTGTGGACTGAAAGGTCCCAGGTTCGATTCCGGTCAAGGGTATATACATTGGTTGCGGGCACATCCCCGGTAGGGTGTGTGCAAGAGGCAGCTGGTCGATGTTTCTCTCTAATCGACATTTCTAGCTCTCTCTCTCTCTCTCTTCCTCTCTGTAAAAAAATCAATAAAATATATTTTTTTTAAAAATATGCCACCTGTGGGTGTCAGACCAGTCCATTCCTCCTCCGCCCCTTCCACTGGTATTGATGTGCTTTCTTCTTTACTACTCTAATTATAGCACTTCTGTTCAACCAGATTTCAGTGGTTTGGATGATGGTTATTCTGTATGTTAGTTGTAATTTTGATGTTGTGCGAGTCAGCAAGTACCACGTTTACCTACACCACCATCTTGGTTTTCCATGCATACAAGTCTGTATGGAGACATATGTCTTCCTCTCTTGCACAGATACCAAGGGGTGGGATTTCTGGGTTAATTGCTTGGTGTGTATTTACCCTAATGAGAAGCTGCCACAATATTTTTCCAAGTAGTGTTCCCACCAACAACGCGTGAGCATTCCAGTTGCCCTGCAGGCTTGCCAACACTTGGTGCTGTCAGTTTATTTCACTGTTGCCATTCTTGTGGGCAGGTAGTGGTATCTCTTTGCAGCCTTAATGTGTGTTTAGCTAATGACCAGTGTGCCTCTGAGCCATTCCTATTATCTTCTTTCATGAAGTCTCTGTTCTTTGCCCGTTTTTCTCTTGGGTTGTTGGTCTTGCTGTTACTAAATGTGATGGGTGCCTTTTGAAGCCAAACTATGGCCTCCCAAGTGCTCTGGCTTCTGGAGGCAGCGTGAAGCCGTGTCCAGGAGCACAGGCCTTAGTAGACCATCTGAGCGTGGACCTGGGGAGGGAGGGCAGGCATGGGAGCCATTGTAACCGGAGAGCCCGCAGCTGACTGGGAGGCTGGCCCAGGTCCTTGGGCAACTTGTTCTAATCTTAGAAGTTAGGCCTCAGCTTTCTGCGGTGGCCTGAAGGACACAGACCTCAGGACAGCCACGCCCACTCAGGAAGCAGAAATGGCCCCTCCTGACGGGGATTCCTCTGGGGCCTCTGGGCAGTCACCACAGCCCCCAGGACTCCGGCAGCCCTGGTGCAGTGGCTCCCTGAGCCCAGCCCACCCCTCGGACTCACAGGGGCCTTCAGTGGTACCAGGCTTCTTATGGGACTGACCTACGTGAGAGGAGCGCATGACAGGGAGCCCTGCACTGACCCTGAAGAGCAATGAAGGGTCGGTTTACCTGCTGGCCTCAGAGCCAGCCCGTCTCCATCACCTACCAGCCACACAGAGGCACCTTCCACACTCTCCTCTTTTCCCTAAATAAGTAAATAAGCCTAGCCCAGCTGGTGTGGCTCCGTTGAGCGTAGGCCCCTAGTCAGCAAACTGTGGCTCTCGAGCCACATGCAGCTCTTTGGTCCCTTGAGTTTTTAGCAAAGGCCAGCTTAGGAGGACCCTAATTAAGTTGATAACAATGTACCTACCTATATAGCTTAAGTTTAAAAAATTTGGCTCTCAAAAGAAATTTCAGTCATTGTATTGGTTGATATTTGGCTCTGTTGACTAATGAGTTTGCCGCCCCCTGGCACAGGCCTATGAATCAAGTCACATGTCAGAACACATGCCTAAGCTGTGGGCTCGAACCCCAAGAGGGACGTGCAGGAAGCAGCCAATCAATGATTCTCTCTCGTCATTGATGCTTCTATCTCTTTCCCTTTCCCTTCCTCTCTGAAATCAATAAAAATATATTTTAAAACAAATTTTAAAAAGCCGAGCTGTCCAGAGGCTGCCTGTCTGACCAGGCTGATCCGCCCTCCGCCTCTGCGCTCCACGGTGGAAGGAGGGTGGAGGGAGGAGGGGAGAAGCAGATGAGCAGCCGCAGCCCAGTGGAGGGGCGGCACGCCCAGCAGCCCTCCGGGTCCATGCGGCCTCGCTCTCGGCCTGCGCGTAGGCTCATCCTCACTCGAGCTTCAAACCAGGTTCGTCTGCTTCCATCCCAAGCAGGTGCTTCAGGGTCCACCCTGGGCCCTTCTGCTCCGTGCACTCGGTGAGGACTTGCCACACCCTGGGCTTTGTGTGAGATGCTTGATGGGCCTCTTAGGAGCTGGGAAGGAATGCCGAGTCCTGGGGAGGCTCAGGGGCCCCAAGAAAGTCCAGGGCAAGGCGGGAACACCAAATCCTTCTCTGAACCGAGAGCCCAGGCCAGGTGAGGGCAGTGCTTAGCAAACCATCTCAGGACTGAGCGAGCTCCCAACACCTTAGCTGGCCAGCCTGGGGCCGGGTTAGTGGGCCCTGAGACCTCAGGCCTGGGTGCCCTGGAACCTGGGGCCCAGGTGGGGTGTCCTGGGACCCTGGGAGTTAGAAATCACACCTGTAGGAACTGCCAGGCAGAAATCCAGGCAGAGCCTCACACAAGCTGAGCTCTGCTCCCCTGCCCTCCCCCTTACCGACACCCCTGCCCCTCCAACCCCTCCAGACTTCTCTTGCTGTGCCAGTCAACCCAGCAGCTATAGTTTCACTAGGTGTATAGCACTTTACAGTTTGCAAAGCACCTTCAGCAATCACACTGCTTAACTGGTATGCATTCCTAGGCTGTCAGGGGTTGAAGCCCATTATTTCATAGAGGATTCCGTCTGGTTTTCCTGTGTGACTCTGCCTAAGGCACTTGCCCTCTCTGGGCTGCAATGAGCCCCGCTGTGAGCAGGCAATACTAGTCCTCCATACAATGACGGAGCAGGGCCTGGAGAGTGGGCTTGCTGGGCGCCAGCCATCTCTGGGATCTGCAGACATTCTGAAGAAAGCCCACTCACTGGGCTCCGGGAAAGCACACGCGGACGAACTGTAATCTTTCTTTCTTTCTTTCTTTAAGCCTTAAATGCTTCCAGAAGCCTCCAGTCCTCCAAGCCCCTCGCCCAGCCCCCTTGGGGACAGGGAAGTCCGGAGGCCTTTGATCCCTTGGCTCTATTTTTATCTGGAATGTGTCTCCCTGCACCGCAGCCCCGGGCGCCTGGAGCCACAGCGAGGTGCACGGTCAGCAGGATCCGAGCAATAAATAGCACAGACAGAGGCTGATCGTGATGTGGGCAGGAAGCTAGGCAGATGCACAGGCGGATGGGCGGCTGTGCCAGGAGCGGCTCAGCCAGCCTCACCGTCCCGCAGGCCGCCTTGTTGCGGGATGGGGTGTTTGCCTCCTGGTGCTCCTAACGCGGGAGTGCTCACAGTGCTCACGGTGCGTCCCGAGAGCTCTGTCCCCCGCCCCACCCAGGCCGGGACTCCCCGCCCTCCGTGTGCTGGGGACTTGGGTGTCTGCACTGGAGGTGACTCCCTTCGTGTCGGGTTTGCTGTTCAGGCTGGGACGGGTGAACTTGAACTGGAGCGGGACACAGGAGGAGGACCATCTCTTCTCAGAGCCCGCTCCCCGGTCTGACAGCCATGGCCCCGCAGTTTCCCCGTCTCTGAACAAGCCTGGTCCCGCTTGCTCAGCGGCACTGCGGGAGCTCAGTGGGGGGCATCTGCTCCTGCGCCCCGAGGCGGCACCAGAGCAGGCCCCCTCACGTTCACTTTGGAGGGACACCCAGATCGAAGGCGTGGAGAGGCTTTTAGCATAAAAAGAGGGCCTAGGAAGTGTGTGTGTGCATACCTGTGTGTGTGCGTGCATGTGTGAACATGTGTGTGTGCACACCTGTTTGTGTGTGCATGTATGTGTGTGCGTATGCATGACTGTGTGTCTGTGTGCGCATGCATGCACATGTGTGTGTGTGTGTGTGTGTGTGTGGTACACGGGGAGGCAGACCTGTGCTGAGGGGTAGCCATGAGCCAGGCAGGGAAGACAGAGCTGGCCAAAGGCTGTGTCTGGGCAGCAGCCTGCAGGAGGGAGTCTGACGTCTGTGCAGTAAATGCCATCGTCCTGATCACAAAAAGGCCTGTGTCTCTGAGACCAGACGTTACAAACATGATTAAAACCAGGTGGCTGTGTGACCTCACAGACGTGGGGTGGCCTGTCCAGCGCCCAGACTCACCCCGTGTCTGTGACAATTAGCCCATGGAGTGAGCCGAGTCCAGGTGCACCCCAGGCTCCTGTGGGGGGGCGGTCACTGTAACCCGAGGGCCTCCCTGGGGCAGAGCAGGGCAGGGACCGGCCTGCTTCCCCCATGGAAAGGAACACGGTGGGGGGGGGGGGGTGTCTCCCAGTGAGGACTCTGTGGAGGGAGTGGCATGGCACACAGCCCCCACCCCCCACCGGCCTCGCTGAGGGCCCCGGGAAGGGCCTGAAGTGGTGACGACCTTCCAGAGGCCAGTCCTGCCCTTCCCACAGGAAAGCGTTCCGTCCACAGACCCTCCGGGGCTGCGCTGCCAGCGTCCTCGTCACGGCGCGAAGGCGAAGGCCGTGCCCGCAGCCAGTGCGCGGGCAGCACACAGGCCTCTCCGCCAGGCTGCGGCCGCGCTGGGCGTTTATTAATTAATTTCTGAGTGCCGAAACCAGTTTGGCTCAGTGGTAGAGCTTCGGTCTGCGAACTGAAAGGTCCGAGGTTCGATTCCCGTCAAGGGCATGTACATTGGTTGCGGGCACATCCTCGGTAGGGGATGTGCAAGAGGCAGCTGGTCGATGTTTCTCTCTCTTCGACGTTTCTAGCTCTCTATCCCTCTCTCCTCCTCTCTAAAAAAAAATTAAAAAATTAAAAATAAATTTAAAAAAATTAATTACTGAGCACGTCACCCCCGCACACTTGGTGAAGTGGGGGACGAGGCCATGCATGCGTGAGATGCTCAGCGGAGGGCACTGATCACCTTTTCATACATGTAAAGGCCCCTCTCTCTAGGGCCTGCCCCGGCCCCCCTTCCACAGCCCGCTCCGGCCAGGCTGCCAGGGACACACAGAGTGAAGGCACGTCTGCCCCCCGGCCCCCGGGCACCCTCAGGACAGGGCCCGGCTTTGTTTCCCTAAGCTCCCCGGAGCCACCCAGGGCCCCACACATCTGAAACATCCACTACATGTGGTGGACTGAGTGTTGTTGTTTCCATCTTTGCATGTGGGAGCTGATGGCACAAGGCGGTTCGAACGAAGATGTCACTGTCACCACCTCTGCCCGCGGCCACAGCAGGTGCGGCGTGGCCCGGACACGGCCCCGGCGTGGATGCTGGGCTGAGCCGGCGCCCGGCTCCCGTTCACTGCCGCTTCCCCTTGTTTTGCCAGGAGAGACCCGCGGAGACCAACGCCAACGTGGACAGCTCGGCGTCCCCCTCGGTGGCCCAGCTGGCCGGGCGGTTCAGGGAGCAGGCTGCGGCGAAGGAGGTGAGCCCGGCAGCACAGCCCAGCTCTGGGAGGGGGCTGGCGGACAGGGAAGTCTGGGTCAGGCGCAGAGGGAGGGAGGGAGGGAGGGAGGGAGGGAGGGAGGGAGGGAGCGTGGTAATTACCAAATTAGGAAGAGAAGCCACCGAGGGTCCCCTGCATGTGAGGAATGCCATGGCCACTGCGGGGCCGGGCAGGATCTCCCAGCAGCGGCGGGGCCTCCGCCCAGGGCGGGGGAGCTGGGCCAGAGCCACCCGCAGGCCAGCAGAGTGGGGTCTGGGCCCCAGGCCGCCTCCATCAGCCCCTGATAGAGACCTCGTCATGTGCCAGGCTGTGCCAGGCCTAGGCTGGCTCAGAATAAGGACCTCCGGGCTGACTCCTGCCTGGAGCTTAGGAATCCCAGCTGGGAAGCAGGAAACCAGGGTCAGGAGAGGGAAGGGACCCCGTGGCCAATGGGTTCTCGAAGAATTCCCGCTGGAGAGGACAGTGTGGGAAAGTGTCGCCAGGTGGAGATTCAAACTAGGTTTTCCTGAGCGCCCGGTCTCAGGGGAGGGGCGGCCGAGTCAGGAGGCCACAGGGCCCGTGGGGCCAACGAGAGCGCACGCCTCAGGCTGTTACTTTGTGCTTTTATTTTCTGGTCTGAAAAACCCGCCCATCGTTTCTACACACACATGGGGATGGCATTCGGGGCAGGAAGATGGTACTGGTCAGAGGTGCTGGCGGCGCCCGGGGCTGGACGTGGGTGATTTCAGGCCAGTGGCTGCAGCGGGAGGCCCGCAGCCTGGAGGGACAGGAGCCGGGCTGACGGCATGTGGGTGGCGGGGACAGGGAATTCTGATCCAGCTAATGCCAGTCTCAAAGACACACCACCCTGCCTCCATCCTGTCCTCCTCCCTGCCATCCCTAAGACCACCTCCACGTCCTTCCTCCTCCTCCCTGTGGCCTGACTCGCTCTCTTTCTCTGTGTGTCTGTCCATCATCCTCCCGCCCTCCAGATGCCAGCCAGTAAGCCTGCCAGGAGGAAGCCGCCCTGCTCCCTCCCCCTGTTCCCCCCCAAGGTAGAGCTGGGCCAGAACGGAGAGGAGGTAAGTGCTGGGAGGCACTGGGTATGTTGTCTTCCTCCTTCTCATAGAAAGGGGGCCAAAATCATCACACTTAGACACCTGGGCAGACAAGGCCCCCATTGTAGACTCAGGAATGAACTTCCTGCATCCTTGTCTGACCATGAGGCGTGGTCCGTGCCCCCCTACGGAGCCCCGTTTGTGATTGGCCAGGGGCAGGGAGGCTGTTTTCCAAGCCTGGGAATTTCAGCAAAGAGAGTAGGCCCCGTGGTTTCAATCCCCACCCCCACCCAAGGGCCCTGAGGGACATGCTCTCGCCCAGGTCTGACCTACACGGTCCTCCCTGCAGAGAGGCACCTGCAGGGAGGGCTGTGCTTAACCTCAGGCAGAACGGCACCGTGGGAACCCCAACAGGCCACTGCTCTGGATCATAGAGAAACCGCCCACGTTACCAACACAGGGAGGCCCTGGTGTCATAGGCCACGCCGGAGATGGAGGCTCAGGCAGGAAGGCAGGACCTAGTGGGCCCTCGGTTCCTAGTGTGCAGTGCAGAGAAGGTCTTGCACTTCTCACACCCCCGCCTCTCCCTGTGCCTGCACAGGCCTGAGGCCATGGGGTTACCCACCCCCCCGAAGGACCAGCCAAAGGGTGTCTTCATGTGTCCTCAGACCCTGCCTAGTCTGCCCAGAGAAGGGCTGAAAACACTTCCACCCGAATGATCAGATCCCTGACTTCTAGACATCACCAGAATGTCCAATACGGACATAGAAACACCCATATTGAGGGAGGACCCTGGCTTTTCTCCACCACCACCTCCCCTCTGCCCTTCCCCAAGGGCTTGCCTGGAGTAAATAGTAAAGGAAATGCTGCCCCCTGCTGCCGTTCGCAGGAACTGCATTTGTGGCAGATATATTTCTAGAGCGGTCTTTCAAGGGTACTTGGTCCTGCGTTAGTGGCTATATAGGACCCTGCTTTGCAGTTCAGTTCACATCAACAAGGATTTTGTGGATCCTTATCTGGGTTCCCAGGCTGTGCTATGGCAAAGGGGCCAGGTTATTAAATCTCCGCTCCCTTCAGAAGGCAGTGGTCAGCTGGGGAGGAGGAGGGTTCCCAGTACCACGTAAGGGGAGCTTTGCCAGCAGCATCATAGCTGCCATTTCTACCACAGCATCTTCAGAAACACTGGCCCCTGGGAAATGTCACCTTAAAGCACAGACTGAGGACAGCACAGCCTGGGCTAGAAGCTCTTGTACTCACCATTGGACACGAGTTCCTTGAAAGACCGCTCATCTGGGTGTGAAGTCAGGGGCCAGGGGCACCCTGGGGCTGGAGGGTGGAGCCCTTAGACTCACTGACTCCACCTGCTGTTGGGCCTGGCCGAGGAGGCTGAGGCGGGCAGCCCCTGCTCCGGTCTGAAGCAGAATGAGGGGGCGGGGCCTCCTGGGTCCCGGCCAGTGACTGTCCCTCATTGCCCCTCCCCTGAACGCTGGGCCTTACCAAGGTCCCAGGAGCTCAGAGTCCGTCTCCTCCTTCCTTCACTGAAATACAGCCATCTCACTCAGTACAGACCTCAGAACATTCTAGGGGCTGGTGTGATTCTTCCTATGATGCAGAAAAATTAGAACATGGGGGTGAGGGGTGCAGACTAGGTGTTGGGCCCCTTATATCTGCTCGGCCTCTTTCCAACATGAAATGTCTCCTCCTCCTCCTCCTCCTCCTTCCTTCACTTTTCTTCTTCATCATCATCGCCATCATTCCTACGAGTGAGGAGGAATCTGTCTGTGGAACCAGACTCAGTGGTAGGGATTTTGCACAAAACAGAAAGGAGTTCGTCCTTTTGGCTAACATCGAATCAAAGCAAGATAAGATTTCTACCTCCATTCATCACAAAAATATCTTCACCCAAACAGTGCAACTTCATGCAACCAGCATAAGGCCTGGAACGTGGTGCATGTTCCATAAATGTCTGTTCACCAAAATGAATACTCAGTGCTTTGGAAAATAATAACTTTTTTGTGGGATTTTCCAGAATACCACTAGTTCAAGGGGGGAATTTCCAAAATACCTCTGGCAGGTTTCACTCCTGGCCTGTGGTTTCTTATTTCCCTGTGACCAATGGGATGGGGTCATTTTGTCCTTTCTCTTTGAAATTCCCTCCGAGTGTTGTTGACTGTCATGAAGTACAGAGAAGTCCCCTCTCACACACCGTCTGTTCCCTCCAAATGAGCATGAGATCATCATGCTGGTACAGGAGACCTCCTGTGTTTGGGCGTCTGTCCTGCCTGTTCTGATCCTGCTAGGGGAGAGATTGGGGGGTGGGAGGCGGGGGGGGAGGGGGAGGAGGGAGGAGTCCGCCTCACCAGGGCCCTGGGGAGGAATGGGGGCCTCCAAAGCTGAGTGAAATCAACGCGTCCTCCTCCTCCTCCTCCACCCACAGCTTCTGGGCTCCCTCACCTACTCATTCGGTTGTTCTGGTCCCTTTGCTCTGCAGAAATCACCCCACACAAGCCACCTCCCCAAGGTGAAGGTGAAGAGCTCGCCTCTGATCGAAAAGCTTCAGGTGAGTGCAGCATGGCTGCCCATCCTAACCTCTCCCTCCAGCCCCCCCACCCCCACTTCCCCAACATCTGCAGGTCCCCGTGTCCCTGGAGAGCTGACCTCTGACCACCAGCCAGTGACCACACGGCCCTGAAGAAAGAGGGCTCTGCCGGGAGCCAAAGGGCCCAAATAAGGTCCCTGTCAAGCATGCGCTCAGGTGCTGACACCTAGCGGTGGCGATGGGTAATGGGGCACCGCAGTAGTCCTCCAGGCAAAGGGCATCATAGTGCAGGAAGCACCCCAGGAACCACGGCCCTCTCTCCGGAGGCCTGAAGGCAGCCACCAGCCATGCCAGCCTCACACAGGCCGAAATGCGGCTGCTGGCCCTGGGATGGCTTAACCCCTCCACCCGTCACAGTGTGCCCACAGCTGAGCAGACCTCCCTGGGAAGTAAATGAAGCATACGTGGGGGCCGTGGAGCTCATAGTCTTGTTGGGAGGCCAGATTTCCCCCTGCGATGCAGCAAAGGACGTGTAGGAGGATAAATGCCAGAGATCTCCATTGTAACCGCCTGCTCCTCCCGCCCAGACCAGGGCTCCTCGCCATGGCCTTGCTGGGCTGGGTCATTGTCCTGCGCGGGTGGGGCTGCCCTGTGCATTCAAAGATGCTTGGCAGCTCCCTGGGCCCTTTCCACCAGATGCCAGTAGCACTTTCCCGCGAGTGGTGACAGCAACAAATGTCTCCAGACAGTGCCAATTATCCCCTGGGCACAAAATCGCTGCCACCACCTCTTTAGAGTCCCAGGTAACCAATGGGCTGGAGCAGAAACTCAGCTTCTCCCGCCCCGATCTGAAACGTCTCGTCTCCTCCCAACAGGCCAACCTCGCCTTCGATCCCGCCGCCCTGCTGCCCGGGGCCTCGCCCAAGAGCCCCGGCCTCAAGGCCGTGGTGTCCCCGTTTCACAGCCCGCCTTCCACTCCCACCAGCCCCGGCGTGTGCTCTCGGGCCAGCAAGCCAGAGGAGGTGCCCATCAGCTTCGACCAGCCTCCGGAGGGCAGCCACCTGCCCTGTTACAACAAGGTACTGTCTGGGTCCAGAGTCCGTGGTCCGTCAACTCTGAGGTTCCACCCTGTGGCTGTCCCGGAGAGAGGAGGACACATTGGAGCTGTGGTCAGGGCTGCTTATTAACAGGGGGAAGCGTCCCTGGGCCAGGGTCAGCCCTCTCCCTGCCTGCCTGTCTCCTCCCCCTGAAACCGGCACCGGAAAGGCAGGCTTGGGGGTGGCGAGCACTGTCCTCGGTGGAAGGAGGGTGGGAACTTCGGACTGAGCCCACCTCACAGACTTATGTCAAAGCTGAAAACCAAAGCTAAAGGCCTGGCCAGTAACGTGTGCAGAAGGCTGGGCAGGGTCGCTAGGACGGGAAAGCCCCCTGCACCGGCCTGGTGTGACTACTCCCAAGGGCCCAGTATGGGCTCAAAACATTGCTCCCTCGGTAAGAATTCTCGCCCCAGTTAAAGACCATCCAAACTGGTCCCTCTACCAAAAGCCGTGAGGCCAGCTGTTTCCATAGATGCTGCCCCACACTCTGTGTCTCTTTCACTGGGTCCCGGGCCCTACCAAGAGGTGGGAAGTTTCAGAGACACAGTGCAAGCAGGTGCCCAACAAATGTGGGCGGAGCCAGGCAGGGGCTAACGCCAGAGAATGGCATCGGGGGTGACTTTGGAATTATGAATGGAGGGAGAGGCACCTTCTGGGCCGTTCTAGAAAACCTATCTGGGGAAAAGGTCAAGTGTGCAGAAACAGGTGGGGTCATTTTGTCCTTTCTCTTTGAAATTCCCTCCGATGGGCAGCCATGCTGCACTCACCTGAGGGCTGGGCCCTGATCCCCTGCAGGGCTGCCTCCTGTGGTCTCGGGACAGGCCCGGGAAGCCTTCTAACCCACAGCATTCATTCCAAACCCACAGATGGAATTAGGATTGACCACTTCCAATAATGAAAGTAGTAGGAAAACAAACTATGAAAATAAGGTTCAGTTGACATCATTAAAGGACGCATCCCTTGAGTGAAGTCAGGCATAAGCATTTCCAGGGAACTTTTTTTATTTTTTATATTTTATATATTTTATTGATTTCTTACAGAGAGGAAGGGAGATGGATAGTTAAAAACATCAATGAGAGAGAAACATCCATCAGCTGTCTCCTGCACACCTCCTACTGGGAATGTGCCTGCAACCAAGGTACATGCCCTTGACCGGAATCGAACCTGGGACCCTTCAATCCGCAGGCCAATGCTTTATACACTGAGCCAAACTGGCTAGGGCTCCAGGGAACTTCTGACAAAGTCCGGAGGGCCATGGTGAGTCCTGACTCTCAGGTCCACATGCTTCCCGGGCAGGAAAGGACCTGCACCCCCTCTGCTGGGCGCTCCTGAGACACAACTCTTGGCATGGGGAGCCTGACGCCCAGAAAGGAAAGGCCTGGCAGCTCAGCTCTCCCAGGGTCACACAGCCTTGTGTGGACAGGAACGGCTGAGCTGGGAGAGGGGAGGAAACTGGTCACCAACTGCTCAGCTCTGCCCCTCGGAGGTCGCTGTGACAGGGCTGGGCCACCAGCAGGCCCCAACCCTCTTCTCTGTTGGGTTTACTTTTGTCAAAGTATAATTTTCGAAATAGTAAAACATGTCTCATTCAAAACAGGTATAAATTTTATCCTTAATTTATGAAGAAACCTGCAAGATAGTGAAGCCCATTCAAAGAACATTAGAAGAGGGATGGGACCAAGATGGCAGTGTACTCACCAGCTCCCACAACCACATCAAAATCACAGTTAAAATACAAAACAATCTTCATTTAGAATCACCTGAAAGCTGGCTGAATGGAAGTCCTACAACGAGAGAACTAAAGAAGAAAGCACATTGAGACTGGTGGGAGGGGCAGAGGCCTGAAACAGGCTGCTCTGACACCCATCTGTGGCCCCAGGCAGTGTCTGACTTTGCACCTCCTGGGAGGCTCAGAGCCAGTCCACCTAGTGGACAGCTTCAGACCACACCAGATTACATCTCAACACATCCATCCATGAGTGATACACTCGAGGGAAAGACTCAGTGATCATCAAAGCCCCATTGAAGCATGTCCTGCTCCATAGGGGTGTCTCCTGCACAGCAGCTCTTCCACTGTAGATGTAGCTGATCCTCACAATTGGCCTGGGGGTGAATTCCTCCTAGTGACACCAACAGCGATCAAGGTTCAACTGCATCAAGACAGTGCACACAGCCCATACAGGGGTCACCTAGAGTGTGCAGGTCAGGTGACTGGGGAGGCTGAGCCACTGGGCCCTACCGAACACCTACTACACAAGGCCACTTTACCAATTCCAGGAGCCATAGCAGTTTTATCTAATACTTAGAAACAAGCATAGAGAAGCAGCCAAAATGCGGAGACAA
Source organism: Pipistrellus kuhlii (assembly GCF_014108245.1). Taxonomy (NCBI): domain Eukaryota; kingdom Metazoa; phylum Chordata; class Mammalia; order Chiroptera; family Vespertilionidae; genus Pipistrellus; species Pipistrellus kuhlii. Next base: position 1,545,398 of record NW_023425493.1, read on the forward strand.
AAAAACCATGTCACAAATGAAAGAGCAGAAGAAATCGCTGGAAAAAGAACTCAATGAAATGGAAGCAAGCAAACTACTAGATACAGAGTTCAAAACAATGGTTAAAAGGAGGCTCAAGGATCTTATGAGAGCTTCAAAGAACTTAGTGAGAATTTCAATACCTTAGTGAGAATTTCAAGTAAATTAGTAAGAACATCAAAGACATGAAAAAAGGACCAGCCTACACTAACAGAAATGAAGAATAATTTACAGGGTATCCACGGAAGAGTAGAGGATGCTGATAATCAAATCAACAATTTGGAATATGAGGAAGCAAAAACCACCCAATCACAAGAGCAAAAAAAAAAAAAAAAAAAAAGGAATAAAAAAATGTAGATAGTGTAAGGAGCCTCTGGGACAACTTCAAGTTACCAGCATTCACATCATGAAGGAGAAGAGAGAAAGCAGGAGATTAAAAACCCATTTAAATTCTGAACCGGTTTGGCTCATTGGATAGAGCGTCGGCCTGTGGACTGAAAGGTCCCGGGTTCGATTCCGGTCAAGGGCATGTACCTAGGTTGCGGGCACATCCCCAGTAGGGGGTGTGCAAGAGGCAGCTGATTGATGATTCTCTCTAATTGATGTTTCTAACTCTCTCCCTCTCTCTTCCTCTCTGTAAAAAAATCAATAAAATATTTTTTTTAAAAAACATTTAAAGAAATAATGACAGAAAACTTCTCCTATCTGGTGAAAGAAATAGACTTACAAGTCCAGGAAGTTCAGAGAGACCCAAACAAGGGGAACCCATAGAGGCCCACACCAAGACACATCATAATTAAAATGGCAAAGGCTGAAGACAAAGAATCATAAAGATAGTAAGAGCAAAGCAGTTAGTTACCAATAAGAGAGCACTCATACTGTTAGCTGAATTCTCAACAGAAACTGGTGGAGGGGGCAATGGAGAATAAAAGGAAGACATTTGTAATACTCTCAACAATAAAATTTTTTTAAAAAAAGAACATTCGAAGAACTGGTTATTTAGAGGCAATTAGGGGGGGAAAAAAAAAAGGCTAGAATAAAATGGCTAAATTAGACACCAAACCGATGACTGTTTATAGGGCAATAAAATCATGGCCACATGTTTTTACTGGGTGGTTCGGCAGCACCTTCCTGAGAGGTTGTGGGATGTCACAGCCCCCAGCGCTGGCCTAAGGTTCTCCGGGAAAGCAGTGTCCCTGGGCCGGCCGCGAGGCAGGAGGCTGGCGTCGGAGGAGCCTGAGTTTTCTCCTTGGGGTAATTTTCCTCTGTATCTTCTTCCAGGTGCGCACGAGGGGCTCCATAAAGAGGCGCCCTCCGTCACGGCGGTTCCGGAAGTCTCAGTCGGAATATGGGGAGCTGGGAGATTTCAGGGCCCCAGAGTCGTCCCAGGAGAATGGCGCCCAGGAAGAAGCCGGGGACGAGGTGTTCCAGCCCAAGAACAAGGCCCCAGGCTCCCCGCAGCCCAGCGAGGAGGCAGGAAGGGACGGGAGCAGGAACCTGGAGTCCCACGAGAGGCCCCCTCTGAAGAGGACGGACAAGCAGGAGGGGGAGGCCCCGGCCCCTGCGAAGGCCACCCCGGAGCAGCTGCCTGAGAAGGCCGCCCCAGATGCCCAGGAGGAGGCCACCCCACCACCCAAGGGCCCCAGCACAGAGGCCCCCGGCTCAGAGGCAGAGAGTGGGTGCGGGAGCCCTGAGGAGGCAAGGCCAGCCCCAGAGCAGAGGGAGGAGGCCCCAGAGCAGAGGGAGGAGGCCGCAGCGGCAAAGGCGGAGAGGGCCAGCAGGGCAGGGGAGCCTGCACAGCAGAGCCTGGACACGCAGCAGCTAGAAGAGAAATCTGGGGGGCAGGAGAGCCCCCAAAGTCCCCCTGAAGGTGTGGAGGGCAGCCTCACCCCCGCAGAGGGGACTGACAAGGAAAAGCAAGAGGAGGGGGCCGTCCTGGAGCCAGGCTGCCACCCCAGGACCGGCAGCAAGGTGTCCGAGAAGGAGGTAGGTGGCTCTGCTAGTGAATCCTCCCAATAGGAGGGACTCCAGACTCCACTGTTCTGGGCCCTCACCCCACCTCTGCCATTTCCTGGCTGTTTCACAGGACACCTGTGCGCTGCAAGCAATGGGGTTAGATTAAGAGCGTCTGGTGTGGTGGGTCTTCTGTTTCCTGCTCCTCATTGGCTCACCCCTTTCTGCCTGCAAACATGCAGAGTCTCTCTAACTTCTGGGGTTCTTGTCCCAGTTTTAAGAAGGATTCAGCAATCTGGAGAAAGGCTGTGCGTAGATTAAGTACGAGTCCAAAGATGAAAGATAATTTTGAAAGGCATTGGGGGTCAGAGGAGCTTCAGCTAAAGGAGCTAAAGGATCTCCTTGTCTCAGGACCCTAGCTTTTTATTAGCACAATTTGTCCTAAGGCAAACTTCAAAGGGTAGTGTTTACAGAGGCACTGTCAGATTGGGGAATAGCCTACAGCTGTTCAGGTGTTTGACCAACAGGGGGCAATAACATGTAGATTAAGATGCCCTGAGCTGTCTGGCAGTAAACAATCATCCTATTCAGGTTTGGGGGAAGTGCCGTTCCAACAGGTAATTACATACAGGTATGTGACTCAGCCCTTGTTGAGCCCCAAGTTTCACCAACCTTTTGATAAAACTCCTGTGATTACAATATGCTGGAATTGACGGTAGGCACTTACCCCTGAAGAAAAGCCCCTCAGCTCTGCCCTCACCTCATCCCCATGCTCTCTGTTCCTCTTATTTCCGTGGCGACCTTGCTCTGATCGCTGACTCTGCAGCTCACCAATGCCCTCCCAGCCACCAAAGACTAATGCCTCTTGGTTCTTGTCACCCTCACCTCTGCCATCTGCCCCTCCTGCCTGTCCAGAGAGGCTGCCCAGCCCCTCCCCACTCTGTCGTGGGAAAGAGTCCCCCCTACTGAGCTTGGCCATGCGCTGTGCTGTCCACAGTGTCTCCTCTGGCTCCCACTGCCAGGCAGTGGCCCTGAATGACTGCGGGGCCTGGGCCTCACCGCCACCTGCTGGCTACTTCCAACAGCTCAGCAGCAGCCTGGCTCCCACAGGGGTTTGACCACACACACAGACTTCTTACTGGGCCATCTAGTCCCCGCTCCCAGCACTGCCAGACCAAAACTTATCTGTCACTCAACAGACTTTCTATGCATATTCAGCTGAAACCCAGCCCCCTTTGCCAGCCTTCCCTGTTTCTGCTGCTGAAGTACTGACTCCTTCCTCTGTCACCCTCCTCCCACTCCCATCCCACCCCAACCCCCGCCCCATCCACAGGCAATCAGTCCATGGGTCTTACTAAGCCCCCCATTGAGGGTCTTTGGTCTCTCCTCCTCACCCCTGCCCAGACCCCATGTTATCCCTCCCTCCTCATCCCCACAGTCACAGCGCTCCTCAGAGTCCTGGTCTCCAGGTCCACCCAGCGCACCGGCCCCTCATTCACCTTCCGAAGGCCAGCTCGATGCCTGCTCTCCCACCACACCTCCCTGTCTCTGGGTAACTGAGCGCATGTTTCTCTGCAAGCTGAGAGCTGGCGTCCCCAGCCTCTACCCGTCCCCACGACAGGGCCCAGGGCTCCATCCTTCCCCACCTTCCCTTCCACAATAGGCAATGGCCATCTCACCAGCTCCTGCCGGCCCTGCCCCAGAACCCAGCCTGGAGCCTGCCCACCGCCTCCGGGTCCCCACGGGCACCCCTGGTTGCCCAGGGACAAACGTCCCCGGCTCCTCCCACACCTTCCACTCAGTGCGGCCCACGAGGATGGCCCACGCCACAAACACCTCGCACTGTGGATCCAGCCATAAGCCTCTCAGCTTCTCCCCTGGAAACCTGATGCTGATGAGGCCCACGGGGCTCCTAACACAGGGGGAGCTGACAGCACTGGTCCCACAAGCACGCAATCCACAGCTGGCTACCTGGCCTTCCCGCCAGGGTCAGTCTTTGCTTTCCAGTTCTTTCTGTTAGTTTCCATCTTTGTGCTGACAAAGACACTGAGCAGTGAGTGGGAATGTGCTAGTGGGTAAGAAGCAGGGCAGGGAGGATGTGGGAAGCCAGGCATCAAAGAGATGGCATTGCCTCAGTGTTGAGGGGTTAAGCTCTGGTCCTTGGGTTTAAATCTTGACTCCACCGCTTGCCAGCTGTGTGACCTAGGGGAAGTCACTTGACCTCTCTGTGCTTTAAAGGCCCAATCTATGAAACAGAGCTAATGGAAGTATCTGAGTCATGTTGCTTTTGTGAAGAACAACTGAACTGACACGTGTGAAAGACGCATCAGGCACATAGCATTATTATTACTATTACTACTACGGTTGCTATTGTTGTCTGATCTGGCATCCCTGAGGAGATGGCTGGTGTCAGTATTCCCACTCTCCTCTCAATTCACTCTTTCCTCCTCTGCTCACAGGGCAACACCCCTGCCCAGGACACGAGGATGTAAAGAGAAAGGCCCCGAGCCGGGTGACGAAGGGGCTGGAGACGGCTCCTCAGACGTAGCAGCCGCATTGGCAGCAGCGAATGAAGACGCCAGCGCGGACTGCGGGCAGGAGTCCGCCTGAAGACGTGGATGGTGTTTCCTGGCCTCCCCCCAGCCCAGCAGAGACGGAGTCTGAGGGCAGCAGATTTTATCAGCTTGAGTTTGTGTTATTTGATGGACTTGGTTTTAAAAACAAAACAAAACAAAACAAAACAAAACACTTATTTAAAACAACTTGCTAGAGTGACTACTCCCTGGGACTACTGGTCAACCCCTGAGTCCAGACACTGTCCACGAGCACCCACCCTGAGCTGACCTCTGATCTCTGACCTCTGACCTCAGGACGGACTCTGACTGAGCTGATCGGATTGTGTGTCAAGTGCTAGCCTCTCACTGCCCTAAAGTTTTTACCTGCTCTACTGTGTGTAAAACCCGATTCCAGGCCCAAAAAAGAAAACAGTACTGCTGAGAATGTGAATGCTGTGACAGAAAAACCGTAAATTGTGTCAAGACCCTGAGACAGCCTTTAGGAGGGCTCAGACATGAACTAGCCAGTCAACTCTCAAAACACCGAGTCCTAGCTGGTGTGGCTCAGTGGGCAGAGGGTTGGCCTGTGGGCTAAAGGGTCCCAGCTTCCATTCCAGCCAAAGGCGCAGGCCCAGGTTGCAGGCTATGCCCTCAATGGGGGACGTGCAAGAGGCAGCCAATCAATGACTCTCTCTCATCATTGGTGTTTCTCTCTCTCTCTCTCTCTCTCTCCCTTCCTCCCTGAAATCAACAAATAACAACACTGAACTAGGGCAGATAATCATAGAAACATAAAAAATAATGCATCTGTGCCGGCAGCAGGAGCTTTTGTGGCCCCTTGGTTTCCTAGGTGCCGGGCTCAGTCATCCCTTCTGTCCGGAGGAGGAGGCAGCAGGGGCCAGATCCCGTGGATAGGTCTCCGTGGACAGGCCTCCGTGGATAGGTCTCCGTGGACAGGCCTCCGTGGACAGGCCTCCGTGGACAGGTCTCCGTGGACAGGCCAACCCAGTAGGTCTCTGGGCTCTGCAGCCGCTCTCCAGCTCGTCATCCTGAGAGCAGACTAGTGCGGGAGGCCGTGAGCCATTCCTGGCAGGTGCTCTGAGTGCTGGGATGTGCAAACCACAGAATAAAACGCCCTCCCCTGCTTCCCTGGGAAGCCCAGCTCTGCGGCCGTCTCAGTCCATTCTCACGTAGCTCTTGCTGTATGCTCTGTGGAGAGCAAAGGAGGCTTAGCAAGGCTGGGGCCTGACTCCCCACTCCTTGGCTCATAGCCTCTCCCCCATAATGCACCCCTGCTGAAAGATGTTAATCTAAATAGATGTTTCATCTTTAGGCTTGGGCCTTGTGAGTTCAGTGACTTAGAAGCTGAATCTGCTACTTCTCTGGAGGTTGGTGAGACCACACACTCTCCTCCAACTTCAAAAATCATCTCCTCACCACTGGTACCTCAACTTTCATCCCATTCTCAGTTCTCCGGCCTCCAGGATCGTGTTAATATTTGGGATATTTCTTTTCAAAACTTTAAAAATATAATGCATTTTCTAAAGCAGGTAACGTAGTGAGGACTGGTGCTGTAATAGGCTTTGCATTTTAGCAGAGTTCTGGAGCCATGGAGTGTCTATGAAATATTTCTGTTTATCTGTCACCCACCATCTACAGAGACGTGTCCCGCTTAAACAATACATGGTTTTATTTATACATGTCTTTGGGTCATTTGTACACTCACACACAGAGCCAGGTAAGAATTCTGTGAATGTCCCTAGCCAGTTTGGCTCAGGGGCTAGAGCATCGGCCTGTGGACTGAAGGGTCCCAGGTTTGATTCTGGTCAAGGGCACATGCCCAGGTTTCGGGCTCAATCCCCAGCCAGTAGGGGCATAAAGAAGGCAGTCAATCAATGATTCTCTCTCATTATTGATGTTTCTATCTCTCTTTCCCTCTCCCTTCCTCTCTGAAATCAATAAAATATATATATATTTAAAGAAGAGTCCTGTGAATGTGTACCTGGTTGTGCGTGTGTGACCAAAAAGGAAAGGAGGAGAACAGAAAGTGCGGGGTGTGGGTGTGAAATAAAACTCCGTTTTTCTTCTGGAGAGTCTGTCCCTTATAGCTGCAGATGGGAAAGGAGCAATATCAATGGACAAGAATGTGACAGTGAAGGAGCGTGTGCCATGTGTCAAAATACCTTCCCACCTCCCCGTTCCCTATTAGTTATAGTATTGGATCTATTTTGGATGGGGGGGGGGGGAGAAAAGAAAAAGCAAAAAAGGAAGCCCATTCAGGTGAATTCCCCCGTCACATAACAACCCTGGGAATGGCCTTTTTTTTTTCTTTTCTTTTCTTCCCCCCCCCCCCCCAAATAGATCCAATACTGTAACTGATAAGGAATGGGGAGGTGGGAAGGTATTTTGACACATGACACATGCTCCTTCACCTTTTCCCCCCACAAAATAGATCCAGTACTGTAACTCCTGGCTGCCTGCAGCTCTCCTTTCCTGGAAGGTGTCGCACTTGCATGGTTGATCCCAGAATTTTCATGGCTGGGCAGGGAAGAGATCCATTGTGTCTTAGGCAGCAATCAGGAAGACTGCTTCATTCACACTTTCTCTTTCTTTTCTTTTCTTTTTTTTTTTTAACATATTTTTATTTATTTCAGAGAGAAAGGGAGAGGGAGAGAGAGAGAGAAACATGAATGATGAGAGGAAATCATTGATTGGCTGCCTCCTACACGCCCCTATTGGGGATAGAGCCTGCAGGCATGGCTCCTGCCCTGACCAGGAATGGAACTAGTGACCTCCTGGTTCATGGGTCCACGTTCAGCCACGGAGCCACGCCCAGCGGGCTCATTCAGACTTCCTTCACACAGGACGCAGAGGGAGCCGTGGGACTGGGCTCGGATGGCCCTGGGTGCTCCCATGAGTGATGAACGCCTCTGCCCCTTCACGCTGTCATTTGATATAAAACTTTGAGAAAATTTCTCAAATCAAGACAAACCTTTCATGTCAGTTACCTCACTAACTGCTTCTGTTGTAAAGAAAAACGTGAACAGAATAGCTCTTTAACCAGCATTCAGAGACAGAATCCTACAATGATTATGTGGCTGGTATTCAAAGATGGGTCCTACCACGAGGCAGGCACGCCTTCCCCTTCAAGAAAACTCCAGGACACCCAACACTAGTCATGCTGTTGGGCTGTCTAAGGAGCCCTGTGTGCCCAGTGGTGCCAGGCACTGCCCCTCAGGAGGGACCGCCCGCTCCCTGCAGCCTCTGCGAGCAGTCAGAGCAGGAAGGGACGTGAGGACCTGCCCCGCGTTGCCTCACACTCCGTCTCCTTTCATTCCACCAACACAAGGAGACACAGAGTTGTAAGAACATCGTTTTCTTTGTGATTTAGCAATGTTTGGTGCCAGATGGGTACTAGCCTTACAGGGGGATCACTTCAAAAAGTTTATAAATGTCTAACCACTATGTTGTACTCCTAAAACATATAATACTCTATGCCACCTATAATTGAAAAATAAAAAATAATAATAAAGGCCAATTACCTTGATTTTTTTTGCCTTTATTTTAGAAAATTTGTGGAGGAAAATAATATTTTAAGTGCGTAGCCGAAACCAGTTTGGCTCAGTGGATAGAGTGTTAGCCTGGGGACTGAAAGGTCCCAGGTTTGATTCCAGACAAGGGCATGTACCTTGGTTGCAGGCACATCCCCAATAGGGGGTGTGCAAGAGGCAGCTGATCGATGGTTCTCTCTCATCGATGTGTCTAACTCTCTATCCCTCTCTCTTCCTCTCTGTAAAAAAATCAATAAAATATATTTTTAAAAAATAAAAAATTAAATATATATATATATATTTTTTTAAGTGCGTAAACATCTATTCATAATTCCAGTGACCAGAGATAACAATATTTTATGGATTTTCCTCTAGTTTTTTAATGGATTTTCCTCTAGTTTTTTAATGCATGTGTCCAAGTTTTGTTTTTCTTGCTAATTCTTGGTTGTTACAAAATTAGGATCTTACTCTATGAATCTGTGCATTTTTTCTTTTTGGTAACGCACTGTCCTCAGTCTGTCCTCTCTGTTCACCCAGGAACCCCCAGAGCAAGGCCCAGTGTGCATACAACACCCGGTACTGAGATGGGAGGGAGGGGGAATGAATCTGACCTAGACCTTAGATCTCGGTCACCTTTACGACCGCATGCACCCTCAAAACTTAAAACAAGGGGCAACTTTTGAATGAAAAATGAGAGGCCTGAGGAAAGTTCATTCCTGGAGATTTAGTGATTGCAAAATGCAAAGGGAGGCATGCCATCAGCCTTAGAGAAAGGATCAGTGGGGGAAACTCAGAGAAATGTTTTTCCTAAAAGTAGCTGAAACTGTCGTAGGACGTTAGACTGGAGTCGGGGAAAAAAGACACACGTTTCCAGTCAGAGCCAAGTTTCTGTTCGGGTCAGGACGTGGGGTTCAGGGGCGACGCCAGTCTGCCCTCCCTGCCTTGGGGGGGCTGCAGTCCATCAGGGCCTCACCCACAGGCCGCCTGCAGGCCCCGCACAGCCAGAGGCCGCCCGGGTGCAGGTGAGCGGACCGGGCGTCCCGCTGCCCCGGAGGGAAGGCTGAGCTGGAAGAGGCTCCGGAAAGGGGAGCCTCTGCCCTGACCACAGGCCGCGGGGAGGAGGGGAAGGGCCAGAGAAGAAGGTGCCGCTCAGGCTAAGGCAGACCAGGCCATGGAGCCCAGGCCGGGACTCCCTCCGCTGGGCCCGGCCTCGGGGTCCGTCTCCTGCAGCCGGGTTGGGGGGCGGGGTGGGGATGCGGGACAGAGGTCCTTCCCACTGCCGCCGCTCCTCCTCTCTTCCTTCCTCCCTTCCTCCCCTCCCCTCTTTCTTCTTCCGCTTCCCTTCCCTCCCTTCTTCCCTCCTTTCTCTCCCCCTCTTCCTCCCAGCCACCAGAGCACCACCTCTGCCCCCTCCTCCGCAGCACAGACCAGCTCTGCCTCGGCGGTCCCTTCCCCAGGCCGCCTCTGGCCCGTGGCCTCCGGAGGGTCCTAAGGTCTCGGGGCCCGCCCCCCCCCCTTACAGAATGGGGGCACCAGCTGCACCCCCGGGCCGATTGCTGTGACTGCCCAGTGGGCTCCATGCGCTCAAAGAGCTTAACAGAAGGCATAGCCCACCCTGCACGTTAGGGGAAAGCTGGCTGTTGATTCTTGGAGATTTTTCTTCCCATCACTTTCCGAGCCGGGAGAAGGGTGTCCCTCTCTCGCCCTCGTACCCAGACCCAGCCACCAGCGGGCACCGGGTGGGGCGGGCCCTGGTCCGGGGGCGCACTCAGGGTGGTCTCCGGGGAGAGTGGGGCGAGCCCCCACCAGGGGCGAAAGCTGGGGGCGGGGAAGCCCTGGGCGGCGAGCTCCCCGCGGCCCGGCGCCGCCCGGAGGCTCCGCCCGCACCCTCCCGGCCGGGTTCCAGCGCGCGGGCCCCGCCGTGGACAGGCCCGGCGATCCGGGCTCTGGGCTCCGGGCGGCGGCCTCCCGAACGGACCGGGTGCGGGCGGCGCGAAATGAGCGTCGGGGCGGGAGCGCCGGGCGGCGAGAAGGTCGCCGGCCGCCTCGGAGTGGGAATGAAGCGGAAGGCGGAAGGAGAGGGGCGGGGTGAGGCTGAAGGGACGAGCCTCGAGCCCGTCAGCCGAGAGCGGCTCGTTGGTCTAGGGGTATGATTCTCGCTTCGGGTGCGAGAGGTCCCGGGTTCAAATCCCGGACGAGCCCAGGCTCTTATTAATTTTTTCTTAAACCCATAAATTAAAAGCTTTTTTTCTTTTTCACTCAGGCCTTTTAGCGGTTTATATTCAACAACTCCAGCCCAGAGCTCGAACGTTGATCACCGTAATCTTGCGAAGCAGGGCATCGAAGGAGGTCGATTCGTACAAAAATATATGATTGCCTTGCGTCCGTGAGGGATGACAATTGCTTATAACTCTTCAAAACACACGTGCTTGCAAAAGAGATGCCTCGTGCAGAATCCGGCGGCACCCCAGCCCCTCCTAACAGGAGCAGAAGGCGCCTGAGTTAGCAGGACCCACGCGGTGGACGTGCCCGGCTTGGGCGAGGGTAAGGCTCCCCCACCCGCAGGCTGCCCAGGTCGGAACTGTGCGCCCGCAGCATTCGCGCTGCACTCCGGAGCTGGCCGCGTCTGTAATGTTTTCATGTTACACCTTTTAATGGTATTTTAATGTAAAGTGCGCTCTCAGTTCAGAAAGCCTCATCTTCGTGTTTTGCAACAATCCGTATTTATAAGATGTATTGACGTCGTCTAAAGGCAATTTATTTAGAAATGTTAAATTCTTTAAGGAAGGGGAAAGAAAAAAGGCGGGCTCGTCCGGGATTTGAACCCGGGACCTCTCGCACCCTAAGCGAGAATCATACCCCTAGACCAACGAGCCGGCGTGCTGCACCCTCGCCTCCATGATAAAGGAATGTGAAGCTACTTAGTCCCGCGCCCCCAAGTGGTTGTTTTTATAATGGTGTTTATCTTTAGCTGTTCTCAATACTCTATAGTCGGTTTTCTATTTTATTTTCCCTTTTGATATTTGCAAATCAGTGGCACAAAAGAAAACGATGTCGTTGCTGGTGTACTATTTACCTCTTATATAAAAAGACATAATTCTATGTATATTCGTGATTAACAAATTGCATGCGTGTGTGGCAATGCCTGTGGCAGCCAGATTCCAGACTCTACTGAGTTCTGGTTGTTGGAGTTTCCAGTAATAGCTGAATGGTCTGCTTCTAGCCCCTGTCTGTTATCATGGTATTCAAAGCACCATCTTTCCAGCCTTGGGAATTCCCATCTCTGTTTTCACTCAAACTGTTCTCTTCAGCTGGAAAATCTCTTTTCATTTGCATAAACCCCAAACTCTAACCTTTCCAGAAAGAAAAAAGATACTTTAACAGATTGAAATCAATTGTAGTGTCTCCTTTAATCACAATTTGCTGGAGGCTAAGACTCCAACACCGACACTGAATTCTGTAATTAGCAACCAATTTTATAATTGGTTATAATTGGTGCCCAATTGTCCAATATCTTTAAGGCTTGGCTTGCTTATTATATGTAAATTTTAAAAATAGCGTTGAGGTTTATGCTAGCAAAGCCAGCACTCAATGAATAATTGCTGAATGACTGTAATTTATTCCAAATTCATTAACAATGTAAATGTTGGTACTTGGACAATCGGTAATTATAAAGTGTCACTCTAGCAATAAGTAGCCAGTTAGGAAACAATAAATAGTGTGACTAATCTAAATAGACCTATTCATTTATTTTATTTCAGATGCCATTCATTTGTCAGCTTATTCATTTGTTCCCTGGCTCGTTTATTCAACAGACACTTAGAAGCTCTTTGTGCCAGACACCTTTCTCGCTGTGGTCTGACACCAGTAAATCACAGCGTGGAGCTCTACCATTCAGCCCCGCCCTGGTTTTATTTGAAACTGTCCTCTGCTTCCCTTCCTACTCTCTCCTTCTTCTTAGAACTCAAGGCAAAGAGGATAATAAATGCACTTTAAAATGTTAATTAGTTCTAGAGGCCCAAATAGTTTACTCCCCAAACCTAACAAATGTGCCCTGAAAACTTAAGTTTATATTTCCCCAGAATGAGGAAACTACAAAATAGAACTTACGTAAAAACAATGTAACCACCTCAGTTTCTGGAAACTCCAGTCTCTGTAGACATTAAGAGGGCTCTGTTACTAGAGTTGATTATCATTTTTTTCTTTTTCTTTTTCTTCCTCCAACTTCTCTCTAGTGATTGAAAGAAAGTTTGCTTTTTACTCTGCAGGCTCCCCGAGAGGATCTCATTTGCCCCTCACAACAGAGATGCAGGAAGACTGACAGCAACAAAACTCAAGATGTACAGTGCCTGTCGTGGGGAGAAACCTCTCCTGGGTGGGAGGAATATGTGTGACCCCTGACCCCTGCAGGAGCATCCTTCCCCGGGGAGGGGATGTGGGACAGAGATGGTTACAGGGCACAGGCAGACAGGGTCTCCAGGCACAGCCAACAAGGAAGCCTGGTGACCTATCTCCCACGACAATGAGCCCCTCCCAAGGACCCCGTGACTCTGGTGGCCCAGCGGTGCCTCTGTGCCCAGAGACATCAGAGCCAATAGCTCTTTCCGATTTCCAAACATTTTAAATAGAAATGCAACCCTTCTCCTGGATTCTGATGTTCTTTCTATAGCAATATCAATGAAACGGATTCAGCTTCAGGCCACCCTTTCTTTCTCCGTGGGGTCTGGCATTCACCTTTTTCTTTTCTTTTTTCTTTATTAAGGTATTATATGTGTACATATCTTACCATTACTGGCATTCACCTTTAACTCTATCTGATCCAATCCTGTGTTCCAGGAGCCTCTGGTTATCACTGTCCATGCGCCACAGCCACCCAGTTCTGTCAACAAACCTCAGAACACATGGGGGGAGGGAGTGCCAGTGAGAACACAGAGGGTGGAGAGGATTCCGCCACAGTCTCGAAGATCTGCTGGAAACCTGGGTGCCTGTCACCCTCTTCCTACTGTCCCGCTCATTCCAGCTCCAGAAAATCCTGCTCAGATGCATTCCTCAGCACCAGGTGACCCTGAGTGTCCCTTCTCTTATGTCTGGAAAGAGAAAGCAGAAGCCCCAGAGGTTCCCAGAGGTTCTCAGTGTGGACTGGAGGGAGCAGGCAGCCAGTGAGACCACGGCCAGGCACAGGTAACAGTACCTACCAGCCAGAGGCCTCTGCCTGTGACAACAAGAATTATTACTGATTCTGCGGGGAAACTCTCCCCAATCAGCTCGTGCTTTCAGAGGTAGCCGCCCTTCAACAGGGACCTTTCTGACCTTGCTGGAGTCCTCCTCCCATCCCACGTGCGGCCTCCACTGCTCCGGCTGGAAAGAGGCGTGTCCCGGGCAGAGGAGGAGGTGTCTGAAGCAGGAGGGTTGTTGGACGATCCTCAGACGAACAGTCGTGAATGGAGTCAGGGGTTTTGGTTTTGTTTTTTCCATTTACTCTCTTGACAGAAGGGTCAGAAGCTACCCCGCAAGGAGAGCACAGTGAGAACACCTGGCCTGGTGTTCTGTCTTTGCAACCTCTCCAGACTGGCTCCGCCCACACTCACCTATCCCTCCGCCAAGCCGCCAATTTCTCCGCTGGCCGGGCGGGCATTGCTTATCGATGGCCGGGCATTGCTTATCGATGGCCGGGCGTTGCTTATCGATGGCCTGGCATTGCTTATCGCGGAAGCCTGTGCTCCGGTGCACGCCCGCCTTCTGCCGCGGCCTGAGCTGACCGGCGGGGCCACCTGCGGGCCTGGCCCGGAGTCTCTGCCCGGGCCCAGCGCCTCGGCTTCTGCTCAGCCCAGGCCCGGGGTTTGGTCCTGGACACCGGGGAGCCGGGGGCGCCCTTCCCCACTCCCGCTGGGGAGCGGCCCAGCTTCCTCGATGCCCTTCTCTTGCGGAATCTCACCACCCGCTGCATCCCGGCCCTGCCACTCTGTTCCTGCACCGACTCCCCAATCCTGTCCCTCTGCCTCCCGCCTGGGTTTCGCCCGCATCCTCCTCTCTGTGTCCCCCTTCCCCTCTGTCAGCCGTTCCGGGGGCCCCTCCGCACACTCAGTCCCTCCGGGCACCCGGGCGCCGGGCCCGCTCCGGCCCGGGGACCGCGCTGGCGGGCGGCGGGCGGCGGGCGGCGGGGAGTCCGGGGAGGAGCGTCCCCATCCGCTCTCATTGACAAACGGAGGGGCGTTTTGTCTGCAAAAGCGACCCACACCCCAAGCACCTCCCTTTGTCTCCAGGTGGCGGGAGGGTCCCCGGTTCCCGGCCCCCCTCAGGCCGAAAGGGGCTCCCCAAGGGGAGTCAGCAAGATGGTGCTTCTCCAGCCCGCAGACCCCTCCATGCAGCCGCTCAGGCATCGCCCAGGCCGCGCGGGGGACCAGCCTGGGGCAGGGCAGGGGAGGGGGGTGGGGACCCCTGAAGCGGGGTGTCTCCCGCCGCACCCCATTAACTTCGTCACCGAACTGCCGCTCCCTGGCTGAGGCTCACAGGAACCCACAGGGCTGGCCCGGAGGCGGGACCCCGGCCAAGGCCCCCGGAGGAGACAATGGGGACCGGGGACTGGGACCTGAGGGGCGGCGAGGACCCCGGCGGGGCCGGGCGGCGGGGCGGCGGGCGGGCAGCCGCGGGCGGAGGGTGCGCGGTGCCGGCCTCCCCTCCGGGACGCGAGCCTGGGTGGGACCCGGGAGGCGCGGCCTCGCCTGACCAGAGGGGGTGATGGGCAGCCCGTGCCCCCCAATAGCGTCTTTCCCGCTGCGCGGAGCCGACCAATGAGCGGGCGGGTGGGCGGGGCCGGCAGGGCGGGCGGCGGTGGCGGGGCCGCGAGTGGGGGCGCGGCGCGGAGGTGCCCTGGGCGCGGCGTTGGCGAGGCGGCGCCCTGCGCGGAGCGGAGCGAAGGGCAGGCAGCCGGGCCCGGTGCGCGGCCGCGGGGCTGCAGCGGACGACGATGGCCGCGCCCGCGGGGGCCGGGGCGGAGACGGCGACCCTGGACCGCCGGCGCTGCCTGTGGTCTGTGCTGGCGGCGGCGCTCGGGCTGTGTGAGTGCGGCCGGGCGGGCGGGCGGGCCGGGACGCGGGCTGCGCTCGCCCCTCGCGGGGAGCGGGCCCTGCGCGCCGGCGCCGGGGCGGGGGCCGGGCGCGGCCTGCGCGCGGGGCGGGAATCGGCCGGCGGGGAGCGCGGCCGCGGAGGCCGGGGGGTACGGCGCCTCCCCCTCCTCCCGCCCCGGGTCCCCGCGTGTCGGGGCGGCGGGCGCCTACCTGCCGGGTTCCGGGGTCGCGGGGAGCGGCCCTGCTCCGCGCCGCCGCCGCCGAGCCCCCCGAGCGAGCGGTGGCCCGGGCGCCCGGGCCCGCCTGGGAGCCGGGTCGGGAGCCCGGGCTCTGGCTCCGCACCTTTGGGGAGTGGCAGGCTTCCCATCGCCGGGCCCTTTGTTGTCGGCTCCTTTTCGGGTCTTCAGAGGCGGTTTGCTTGGCTTTGTGCGTTTCCTTCCCGCCTGTGTCCAGCCTCTGATGGAGGAGCCCGGGTCCCCGGGCTCACCTCCGGACCTGCGGGGCGCCGGGGGGAGATGCCAGGAGGGGGTTCGGGGTGAGGATGCAGGGACCCGGGCATGCCACTGAGGCGACCTGGCTGAGGAGACTTTGCTCAAATCCGTAGTCTTTGGTCCAGTGGTGCCAGACACAGTCACCCTAGTTTGACAAGACATGGGACATTTTTTAGTTTTAAGCACATTTTTCTTTTCTTTTTTAAATCAAATGTTTTTCCTTGACAAATGTTGTGGGTCAGACTTGGGGGAACCTCTGCCTCGGTGTGCGGATTGGATGGTGGTTTTGTGGGGTGAAATCTCAGAACTTGCTGCCGTCCCAGGATGTGCTTGAGTAATAGTGACAGAGGCCAGCTCCTAAGGAGCACACACTTTCATTTCTTTTGTTCAGCAAGAATGCCAGTTGCATCATGAATACGAGTATCTGAATACTAGTTTACTCATTACTTTCTTTCACGGAAATTTTTTTTTTTAAAGTCCTTAACGTAATTGCCGGAACCAGGAAATACAGAATTAAAGCAATGATTCCAGGGGCCGTAAAGTATAATTGTAAAAGTTCCCCCACCCTCTGGAGGCTGACGGATAAGATACAATTCATTCTGTATAAATGTTTTCTTCTGAGACAAAAAAAAAAAAAAAAAGGTTAAAAGTGTGGTGTGTTTTTCTATGTTGTTTTGGGGGATTTCTTGGGGGTGGGGGTCGGTGATGGTGGTGTCATTTGTGTTTTAAGACAAGTAGGAAATAGCCCAAGTCTGAGGTTTATCAGAAATCTGTGTGCTTCAGGCAGAATTATGCATGAGAGGTCAGACATTGCTATAGAGGACAAGGCAGTGGGCTGATCTTAAACCCAGGGTGTTAAACGTGGTAAAACTGAAAAAATCAAAAAACGTAATCTTAGTGGATATTAATACAAAAAGATCATCAGAGTAATAGCGACATACAGCTTGGCCATACCTAGCTGTTCAGTAATGAAAGATGCATGCTGGTATGGGAAAGTCAGCAGGTGTTGTTATTAGTTTATTTTAGAAAAATACGCTTTCTTCTTGCCTGATCATGGATACTGTATATAACAGTTCATGTCTGGTGGAAAACCTTGTTGAGCTCAAGCCAGGTTCAGTTAGTCAACAAACATTTTTTTTTTTTTGCGCCTTTTATTTATTAAGCACCAAAAGTATTGTAGGAAGCAGATTCCTGCCCAGCGGGAGAAGCAACGTAAGAAGTCTCTCGATAATGGTGTGCTCTTAGGAGAGTCATCACTTCAGACGAAAGTTCAGGCCCGGGGAAGCTGAGTAGATATGAAAGAAACCTCCTACCTCAGCCTGGGAGTGCATAAGAGTTGGTAGGAGTAGGGGCAGGGCAGCCAGCCAGAGGCACTAACTCACGGAGGACCCTGCTGGCCACTCCTGAGGCTGGACTTTGCCCTCACGTCTGTAGGAAGGAGGGCTTTCTCTGTCAGGTGTAAAGGCTGGGTCAGAGTGGGGTGAGGCTCACCAGAGGGCGGTTGTAATAATCCATAGGAAGGTAAAGCCCTGAATGAAAGCAGCGGGATATGGGGAGAGGACATTTACATGAGCCAATTAGAAAATAAAATTGATGGGGCTTGTGGATTTGATTTGCCGAGGACTTGGAAGAGGGAGTGTATGATAGTCCTAGGGTTTGGGGTTTGGGAAGCTGGGTGTAT
The DNA here is from genome assembly GCF_014108245.1 of Pipistrellus kuhlii. Lineage (NCBI taxonomy): Eukaryota > Metazoa > Chordata > Mammalia > Chiroptera > Vespertilionidae > Pipistrellus > Pipistrellus kuhlii. The sequence continues at coordinate 1,562,714 of NW_023425493.1, forward strand.
TTTTGGAAAATGGGGCTTTTCCCAGAGGAAGAATATGGGATGAGGGATGGGAATCTGGGAGTAATAAGATGACAGAGTTACTTTTGGATGCGTTGAGTTTAAGCTGCTGTGGAAGCATCTCAATAGAAATGGGCAGGAGACAGCGGGAGGTGGTCCTGGGGGTGAGAACATTCTGGTTGGAAACATAGATGGGGGAGACTTGAAAACTGTGGTTTGCGAGGATGAGGTCACCAAGAGATAGTGCCCTGACGGAACTAGCAGGGGCCAAGGACAGAGCTAGCCCCCGGGAAGCGGGCTGGATGGCTAAGAGAAGACCACGGGAGAGTGTGGTGTCTTGGAAACCAAGCGAGAATGGAGTTGCAGGGGGGAGCAAGTGGTTAATGAAGGGACCCTGGGTACCATAGGGCACACTGGCTTTGGTGGTTGGAACATCTTTGGTAACCTTGGGTGGGAATGAACACAGAAGAAAAAGAAATCTCAGTCATTTGCACCACCCACTGCAAAATATGACAGCGTCATCTGCCTGGTTGCTCAAGCCAGAAACCTAGTCCATCCTTGATTCCTCCTTATCCTTCATCCTCCACATCCAGTCAGTTCTCCTGCCTCCAAAATGCACCAGGAATTCACCCACTCCTTTCTCATCAGTGGTCCACGCCTAGCATTTCAGTCAAAATCCCTGCCATTTTTACCTGTATTACTGCGCTAGTCTCCCAGCTATGTCCAAAGACCTCCTCTTGCCTCTTAAAAAAAAAAAAAAAAATCCTCATCTAAGGATATGTTTATTGACAAGAGAGAGAGAGAGAGAGAGAGAGAGAGAGAGAGAGAGAGAGGGGGAGACAGACAGACACTCAGTTGCCTCCTGTATGAGAGAGAGAAAGAGACACTCAGTTGTCTCCTGTGTGTGTGTGTGTGTGTGTGTGTGTGTGTGTGTGTGTGTGAGTGAGTGAGAGAGAGAGAGAGAGAGACTCAGTTGCCTCCTGAGACAGAGAGACAGAGAGACAGAGAGAGAGAGAGAGAAAGAGAGAGACAGACAGACAGACTCTTAGTTGCCTCCTGTATGCATCCAGACCAGGGATCCAAACCACAGTCTAGGCACGGGCCCTGAATGGGAATCAAACCAGAAACCTGCTGGTGTGCAGGATTCTGTTCTAACCAAGGAAGCACCTTCTTAGGGCCCCTCTGACTCTTTTGAATCCATTCTTCACACAACCGAAAGAATTATTTTTATTAAAATGCAAATCAGATCATGTTGCTTTCTTGTTTAAAATCCTTAAACAAGAAACCCCTTTCCATTGCGCTGCCGTTGCCATCCCCTCCCAGCTTTCCCGCCTGCCTGTGGTGGGCTGGTGGGCTGTGTGAGCCGTTTCTGCCTCCCTCTCTGACTTCGCCTGCTGCCTCTTGCCCCTTCCTGCCATCTTTCTGCTCTCTGACTCATTCCCACTTCCTCCTTCGCACTTGGCGTGCTCTTCCCCCAGAACTGCCCAGTTCTGCCTCCTCTGCATCTTTGGCATAAATGTCCCTTCCTCATGGGGACCTTCTCCAACCACCTCAGCCAGAAGAGTCCCCGGTGTCATTTCCTGGCCCTTGCTTTCTCATTGTAATTTCTAACTCATCGGTTTTTCTTTTCCTTTTCCCTCCACTAGAATCCAGGATGGACCCATGGTTGTCTTGTTCATAGAAGTATCTCTAGTGTTTGTTTCTTCACGTGTATGATAGATGCTGATAAGTGCCATGTTTGTTAAGTGGCAGGGGCTGTAGACTTGTCTTGGTAGCAGTTTGTTAGCAGTTTGTAATATGGAGTTAGAATGATTGTCGGCACTCAATAATTGTTTATTGGGAGAAAGAGTATTTTTCCCAAGTGTGATTTCATGCATTAACTGATTATTTTCATTCTTTACCATTTCTTAGTTCTTCAGAGACGTATAGAATGAATGAACTAACATTCTCTAACTACTTTAGTCACCATAGCTTTGAAATGACTAGTTATTTCATAATTAAATTATTTTAATATATATTTATTGATTTCAGGGAGGAAGGGATAAGGAGAGAGATAGAAACATCACTGATGATAGAGAATCATTGATTTGCTGCCTCCTGCATGCCACCCACTGGGGGTCCAGCTTGCAACCCAGGCATGTGCCCTTGACTGGAATCCAACTTGGGAACCTGTAGTCTGCAGGCTGACGCTCTATCCACTGAGCCAAACCAGCTAGGGCTTAAATTATTTTATTTTGTTTGTAGTAGCAACTAAGTGTTTTATCAGTAGGACTTTTCTATATTAAAAATATTTTATTTAATCATCACTGGAGGAGTGAGAATATTTTTCCATTGATTTTTATTTATTGGTTGATTTTATTGATTATGGTATCACATAATTGTCTTCATCCCCCCATTCCCATCCCAAACCCCTCCCCACATATGCCCCCACCCCCTTGTTGTCCATGGCCACTGGCTAGGCCCATATGCATGCACACAAGTCCTTTGGTTGATCTCTTCCTCTTACCCCCACCCTCCCCTACTTTCCCTCTGAGGTTTGAGAATCTGATCGCTGCTTCTCTTTCTCTGGGTCTGTTTTTGTTTATCAGTTTATGTTGTTCATTATTTCCTCTAGATGCGTGAGATCTTGTGATCCAAGAAATACCCTTGTAAGAACCGAAACTGAGACAGGCCATAATGGTTATGCTGAGAGGCCAATGAATCAGTCTGTAGTGAGTTCCTTTCTGGGCCAGCAGTTCTTTTGAGTCCCAATTTCTTTTTCTTTTTCTTTTTCTTCTTCTTTTTTTTAAAATATATTTTATTGATTTTGTACAGAGAGGAAGGGAGAGAGACAGAGTTAGAAAAATCGATGAGAGAGAGTCATCAATCAGCTGCCTCTTGCACATCCCCCACTGGGGATATGCCCGCAACCAAGGTACATGCCCTCAACCGGAATCGAACCCGGGTCCCTTCAGTCCCCAAGCCGACGCTCTATCCATTGAGCCAAACCGGTTTCAGCTTGAGTCCCAATTTCAATGTCAAACAGTTCTTTCCATTGATTTTTAGAGAGAAATGGAGGAGGGAAGGGAAGGGAGAGAGAAGAGAGAAATATAGATGAGAGAGAGACAGATCAATTATTTGTTTGTTTAGTGAGAGAGGAAGAGAGAAGGGCAGATATAAACATTGATGAGAGAGAAACATCAATTGGCTGCCTCCTGACTGCCCTCTATTGGGAATGGGGCCTGAAACCTAGGCATGTGCCCTGACAGGGAATGGAGCCAGTGACCTCTTGGTTCATGGGTTGATGCTCATCCACTGAGCCACACTGACCGGAACCTACTGAGTTTTAAAAATGTGATTTCATTGGAGAAAATTAATATACACAGTTTTTTACAAATTGTATTTCCGCCCCCGGCCCCCGCCATCTAGAAAATGCATCAGCTAAATGTTCCTTACCTTCCTTTCTATCCCCACTGGGCTGTTTTCCCTCACTCAGTCGCATTTCTCTGCATGATTAGAATCTGCCAACTGGAGCCTGAAGGCATTTTTATTTAAATTGTATCTTTTATCTGAGGGTTTGAATTCTCCCTGTAAGTACATACATCTCAGGTGTCCCTAAACTTGGAAAGATTTTACTCTTGCTTCTAAGACCACTGGTGTCATTTAAAAGAGAATAAACAGCTTGCTTTGGCATAGAACTCATTATAGATGAGTTTGGTCTTTAACCCCCATCAAAGGGCATCTCTCTATATAAAAGACTAATATGCAAAGTGTCCCCTCGGGAGTTCAACCAGGAGACCCGGAATTTGACCGTTTGCTATGTTATGCACTGATCATCAGGGGGCAGTGTGAAACAAAGAAAGGCCCCAACTAAACAGCTGGCAGCAGGGGAAGGAAGGCCCGATGGGCCCTGATCACTGGCCAGGCCTAGCGACCCTGCATGTGCATGAATTTCCTGCACCGGGCCTCTAGTTTAATGATAACCAGCACTATCTCCTGAGGTCTCAGGTAGCTGATGGCTACGGATCTTGGTCCCTAAGACTTGTGTGAGCAGAATGTCTTGAGTGATGTTCCTTCCTGCCTTTTCCACTTATTTTGCCAAGTGGTTTGACATTAGCAACGCCCTGGAGACAAAACCAAAGCCCTTGAATTTTGGGCTCCGTAGGAAGGCGGAGGTCAGTTGGCTTTGTGACCATTCACAGTGTCTGAACTGAGAAATTGTCTTCATCTCCTGGGACATTTATATCTGTGCCCTTAAACCTCCTTATTTATTCATTATCTTTTTTAATGCATTTGGCCTCTGTACTATTTTATTTACTTATAATTTCTCCTTGGTTCCATTAGGCCTTTATCCAGGAACGGAAGGATGACTTCGTTGATATATTCTCCTTTATTAATTTATTCTTTTTTTTTTTTTTTTTTTTTTTTTTTTTGTACAAATTCTGAATCTCTTTAGAAATGGCAAGACTTAGTAATACCCCTGGTCTACTGTCAGGGCCTGTAGCTTGAGTAGTTTTCTGGTAACTGTGATTCTTTGAGTCCCGTTCTTAGGTTTAACTAGTTGGGATTAGAAATGCTCCGTGCCTTTGCTGCAGATAAGATTGCCCCAGAGAATGAACCCAGGACCTGAGTAGTGTGCTGTAACCAACGAAACAAACTCTGCTCAGTTTACAATGAACATTTTCTATCCTGGGACTCAGATTCTCACTGTGCTTTGGGATCTGGGGAGGTTATTTTATGCAATTTAGAATCATTTTTTTAAAATGCTTTTCTCAAAATTAAGAAATGTATTCCTTTCTCTTCAGATATTAAAGAAGACAGTGTGGAATTATGTAAATTTAACATAAACATGAGCTTCTTCCAGATAGCTAAATGTAGATGTAGACACAGATGATCTATCCATCCATCTATCTGTCTGTCTATATTTCTTTTTTTCAGCCAGGTGTAACTCCTGTTTCTTAGCCCATAGGAATGTGGACATAAAACTAAGTTAGTGCTGTATCTTTTCCTCTTCCCTCGTTTATTGCATGCTTACTATGAGGCAGACCTCTGCTAAATAATGTATATGCATATCTCACACAGTCGTTAGCAGCACTGTGCGATGCTGAGTGTTGTTATTAACGTCACAGAGGAGGACCCTGAGACTCAGGCAGGTTGTGTAACTTGTCCCAGGTCACACAGCTCGTATATGGTAGGGTTAGGCCCCTCCTCCAATGTATGTGCTTGCAACCACTCTGCTGTATTGTAGAATTTCTCTTTTCAAGTCTCCAACTGTGTGGAGGAAAGGCTTCTGGACGCCTTCAATGTCTACAGAGAGCCTTTAACTGCCCCAGGCATCCACCCACTTCTTTCTTTGTGTGGTGACGACCTCTGTGCAGGGAACCCAGGCCCTGCTGCTGCTGACTCCGCTGGGGCGGCGGGTGGGGGGTGGAGGGAAGCTACCACGTCAGAGCCATCCTCACCACCCAGAGCTCTGACTGCTCCTCGGGATGTTAATAGTGGGGTTCCTGCAGGTTCTTCTCTTTCTTCTGCTGCTCCCTCTGGCTAGGACCCAGCCTGACTCCATTGAACCGAGTGGCTGACACCATACTAGACCCAGGAGGCAACACTGCGGACCAAGCCCTGAGCCTCACTTCTTCTCCTCAAGCTTTGTATGTTCCAAACCATGTATACGTGTATATCCCCTTTCCAAACGGTGCCTTCCTGCCTCTCCCCTCCCCTCCCCCTCTCCCTTCCCCCTCCCCTCCCTGGCCATTGTTCTCAAAAACACTCAGGGGTGCCCACTTCCCACAGGATCCGGTTCCAACATCTCAGCCTACATTTTCAACTTTCAACTTTTCTTCTGCCCCAGCCCAGTGAATCTACATAATTCATGTTTACACATCATCCGTGTTTTTCTCTCTGCAAAATGCCCTTCCTGTGTGTCAATCTTGATTCTTCTCAGTTCCAGATGAAATTCAAGCATGTTTCCCATAAAACACTCCCTGACCTCTCCGTGTCCAAACTTAGGGGAAGCTTTAGCAGAAACTGTTTTAGGGACGAGAAGGTGTAGACAAGAAGTGACGTGCAGGCTGTGGCATGTGCTCACTCTTTGGGAGTCTGTTGTTCTCCTGCCTCCCGGGACACTCGGTGTTCGCTGGGGACATTCCATGGTTGCGTGTGTGTTCGCACCGAGTGTCTGAGTCTGCACTCCCACCACACCCAGCATTCGTTTGCTGTCCAGTAAATAAGGTGCTTAATGGATGCTCTCTTTTTTTGTTTTATTGTAACCAAGCCTGTATCCCAACAGGAAGGGGCCAGTTTCCATTCCTCCCATATTTATCCCCTGTGCTCGGGGAACATTTGCACTTGAACTCTCCCCAGCCATGATAAGTTGGTGCTGGCGAGTCTGGACTCTTTGCCAGGTTTTTCTAAGAGCCACAGAATGCTTGCCTGGGGTTAGGTGTCCATTTAAGGGCACGTTGGTTTCTTCCATTTGTTTTAGGGGGAGAAAGGTGTTACACATTCCATTAACCATAACTTCCCATTGTAGGAATCCTAAAAATCCAGCTGCTATCAGTCTGTTTACTCCTCACATGTCCTTGGAGAGCTCTCTGACCACCAGGAAGTGTACTGTGTGTTGGGCACACAAAGGCCAAGGGAGATGGAGTTCTCCCCTGAAGGAGCCGGAGCCTTGCAGGGAGGCTGAGGTGACTGAGGAGCAGGAGCAGCACCAGTGCCCTGAAGACTGCCTCTCCCTGAGGGAGAAGAGGCGGAGGCAGACGGGAGACACCGAGCCCTGGGACGAAGAGGTGGTCAGACAGGGAAGGCTTTGCCCATGTTTGGGTGGGGTCATGGGATTGTGCAGAATTTCAGAGGTGGGCTTCCTTCCAGGCCCAGAGAGCACTCTCACCCGTGCTCAGAGGTAAGCCCCTTGCGTGGCATGTTGGGGGAGGGGAGCCAGCCGCCCCCAGCTCACCAGCTGCAGCCCTCACCTGTGCGGAGCAGGACATGGGCTGCCCCATCGGAAGGCCTGGCCTGCCATGCTGAGGCCTGGGCTTTGTGCAACAGCAGGGAGCTTTCAGCCCGGCTCTGCAGAAGGAGTTAAAAAAAAATCAAGTGCATTTTCATTTGATCGAGAGGTTGTCCAACGGAGAGCCAGGTAGTAGCCACGGCTCTGAGAGCGCCTGCCTGTGGCTTGAAGAGGATGAGGCATTTCCTCCCTTCCGTGTAGTTAAACTGGGCTTGGCCTGCCCCGCCTCCGGCCACCTTTACCCCCTTCCTAGACTTGAACTTCTCAAAAACGAAGCAGAGCACTGCCGTTCAAGCTCTGGTCACTAGATTCCTAGGGGTGAATGGCAACTCTGCTTTAGAGCTTTCAGATGTTTGGTGTACATTTCTTTGGTTCCTACGGTGTATTTTTTTTTAAAATATATTTTTATTGATTTCAGTGGGGAAGGAGAGAGAGAGAGAGAGAGAGAGAGAGAGAGAGAGAGAGAGAGAGAGAGAGAGAGAGACATCAATGATGAGAGAGAATCATTGATTGGCTGCCTCCTGCCCGGCCTCTACAGGGGGATGGAGCTCGCAACCCAGGCATGTGCCCTTGCTGGAATCAAACCCAGGACCCTTCAGTCCACAGGCTAATGCTCTATCCATTGAGCCAAACCAGCCAGTGTTTTTTTAACCATTAAAATAATAATAAAGAACAACATGCACAGATACGAAGTTCTACACATAATCCAGCTGCTGTGGAGATCACTGCCGCATGAACTTCCGCAGCCAGTGCGCTTCTTAGGATGAAGCAGGTTTAAGTTTGTAAATGTGTGATTGATTAAGAAGGTAGAACAGCACTGCCCTCGTCTTTGGAAAAAGTCAAGTCCACAGATGTACACTAATATGTATTTCTAAAGTCAACATACCTCTTGGTAACAGTCAAATGCCAGACAAACACGGCTCATCGGCCTCAGCACCATCTCATCACTACATCATAATTGAAGTCCTGTCTCTCTTTGGGGTGCTGGATGGTGGTTGCAAGTGTAGAATCACCTGATGCTCAAGCCACGCCCCACACGAATTAAATCAGAAACCCTGGACATACGAACAGGACCCAGGCATCAGTATGTTTTTAATAGACTTTATTTTTCACAGCAAAAATTGAGAGAAAGGTTATGTATACCATATACCCACACCCTCCCTCCCCGCTCTCTCTCTCTCTCACACACACACATACACACACACACACACACACACACGACCTCTCCCATTAGCAGCATCCCCACCGGAGTGGTCCATTCATTACAATTGATGAACCGTCACTGACATATAATCCCCCAGAGCCCATCATTTACATTCAGTTCACTGGTGTGCATTCTCTGGGTTTGGCCAATGTCTGATGCCATGTACCTACCATTACAGTAGCATATGGAGTCTGTTTAGCAGGCACCACTCTTTACTTTTTAAAATATATATTGGAGAGAGAGATAGAAGCATCAATGATGAGAGAGAATCATTAATTGGCAGCTTCCTGCATGCCTCACACTGGGGATCAACCCCACAACCCAGGCATGTGCCCTTGACCGGAATCGAGCCCGAGACCCTTCAGTCCACAGGTCGATGCTTTGTCCACTGAGCTAAACTGGCTAGAGCAGGCGTCACTCTTTTCCAGCGCTCTCTAGGTGGTCCCCATGCGCACCCGAGCCGAGAGCCCCTGTGCTGCATTGTAGTCTGGGCCTTATTCATCACCATATGTTCTGAACGCCGCTTGCCTGACTTGGGTGGGACAACTGCCCGTCTTCTCTGTATGCTGGGTTCCCCTTGAGATTCTGTTTGAACAAAGGATTCTGTGAAAGCTGCATAATCAGCTCGTGGAGAGCACTGGTCTTTGGAGTCAGAAGGTTCTAGATTGAACTGTTTGCTCCATGTTTGCTGGATAAATAACTCAGGCAAGTTCCTTGGCCTCTCTGAGCGTCTGTGAATGCGGAACACCCAAAAGAGTTGATGAGAAAAAATAAATGTACCCCGGTGAGCACTCGTCCGCAGTGGTTCCCCGTTGCTTCCTTTGTGAGGTGAGGAACGTCCTTCTTGCCAGGTAGGCGTAGCCTTTCCAATCTCTTGTTCTGATATTTCCTATTGGCCTTTCCTGGTTTGGATTAACTTTGGGTTCAGATATCTTCTGATGTATAGTAAGCCTTCTGATATGACTTGAGAGCTTGGAAAAATAGATCTGAGGTCCACTGGCCTTTGGCTTGAATAGAAACATGCCATTTCGACACCTGGGAAGTAGGAAACATGAGAGCTAATATTGTCCTGTTATGTATCTGATATGCATGCCCCAGAGCTTTCAACATGCTCTTTATGCTGAGCATAACCCATCAGAAGTAAAACGATCCAGTTTCTTACCAAAAGCTCTGTATAATTTCGTCCTTGCCGAGGATGGGGAACTGTGCGGACAGGACGCAGATGACACGGTTCGGGCTGGCCCCCCTGTGGCATGCGCTGACTGCTTGACTGGAGATCTTGGCCTTGAATGGGAGTCCTGGCGCCCAGGTCACCGCGCTCAGAGGCTCATGTACTTGTCCCCACAAGACTGCCAGTCCAGCCAGGGCAGGCGAGTCCCCGTGTGGTTGGGAAGAAGGAAGGGCTGACTGAAAACAGGAAAGCGGTGGCCGGGAAGAGGGATGCACAGCACACAGAGGGCAGAGAGCAGCAGCAGGGCTTGCAGGAGTCAAGTGACTCGATCAGTGACTGGCCTGATTCAGGACCTCTTGAATCCCTCTCATTGGAGAAACAGAAAGGTCTTTGTTGGTGCAGAAAAGGTTGCGGATGGAGAGGAGGCCAGCTGGATGTGGATTAGGGGAACGGAATGGACTCTGAGAAGAACTGGGTAATCCTGGGTATTAGGAAAAGTACATGTGTGCTTTTCATTGAGCATTTCAAGAGATGCTCTCCTTTGGGATGCTCTCATCCCAATAGGAAGGTGATGGAAGAAAGTCAGCTAAGCCTCCATATGGGAGTGTCAGCATTCAAACTCGACAAGGAATCTCTGCAACACCATGTGTTTGGGGCCATTATGGCAAAGCCATTTGTGGTGGAGCAAGTGTAATTTTTATGGCTGAGCCCATCTGAGTATGGTGAGTTTTATTCATTCATTCAACAAGTGTGTGTTGAACACGCTGACGAAAGGCATGAGGTAATGAGAAGAACACAGTGGACAAGGCAGACGTAGTCCCCACACTCCTGATCATTCCAAGCAGAGTGAGGGTGCCCTGATGGCGACTAAGCTGGATGGGGGAGCACAGCTCAGGGAGTTTGGGGCTGACACTGGGAGAAAGTCACTTCTGGAAGGAAGGAAGGAAGGGAGCCCTGCTCTGGGAGGGTGGACCATCTCCTCAGTACCATCTGCAGTGGCCACACCCCAGCCTGGTCATGTGCTGATGGCTTTCACTGGGCATATGCAGGTTAAAGAAGCAAATTACTGATGTCTTCTGTCTTTAAAAAAGCGGTTTTAGTATGAGAAATGAAATATATTAAAAATAAAACATATACGGAAAATGTGATTGAGTGTAGGTATGGGATATGTATGTAGAGTCGATGGAGGAATATTAAAATGAGCTCACAGGCCCTGGCCAGTGGCTCAGTTGGTTGGAGTGTCCCATACACCAAAAGGTTGTGAGTTCCATTCCTGGTCAGGGCACATAACTAGGCTGCAGATTTGATCACCTGATTAGGTTGTGTATGGGAGGCCACCAATTGATGTTTCTCTCTCACATCGACTTTTCTCTCTGTCTTGCCCTTCCTTTTTCTCTAAAATCAATAAAAAAGTATCCTTAGGTGAGGATTAAAAAAAACCCCACAAAGCTTGCCTGCTGCCATTCTGACCTAGGAAATTGCGCATTATCCTCAGTAGTGCCTTTTCATCCTGGCCCCCCGGCTGCAGTCATGACCACTGGGTGAATTTTGTGTCCGGTGTTCTCGCTGGTTCCTCTCTTTTCATGTGATGTAAAAGGTCATGTCCATGCTTGCACCAGGAGACACTGCCGTCTCACCTCCCACTGTGTACCAACACCAGACAGACAGGCTGGAGCGCTATTTTTAAATAAATTGCTTTATTGCACTCTTTTAAGCAGGTGAATATACTGGTGACATCAAAGTGCTTTCAAAATTTTTCAAAACAAAAGCCTTCTTTTCATCTCAAGGAGAACCTTAACAAGTCTGTGAACAGGATGAGGTTTTGACAAACCAGGGAACTACACAGACCCAGCAGTGACAGGACCAGGAATTGCTCCCATGAGAACAGTTTCCAACCCGCATCTAGGCCGTGAGAGTGTTGATTCGCTCTAGCAATGCCTCTCCAGTGTATCTCAGATGACTTCATGGTGTGAGAGTTTGAGTTCACTTAGAGTAAAATCATCTTGACAGCCGCGTTGGGAGACGTTACTTATATTATATCAATGCAATCATCTAAAGTACAGGACAGATCCTGTCCGAATAGCCTCTTGGGCAAACCAGCCTGGAGTGTGCTTTTGTCGTTGTGGCTGGGATGGGTGTTGTTTTGTATTCTCCATTTGCTTTCTCCTCCTCCTCCCACCCCTCGCAAAAACAAAACAAAACAAAACAAAACAAAAAAACTGTTCTGGTTCTCCATCCAAAACAGAAGAACATCAACTTCTGGGTTTGATATTTGACCCCTGGTGAGTAGATTTCTCCAAGTTTTTGATTACTTATCTAATAATTTTCAGGCTCTTTTCATTGGACTCTGTCTCCTCCAGGAAGGGCTCTTCGTTTGTTTCCTTCCCTTCAACTCCAGAGGCCAGATTCCTTCCTCAGGGAGAAAGTGAGCTCAGCTCCTGTTGCCATGGTGAAGCGTGTGTGTGAGTTAACATATACCTGGAATCCAGAGTTGTCAGGATAGGGAAACGTTGGCATATCACTTCATCTTCTCATTTCATTTCATTTCTGTGTTTTTATTCCTGAGGCAATTGGTTCTTCCGGGATTCAACACTTTCCCTGCCATCTGTGGGTTGTTAAACTGAAGCTTTCGTATTTTTTGCAGCGATTGTTGCCACTCTCCCCTGATTATTAATTCTTCAGCCTATAAGAAACCTATTTACGCTCCTATTCAGGCCAGTTCCAGTGGCAGTGCCTGGAGGATGTAGATTAGAACAATAGTTTCTCTGCATCTCAGCCTTCTTTACATCTCTGTCTTAGCCAGCCCCTGAAAACTCTTAGAGCTCTGAGGAGCCCTGTGAGTTGCACAGTGAGCTCTGTGTGTATGTCTACTCCCGAGTCCCGCAGAGAAAGTCCGGACAAAGCACACCGTTCCCCTTGTTAGCCGGCCGGCCAGCTCCTCCTTCCAGGCTGCGGGGGATGTGGTCCCAGAGGAAGCCTGTGTTTGGTTCCTTGCATCACCCAGGCGGGAGAAACCTCCCAACTGTCTGGGTCAGGCCCCTCGGGGTTGGCAGAAACCGCAGCGCTGTGCTTGGTAAACACGCTTTGGGGTCTGCCCTGTGCGTGGTGACCGCGGGCAGCGTTAGGCAAAGGCCTCCGTCCGCTGGACCTGCTCGCTGGGGTCAGCTGTGCAGACAGACACTCAGCGTTTCAACAGGGGATCCCTCTCCCCTCCTTTCTCACGCATCACAGTTGCCTAGGACACCTCCAATCTCTAGACGGGGTGCTCGTCACAAGCAGAGGAGCCAGGTGATCAGCGTGGAAGTGGGGACTCGGAGGTCTGTGAGGTGGCCAGGCCTGTGAGGACTGTGGCCTGATCCTGGCTGATGTGACGGACCCTGGAGGGTTCTGAGCAAAGGACTGATGAGAGCTGACAGGCATTTGGACCAGATCCCTCCGCCTCTCCCTGCATTGGCGGCAGGTGAGCGGGAAGGCAGGAAAAGCCAGCAGTAGGAAGCCGCTGAGATAACTAGGCCTGGACCAAGACGGCAGCCTAAATAAATCTGCCCTAACCCGATTGTCCAAAAGCCATTCGGGGCTTTGGCTAATTTTTGGTTAAAATTCCTCGCTGGGAACTTGGACGCTTGGCCTAAGTCCATCTGTCAATCACATTCAGGGTGACCGCCTTGCAGCCAGGCCTCGGGGCAGGTCTGGTTTGGGAAAATCCTTGAGAAACCTTATTTATTGGCTTTAAAGACAGGCTTTCCTTGCAGGGCTCCTCCCTGCGGAGAACCCTGGTCGGAATCACAGGGTAGATCAGGGTTGCCAGGCCACGCCACTTCCTGGAAGCGGGGGTCAGAGCGGCCAGCCCGGGCTCTGCCCTGTGTGGCGAGCTCCGGGGCCAGGGCTGCCATGCTGCTGCCCACAATGGCGGGAGACGCCTTTTGTTTGCTTCTTGTGTGAAAGGAGGCTTGTTTTGAGGCTTGGACCACAAATAATAATCCATTGTTCCCTATGATAATAACCCACCCTCTGCAGCAGAAAAAGTCTGCTTGGTGTAGTGTGGCTATCGGCTTATTTGGAATAGCCAAAAAAGTGCCCATTGTGTCCTGAGAATAAATATTTGGGAGGTGGTGGTGAGGGCTGGGAGTCCCAGGAAAGACGCAGGAAGGAGAACTTCTGACTGTGCCCCTCCGTCCCGGGACAGGGACTCTGCTGGTCCGTGACATTCTGAGGGTAACGGGCACTCCAGTACAGATTCTCCAAGTGATTTCTTAGAAAAATACCGCATTTTGAAGATGGGTGTTTTTAATCTTTTCTGAATTTGCTTGCCTGGTTTCTAATTTTAGGCCAAATAAGTTTTTTTCTAACCTTCATTGCTCCCATGAAAGTGTCTCTTTCTGAAGGAAAATTATTTTATTTTAGCAGCAATTCTTCATAATTCCTACAATTGCCTCTGATTATGGATCTTGGGCGGGGGGGCGGGGGGGAGCTATTTTTATATTCCAAGTGATAGGATTTTAAGTACTACCTGTTTCCCCGAAAATAAGATAGTGTCTTATATTAATTTTTGCTCCCAAAGATGCACTAGGTCTTATTTTCAGGGGATGTCTTATTTTTCCATGAAGAAGAATACGGTACACATTTATTGTTAAATGAAAATAAAGGACATGTATTACCTGTATACGGTACGGTAGTACGGTAGTTGTCAACACAAACCAGACAAACTGTGAATCCTACAGTATCAAGAGTTTACTCATTTATTCAATGACAATCATGTCATCATCTTCTGGAATATCATCATAACAATCCAATTCCTAAATTTGCTGGTGAATTTCTTGTGACTCCATTTCTTTCAGAATCAGTGGACCAAATCTCTCATGTTTAGCCTAGGGGGGCCTTATTTTTGGGGGGTTGCCTTATATTTCACTCAGAAGGAAACTGTAAGCAGGTCTTATTTTCAGAGGTTGTCTTATTTTCGGAGAAACACAGTATTTCCTGGGCTTAGGCTCATTGGCAAACTTGAACGGGTGAATTAGATGGGACCCAGTGTGGTTGACCACGTCCTGAGTGTGCAGGTGCCTAGCACACTGACTTCACCAGGGAAGGCCTGCTTCTGTGGTAGGTTAAATAAAAAAGCATGGCTTTAAATGATATGTCCTCTTACCAAGAATAGCTTTAATTGCTTTGGATATAGAAGATAAGCCCTGGCCGGGTAGCTCAGTGATTAGACGTAGGGGTGTCGAACTCAATCAGAGAAGGGGCCAAAATCTAAAATCCAGCCTAAATCGCGGGCCGAATGGTTTACTGAACAGTCATAAACTGTCATTGTGATGGAAACACAGCGGAGTGCAGTGATGACAGCGCGGTGCGGGCCACATTGCAAGGCCTGGAGGGACGGATTTGGCCCGCGGGCCTTGTGTTTGACACATGTGGATTAGAGCATCATTCTGATATGCCAAGATTGCAGGTTTCATCCCCAGTCAGGGTACATATAAGAAGCAACCAATGAATACATAAATAAATACAACAACAAAGCAATGTTTCTCTCTTCCTTTTTCTCTAGTTCCCTTCCCCTTTCGCTTCCTTTCTCTCTCAAATAAAAACAAAAAAAAGGAAGATGAGAAAAGTTCAGTGTGCTAGCAACTACAATGTAACACGTGAGTGTGAGAACACTTTGGAGAAGAAAAGCTACCCTGGCTGATGTGGCTCAGTTGGTTAGAGCATCATGCTGTGCACCAAAGGCCATAGGTTCAATTCTTCAGTCAGAGCATGTGAAGGAGACAACTGGTCAATGTTTCTCTCTCCCTCTCCTTTCCTCTCTCTCTAGAATTAATGAAAATCATACCCACAGATGAGGATTTTTTAAAAAATTAAAGAAGTAAAACTATGGCTTCCACATCTTTAAAATAAGACCATCAGAACCCAGCCCTCATGGCTCAGTGGTTTAGTGCCAACTGCCGATCTGTGAACCAGGCAATCACAGTCCCAATCAGGGCACAGGCCTGAGTTGTGGGCTAGATCCCCAGTAGGGGGTGTGCAGGAGGCAGCTGATCAATGACTCCCTCTAATCATTGATGTTTCTCTCTCCTCCTTTCCTCTCTTAAATCAATAAAAACATATTTAAAAAACAAAATAAAATCAGGCTATCAGAGAAGCAGCCAAGATGTCCTTCAGCAAGTGAATGGATAAACTATAGTAGTACTAAAAACATCTTGTTACTAAAAAATAAAATTATCCCAGACCATCAGCAATTTATCCTGTTTGTAGGAAGTATCTTGCTATAGAATATTTTTGCCAGATTTATATAGATGGCAGCAAATTACTATGTGTGTGTGTGTGTTTGTGTGTGTGTGTGGCCTTTGGTGCACAGCATGAAATTCATGCACATTATAAGGGGATTAATTAGAGGAAATATTTTAATATTGCTCTGCCCTTTTTCTATAATAGAAGTGTCAGAGATGAAAGAAAATTAATAAAATGTATATGAAAATCTTCTGTCAGAGTCTGGGGAGCACCACGAAACTCAAAGTCAAGTCCCTGCCCAGCTACATGTGCCTCAAAATCATGTGAGACCCAGACCTGGCTGCCCCTCTCCCCCCACCCCCCAATTGGGCTAGATTCAGACCCAGCTGGTCCCACCCTGGGAAACCCTGCCAAGTGGGAGGAGTGTCCTCAGGCCCCCTGGCCTGGAGCCAGGGCGGGGGGCAAGGCCTGAGGTCCCCTGTCAAGCCCCATTGGGGCGGAGGGGTGGGAGGGAAGGGAGGACAGCCTCAGGTCCCTGCTGATTGCTCGTTAAGGCTCGTTAGGGGGACTTGGCCTCTGCTGTGGGTGCAGTCATCTTGTGTTATGGAAACCCCTGCTTCCAGTCTGGGTGCCATGGAGTGATGGTCAATTTGCATATTCCCTCTTTATTGTATAGGATATATATATGTGTGTGTGTGTGTGTGTGTGTGTAGTAATTTTCTTGTATCTTTGTCATCTTCTCTGATAAATATGCACTGTGGTATTCATGCTAAATCCTACTCTTTTTCTTTTAATTGTCATTTATAGCTTTTAGAGAAAAAGACACAGAGGATGGGAGAGAGAAAGAGAAAGAGAGAGGGATTTGTTGTTCTACTTATTTACACACTCACTGGTTGATTCTTTTTTTTTTTTTAAATATATTTAAATTGATTTTTTATTTAATCAATATATTTTTATTGATTTTTCACAGAGAGGAAGGGAGAGGGATAGAGAGCTAGAAACATCGATGAGAGAGAAACATCAATCAGCTGCTTCCTGCACGCCCCCCACTGGGGATGTGCCCGCAACCAAGGTACATGCCCTTGACCAGAATCGAACCTAGGACCCTTCAGTCCACAGGCCGACGCTCTATCCACTGAGCTACACCGGTTTTGGCTCACTCGTTGATTCTTAACTTTGGCTCTAACCAACTGAACTCCCCAGCCAGGGCCAGGAAATCCTGCTCCTAATCCTTCCTGTTTCCCTCTCTCCAGTGACTGCTGGCGTGTCAGCCCTGGAGGTGTACACCCCGAAAGAAATCTACGTGGCAAACGGGACACAAGGGAAGCTGCCGTGCAAGTTCAAGTCTTCGAACACCACCAGCAGGCTGACCACCATCTCCTGGAGCTTCCAGCCGGAGGGATCCCACACCACCGTGTCGGTAGGAGCGCCTGCCTGCTCTTGGCTAGTCCTGCCTCAGGGGGTCCCCGCCACTGCAGGGCGTTCAGTGAGCCCTTCTTCTGACCCATCTCTCCCAACCGAGCGAGGCTGCCGTCTGGTATAGACCTCAGGGCGCCGCTCTTGCTTCCGACTCTCCAGGAAAGAACCAGTTCAGTTTCTCTTAAATGCAGCTTGTTTTCTCATGTTTGTATGTCACAGTCACCTGCCAGCCCTCCCGTCTCCACCATCACTTCTCGTTTTGAAATGTATCTTTTCCACAGAGCAGCCCCTGATTTACCTTGTTGACTCTAATCACAATTCATCCTGCATCCGTTCAGCTGCCATTTGCTTCACTTTTATTTGTATTTCTTTTAAGTATTTCTACACACACACACACACGCACACACACACACATACACATGTGTGCGCGCACACTCACACACACATGCACACGCGCACACACACGTCCATCTGTTCCAGTGACAGTCTGTGGGAGCTCTCTGTGCAGCCAGTCTGTGAGATCTTCAGAAATGAGGCATAGCAGCCTGTGCCCTCACCCCAGAAACAAGCAGGAGTAAGACTGTCGATGAGTCACCTGAGGAGGTGGCAGGACAGAAGCGCAGGGCCGTGGGGTTGAAAGGAAGGTTAGTCACGAGCCAGAGGAGTGCTGGCAGGCTGGGTGCTTATTACCCAGGGCCCGCCGCCCGCCTCTCGCCTGCGGAGTGGAGGCTGGAGACCGTGCACAGGCGGGTTAGGAGGAGAGCCTGGGGTGAAGACCGTCCATCTCCAGCCAGCGAGTCACAGGCTGAGCCTCACTCCTCTGTGACTCTGCGGGCCGTTCTCAGCTGTGACCCCGAGGAAATGGCCCGGGTCTCCCTTTGTGTATAAACTGTGCGGGGTTGTCCCCGTAGCACCGGATGTCGAGAGGAGGAGAGAAGACACACAAGTGTGTTTTTCAACAGGAACAGGTCGGAACCCCTTGGTTTCCAGATCCCTGACTGCTTAGATCCCGTGCCATGTGCAGCGGGACGTGTTTCTTTCCTGTGACGTCTCAGTGAAGAGCCGCTCAGCACGCCGTGCAGCGTTGAGAACTCGTGCCTTCGGGAAGAGCTCACGTGTCCTTTTTCTCTAATTGCAGTTTTTCCACTACTCCCAAGGGCAAGTGTACATCGGGGACTACCCGCCATTCAAGGACAGGATCACCTGGGCTGGAGACCTCGACAAGAAAGACGCATCGATCAACATAGAAAACATACAATTTATCCATAACGGCACCTACATCTGTGACGTCAAAAACCCGCCCGACATCGTCGTGTACCCGGGATACATCCGCCTCTATGTGGTAGAGAAAGGTACCTCTGGGCACTCGGGCAGCAATGACGCAGTCCCCTTTGTCGCGTGTTGAGTGACAGATGAGAGTTACATTGCGGGGTGTGTGTGCCAGGAGCACCCAGCCATTGGCTGTGTGCCCTGTTCCTGGGAGCCTGAGGGTGGGCACTGCTGCCCACATGTGGGGTGAGCAGCTGGCATGTGCCCATCTGCCGTCCGAAGCCTCCTGGCCCGGTTTCAGGATACTTTCTCACGTGAATTGGAAGTAAGACCAGATTCACGACAGTCGATGGGCTGAGCCGGGGAAAGGAGGAGGTTAATACTGTTTCAGTATTCTCCGAGGGAAAGTGTTAGCATTCGTAAAAACAATACCTCGGTTTCTTCCACTTTTGGAGAAGCAGCAGGAAATGCAGGTTCTGGTGTCTCCTTCTGAGACGACGTCTGCTTTGTTGGTGTAGATGGAGGGGAAGCCACAGCTCAGTTCTGCTTGGATCTTAGCGCATTGAGAGGGATGGTGTGGGCAGAAATGCTGAGTTCTGCGTCTCTTTTTCTATCAGCTGCTCTTTACCTGTCATTACTTAGATACTGGATCTCATAATCTGGATAATAACAGAGGGTATGATAACTTGCCTCTTAGTTGAATAACATTCCTTTCCTTCTCTTTGTACAATGGACCTTAACACTGTTTTCTTCTTTCTCTCCAGAGGCGTTGCCCATGTTTCCGGTGTGGGTGGTGGTGGGGATAGTGACGGCTGTGGTTGTGGGTCTCACCCTCCTCATCAGCATGATCCTGGCTGTCCTCTACAGAAGGAGAAGCTCGAAGCCGGAGTACACCGGGTGAGAAACTGCTTCTGGGGAGGGCAGAGGGAAGGGACCGGGGTTTACAAAAACGTCTGCATTTTTTATGGAGAAAAGAATTGTGAAGAGTTAGCTACTGTTTGCTTAGGTGCTCTGAAACAGTGGCCTGCTGGTCAGTGTGGGATTTGATGCGAATCCCTGTTTCCCAGTTTCTTCCCCAGATTTGGTGCAGCCAGTGGCTCCGCAGTCTGGGCTCTGTTTCAGTGCCAGCCACTCTGCCGTGGCATTATTAAGCCACAGACATCACTTACCCAGTTTCGGAGTTAAATGTCATCTCTTGGCAATAATCTCATAAGGAGCTTCTTTTCAGTTAGGCAGCTATAAATGAATCAAGAAGAGTTGTGCTAATAAACGACCCCCCCACCCCATGGGATGGCACAGGGCTTCTCTTTTTTATAGTTTTGCTGGCAAGTGAATGGCTTTGGTCTTTCTTGAATGTATGGCTGGACTCATCGCAATGGAGATAATAAGGGTTGAAACCCAACATATACCGGCAGTAAAGAAACGTAGATCTTTTTGTTTATGTCTTCTCAAAGAGAACACTCTTGAACTTGGGGAGTGAGTCTAATTGCAGGACCTTCTCTTCTCCCCACGCCAGCTGGAAAGCTAACCCACATAAGCTAAGTAGGACTCACGTGGTAAGAGAGTGGAGGCCGATTGCTAACACGAGTTTGGCACAGGTGCATGGGCTAACCACAGCCACCCAGAGGGCCTGTGCTCTGAGGCTTGCACACCCAACTGCCTGCCTGGTGGATGCTGGGAACCTTCTCTCTCTCTCTCTCTCTCTCTCTCTCTCTCTCTCTCTCTCTCTCTCTCTCTGGGCTCTGAGGTTCTAGTTTTTAGGAGGAGTGCTATGTTTTAATGAGCTTGAGTGTTCAAATTCAGATTTTACGTGCTTGGAATGCCTCTGTTCTGCTGACCTGTATCTACCCTCTTGCATGGTGAGTGGTTTTCGGTGACATATATCTGGAGTGTTGGTTTTCAACATGAGACTAATCCAGAGTGGTGACATGCCGGACTCTGTCGTTCTTGCTCTTGGGTTAATAAAGGGGTGGAGCGTGTGCCTTAGAATCCTGCATGGCATCGTGAATGCTGCTGTTCTTCTCACTTAGGTTCCCCTCCCCTGCCTTTCCACCTCGTGTGCCGGGATAGAGCCTGCTTATCCTCCACTTGTTCAGAAAAGCCGACCCTGGGACTGTCACAGGGCTGGCTCTCCTACTCCCACTAGACACATGGTAACTAATCCCATTGCCCGTTGCTGTTAATACTCATGTGTGTGTTTGGCCCATCTCCCTTGGTGGCAACTAACCAGCTAGCTCTGAGCTAACCCAGCAGCTGTTATGATTTGTCCACCGATATGTCCTATGTCTGTTTTAGAAACATACTGAGCACACCATCCCAGTGAGATGGGGTTGTCAGGTTACATGGAGGCTTGAGATCATCGGAAAATACACGTTCTTCATGTAAAATGCATGTGTGTGTGTGTGTGTGTGTGTGCGCGTGTTTCAGGTTTTTTTATATGTGATTTTATAATATTATTAATGATTGGGACACTCTTTGTGTTAGAATAGTCAAACCATTTTGGTTTGGGTCATAAAACCTCCTGTTTCAGAGATGCACAGTAGAGAATTCATTGGATGCTTTAGTCTTAAAAGTAACACTTAAAATGGGATCCTCCCAAAAATTCCTCTAAGATTTAGAAAACACATCATAAAGGATTTAAGTTCTGCCAGTGACCCATCCCATTAGGAAATCTCTAATGAGTTAGCTCCCAGCACTCACTTTCCCTAATTTATTTATGAGATCCGCTTGCTAAGGATCCTCTGCCTGGAAGGGCTCAGCTGTGTGATGGGCATTCCACGGCTTCCTGTCGTTCACAGAGCCCTGGGTCTTCTTTAGTTTGGCCATTGTCTTGGTGGGGAAACAAAATATGGGAACCAGGAGTGGAAGGAATGAGACAAACCAAGACTCTGAGCCTGTAATTTTTGAAATGCATTCAGAAGAGGTTTGCCTTTGCTGCTCACGAAAAGCGAATTGCCTTTAGGAAGTATAGCTGCTCCCTTAAATCTTTATCCCAAAGGAGGGCTGATGGCAGAGGGCAAAGGCGAGGGGCCAAGCATACACAGCAAGGATCCATCCAGCTGATGTCGCTCTTGCAAACAGGCCGCGGGCTCCCACTCCCCGGTGGGAGCTTCACAGATGTGGAAGCACAGCATCAGGGAGACAGTTTCTATACATGTGATTCTTTGGATACCATCGTTGTGTTGTTCTGTTCATATTCACCTGCTGCCGCTTTGTCTTGCCATCGCTTGCATTTCTGTATTTTGGTTTCCATTTGTTTTAAAACATTTTTTTTTACGTTTGTTCTCCAAATTGCCATCTTATCAGCTGCAGCACCTCAGAAAGTGTGTCACCGGTTAAGCAGGCTCCACGGAAGTTCCCCTCCGCCACAGAGGGCCTAGTAAAGAGCCTGCCTTCTGGATCTCACCAGGTAACACTGGCTGCCCGGGCTGTGCAGGTGGCACTGCCACCACCCTGGGGCGGGAGGGAGTGCTGAGCCGCGACCCAGGGAGAGATTGGCAGCCAGACAGACAGACAGACAGACAGATGGAGACGGAGAGAGAGAAAGGAGTTCAGGAATCGGACCTGAGCGAAGGTTCCCACCAAAGCACCATAACAGACTGTGCCCTTGGGATGTGGCTCCCATGGCCAACGTAGAGTCAGGAGGTGGCTTTGTCAGCCATGAAAGGTTCCTTATTGCTCAGAGAACTAAAGCCAGTGAATTGAATTCCACTCTGAGGTGCTTTAAAAGACAAGGAATTAGCAGAGGACATTGATCTTGATATTGATAATAGCAGAAAAATCGTTTTGCATGGATTCTTTAGAAGTTGTAGGTCGGCCCGTAGCTGAATAATGGGTTGGCCCCTGAACAAGCAGAGGCTTACCCTGCTCCTTGTAGGGAGTACCGAGAAACATAACTTTGTTGGAACCTGCACAGCACCCAGCGCTGTGGCTGGTGGCAGGCCATGCTATAATAACTGTGATTGTGGCAGAGATCCCAAGCAGCCCGATTGGAATCTCAAAGGAAAGGGGAGAGAAAAAAACGTTGAAGAAGTCATAGCCAAACACTCTCCATCTTTCAGCCACTTCTTCTTGTATTTATCTTCATATTGTATTTCTATTTCTAGAGTTTGCCGTTTTAGATACTATTCATTGACTCCAAATCATGGAAATGAGAATCGAGTTCTTTCTTCCCCGTAGCCCTTCCTCCCAACATGCATATATCTACGGTATGCACGCTTGCCTTGTCCCAGGATGCTTATCTCATTATATTGAGGTAGATGTTTTTCAGTGTGACATGTACTGTTGTTTTCACCATTGTACCACATATATTTGTTTCACGTACAATTGTCCTATTTTTATGGAGCTAATATGTGCCTTTTTTAATTTGTTCAGTCTTCCAAGTACCTATCCGCATCTATCTCAAAGCTCTCCCCTAAAAACCCTTGGGAACATCCATCCACTCACACACATGCTCCTGTGGTTTCATTTTCTTCCTGGAGACGGGCCTGTGCGCACCGCTGGCTCTGTGTGCTTCGGGCTGCCGGCCGCAGTCCTCCTGGGCCCCCCTCCCAAGGAATTTCCTGGCCCCTCTCCTTTGGGACCGCGTGCCTTCACCTGCTTTGTTTGTTCCCATGTTGTGGTGGAGCATTTCCTCCATAACTGCTTGAGAAAGGGAGATAAAGATTCTGAGGCAGCGCAATAACCTCCAAAATGTCCACGTCCTTGCCCTGGGGCCTGTGGGGTGTATGACCTCACCGGTCTGAAGGGCCTTGCAGCTGAGTTAAGGATCTTGCGATGGGGAGATTTTCCTGAGTGATCTGTGTGGGCCAAGGTGACCACAGGGAGGCCGCAGGGTCAGATCCAGTGCGATTTGAAGAGGTTATGCTGTTGGCTTTGACAATGGAGGCTGGGCCAAGAGCCAAGGAATGCAGGCAGCTCCCATCTGCTGGGAGGGGAAGGAGACAGGTCTTCCCTGAAGCTCTGGCGGCGGGATCGCAGCCCTGATGACCTTGATCACACGCAGCCCCAGGTCAGCCCTCTGACGTCCAGCACTGGGAGCTGATGCATCTGTTTGCAGCAGGTGTAACGTGGTTTCTCCTGCCTTGAGCTTGAGTGAGGATCTGGTTGCGTCGATTCCAGGTGGGAAGTCACTCCCCTTCTGCCTTTGGCTGACTTTTCCGCTTCTAGTTCTGATTTCTGCCTCTTCTCGGCCCCTTTCTCAGAATGGCTTTTATTCCTCATGGTCTGGAACTGCACAGAATTGTGGGTCTTTTTTAATCATTGTGCTGGCTATTCAGTGGGTTCTTTTAACCCGAAAACTATGTCCTTCGGTTTTAGGATATTTTCTCCCATTATTCTCTGGAAATTTTCCTCCTTCCTTTTTCTCTCTTTTGGAAATTCCTGTTAAGAATTGGACCATGTCCTACCTCAGTTCTTTAGTTTTGTTTTGTTTGGTTTTTTTCCCTTTTTTCTGTTTTGCTTTTTTTGTCTTTCTAGAAAATGTCTCTAACTTTACCCTCCAGCTTTTGTTGAGCATTTAATATCTGCTATCTTTTTAAAATATCTGCAAGAGCTACTTTTGGGGACGGCAAAAATAAATCTGGATGTTTATTTGTGGGGGGAAGGGGATAGAAAAGAAAGCAGCCCCGGCCCCCGCCCTCCTCGGTGGCAGCTCCCTGTTCCGTAGGGTTAAGGAAGATTTGGGGGAAATAAAAGTTGTTGGAAACCCAGGTGTAGTTGCTTTACGTGCTGTGGCGGTAGAAGCGTGGAGTGCGTGTGCAGGCCCCGCACACCCTCTGCCTGGCCTCAGCCCGTGTCCGGGACCCTGGGCCCGGAGAGCGCCACCTTCCTTCCTCCTCTGGAGCCCCAGGCAGGAAGAGCCACACACCCGCATGCTGGCTACGGGTGGCGGGTGGCGAGCTGCATCTGTGGCGTCCTAAATGCCATCTCAAGAGCTGTTTCTTATTCTCTGCTTATAATGCCTGCATTTGTTTTCATGGATGCATTTCTTATCTCTTTGAGTATATAATTTTCTCGTGTTTTGCAAGCTCTATTTTTTAAAGCTTGCTTCTGATACTGACTTGGCTCTGTTTCTGTTGAATTCCCCTTTTCTCTTACAATTTCTCGGTCTCATGTCAGAAGCTTCCTGAAATGCCCAGCGGTCCTGGGTTCTCCACCCAGACCCGCGGCCGCAGATCTGAGCTGGGCTCTGGGCCGGGGCTTCGCGGTTTAAAGGGCTGGCTGGCTGCGTGGGGCCTCCACGGTCAGTGCCGAAGGTCCTTTCTCTGGAGTTGGTTGGTGTCTCCACAGGGAGGTGAGCAGAGGGGAGAGGCTCACTGTTCAGGTCATGAACTTGCCCGCCGCAGCCTGTGTTCTGGGCCGACCCCTCCCCCTGCCGGTCCGTGGCCCCTGAGTCAGGACTGGCTCACCTCCCAGCGCCGCTCCCTGCCCGCCCAGGCCTGCCTCTGGCGCCTTCTGGAGGGCGGTGAGAAGTGGTTCAGCCCCGTGTCAATTCCTTGTCTCTCTTCAGCATTTGTCATGGACACCAGAGCGGAATAGAAAGGATTCGTAGCCATTTTTACGGCGTGTCTCATGTATAAGCTCCTTCTCCCACGAGCACACCCCAAACTCCTGTGGGTCTTTATGAATTACGGTGGGGTTGTTCTCTGGGAAGTTACGTACCAGTTTCAGGGTGACTGCAAGGAGGGGTCAGTTACTCGCAAGAGAACGCTTTGTTTTCCTTCTGGTCCTTGTTCTGTTGCCCCTGGAACAACGCTGGGTCAGGGCTCCGACACTGCACAGTGGGAAACCTGCATACAACTTTGACTCCTCCAAACTTAACTGCTCCCAATCTGCTGTCTGTGACTGGGCGTGCCTTATGGCGGTAAATGCAAAAGGCCAGCATCCACACATGCTCCATGCCTTCGTGCCATACCTTTTCCTTAAAATGTTTCAATATTTCTAGGCTACTCCATTCCTCTGTGTGGTTTTCCAAAGGGACACAAATCTCCAAAAACACTTTCTAGGATATTATTAAGAAAAATGTTTATATAAGTGGACCCATGCAGTACAAACCCGACACGTTCAAGGGTCAGCTGTGGTAGAAAATAGGTTGTGTGTTTTTCAACTTCTTTTCCCTTTGGGCTTACATGTAACTTGCAGCTTCCTGCCATGGATGTAGAGAGTCTCTGACTCAGTATTAACAATGTGATGTGATATTACCTACGACAGATATGAGAGCATCACTTACCAGAGAGAGAGACAGAGACAGAGAGACAGAGAGAGAGAGAGAGGGAGAGATCTGTCTGTTGTTGCACTTATTGATGCAGTCATTGGTTGCTTCTTGTGTGTGCCCTGACCAGGGATTGAACCCAAAACCTTAATGTCATCAGGACGATGCTCTTCCTGGCCAGGGCAAGGATGTTTATTTTAAACTACACGCTTTTAGCTGCTGAGCGTATTAGTTAAAAGTTGAAAGCTTAAGTACAATGTCAGACTTCTCCAGGAGACTGTCCCTGGCTCGCAGGCAGTTGGCTTTGGGCTCTATTGAACGCGTCTTCTGAAACAGGCCTCTTCTGCTTTTCTTGTTGCTGTTTATAATTTTAGAATCTCTGGGACTCTGAGGTCAGGATGTGCAGCCACTTGTCAGATGTTTGAACCCCTGGCCTCACCCCCACGAGTCAGAAGACACCCCCCTGCCTCAGGCAGCCCCCCTCCCTAGCTCTCCTGCTGGGACCCGACAGCTCTCATCTCCTACCTCAGACATCTAGGGTTTCTTGTCTATAGATATCAAAGAAGCAATATTTTTATTAATATGATAGAATGAGACTAAAAGAATCATACTTTAAGATGCTATGTGGAAGAATATTGAAATGGAATACTAGTCAGCCATAAAAATAAAGGAAATCTTACCCCTTGAGACACCATGGATGGATCTGAAGAGTATTATGTTAAGTGAAATGAGTCAAAAGCCATATAATTTCACTTATATGTAGAATCTCATGAACAAAATAAATGAACAAATTAGAAATAAACTCATAGATACAGAGATTCACTGACAGCTGTCAGGGGGGCGGGAGAGGGTGAAAAACCACAAAAAAACTCATAGACAGACAACAGTGGGGTGATTCCCAGAGGAAGGGGAGGTTGGGAGGAGGTAGGAGAGGGTAAAGGGGGTCTAAATGGTGATAGAAGGAAACTTGGGGTGATAAACACACAGTATACAGATGATGTGTTATAGGATTGTACCCCTGGAACCTATATTATTATATTAACCAGTGTCACCCCAATAGATTCAATTTAAAAACCCTAAAAATGCTCACACACAAAAAAAGAAAATTTGAAAATTGTAAGTGCCTATTTGCATGAAGTGACCAGTTCAGATGGTGTCTGTGGGTTAGTTTCTTAGCTGCATCCTGACTCCAAGGGGTCTCGGGTTCGAGGAAGTGCCCATCTTAGTCCCGAAGACTGTGATCCCAATACGAGGGTTGAGGAATTGTGTGACAGGTCTTTTAAGAGGGATAATTCTTGAGAAGGAGTGTTGCATAATTATAGACGTTCCCAAATGGACACAAAAGTAGACAGAGTAGTGTACCTGCTCTCGTGTACCAGCTTTCACAGTGGCCACCAGTCTGTGTTAAAGTCGCTCTGGGATGTGGGTTCCCGGGAAGCCTTCCTGAGACATTCTAAGGAGGGAGCTCTGCCCTGGGATTGCCGCTGTCACCTCAGTCACCGCTTCTGCCTCCACCGGGAGTTCCAGACCTAACGCAACCTCTCTCCGCCAGGGCCCAGTCATATACGCGCAGCTAGACCACTCCGGCGGACATCACAGCGACAAGATCAACAAGTCAGAGTCTGTGGTGTACGCGGACATCCGGAAAAATTAAGAGAAGACCCAGATCATATCCTAAGTGAGAAACAAACTCAAACGGACTCCTGTGCAGCAGTGTGGCCCACGGCACGTGGCCCGGACACGGACAGGCCGGAGAGGAGGCGCTGTAAAGGATATGTATAAATCTTCTATTTAATCTCGGACGGGAGGAGCAGTGGTGCATGAAGAAAAGATGATATGATTCCACATATATGTACATTGTCTCGCTGTTTGTTGTTTTGTGTTTTACTTTTTTGCATCCGTGGTCATTTACAGTTGGGGAAATTCAGCAACATTCCTGTCACCATCATTTGGATATGGTGTGCCTTAATGGTGATGTAGCGATCTCTTAGTATCCCAGCAGACTTGGCCTTTTTGTCTAAGGGCTTAACCAGTCTTAGCATTTATTGTAGTTGGAGGTGAAGATACTGTGCGGGAGACATAGCCAGGGTGGCCTGTCCCCACTGTCTGTTCCGGCTGTTTGGTTGTAGTTTTTAGGAAACACCCGTTAGCTATGCCACTTGAAAACAATTTGAGAATTGTTTGTCGATGTTTTTTTCTCTCTAAAGCAGGGGTGGGGAACCTTTTTCCTGCCAAGGGCCACTTGGATGTTTATAGTATCATTCTTGAGCCAGACAGAATTATAAACTTAAAAATCAGTCTGCTGTATTTGGTCAAACATTTAATTCACTCACCCCGATGCCTATTGCAAGCTTACACGGCCCTTGGGTTGAAGGTTCCCCACCCCTGCTCTGAAGCAAAGGGCATTTTTGCTTCCTCAGTTGTCACACGGACATTAAGGTTACACCCTTTCCTGTCATCTTGTTCATCACAGCAGGATCAGCAGGGGTAGCTGCTGGGCCAGTCTTCCTCGGTCCCTCAGGCCAGAGCCCTGTGCATGGAACTGAAATAGGAGCTGGCGGCCTGGGGCGGAGCTGGCGGCCTGGGGCAGGGAGCTCAGGTGTCAGTTACCTCCTGTGCTGCTGGAATCCAGCCGGAGTTCACTTCCTTGCAGGTGGGCAGGAATGGGGTACATGGAACCTCCGCTCTCGAACTTAACTCGTCCCAGAAAACTGTCCGAAAACAGAATCATCTTTTCCCATAGAAATCACGTAAACTGAATTGGTCCACTCCAGACCCCCAAATGATCCCTGTTTTAAGATTCTTATATACAGTACATGTCTAGTGCACTGTTTAATTTATAAATAAACACTTTTGAACAAAAAGGGCATGAATGTAAATGAAAATTTAACAAAAAGGAGATGAAACATACCGAAAAAATTAAAACATAAAAAAAGAAGAAAACATAACAATAAGCAGCAAAAAAAAAAAAAAGAAATACACACACATACATGCAAAAACAACAACCTATGAAAATACTCACAGGATGGATCTATATCAGGACCGGGATGTTAACGACGTGAGGTTTAGGGGTAAACGAACTCAGACTCTCCCATCCTCTCCTTTGTCCGCCGCCTGAGAGGCACGTGGCGGATCACACAGGTTTCAGCAAGACGGGGTTGCCAGTTGAGATGTGAATTGTTGGGGACAGGAGCCCCCGAGAGGCGAGGCGAGGCGAGGCGAGGCGAGCGAGGAGAGGAGAGGCGAGCGTTGGCTGTAACTGGACAGCCAGCTGGGATCCCCAGGGAATCGGCTCTGATCTGCAAGGAGGGCTCCTACTTCTCCTTTGAATCTCTTCTCTGTTCTGGATGCTTTTGTTTATTTGCCACGTTTCCCCCATCGATGGAATTGATGAACAACCAAATGAGAAAAAATCCAGATAGTTCAGGTCATTTATTTTGTCCCTTTGACAACGCCTCCCCATCTCAAACCTATGATTTCTGTGATTACTGGGGATAAAAAGCAAACTGAGATCATTAAACATTTATTTATATTTACCATTCCTCCAATTCCTGGATTCTTTTGTGTTAAAATAAGTGTTTTAAATCTGAAGTGATCTGAGAGCCCACAGTGGGGGAGGTCACAGGACGTGTTTGGGGACGTGGAGTGGCGGGCACCGTCCATTCCCCCCCGTGGTGTGGGGTCCGCCACCAGCTGCTTCCTCTTCCTTCCGGCTTCTGTCGCTGTCAGGAGGCAGTTTGGCCAGGTGCCAGGAGGACTGAAGCGAGTCCAGCAGGGTTTGGGGGAAAGGTGTAGAGGTGATCAAATGGGAGCGGACACGTGAGCCTCCAGGCACGCTCGCAGATGTGTGGCCTGGTTTTCTGAGGAGCTGCTGGTTCTCCCCAGTGTCCAGCCAACATTCATGTACATATCGCACACGGGGAGGGCTTTGTATCACGCCACACCCTCTGTGTCCGTGTCCGGAGGCTGGCGGCTGTGGTCTGTGCTGAGGGGTGGGGGTGGGGGGGCAGGGGAGTACACGCCCTGAGGCCTCTCTCCTCCTGCTCCTGGGCCCACCGTGAGCCCAGGACCCAGAGTCCGCCCGGGACCTGTCCACCGGGTCCACCTTGCCCCTAAAGCTTCCTGCCTCCGTTTGAAAACAAGCCCTCGTGGTGTGGGAGGGCGGGTGGGTGCTGGGCTGTCCCCTCTCCAGGCAGATTCCCAGGTAACGATCCTCGTGAGCCTTTATTTGAAGCCGGAAAGGATACGCCCAGAGGCAGGTGTGCGGTTGGATTGGGGTGTTCCTGACAGCCACTCCTACAGAGAGAAGGGGTGTGATCCTGTTTCTCCTCCTCACCAGGCCCTGGGAATAAACCAGACACTCCTGATGGCTCGGGAGCAACAGCCCCAGTTTCTCCTCTCGTTTTGGACCGAGAGCAGCCACCCAGGGCACCTGCCTGCGCTCCCTCCAACCGCACGGGTGGCCTCTAGGCTCCCCATGCGACTTCCTGCCCCACACGCCACCGCCCACCCAGCCAGCCCCTCAGATGGCTCAGCACTTGGCAGCGGGCCTCCCCGCCGGGCATCACAGCCACCACTCTGGCTCACACCCGGCAGTGCCTCCTCCTCCCCTCACTCCACCTCCTGTGGGTCTGGGGCCCCTGCTCCTGTGTCCCCGCCTTCCTGTCCCAGGCCAGCCGCAGGGTTTTCTAAATGGAAGGGCTCTGCCCCGTCCTCTTCCCGGCACGGCCCTCCTGAGTGACGTGGCTTTTGTAAGGCAGCCCCAAAAGGGGCACCTAGAGACTCAATCCCAAACCCTCTAGCTTTTCCACGGAAATGCATCCAGCCGGGAAAACCACCCAGTTCTTGGTTTTTGTTTTCTTTCTCAATTGTTGTACTTTTGTGAATATTTAATACACCCTTTTCAGTGACTGAATTGTGTTGCGTGCTCATTTTTAATCAAAGAGAAAAAGAGTTAAAAGCCTTCTCATTCATTCCCATCCCCTCTCCCTGCGCGCCCCCCCCCCCCCCCCCCCAGCCACAGTGCCTCCTGCTCCTCCAGCACCAAGCGCGGCCCGCTCAGCCCTTTGACACGCTGCGGGCTCTGCTCCCTCACGTCCTTTACGTCTCTGCCCCAATGTCCCCTTCTCAGAGAGACCTTTGTCATAAATGGCCTCTCCTCACCCCCTCCTTTCTCTCCTCACCCCTTCTTCCTGCCCTTTTTCCTCCTACATGGACGCCGTCCGTCTCCCCCAGAGAACCTGGTACAGGGGTCAGGACTCTGCTGCTCGCTTCCCTGCCCCATCCTCTGCCATAACACAGCTCCTGGCCGGCCTGGCAGGTGCTCCGTCAGTGGCAGCTGGATGGACGGACTGTTCGGCGAATCTACATCGAGGCCTGTCCTGGGCTGGCATGAGGGAACCACGGAGAAGGTGGGCCCAGGGAGCTTGCCCAGAGAGCGGTGACAGAGGTGACACATAATCACTGAGTACTGTGCCGCCCTTTGCATGTCTCCCTCGGCCGCCCCGGGTTAACGCTGGCATGAATCTCACGCCCACCTGAGGAAGATGGCATCGGGCTTAGGGTATGTGACAGGGAGGCGGGGCTGGCGCTGGCACTGTCTGTCCTGGTGCTTAACCTCTCCCCAAGCTCCCCAAAGACAGGAGCCTCACTTCCGCTGTGAAATACAGTGGGAGGGGTGCGGGGGGGAGTGTCTGATGTGCAGCTTCTCCCTGGGCCTCTGGAGCTGGAGGGGGAGATGGGGAGGTGGATGTGCAGGGGTGGGAACTCGGTGCCGGGGCCTTCCTCTCGGTGACAGCCTGTGGAGAGCTGTGTCACCGAGACCTTGTTACTGAAGAAGCACGGCGTTGGGAACTTTATAAATCGCCGCGCATTGCAGCCAGGCTGATTAACTCTGGATCCGGAGGAAGAGTTGGGGCTGCAGGGCCGCCCTTGGGGGATCTCACGGGGCCGGGACCACGGCCCTCACAGGATCTGGCGAGAGCAGGGATGCTTCTTGGGCTCGGGCAGCAGTCACGGGGCCCTGGCTCCTCCGTCTCCCTCGTCCCCGCGGCTCCCCCGCCCACGCTCCTCCCACGTTGGAGCGAAGTGCTCGGGACTTTCCCCGGCTGCTGGGCCCAGCTGCGCAGACCGTGCCTGCTGCACACGTAGCCGCTGGGAGCGGGGGCCGCCCGGGAGCCGGCCCAGCGCCGGAGCGGGGGAAGCTCCAGATCCGCTGGTGCTGAGGCTCCCTCCCGACCCTGGGGTGCGTGCGGGGTGCTGACTGCTGACCCTATTCAGGTGCCGGCGAGTAGCTCTCCCAGCAGAGAAGGGCATTTGTAGAGGCAGAGGTCGGATTAGGGACTGACATCTGCTTTTACGGTGCCCCTCCCCCCACTTTCCCCTGTATATGCAAGATATGTCACTATGAAGACTTTTAGACATGCCCAGAAGAGGGAACAGTCTAATCGACCTCTGCATACCCGTCTTCAGTCATCCACCCGTCCTTTTTGTCTTTTTCCTCTTTTCTGAATTGTTTTAAAACCAATCCCCAAATCAGGCCCACTCACCCCTCCATTCTCCGTGTGCATCCATTAAAAAAAACATGGGCATTTCCTGGCATAACCCTAGCATCCTGTCACACTTAGTGGAAACGTTGTAAAAACACATTTAAACACGCGATTCCTCGTGTCATCTCCCGCCCAGTCCATCCTCACGTGGACATTTCACAAATGGCTCCCTCACAGCAGGCTCATGGCGTTCCAGGAAAGCTGCCATGTGTATTTCATTTCACTCATTTATTTTTAAAGTACATCTTTACTGATTTCAGAGAGGAAAGAAGAGGGAGAGAGAGAGAGGAACATTAATGATGAGAGTCATTGATCGGCTGCCTCCTGCACGCCCCACATGGGGATCAAGCCCACAACCCCGGGCATGCGCCCTGACCGGGAATGGAGCCATGACCGGGCTGCTGTGTGTGTTTTAAAGACAAACACGGGCCTCGGGGCCTGCAGCTGGCTTCTTCCTGCGCTCCCTGAGGGTTCCGCAGGCACAGGCCCTCGGCTGTTAACCCTGCAGGGCCTTGTCTTCCGTAGACGGACCATCGCGTTTTAGGCCGTTTCTGAATTTCTGGGTATTTAGGTCGTTCCCGTTCTCTTATTTTTGCCCATCACCAGTGATGTTGGAAGAGTCCTTTGTCCTTATTAAAGAAACAAACAAATAAAAGGCAAAGGCAGGTCAAAGGCAGCCCAGGATGAGAGAAGCCTCCCGGCCCCTGGGCAGTGGGGTCTGGGTGGTCCGCCAGCTCCCAGCCCAGCTCCCTCCTCACACCCTTCCGGAGCCCCTGGGAGCTGCTCCCGGGCTGGGCGGGGCCCAGGGAGCCAGCACCTGCCCGAGACCAGGCTGTGTTTACAGGGAAGGAAACCCGGATCTCCACAGGGACTGCTGCTTCCACTTCCTGCCCCTGCAAACGGGGGGGGGGGGGGGGGAGCCATTGTCCATTGTCCCTTCCCCACGGGCCTATGCGCTGGCCTTTTAAAAGGCCGGAGCGTGGGGAGGGCCAGGTGTGCTTTGATCTCCTGCATCTGGAAGAGGAAATCTGAGGTCTGCCGCAGCCCTGGAGCTGGAGCCCTGCCCTCCACGGCTGATGGCAGGCGCAGGCGTGTTTCTCCGTCCTTCAGGGCATGTGAACTGGGCCCTGTGCCTGCCTGGCCGCCCCGCTGTGGGAGTGGGCACAGCAGGCACAGGGACCCGAGGGGCCCCTTCCCCTGATGAGCAAGGACTCCAAGGACATGGGGTTTTTAATCTAGATCCATTCTCCATGCTTTCGCTGGCTTTGGATTTTTATTTTTATTTTTTAATGACAGAGTTTCTTTAAACCAGATAAAAAGGAACATAAAATCTAAATTTACTTTTTAGGGAATCTCTTAGAATGTGTGCTTAGGCCGGGAGGGATGTGGGACGTTTGCAAACCCCTGTCCCTGCTCCTGCTGACCCAGCAGCAGCCCTGGCGGCTCGAACTCCAGCACACCCAGTTCAGAGCGTGTCTGGATGTGCTGGGGTTACAGCCCAGCCCTCTCCGCTGGCAGCCATTGCTGAGCGAAGCATTGGAGGGGGGAGGGAGCGGGGGCGGGGGGGCGGAGAGGGGGCAGGGCCAGGCGCGGAGGCGGGTGTTGTTTCTGAGAGCTTGCTCCAGGATTTGGTTTCCAGGAATGTACAACCTCCTCGGAACCCACGGGGAACCTCGGGGAGGCAGCCAGGGGGCCCCACGCCCTGTGAGCCGGGAAGCGGAGCCCAGGCCTCTGCCCCAGGGCGCCTCAGGACACGGCTCCGGGAGGGGAGCTGAGCGCATGATCTCATGTTGGCTCACTGAGGTGGAGCCGCAGAGGACAAGCCCACGGGGAGAAGCAGTAACTCCGGAGCAGAACCGCTTGGCTGGAAACGCAGGGCCTCGGCCGCGGCCGCTGGCAAAGCCCACAGGACAACATGGATGCGGTTCCCGCTGTCAGCTTCACGTCTATTTCAACCCGGCTCAGAGGGCGCTCTTCCCGCCCGGCCCCTCCCTGGCCTGGCACTGCCCTGACCTCCCTGCAACACTGTCCCCTCCGAGGACGCAGAGGCCCGGGGACGGAGCTGCCCTCCGGGGGAGAGGCGCCGGGTTAACACGGACTCGCTGTCCACACCAGGAAGCCCGGAATCACGTCAGAGACTCAGAAGCGGTTAGGCTTCTCTGGCCGGATTCGCTTTCTGATCGTTTACTGTCTCCCCTCCACGCCACGCTGGCCTTACCTTCTACTATGGCAACGACCCTGTCCAACCTTCAGGGGCTCTGCGGTGGCATTTTTTTTAAATATATTTTTTATTGATTTTTTACAGAGAGGAAGAGAGAGGAAGAGAGAGGGATAGAGAGTTAGAAGCCTCAGTGAGAGAATCATGGATCAGCTGCCTCTTGCACACCCCCTACTGGGGATGTGCCCGCAACCAAGGTACATGCCCTTGACCGGAATCGAACCCTGGACCTTTCAGTCTGCAGGCCGACGCTCTATCCACTGAGCCAAACCAGGTTTCGGCTGCGGTGGCATTTTAAGGTGATTGCAGGCATTACTGCGCAGGCCACGCACGGCCATTACAATTGATGTTGATGAAAGTGAAAGCAGAGATAAAGGTCTGACCCTCCGTCCGCTGAGCACGTCTCGAAGCCAGCATGGCGTGTGGACGGACCAGAGGTCCTCGTCACCGGCAGTTCTGTTGGCAGCCTCCGGATGGGTGTGCCGGATTCTACAGGGTCCCCTCACCCCTTTTCTCTCGCTATGGGCGCAGTGGGTGGGAGGGGACACCTCATAAGGGTGCTCCCGGTGACTGCCGCTTTTTTTAAAAAAAGTTATTCAACAGGCTCATTAATTCGTAACACTTTCTAAGCACTGACTTGGCAGAGTGCTGGAGACTGCCCTCAGGTCAGTGGAGGGGAGGTCAGACATATTAGAGGGAAAAAGGATCGTCACATCTCCATTCCTCTCTGCTCCTGAGACCTTCGTGGGTTATCTGCCTTCTCCTATAAAGAATTCCAGCCAGAATCTGCCTTCTCAGGTGATGCCCCTGAGAACCCGATGCTGGAAGCTTCCGGCAGGAATGAGGGTGGGGCTGTGAGTGTTCAGGCTGTGCCTCTGAAGACTGAAGCTT
This sequence comes from Pipistrellus kuhlii, assembly GCF_014108245.1. Lineage (NCBI taxonomy): Eukaryota > Metazoa > Chordata > Mammalia > Chiroptera > Vespertilionidae > Pipistrellus > Pipistrellus kuhlii. The sequence goes on from NW_023425493.1 coordinate 1,597,860, forward strand.
TCTCTTCCTTGGGCGGCGGCCACAGCACGGCGGGTGCTGCCATCTGCTGGTGAGAAAGAGGATGCACCCACGGCCGTCCATTGGAATCACAGCAGGATGGGGAGGGGAGGGACCTTGTCACAATCTGCTTAGGCCAACCCTGAGGAAACTGACGCAGAGGTCACACAACCAACTGGTTGGTGGCGTAAACCGGGGTTCCTGCAAAGCTGGACGCATGCACCTCTGGATGCAGACGCGTGGAAGGTTAAGTCTTCAGTCTGCCCTCCTTTGCTCACCCTCCTCTGCCCTGTCTCTCATCAGCGCGTGGACTCTCATCCTCCACTTCCAATGCCGCCGCCCTCTCCACGGCCACCTCCAGCCGCGCCCAGTCTTGCTTTCACTCGGTTACGGGCCAATAAACCAACTGAAAGACGTTTGTGAGGTTTGGAGGAGAGTTTGTGGGTACCTGTCCTCCCCAGCTGGCCCCTCCCCGGTTCCGGCTTCACTCTGAGGACTCCATCTCCTGGGGTGCACGCGCTGAACAGAGAGGCCAGGTGACTGCTGCAGAGCTGGGGCCCCTGCTAGAGCCCGAAGCTCGTGTTTCCTAGCCCTGGCTCCCCCCCACCGCCCTTGGGGCCAGGGCCCCGCCACCCCCCGCCTCTGCGCTAACCTCGTGGTACCAGCAGGGACATCCCACCTCCTCCTGGAGCTCCGCTGTGTTCCCAGGAGGAACAACGCACGCTGCGCCCTGGCAGAAGGACAATGAGATGCCGGCCTGCAAAAGGGGCGCTGTGTGGGCATTGCCTGTGGGAATGCTGAGAGTCGGGGTGTGCTCATCGGGGGAACCCCTTCCAGGATCAGAAGGCAACGGGGCTCAGCAAAGGGAAGTCCGTGTGCAGCTCCGGGGAGGCCACCTGCATGGGGACGCGGGCTCGGGGCAGAGCGGGCTGGCCTGGCACCACCGATCCCGGCCTCAGAGGCGCCAGCGCCAGGAAGAGCTCCCTCTGCCCTGGGCCCGGCGAGGCGGCCTGGGGCAGCGCCTCTGACCCCCGGACGTGCTGCTGCCGCTCCGTCACACAGAAAAAGGCGGGAACTGTGTTTGTGCAAAAGATGCCTGCAGCCAAATGGCTAATGGCTCCACCTTTAACGTTTCGCTGGGGCAGAGTCGGTGGGGCAGGTGGGGAGGGGGCTTTGGGAGCGGCCGCCAGGCTCTGCGACATCGGCTCCTCCAGTCCCGCCCTCGCAGACCGTGGCGGGAACGTGCTGTGTGCAAACCTGTGCATCTCCACAGACTGGACAGCTGGGCGTTTACAAATAAACATGCTCGGTTTAATAGCTTAACTAGAAGCGCATCTGTTACATGTTCCATCTCAGTGTCGCTGTCTCCCCGTGTGCTAGTCCCACATGGGCGGGAGCAGCCGGGGGGGACACGGCGGGAGGGGCGCAGGCCATGGTGTGCAGCGGGGAGGGGCGCTGCCCGCGGCCCAGGGGGAAGCCACCAGGCCTGGCTCCGGGCACAGGAGAGGGAGCGAGGGGCTGGAGCGCTGGCCACAGGAAGGTGGCGATGGACGAGTCGCTAAAACCTCCTCTCTCAGGAGACATTAGAAAGGATTGTCCAGGATGTTCACCTTCATGAGGAACTTGTTTTTCTGAATGTCCTGCCCCTTGACCTTGCCGGATAAGATGCATTCCCACGTGGGGAGGTTCACGACGGTGTGCAGCCACTGGTCCTTGTTCAGGTCGGAGTTGGAGTACCACCATTCCTGGGGGGCAGAGAGAACACAGGCCCGGTCGGCGCTCGCTGGCCAGTGAGATCCGGGCTCAGAGATCTCCGGGCTTTGGAAACCATGTGGAGCCACGAAGAATGAATGTTTCTGCCCAAACTGCTGACATGTGATTGTAAACAAACAAGGCGACGTGCACTCCCATTCCTTATCCCTCTGACCCGGGCAGAAGGCGCTGCGCTGGGTGCTGAGCGCGGTTCCCGCTGCTCAGGGCGAGAAGAGAGATGCACTCAGATGTTACGCAAACTGTGAAGCGGGGAGGGTCACGGGAGGGGGCCTCGGCCTGGCTCCAGGGAGCTGGAGGGGAAGAGGAGGTGCACATGCCTGCGCTGTGGGCGTGTCACCCCCACAGTAAGACTCCCGAGGCCTCCCACACCCTCCAAACCTCAGCGCTCAGCCTCCGGCGTCTCAGAAGGGTGAGCGTGTGTGTGTGTGTGTGTGTGTGTGTGTGTGTGTGTGTGTGTCCGCCGGCTGCGGCCGCGCGCACCCTGTTCAGGCTCAGCCAGCACATCTCCAGCATGTTCCCATGGTTCTCGGCGAGCTGCAGGGCCGTGTTCAGGAAGAGGTCGCAGTTCTGCCCGTCGCCCATGAGGATGCACACGTAGGCCATCAGGTGGTACAGCCTCGGCAGGAAGATGGGGCCGGTGATGTTCTGAGCCACCGTGCTCTCCAGGTTCTGAGGAAGAGCCAGCGTGTGAGGGCCCAGCGCGGCCCTGGGCTGCAGCCTTCCCTCCACAGAGGATTTGGGGACATGTCTGTTTACAGAGCCATCAAGGAAAACATGCCGCCACCGAGACCGACCTGGGACAGGGTGGAGGTGAGACCCAGAGTGCGGAGCGGGTGGACTCTGTGGGACCCTGAGCAGAGCCCACTGGGTGTTCGCAGGCTCAGGGCCCTCCGCCCCTGCCGGGACGGCAGTGGCCTGCGGCCTGCCTGTGCGCACCGTGCAGGCACCTCCCTGAAGCCCAGCGCCCATGTCACTGTCTGACTTGGCCTAAAAGCACGTTCTGAGCAGCCAGCGAGGCCGCTCTGTGTTGGCTGCTGCGCCAGGGGAACTGTGTGTGCGATGGCTACTGGGCCTGCAAGCAAGTCTCCCCCATCCGCCTCCAGCTGCTCCCGGCTTCTCCCAATCCCAGGTGTGCACGCCGGTCTGCCCCAGCAAAGGGCAGCCTAGCAGCGCACCAGCCCTCCCCACAACCGCTGTGTAAAAATAGGTCTTCTTTTGATTACAAAGCAATAGAAGTCGATGGTTTAAGGTTTCCGGGGGAAATGAAAAGAAGAGCAAAAAATGTAAGAATCACCCATAACCCTGGCACAGAAGGAAATAATTTGGGTTCGCACTTTCTCACTATTTTGTTATATTCTCTCTCTCTCTCTCTCTCTCACACACACACACACACACACACACATTCGCACTCACACATATGCTCACACACTCACACAGGCTCACACAATCACAAACTCACTCACACACACACACTTACACCCACCACAGTTAGGATCATACTAATCACATGGCAGAGTAACACTGTTTTTCTCACTTCACATCCTGCTATGTCATTTCTCAGGGATGTGGTTCCTCTGCATCAGGGCTCATGGGTTTGCATACTGACAGGAGCCAGGAAGTGACGCAGGTAAGCAGGCTGACGTCGCTGAGCAGCAGCGGGGCCACCTGCCCCCGGAGAGAGTGTGCCCTGAGGGTCACCTGTCAGGTCCAGCCAATAGCTGCCCTTCAGGACGGAGGGCCTCAGGCTGCCATCTACTCCAGGTTTTAAAAGAAGGATCAGAAATTCAGATTTTTAAAATATGAAATGCCCCCGTGTGTAAAGGTGCCCTCTCCAAGGTGTCCCGTGGTTGTTGAAGGGTGGATGAGCGTTTGCTTAGGCACTGCTGGGGCAGATGGCGTGAAGACAGGCAGGCGTTTGGCCGGAGCGCTCTCTAGAAAGCTGGGGGGGGGGGGGGGGCTGCTTGCAGTCTGGAGGTGCAGGAGCCGCGGCCCCGGAGGAGACAGAACCCACCCGGAGCCCAGCGGCAGCCTCACCTTGAGCAGCTCCACGCCGCTGTCCTGCGCAGACTCCCACTGCCCTTCCATCTGCTTCTGGAGGTGCAGGGCCTGGGCCTCCAAGTACCTGCAGATCCCTTGGAGGTAAAAAGCCGTGGGCGTCCTTCTTGGCACCAGGTTTTTGGTTTTATTGAAAAAGATCTGAAACTCGTCCCACTGCTGGAGTCTGCCATACCTGCGCCGCCGCAGAAAGACAAGGGGAGTGCGGGTCAGCCGTGGCGTGGGCGCAGGGCTCACGCTGGCCGCCCGAGGCGGGCCCAGCACGTGGGCTTCTGGGAGCCCACCGGGGGGCGCTATGCGGTATGGACAAGGGGAGACTAGGATGTTTTGATGGTGTGAGATGAATAGAATCCTTGGGAACACTCTGGCCTTACTAGCCACCGTCCATTTAACTCTTTGGACTCTAACAAGTGAAGCCGATCAATCAGACACGTGGAGCTGTAACTTCCAGGGCTTGAAGACATGGCTCCAAATCCATAGAGAGGTGGCCTGAGCCAGTGCTGCCCAAAGTGTGGGTCACACACTGGCATCATCAAGGTCAGGCGGATGCACCACAGAAATGCTGGCTTTCTGGTCCAATTCAGATCTGCGCCAAGCAGACGGGGAGGACCGGGACCCGTGTGAGAAGCTCTCCGGGGGGTGCCAAGGCCGCAGCTGTTGAAAGAGCTTTGCAGAGTAGAGTAATAAGTTAGAACAACCTTTGGACTTCAGACTCCTTGAACTTGAACTCACGCTGGCAAGTTAATTTGACTTTGAACTTTAATCTCTTGGGACTTTTATTGGCAAGGTGATTCCTTTGGGGGCTTTAACTTCTCCCCAGGCATTCTGATAAGAGGAGACCGCTGTTCACATTCGGAACAGCTCTCGTTTGCGGCCCTTTGCTCAGCAATGTCTCCACATTGTCACCTGACCTCTCCCCGGCGTCTCCGAATGCCCGGCAGCACGGCTGCACATGTGATTTGAGATGGGAAGTGGAGCAGGAGTGGCTGCCAGCCTTGGGAACGGCGAGGGAAGACGTTCCATGAAGTGCTCTGAGCCTTACAGGTCTGCTGCCCTGAAGCCCAGGCCACGGCTGCAGGCTTGCTGAGTTAGATACTGAACGGGGCAAAGGACCAAGCCCACACTTTGGGCAGGATGCTTCTCCCTCACCCCTGACCTTGCCCTGACGTGGCGGCCCTCCCTGGCACACAGCTCCGTGCCCCTTCCTGGCCTCCCTCCCTCCCTCCTCCGATGACCAGGAGTGACGTGGTGGATGGCAGACTTTGGGAGAAGCGTTAGGCAGGCAGAGCTCAGTACCCTCCCCTCCACCTTGAGAGCCAGCGATGCCCACAGCCAGCAGGGGCATGCTCTTCCCCCCGCCTCCGTGGGCGACACTGTAGCTCCCAAGAACTGCCCACCGCGGAGCCCCACAAGAGGCCCGCGCGCTGGCAGCTATCGGCCACACCCTCCAACACCAGCTCCACCAGCAATGTCTGTCTGCACGGTCAGATCTCGGGGAGGGGCAAGTGTTGTTCTGTATTAGTCTCCCTCAACCTCAGCCCTCCTCGGGGCACGTGTTCTCTCCCCTGGTCTCCAGAGCACCCCAGCGTGACCCGGGCGCAGGCGATGCTGGTTGCCGTGCCTACGCCTGAGGCAGCGTCTCTCCCCGTCTTGGGGGAGGGGCGCAAACTAGCAGGCGATTCCCTCGTGTCTCGGGCCAGGCCCCTGATGCCTTCCATCTGTCTGCAGGATGATTTATAAATACTTTCACTTAAAAAAAAAAAATCTCAAAAGAACTCTTCTGTGGGGCCGAATGGGTTCAGGGTTGGGGGTTGAATGACAGGCAGCCACGGTTACCAGATCGCCACACACGAGTGCAGGGCCAGGAGGATCCCGCTCTGGAACTTGAGGATCCTGTTGTCCTCGTTTTCCTGGATGAATTCCACACACTCGTTGAAGGTCCTGTAAACAAACCCTGGGAGGGAGACGGGGGAGCTTTGCCTCAGCAAAGGGAAGGTGGCTCTCAGCGAACTTCCCACCGTGGAGAGAGGTCGAACCTCCAGTTACTTTGTGAATCTGGGGGGGACTCGGGTATTTATAAATCGCTAGTGACCCGGTGCACAAAATTCATGCACATTAAAAGGGAATTAGAGGAAATATTTAAATATTGCTATTTGCCCTTTCTCTATAATAGAAGTGTCAGAGATGAAAGAAAATTAGTAAAATGTATATGAAAATCTTCCTCCTGTTCGAGTCTGGAGCACACCGTGGGAACCAGAGTCAAGTCCCCGCCTACCCACATGCACCTTGAAATCACGTGAGACCCAGACCTGGCCAGCCCCACCCCTGTCAAGCCCCACATGTGGGGGGTTTGGCCTCAGGTCACCTGGTCTGACTCTGGGGTGGGGAGTGTGGCCTGAGGCTCCCCGGCCTGGGCCAGGGGTGCACCTTGAGATCCCCTGTCAAGCCCTGCATGGTGGGGGGGGGGGGGGGAACAGCCTGAGGTCTCCCAGCCTGGCACTGGGGCAGGAGGCATGGGCTGAGGTTCCCTGTCACCAGGCGGAGAGTGCAGTCTCAGGTCCCTGCTGATTGCTCTTTAAGGCTCATTACAGGAATCAGCCTCCGCTGTGGGCACAGCCATTTTGTTATGGAGTGATGATTAATTTGCATATACCCTCTTTATTAGATAGGATACCCAAGATCAATAGAAGGCGTCAGAGTGGCCTGACACAGAGACACCTGTGGATTGCCACAGCCACATCGTTGTTCTGCCCGTGGTGGCCATGCCCAGCTTTCGTGGATGCGTGGGTAGACACGATTCACTTCCACACAGCTGACGAGGCAGGAGCGGGGTACAAACCAGCTCTCCTGCTTGAGCCCAAGAAGCTGGCCAAGTGCTGCCTGGGACTGCCTGTCTCCCACCCACCCTTCCCGTCCGCAGCAGCATTTGCTGCCCCTTCCAAACCTGGTATCCTCTGATTTAACATGTGCCCTGAGTGCTGCCCACGCGAGGGGAACCTGGAGGTGAGTGGATTTGTTTTCCAAATCACCAGCACCTGCCAGTGACCCGGAACTCCGACCATCAGCAATCCTACCTTCACTCTCAACCTGGCATTACTCCGTATGTCCTGAGTAATTAAAATGCCTCATTTAAGGACACAAAGTGACACTGTCACTTGTGTGAATTGATGGGACACTCACTAACTGGCAGCTTATGGCCGACAGGGTCCTCCAGACTGAATTCTTTTCCTTGCTGGCCTCGCAATCCTTGCACCTTCCAGACGGCCCTCACCCCCTAACACCGGCCTCTCCTCTTTCCGGCCAGAAACCTGGTGACCCGTAGCCCCAGCCCTGACGGCTGCCACACACTCCAACATGAGTGTGTCCCCCCCCAAGTCCCTTAAAGACCCCGAAGCCGGGCTCACCGGAATAAAGCATGGTGTCCAGGCACATGAAGTAGAAGAACGCCTTGCTGATGATGTTCTCTTCTGCCACGGAGATGTCCCACAGCCACCCCAGCACCTGGATCAGCTGCTTGTGCCTGAGGGCAGATTCAGGGAGAAGAGAATCAAGGCCGGTGCTGGCCAGTCTCAGTCCTGCCCGGTACTTCAGGACCAACTGCAACCCTAAAGCTTCAAACCCCCCCCTAAATCTCCAGTCGACTCCTCGTTCAGATTGTGCTTCCGTGGACCTCCCCATTGGGGTGGCCAGGCTCAGGCCCCCTCGGGGCTCTGGTCCTCGCTGCTAGTCTCTGGGCATTGCTCTCCCAGGCGGCTTTTCCTGTTCCCTCCCTCTGGTGCCCACTGTGGGGATGGCCATCTGGTTCTCCTCTGGTCACTGGCCAGAGAGGAGAGAGGAGCTAAGTGTGGAAGAATTCTGGGAAAGAGCACTGGTTTCTAAAGGATGACGATGATCCGCGACATCATCTTTCTGTACAGCTTCCTCCCAACCCACCTGAGGGCCAGGGGAGTGAGCCCAGAACACTCAGTCACTATGGCTTCCTCCCCCTAATTTTGGAAAATGCTTTGAGATAAATACCCGGCCCTGGCCAGTTTGGCTCAGTGGATAGAGCGTCGGCCTGCGGACTCAAGGGTCCCAGGTTCGATTCCAGTCAAGGGCATGTACCTGGTTTGTGGGCACATCCTCAGTAGGGGGTGTGCAGGAGGCAGCTGATTGATGTTTCTCTCTCATCGACGTTTCTAACTCTCTATCCCTTCTCCCTTCCTCTCTGTAAAAAAAAAAAAAAAAAAAAAAAAAAAAAAAAAAAAAAAAAATTAATAAAATATATTTTAAAAAATAAAAAGAGAAATACCTGATTTTCAGGCAAAGACTTTTACAGAGCCAGCAGAAGACCTTGTATTGTTTGTAGGGATTCCGGAGCAGTCCCCATATCTTCTGGGCCCGAGAGCCTGAGGAGAAATCAATTTCAGTAGATTTCCGGGTGTTACTTATACCTGCGTGTTCCGTCCGGCTCAGCCAGCCCTTACCGAAGTCAATGGCCAAGTCCAAATGACCCATTAAGAACTTGTTGTAGCCCAGTGTGTCGGCCAAGTACGCCATGATCTCAATGCCCTCGGCTTTCAGGGGTATGCTGAAGATCATCTCCATGGCCATGATTTCGTATTTGAACCACGTGCTGTCCTGGCTGGCCAGCTGTTCGAGCAGTGAGTAGTCCAGGTAGGCCTTGATGATCTGAAATGGCAGATGGGGGAGAGAAGGGCAGGACCGAGATGGAGCCCGCGCAGGCAGCGGGGAGAAGCTGCCCAATATCTGCTGGAGAATGGAACTGGCCACCTGGCCACGCCCCGGGCTTTGGTACAGAAATTAAACTGGGTTTCTGCCACCTCTCCCCCAAACCACCTGGACAAGCGTGATGGCCCCTCTGGCCACAGAGGCCTTAAACAAGAAGTTCAATTTCTGTGTAAAAAATAAAAGCAATGGCTTATATCGGGTGGCTGTTGTGGTCACATGGTAAAGAGCCCCAAGGACTCACCCCCACATGTAAACAGTAATCATCCCTTGTTGGGGCTGGACAACGGAGAAGAGGGAGAAGAGCGACTTTACTTTCCACGTTATGCATGTCTGCAGTGTTTAATGTGTTAGGACAGGCACGTCTCATTTTTGTAACTTAGTAAGAAGGAAAGGCTGGTTTGCTCTCTGAGAGCATGTTTCCAAAGGCGCTGACAGCAGGGCAGGGTGGCCGGACGTGGTGGTGGGTGAGAGAGGGCTGCTGGGCAATGAGAAGTCCGAACTGCAGTGAAGCCAGGGGCTGCCTGGACTGGGGCCAAGAGAACGCAGTCCACCCGCTTCACTGCCCGGGGAAATGCCCCGCTCGCAGGCGGTCTCACCCAGGCAGGGGTCCTGGGAGCTGAGCTCACGCTCTCTCCCGGGCCGCGCGCGGGCCGCCTCCCGGGGTGTGGGCACGGGGAGCACGTCGCCAGCCGCCTGCCCTCAGGCCCAGCCACCTCCGCCACAGCGTCCGCTGATCCAGTTTTCCATCTTACCCTCCACGGCCCCCAACGCCACCACGTTTTTGAGAGAAAGCGCCAGAATTGCCGGAGAAGTAAAGCATTTCATTCCATAAGTACTTATTGGACACGATTAGGTAGGTGCCAGACACCGTCCTTGGAGCTCGGCACCGAACGAGACAACAGCAAGGCAGCCGCTCTCTCACGGAGCAGACACACCGGCGGGGGTCACGCAGGCCACACACTGACTACGGAGTGAAAGAGAACGTCAGGCAGGAATGAGCCACTAAAAGAGGGGGACAGGCTGGACAGTGAAGGGGTGAGGGGATCAAGGAAGGCTTCACTGAGGAGGCGACCTTCAAGCTGCAAAGTGGGAGCCCAGGTCCCAGGATGAGCACTCCAGGCCAAGGAGACAACCAGTGCAGGGACCCTTAGAGGCTGAGCTTAGATGTCTGAGGGCGGGGAGCAGGAGAGGATGGCAGGACACAGGCAGAGGCCCAGTCCCATAGGCCTTAGACCTTCTTGCCTACACTGGCCTCCTGAAAGAACGAATGGTGGAACTTAGTCATCCCACATGCATTTCACTCAACAACTGACGGCTCCGAGAAGGAATGATGGCTTCCGGAGCCCAGACTTGATGTGCTTTTATAAAGGAACTGGGTCTCTTTGATTAGATGAGCTAGGTCTAGCTTAATCAGTTATCTTTTAATCTTCACCCAAGGATATTGTTTCCTTTTTTTTTTTTTAGCGAGAGTGAAGGAGGAGGAGGTGGGGAGGGAGAGAGAAACCTATATGAGAGAGACACATCAATTGGTTGCTTCCCTCACACACCAGTTATGTGTTATGACAGGTGCGTGTGGGAAGGGATCAGACCTGCAACTGAGGTACATGCCCTTGATCAGGAATGGAACTCAAGACCCTTCAGTCAGTGGGCCGATGCCCTAACCATTGAGCTTAATCATTTCTTGATCATGTGACTTGGAGTTTTTTTCATCTAATCAAGGACTTGCCAGGTTGGATCCAGACTAGGGCTTCTCCCTGTGTGGTCCCTGTGACCCTTTTGGGGAGGACACACAGAGATCAAAGCTGATTTCTTAATATTAAGACATTTTGTGTTGGGAAAAATAGTGAAAGATCAAAATGGGGGAGGGGACAACCACGGGACTTAGTGGGTGTCCTGTCCAGCCCCCGGCACTGCTGTCTCTGCTCGTCCCTGTCTCTGTGCAACTCCAGATGCCGCAGGAGACCAAGCCAGCGGCTTTCCCGTGGAAATGGGAACGGAGGCGGACACAGTGATGACTGATTGCCCTTTGATTAGCTGTTTCGCATCCTTTCGTAAATGGAATCCTCCTTGGACCCGGTGGAAACTTTTACCAGCTCCCTTATTAATTAGTGAGTTGGTAAAACCTTTGACACGTGAGTCATGGTTCGGCACTTTCCTTGTGCATCCTCATTCTCTCACAGGTACACAGCGTTTTCCAGGGGAGAGGGGTGTGAGTGAGCACAGCGGGAGCCTGAGGGGGAATACAGGGGACAAACTGGGGGCTAGCAATCTGAATCTGTGCCAGTCACCAGTATCCTGGTGCACATTCCTGTTAGTCTGTCATTAAGTCACTGCCCCTTCCTTAGGCAATCATCTGTTTTCCTAAACACTCCCAGTTTGTCAGGGCCACACACCAAGCACTTAACAGCCAGAGGGGAGGTCACTGGCACCACCCAGGCCAGGCTTTTGGGTGAAATCTCACTTACCCCACCCCAACCCACAGAGGGACTGCAAAGCCCGAGAAAAGTCTGGAAGCCTGGTCCACATTTGGGGAGACAGAGAAACCAAGGGGGTACATGGGAGAGACCCTCCGCATTCGGTGCTCAGGCTGTGGAAACCGACTCCCTGAGTCACCGTCCTAGTCCATCTGCAAATAAAGGGTTTTTACGGAATCTTCTGAGCACGCGTTGTGTGTTTTCGGTGGCCTGGTAAATTCTGCAACAAGCGGAGTGAGAACCTGTCTTCCAGGAAGTCAGGCATCAAGGTATTTGCAAAAATTTAGCAAACCGAATCAACGCATGCCACTCTTCTCACTAAATGTTTTGTTTAGAGAAATACTCCCCCCTTCCCCACCAAAATGTTGTGTTAATATGTAATGAATTCATTATTTTTAAAATATTTTTTTGTTTTTGTTTCTTACATCATAATATCATAGCTACAATCCATAGAAATAAAAGCTATGTTGAGGTCCTGGAGAATCGTCAGGCGTGTAAGGGACCCTGGGATCAGAGTGCTGAACCACTGGCCTCAGAGCAGGCCTGCGGGAGGCTGGGATCGGTCCTCATGACTCTGAGACCCCGCTGGCTTGGGCCAGGCTTGTCTCGCCAAATAAGATGCAGAAATTTAAGAAGCGGCCACGAAAGCCCCCTACCTCGAACTTGTCTTGTGTTTCCATGGCAGTGTTCAGTTCCATCAGCGCCGCCAGGTAGGCGTAGTACTTGTAGTGGAAAAAGTAGTTCAGGCTGTAGATCCTCCACAGCAGGGAGAAGCAGTTGACCTGCTGGTGCAGTTCCGCCAGCCGCTTCTTCCTGCGAGAGGGAGGGCGGGGTGGGGGGTCACAGAGGAAGGGTCAGCTCTGCCCCTCGCTGCCGCTGCGGCCGTCCCTCCCAACGGCACATCAGTGTTCTGAACACATGTTCTTCGCTGCAAAATGGGCACTAGAATATTGACCTGGTGAGCATTAAGATTGTTTATGTAAATCAGCAGTCCAGTCATTGGTCTTTAAGAGAAGCTACTTAAAAAACACACTGTTGTCATTTAACCACACTTGATACTGATGACCACCATGTATGGAAGGGAACCTCAGTTCTCAAACCTAATTCATCCCAGAAGGCTGTTCAAGAAGTGATTTGTTCGAAAACCGGAGTTTTTCCCCCATGAGAAATAATGTGAATTGAATTCATCTGTTCCAGACCCTAAATGAGCCCCCACTTTAACCTTTCTTATAGGCAGTGCATGTCGAAGCTCTATCGTTGTTCTCACAATTTTCCTTTCACTCTGCTGCTGTCACTAACCTTCTCAGGACCCATGGAGATTTACTGTATGTATCTACACCAATAAAAGAGACAGATGCAAATTGACCATACCTTCATAACACCCACCAGCCAATCATGAGTGAGTATGCAAATTAACCCAACAAAGATGGAAAGTTAATTAGCAGACACAGGTGCCGAGTGGCTGGGAGCAGGGTGGAATGCCTGTGTTGTTGCCTTCAGCACTGGCCCAGCCACTCAGGGCCTCTGGGCAGCATGGGAAAGCAGAAAGGCAGCTCCAGCCCAGTGAAGGTGGTGCTGGCAGCCAGGGGAAGGAAGACCCATTCTTGCATGAACCTTCATGCATTGTGCCTCCAGTTTAATAATAAGCAGCAATAAAAGCAAGAAAATACAAAAATTTTCACAGCACAATTTCCTGAGATGTTAACAACATGAGATTTATTGGTAAACTCACTCATACTCTCCTCTGTCTGCCACCCAAGACACGTGTCACTGACATATAGGCATCAGCATGAAAGGGTTGAGAAGCAAGTTGTTCGAGATTGGAGAGGTTCAAGAACCAAGGTTCTCCTACATAAGCAGAAGGTGAGACTCAGAGTCACACAGCTAGGCCCCACACTCATCCACCTCCAGCCAAGCCAGTCCTGCATGTCATTTCCTCCTCTGCATGCTGCTCTTGGCGGCTGAGTCTCAGCTCAGTGGAGGAACTGCCTAATTTTAACAACCACATTCTGCCATGGTCTGTACGCATCCCCCTAAATTCATCTGTTGAATCGGAACTCCCAAAAGTGATGACGTGAGCAGGTGATCAGGTCATGAGGGTGGAGCCCTCCTGGAGTGGGGCTGGCATTATCATGAGCTCCACAGAGCCCCCCAACCCCTTCCACCACATAGGGGCACACTGAGAAGTTAGTGACCCCAACAAGGCCCTTGCCTGATCTCAGACGTCCAACCTCCACAACTGTTTTGGGGTCTGGTCTCTGGTGTATGCTTAGACCTCCCTCCTCCGGAGTGAGACGAGAACTCAGCTCTTCCCGGCTCCTTCCCTTACCCTGGAGGTGAGCTGTCTGGGGTCTGCTGATTCATATAATAATGATGTTTGTTTTTCTCAACATGGATATAGAAGAAAATGGAGAGGAAGGTGAAAGGGAAAGCTCGGTTGAGGAGCTGCAGTGACTTCTTCAGCATTTTCTTGGCAAGTACCATCTGGCCCATGTTAAAACAAACCTATGGGAAAGGAGGGAAAGCAGTGATTCTGGGCTTAGTTGGTGTGTTCCAACAATACAGCCTTTTGAGATTTTAACAGGAAAATGGCCAATGAGGGCCCAGGAACAACCACCCTGTGCATAGTGGTGTTTCTTGGATGTGTGCGTGGAAGGATGGTTGAATGACTAGCATTTAGCATTTTTGGTGTGAATCATCTACCTCGGAGAATACGTTTACCCGCCCATGCCCATTCTGGAGATCTGTTAGGACATTTCATAACAATATCAAGAAAGACAAGGAAGACCTTGCTGCTGGCAAGTGACAGTGAGGTCTGAGTCCTGGCGCTTGGGGTTCTGGAGTCTTAGAAAGGGAACTGGGGTAGAGGATGGAAGAGGTTGTACAAAGTACAGGGGTGGTGTCTACTTCTTCTATGTACAGCCCCAATGGAAAATCACAGAAAAATTATCTTTTTCATGGTTTCTTACCTGACCTTTGAGGCCATAGAAGATGGCAGACTCAAAAGTATGACTCCAAGACTTTTTCTTCTTGAGGATTTTCAGCAACCTCTCTCCCTCATTCAAATGTGTGTATGCCTGCAGAGATGGGAGGTGCTGAGTCAGCAGGGACCCAGACCACAGAGGGGCCACCACCCCAGGTGCCACTGGAGGAGGAGAACCGGGGCCACTTCAGGTCTCGCCTCCACCTCCAAGCCCACTCCTGATTAGACAGGGCCTCCAAAGTCTAGACAGGACCAGGATGGGTAACACCAGCTGAAGACAGGGGCCACTTGCATGCCCATCTCTGTCCACTGGATCACTTGTTCTAGAAGATGAATCTAGAAATCTCTGCATCTTCAGGTTGTCACATCAGCCCCCTGGCCTGAAATTCCTCCTTTGAGTACTTCCACCCCACACCTCCCTTATTTCCAACAACACATTCATGGCCCTGACGCAGCCCCACACCTGCGAGAAGCTGGTCTGCTGTTGGGACCAGTTATGCCTCATCCCCATGTCCCTTTCCAGGCCATCTTTGGGGAACTGGAAGAGGAAGGAAAGGCCTGAGCAACTCTCCTCACTTCCTCTTCAACCTCCTATGGCATTGTTAGACAGGGGTGTCCTGGCACATGTGACCGCCAAGGCAAGGTCAGCCTGGAAGAGATGAAGCCCAAAAGCTCCTCTCCCCAAGTCTCATGCAGCCCAAGGGGCATGAGTGGGAGGCAGAGGTAGACAGGAGTGGTGGCCAGCCCTGGTCTTACCAGACTTTTGGAGAGGAGGGTGTGAAAGGCACATTCTAGAACCTTCTCTGAGCTCAGCATCCTATCCTTGTCTTCCTGGCATCTCACTCCCTACGGGTTTAGCAAGTTGGCCCCAGGACTCCTGAAACCGTATCTTCCTGGGACTCACTGGCCACGTCCGCCCGGCCTACATGTGTGTATCAAATGTGCCGAGGAGACTTTCATTCTTAACATACACGCTTGAGAGAACTGGGGCTTTCTGACATTGGGGAGGGTTTAATTTTAAACGGTAGGCAAATCTAAAGTGCGAGGGTTGGTTGGCCTGCTGTGGCGACAGCGCTGGCTGCGGGCTGTAAGCTGTGGGGCAGGCCGCCTGCAGGTCAGGGATGCAGGCCTGGCTCCTCAGGGCTGCGAAGCTAGCCAAGCCGGGGAGCCTGAGGCAGAGACGCCAGGCGTCCTCTCTGCATCCTTTTGGGAATGACATATGCCCTCCTCCCCACTGCTACCCCCTCCCCCCAAATGTAGGTAGACAATTCACTGCAGGTTTCTACAAATAACGCATAATGCTATTTTGCAATTTGTCCTCACCATTTTATTTTTATCCTCACCTGAGATTACTTTTCCATTGATTTTTAGAGCGAGTGGAAGGGAAAGGGGAACAGAGAGAAACATCAAGGTGAGAAACACACATCGATTTGGTTGCCTCCTGCACATGCTCCGACCGGGGAGGAGCCTGCAACTGAGGTATGTGCCCTTGACCGGAATGGAACCTGGAACGCTTCAGTCCACAGGCCTACTCTCTATCCTCTGAGCCAAACCAGCGAGGCACCTTTTTTCTCTCCTCAATTTCCTGTCTGAGCAACTGATTTCCAAAGGAAGGGGTGCTGGCGGGTAGCAGGAACAGGAGGAGCGGAGGGCTGTGCTCCCCGTTGCTCCCACTCCGCTGCTGGGGCTCCGGAGGAGAGCGGGTGGGAGCAGCTTACCATGTAGTTATCCTCCAGGAGGAGACAGGCGGACGCGGCCTCCAGGAAGTAGTACAAGGCCTTGCTGTTCTCCCCCAGAGCCAGGAAGTGGTAGGCCAGCGGCATGACGGCCACCTCCAGGATCTCCTCGCACTGGCACGACTCCAAGGGGATGATGTCTTCATGAGCCGGCTTTATTTTTGCTATGATGACGTCAATGAAATTCAGCATCTTTTCTCTGATTTCTTCGAAACTGTCCAAATGCAGAAATAAAGAGGAGTAATTACACGCAGACACAGTATAGCTTTTGTTGTTGTCGCTGTTAATCCTCACCTGAGGATATTTCCCCACTGATTTTTAGAGAGAGTGGAAGGGATGGGGAGAGACAGAGAAAGAGAAACATCAATGGGAGAGAGACACATGGATTGGTTGTCTCCCTCCTTCCCCCCCCCCCCCCCACCGCACCAACTGGGGCCGGGGATCGAGCCTGCAACCCAGGTAGGTGCCCTAGACCAGAATGGAACCTGAGACCCTTCAGTCCTCGGCCGACACTCTAACCACTGAGCTCACCAGCCAGGACCAGTATAGCTTTTGAAACGAAACATCTTTACAGACTAAGAAAAGACAAGATAAGAAAACCTAATGTAGATCCAACTGACCAAACCTCCCCTTCACCCCTTCCTTTCTCCACTTTGCCTCAGAGGCCAGAGGTGCGGGCCGGACGGATGACTCTAGCAGTCTATGAAACTGAATGACAGTTGTCTATGCTGTACCCCCTACACACTTATATACATGCCTGTACCTGGAAGTTTCTGAAATTGTCTCAGACTTCCTCATGACCTCTATTTTGGAAAAGATGTCTTCAGCTAGAAAATAAATGAGTTGTATAGGTCAGTGAGCTGTTCTGCCCAGCACATGCCTGGTGTTTAGTTACAAGGAGCACGGGAACCTTGACTTCAAATGTGCAGTCACCCCTGGCCAGATGGCTCATTTGGTTGGAGCATAGTCCTATTCACCAAAAGGTTGGGGGTTCGATCCCCTGTCGAGGTGAGTACAGAAGCCAACTGATCAATGTTTCTCACATCAATGTCTCTCTCTCTCTCTCCCTTCCTCTCTTCTCTAAAATCAATAAATATATCCTCTAGTGAGGATTTAAAAAAAGCACAAAAAACCTTCAGTCCAGCCTAACTTAAATATGTTAGAAAATTCCATGATGACCTGAAAACAGAAAACAAATGAGAATTGTTTATTCTAGCCACTTCTCTATCTTGGGAGAAGGAGAGAGACTTGTCTCAGATCACACGTCTGCTGGCTTCCAGGCAAATGCTTTACTCTGCAGATCTATAAATTTATAGAAGTACAGCGGAAGCCCTCGTTATCGCCGTCTTCGGAAAGCCCCCACAGGATCAGTGCCCAGGCCTCTGTGCAGGCCTCTCCCAAGGTCCTTCTCAGATGAGAGAGGGTTGGTTTGCCCACCTCCCTGCCCCCTGCTCTGAAATTGCCATCTGGTGTATCTCAAGGGGACTTGAAACCTTCACCTTCTCCAGGAATGGTTAGAGCTAATTAAGAAAGAAGTAAGTTTACTTTTAAATCCCTGGGATTTGGCCATCTTCCTGATGGAGTCCATGTCCAAGGAGTTGAGCCGAATGTCCACCGTGAAATGGTGATAGGGGATGAAGTCTCCGCTGTGGCACTGGTCGCACCTGTGGGCATTTTCTTCTAAGAAGCGGGCACATTTCAAGTGCATGTCCACCTTCTGGTCCTTCAGCCACAGCTCGTAGGCTGTCTTCTGCATCATCGGCCTGCAGAACCGGATGATGTGGCATTCGATCACCTCGCTCTCCAGCTCATGAAGCGCTTCGTTCTCCCTGTGAGCTGGAGGGAACAGAGGGCTTTTCAGCCAGGCGGAGGGCCGGGGGCACGAACCCGCTCCCGCTGCTTACCGTGGGTCAGCTCTGACTCAGCTGTGCCTTCACTAACAGGAGATGGGTCCCGTCCAGGCCCCGCTCACCCCTTCCTTCTGCGGGCTTCAGAGACGAGGAGCGATGGTACACCTCAAACGAGTCCGAATTCTGCTTCAGAGCCTTCCGGAGCTCCTTGCTGTTCCGGAAACAATCAAAGATGTTGGATTCCACAAGGGTCGCCAGGGCGTTGATCATCCTCTTCATGTTCCAGCACGGGAGGATCTCAAACAGCAGCTCCGTGGTGAAGGTCAGGCCAATGATGGCCGCACATCTGACCAACATCTGGTGCGAGAGGCTCATGCTGTCCAGCTGGACCAAAGAGATCTCTGCAAGTGCAAAGCCACATGGGAGGGAACTGCGTGTCTATCTTTATCAGATACTTTCTAGAGACAGACCCCTGTCCTGCTCTACAGCGCTTGGTCACAGAGACCCCACCAGGTGAGGCCAGAAGGAGTGTTTTTTCAGTGCCCACTTCACAGAGTGCTTGTGCTGAAAGCATGAACAATGCATATGCTAGGGCCTAAAAATGCGCATGGCATGAAGGCCAGGCAAACATCAGGCTGATGTCAACGTTCTGATGGTGTCAAAGTGTGACAAGGATGGGCCACCGCAGGTGAAGACACAGGGCCTGCCCTCTGTATGCCGAAGGATAGCTGGTCCTCTATCTCCTTCCCTGGCTACTCTTTCTCCTGGGATCTCCTAGCAATCGGGCTTTCCTCTGTGCTCCCCAGAGGTCCTTTTTCCCTGTGACACGCCACTGCCATCTCTATGTTCATGACAAAGTGTCAGAGGGTTCCCAGCACCAACCCCAGCTTCTCTTCTGAGCTCATTGTCAGAGCTCAAATGTCTTCCTGGACATCGGACCAGAATGCCATCACCTCACCCTCCTCAGGGACAAAATGAGAACTTCTCAACTTGTCCACAGACCACTATAGAAGCCACGCTAGGCCACCTTCCTATGCTGGTGGACACAGTGAATGAAAACACAGAAATGAGCTAGAGGCTCTTTTGGAGACTGAGAACCTTGAGTCACCCCCTCGGTCATCCTTTGAATCATTTAAAGTTCTTTATAGCTAGCATGAATTGGAGCTGAGTATATATAAGGACTTGGCTGGGAAATTGTTTTCTTTGACACATCTCTGATATAAATTCTCCTCTTTGCCATCTCTTACAAAAACAAATGGCAGAGAACTTTCAGTATTACCTTCTCTCTCTCCTTACTTGGTTTCTGTTTAATTGAGAATGTACTGCACCTCATTCTTGCATGCAGCGGAAGAAAACTTTGTTCAAATCAGCCGAAAACTGGTTTGGCTCAGTGGTAGAGCATCGGTCTGCGACTGAAAGGTCCCAGGTTCGATTCCGGTCAAGGGCATGTACATTGGTTGGGGGCACATCCCCGGTAGGGGGTGTGCAGGAAGCAGCTGGTCGGTGTTTCTCTCTCATCGATGTTTCTAGCTCTCTGTCTCTCTCCCTTCCTCTCTGTAAAAAAAAAAAAAAATCAATAAAATATATTAAAAATAAAAAAAGAAAACTTTGTTCAAATCAGACTCCAAAATATGCACACGAGGGAGGTGGCTCCTAATTAGAAGCAGAAAAGTCCCACCTTCCTGGAGCCTCCCCCGCCCAGGGCAATGAGAAGCAAGCCACGCCTGGGTGCTGATCCTATCTCCTTTTCAGTCCCTAGTCCTAGCAGTGTTTCCCAAACTTTTGACATATGTGCACCCCTTCTATAATTTTCATAACGCTGAGTACCCCTCATACTCATGAGAACGTAGAATTAGGCGCAACTAAGCACGGTGCTGTGTATATCCCCACCAAACTCCGGTGCAACGTGTACCCCCACCAAACTCTTCCCGTACCCCTGGGGGTACGCGTACCACACTTTGGGAAACACTGTAGGAAACAGAAGGTGCTCAGGCTCTGGAGAAGGAGCAGCAGGTGGAGTTGTCTTTACCTTTCAGTGATGCTGGTGGTGACAAGTTCTTCAATCTGACACCACTAGCGAGTTTGCAGACTTCCTCGTTTTCATCATCACCACTGAGAGTAAATGATTTTAACATCTCTGTTGGCTTAGCAACATTCTCTTTCAGGAGGTAAAAGGCAAGAAAAGTGGACAGTCACTGTTCTGTCATTATCTTGATTTTCAGATGCACTTTGAGGTGGGCTCACATGAGGAAGAACAGGCAGAAGTGTGTGTTGGCTCACCAAATAGTTTGGAATATTGTTTTTAAGAAAAAATGATATATGAAAAAAAATCTAAATTTATTCCTAAGATGTTTTGTCCTGCCCTTGACCAATATCGTTCAATGATTAGAGCATTGCCCCATGTACCAAAGGGTACAAGTTAAATTCCTGGTCAAGGGTATGTACCTGGGTTGCAAGTTCTGTCCCAGCCCTAGTTTGGAGAGAATGTGAGAGGCAACCAATCAATGTGTCTCTCTAACATCTCTCTTACTCTCTCTGTTTCACCCTCCTCCCTCCCTCTCTCTCTCTCTCAAAAAAAAAAAAAATTGATGGAAAAAAATATCCTCAGGTGCAGATTAACATAAATAACAAAAAAAGATGTTTTCTTTCCCTGCCCCCCCACAAACAAAAACTATTGAAGTACATGCAGTTTCACAAAAATTTGACTTAAAGATTATCACTAAGTATCTTATAGTATATAACATCATATATTTTAGGGAACCAAGATGGTGGCATAGGTAAATGCCAGTACTTGCTGCCTCCCACAACCACATCAAAATTACAATTAAAATACAAAACAATCATCATTTAGAACTGCCTGAAATCTGGATGAACGAGAGTCCTACAACTATAGAAATAAAGAAGAAAGTACAACAAGACTGGTGGAGGTGCAGAATGGGCTAATTGACACCGACATGTGGTGTGTGTGTGTGTGTGTGTGTGTGTGTGTGTGTGTGTTTAATTGGGAGGGATATCTTTGTTGTAAAGGCCTCGCATGAGAATCAGGGGGTCTCAGCACCATACCAGTCCCCCAGCCCAGGGTTAAAGAGCTGGGAAGAGAAGTCCCCACAACTTAGGGCTATAAAAACCAGTAGGGTTATGGCTGAGTGACACAGAAGCTGCTGGAGCCCCAGGAAGATCCTCTTAGAGGGCCAGCACATAACCTTCATGGTCCCCTTCCTCTGAGCAACACCTTGGGGGAGCCAGGGCCATAAGGGGAGGAACTGGATTGTCCGGCATTGGGGCAGGAACTAGGAGGCGGCTTTCTCCCTGACCACGGTGCTCAGAGGAGTCATTGTTCCTGTGCTGGATCTCCCCTGTCCCAGAGCTGACTGGCAGCCATATCTGAGTTTCCATCAGCATGACCCACACTTTTTGTTCCATGTTGATGATTTCCTTAGGCCGTGCCCCATCCAATTTGCAGTCTAACCCAAGCTGTTTGCAGCACCTTTTCCAGATGAATGGCCTGTCCTGGTTCAGGCTTCAGACTTTGCTTAAACCTCTCAAACAAGCAGCCTTTCCCAAACCTATCAATGAAAGGCCCAAGACCTGGCACTAGCACCAGCTTGCCTTGCTTCACAGCTCGACACTTCTAAGCCCAATACAAGTAGCAGCCACCTGAAGATCTCTCTATAGCTCCTGCCAGGTGGTCCCAGGCAGTGGCTAATTTTACATCTCCCTGGAAGCCCTAGAGCCAGTGCACCAGGTGGATAGCTTCAGACCACACCAGATTACAACTCTACACATTCACAAGTGACATACTCAAGGGGAAGACTCAGTGAGCACCAAAGCCCCAATGAAGCAAGTCCTGCTCCATAGGGGTATTTCCTACACAGCAGCTCTTCCACTGTAGTCGCAGATGGCCCTCACAGCCAATTGGCCTGTGAGTCCATTCCTCCCAATGATACCAATAGCAATCAAGGGTTAACCACAATAATTCAGTGAACACAGCCGAAACAGGGGCACACCTAGAGTGCCCAACTCAGGTGACTGGGGAGGCTGAGCCATTGGGCCCTAAAGGACACATACTTCACAAGACCTCTCTACCAATTCTAAGAGAAATAGAAGTTCTACATAATATAAGAAATAAACACAAGGGAAGCAACCAAAATGTGGATACAAAGAAACATGTCATAAATGAAAGAACAGAAGAAATCTCCAGAAAAAAGAACGACTAGATACAGAGTTCAAAACAATGGTTATAAGAACACTCAAGGATCTTAATGAGAGCTTCAAGGGACTTTGTGAGAATTTCAAGAATTTTAGTGAGAATTTCAAGGAAATTAGTGAGAATATCAAAGAAATGCGAAAGAAACAGGAACTAAGGATACACTAACAGAAATGAAAAGTAATTTACAGGGAATCAAAAGCAGAATAGAGTATGCAAAAAATCAAATCAGTGATTGGAATATGAGGAAGCAAAAACAACCAACCAGAAGAGCAAAAATAATAAAAACATATGAAGATAGTATAAAGAGTCTCTGGGACAATTTCAAGTTACCAACATTTGCATAGGGGGTGCTAGAAAGAGAAGAGAGAGAGAGCAAGGGATTGCAAACCTATTTGAAGAAATAATGACAGAAAACTTCCCCTACTTAGTGAGAAAACAGCATACAAGTCCAGGAAGTTCAGAGAGTCCTAAACAAGAGGAACCCAAAGAGGCCCACACCAAGACATATCATAATTAAAATGCCAAAGATTAAAGACAAAGAGAGAATCATAAAGGCAGCAAGAGAAAAGCAGTTAGTTACCTATGAGGGAGCATCCATAAGACTGTCAGCTGATTTCTCAACTGAAGCTTTTCAGGCCAGAAGGGAATAGCAAGAAATATTCAAAATGATGACTAGCAAGGACTAGCAAGGACCTACAATCAAGATTACTCTAGCCAGCAAAGTTGTAATTTAGAATTGAAGGTCAGATAAAGAGCTTCACAGACAAGAAAAAGCTAAAAGAGTTCATCATCACCAAACCACTATTACATAAATGTTGAAGAGTATTCTTGAAGAAGGAGGAGGAGGAAGAGAAAGAGTAGGAGGAAGAGGAAGAAGAGGAGGAGAAAAATATGAACAAAAATGCCAAGAAATCTATGGCCTTTCTAAACACCAATTGTGAACTTTCAGAAAGAGAAACTAAAAAAGCAATCCCATTTACCTTCGCACAAAAAAAAATTAAGATACCTAGGAATAAGCTTAATAAGGAGGTAAAAGAGCTACACGTGGAAAACTACAGGACAATGAAAAAAGAGATAGAGGAAGATGTAAAAAGATGGAAGAACATACCATGTTCATGGATTGGTAGAGTCAACATCATTAAAATGTCCATACTACCCAAAGCAATCTATAGATTCAATGCACTCCCTATTAAAATACCAATGGCATATTTCACAGACCTAGAAAGAACTCTCCAAAAATTCATCTGAATTAAAAAAAGACCCCAAATAGCCACAGCAATCCTGAGAAAGAAGAGCAAAGTAGGAGGGATCTCAATACCAGATTTCAAGCTCTATTACAAAACAACTGTTCTCAAAACAGCATAGTACTGGCACAAGAACAGACATATAGATAAATGGAATGGAGAATCCAGATATCAACCCAAATCACTATGCTCAATTATTATTTGACAAAGGAGGCATGAACATACAATGGAGTCAAGACAGTCTCTTCAATAAATGGTGTTGGGAAAATTGGATAGATACATGCAAAAAAAAAAATGAAACTAGATCACTAACTTACACCGTACACAAAAATAATCTCAAAATGGATACAGGTCTTAAACATAAGATGGGAAACCATAAAAATACTAGAGGAATCCACAGACAGCAAAATCTCAGACATATGCCAAAAGAACTTCTTCACTGATACTGCCCCTATGGCAATGGAAGCTAAAGAGAAAAATAAACAAATGGGACTACATCAAAATAAAAAGCTTTTTCACAGCAAAAAAAACTATCAACAAAACAACAAGAAATCCCACTGTATGAGAGAACATATTTGAAAATGTTATCACTGATATAGGTTTAATCTCCAACATCTACAGGCAGCTTATACAACTTAATAAAAGGATGATAAATGATCCAATAAAGAAATGGGCAATGGACCTAAATAGAATATTTTCAAAAGAAGACAGAAGGAAGGCCAAGAGACACATGAAAACATGCTCAAAGTCACTAATTATCTGAGAGATGCAAATCAAAACGACAATGTGGTATCATCTCACACCTGTCAGAATGGCCAACATCAACAAATCAACAAAAGACAAGTGTTGGCGAGGTTGCAGAGAAAAAGGAACCCTCGTGCACTGCTGGTGGGAATGCAGACTGGTGCAGCCACTGTGGAGAACAGTATGGAGTTTCCTCAAAAAAACTGAAAATGGAACTCCCATTTGACCCAGTAATCCCATTCCAAGGAATATATCCTAAGAAACCAGAAACACCAATCAGAAAGGATATATGCACCCCTATGTTCATAGCAGCACAATTTGCAATAGCTAAGATTTGGAAACAGCCTAGGTGCCCATCAGCAGATGGCTGGATCAGAAAACTATGGTACATCTACACATTGGAATACTATGCTGTCATAAAAAAGAAGAAATTCTTACCATTTGCAGCAACCTGGGTGGAATTGGAGGACTTTATGCTAAGTGAAATAAGCCAGTCAATGAAAGAAAAATACCACGTGATCTCACTCATTTATGGATAATAAAGAAAATTATAAACTGTTGAACAAAAAGATAGATACAGAGGCAACAAAGCATCAAACAGACTGTCGAATTACAGCAGGAAGATTAGGGAGTGGTGGGGGAGATCAGAGATCAACTGAAAGACTTGTATGCATGCATATAAGCATAATCAATGGACGCAAAACTCTGGGGAGTGAGGGCATGTATGGGAGTAGGGTGGGGGGGTGGGGCAATGGTAAGATATGTACACATATAATACCTTAATAAAAAAGTGAGAAAAAAATATGAACAAAAAAATGCCAATAGATACTTACCTATAAACAATTGATAGATATCAAAAAATCAAAATAAATGAACAAATAATCTAATGAACAAAATAAACTGATGAATAAAATAGAACCAGAGGCATGAAAACATGGAACAGACTGACGATTCTCAGAAGGAAGGAAAAGATTAGCCAAAGATTTTATATGCATGTATGTGTCACTTATGGACACAGACAATAGTGTGGTGAAAGCCTGTGGGTGGGGTGGACAAGGGCACGGGGGAGGGGGAATGTAGGGAAGAAAGGGGGACATTGTAATACTCTCAACAATAATGACTTTAAAAAAAAACCATAGATTTTACACATGTTCAATACCCACATACAAATGCCAACACATTCAAAAGGAGACGGTACTCTACTTGTGACTTGGTTAGGATCAGAAAGAGATAGATCAGAAATGGCAAAGCCTGAATAGTCAACTTGCCTAGTAATGCTGTCTCCTGGGACTCGAAAATGCTACGTTCTCTCGCCGTTGGAGGTACCAGGTCCCACGGCCCTTGACTCCCCCAACCCTCTGGCCCTGGCGGAGGCCGCCCAGGGAAAGCCCCTCTGGCTGCCCTCTCTGCGGAAGGACAGGGGAAACCCTCACTGTGGGACTCACTGAACAGGTTATTCCAGGACACGTTCGCCTTTTCCTCAGACTGGATGGGCTGGAAAACAAGCACCCTGTGTTGGTCAAGGTTTTTCAGCAACTCTTCGCAGTAGAACGGGATCCCACAGCTTCCCTCCACCAGGTACCTGCAGGGAGCACAAGGCACCTCCTCACCTGGAAGAGCCACTGGAGTCTTCTCAATCACGTGAAGATAATCTCTTCTCAGACTCCATGGCTTTTCTTTCCTTTTCTAATTACCTACAGCATTTACCATCTATCCAAGGCCAAAACTATGAAATAAGGGACATCCTCAGTCTTGTTTCCCTTCCTCACCTTATAAATGGCCATTTTCATTAATTTCTGGTTTATATTTTCGATGTTTCTTGCAGAAGCAAGACATCCTTATTAGAAAGAAGCTCGGCAGAGACCAGGTGGGCTGTGAACAGCCAGCTAACGGGAAAGGGGGGTGCTGTCTGTGTGCCTCAGGGGACTCCTGTCAAACCCCAGGAGGAGGTGACCTAGCGGCTCGGGAGGCACTGACTAGACAGCCAGCTTTCCACATGCACCGGCAGGCAACACCAGCACCAGGCCACCCCGCGGCCCGCCGAGCAGGACCTCGATTAGGTGATTAGGTGCAGGTTGTGGTCTTTCATGTTTACCATTTTGACTTTTGAGTCACTTGCTCATTGATAATGTCCTAAGACTTGATTAGAGTAGAACCCACACCCAGCAAGAGGAGAGGGAAGCAAACTGACTGACAGGTTATAACCCACGCAGTCTGAGCAGGCACAGAGGGTGCCTGAGCAGGGGCTAGAGTCTGAGCAGGGACTCTAACAAGGAAAGGAGGACGGCATCCCTCCTACCAGCCTGAGGGATGGCCGCTATGAGAGGCGGAAATAGTCACTTGAAGCCGCATCTTAAGGAATCTGAAGCGGCCTGGACCCGCGCAGTGAAGGCAAGATGCCTTCGGGACAGAACAGGCTACTCACAAGTCCAGTTCTTTGGGGATGCCCTTGACGTTGAGGTCCAGGCAGACCTTGTTGCGGATGTCACAGGGCTGCACGGCGCCAATGACGATGTAGGTGGTGTTCCTGTTCTTTATGATGGCACTGGCGGCTTTGCAGGGGATGTCGAGGAATGGGCTCAGGGACATGATGATGAAGATAGGGACGGTCTGGATAAGCTTCTCCAGAAAGGCCCAGGAGGTCACGTCCACAAACTGGGCCTCATCGATGATGAAAATAACCCTTTCCTGTTTCACTGTCTGGACAAGGGACAGAAACGGGAAGACAAATGCAGTGGGTGGGACTTCAGGGTTTATCCACGTGTGGGTCTGCATGAGGACCTTTGGGTTGTGTGGGGCTGAATGAAACATTTTTCTTCCCAACAAAGCTGAATTCAGATACCACGAGCTTGGAATTTGTGGCAAATTGGAAAGAGCTGGCTGGAATGGACTCTTACTTGGACAAATCTTGGTGCAAAGATAATACAAATTTGTAGGGGAGATGGGATTGTGGCCAAGAAAAAGCACCCATTCCATTAAATAACAGTCGTTTCCCACATGTCATTTGAATCTATTGGCAAATGAAGCCTCCCAGGGATATCGACTTGACATTCATTCCGCCCATGCATATTCAGCGCACACCGGCCACACGCACCGGCCACACACACCAACCACAAACACCGGCCGCATGCAATCATTCCACCCATGCATATCCAGCACACACTGGCCACACACACTGACCACAAGCACTGGCCGCATACACTGGCCACACAAACGGTGCTAGGCCTGCAGAGGCTGCACTCGAAGTGGCAGAGCCAGTCCTGCACCCCAGCACCTGCTGCTGCTCCAGCTGGAACTCTGAGTGGATCACACTGAATGCAGACCCCATACCCTCTTCTGTGCAGACTGCCTTTCCCTGCCTGGCCTGAATTATGTATTTGCACACTAGCATCGATTGGGAACCTGCCCCCTCTCACTGCTCCAGGCTGGGTTAGCTTTTTGTGGTTCCTTCTGAGAAGAAATGAGGTTACCCATTCTTTCCCTCTATGTTTTTTTAAAAAATATATTTTATTGATTTTTTACAGAGAGGAAGGGAGAGAGATAGAGAGCTAGAAACGTCGATGAGAGAGAAACATCAACCAGCCGCCTCCTGCACACCCCCCACAGGGGATGTGCCTGCAACCAATGTACATGCCCTTGACCGGAGTCGAACCTGGGACCTTTCAGTCCGCAGACCGACGCTCTACCACTGAGCCAAACCAGCTTCTGCTCCTCTATGTTTTTAATAAATAAAAGCAGCAGCTCTAGCCAGTTTGGCTCAGTGGATAGCGCATTGGCCTGCAGACTGAAAGGTCCCAGGTTTGATTCCGGTCAGGTTAAGGGCACACGCCTGAGTTGCGGGTTCGATCCTCAGTAGGGGCATGTAGGGGGCAGCCAATCAATGATTCTCTCAATCAATGTTTCTATTTTCCCCTCTCTCTCCCTTCCTCTCTGAAATCAATAATAATCTATAATAATAAAAGAGTAATATGCTAATTAGACCGGAAGACCTTCCGGACGAAGCTGGGGCTGGGAGGGAAGCTGGTGCCGGCAGCCAGGGGAAGGCAGGCCTACTCCTGCACGAATTTCATGCCTTGGGCCTCTAGTGTGCATACAATCAGCAAAGGCTACTTTAACACTTCAAGTCTCTCAGACAGTCGTTCCGAGTATTATAAGCTGCCTTGTCGCACACACGTAACAAGTTCACTGACCCAGAAAAGTTTAATTAATGGTGCTGCCAGTGCTATTTGTGAACCGAGGAGAGGAGAGTAAGAAACAAAACAGCATGAATTTGAGAGTCCATTACGGGCCCCAGTTCTTTAAAGCTAAAACGAGGACAGTGAACTGATTCTTTAATGTGAGTAGAAGCAGCAGGGGCCACGCCCACACTGTGTGCACTCTTCACATAAACTAGCTGCTGAGTCCTGTGCAAGCTCAGGGGAGGCGGGGCTGCTGAGTCTCTGGAGGCGCAGATTAAATTCAGACAGGGCAGGTGACCGGCCATGGCCACGGAGTAAACTATGGTCATCACAGCCCACAGTGAAAGCACATCTTAGTGGTGGCTTCCAAACCACACTGTGCACTAGAACCAACCGAGAAGTTTTAAAACAACGGCACAAAGCTGAGCAGATCCCTTTGGGTCTTTAGGGTGGGACTCATGGTCCGTCTTTTCTAAGAAGCCTCCAGGACACTTGTGTGCACATGGTCCAAAGCCTGGCACTCAGAAGCTGCCCACACTGCCCTTGTTTATGTGCCCGGATGAGGAAAGAGAGTGTTGAAGGGTAAGCCTGAATCAATGCCACCTGCATTGTATGCCAGTGATCAGTGATTATGTGCCAGAAGCAATGCCGGCCAATAGCGATATAACCAGGAGCAAGCGACTCCCGTCCCTCGAGGCTCACAGACACAGTGGGGAAAATACAACCAGAAATATGTCCGAAGTGCCACAGAAGCAGGTAGAAGAGGCATTAGTTAGTTATGCCTAGTGATTTGGGAAGTTCTCACCAAAGAGGTGACACTGAAGGATGAGTAGCATTTCTCCAGGTTAAAAGATAATAATAATAAAAATTATATATATGTTGGTTTTTATCTCATTAGCAATGGGGATTACTCAGAAAGTATGAAGTGTAGGCTGGCTGGATTTGCATATACTCTGGCCCTTATATGGAGGATGAATTGGGGTGAGGAGGGGAGAGGTGCAGAGATTGGTTGGAAACTATAACAATGTTCCAGAGGAGCCCGATACAGCAGGGGGAAGAGCATTGGGGATTCCAGAGGCTGCCCAACGGAGAAATTGGACCCAGCAACTGAGGAGACGTGTGGATGTGGCAACTGGTGATGAGGGGAGCAAAGTGGAAAGGAGTTAATGATGCATGAATGAATTTGCCAGGAGCTAATCAAGGATTGGGATCAGAATGAGGAAGAAAGGGCATTGGAGTAGGAAAATAGATGTACTACCAGCCACTGAAGTGAGTGGGAGTTACTGCATCGAGTGGAATATTCGTCCTCGGAAGTGCTGTCTGGGACTTATGAGAGAGGTGGGAACTAGAGGTGACCATCAACATACAGAGAGCGCTGAGCCTGGTTGAGTGTTTCATTTCAGACTCAGGACCCTGGGAGCTGGGCACTATTGTTTCCCCATCTTACAGATGATAACGCGAATGGGTAGGCAGGTTAAGTCACTTGCTGGAGGTTCCACCCTGGGTAGTCTGCTGCAGAGGCTACATACCAGCCTCTCACATGTCCTGCATCTCTTACAGATGGGAGACAAAGAGGAGGTTTTAGGAGAGGCCACACTCCCGGGAATAATGTTAAGGGACTACATTCAAATTTAGCATAATCTGAGCTCCCAGCCAGGGGCACTGAGAGGGGCAGCCTGGGGCTACCCTCTGAATGGACTCCGAGCTCAAGGTTGGAAGGAGGGAGGAGAAAGAAACACTTCAGGATACAAGGTTTCCCACAATTCAGAGCTTCCTGCCCCTCAGGTCGCCCAGCTCAGGGATGCGATGCCCAGTTTTCCTCCCCCCATTGCTCGACCCGCAGACGTTCTTACTCTCTCCAAGATCTTCATAAACAATGCTTCCAGCTGCTTCTGCTTTCTCAAGATGCTCATCTTGGAAACCTCTCGTGAGATAGGGAACTGTGTGAAGAATAATGCGAACGTTAAGTACGGGAAAGCAGCAAAGGGAACTACTAGCTGTGTGACTTTGGGCAAACCACTTTGCTGCTCTGTGCCTTCAGGTCCTCGTGTGTCAGATAGTCCATAATGTCCTTTCCAGCTAATACCCTTTGTCACTGTGTCTAGTAGATACGGGGACGAGCAGGGCACACTCAGTCCTGCACTGGCAGGCCCCGCTGGAGCTGAGGCGTGGGCTAGCACTGTACAGCTTTGATAGAAAGGCGAAGAAAGCCGGAAACGGTTTGGCTCAGAGGATAGAGCATCAGTCTGCTAACTGAAAGGTCCCAGGTTCGATTCCGGTCAAGGGCATGTACATTGGTTGCGGGCACATCCCCAGTAGGGGGTGTGCAAGAGGCAGCTGGTTGATGTTTCTCTCCCATCGACGTTTCTAACTCTCTATCTCTCTCCCTTCCTCTCTGTAAAAAATCAATAAAATATATTTTAAAAAAAGAAAAAAGAAAGAAAGATAAAGAAAAAAGAAAGGCGAAGAAAAGCCAACCAGCAGGTGGATTTTCTGGAGTGTGACTTTTCTCAGGAAGGGGATGCTCCTTCCGGGAAGATTGGGAGGCACTTCCTCACCAGGTGGGAAAAGAAAAGGATGCCACAGTCAGGGATGCCAGGTCGCCGAGCATCTGGAGGACTCGCTACACCTGCCCCATCACCATTTCCGGAGGAAGTCTAACGCGAGGAAGTTACCTGGACGTGGAAAATGTCATTAAAGATACAGTGGAATTTCTCATCCAACAGTGTCTTGACTTTATTTTGAATGTTGGTCTGTCGTTCTTTGTAGTGTTTACAAGTATCCAGACCTAAGACATTGGCCATGAGGATCTGGATGGTATAAAATTTTTGATGGAAGCTGATCTTAGTCAAGGCAATAGCAATAGTCCTGTTTGTAAGAAAGTCAAGAATCAGAAGAGAGTTTAAAAATAAATACATATTTTAAATATGTTTCTATTGGTTTACGAGAGAGGGAGGGAGAGAGATAAAAAAAAACATCAGGAGGAAAGAGAATTGTTGATTGGCTGCCTCCTGCATGCCCCCCCACCCCCACCCTCTCCCCGGACTGGGGACCAAGCCCACAATCGGGGCGTGTGACCACCTGGTTCAGATGTCAATGTTCAACCTCTGAGCAACTCCGGATGAGCTTAAATATATTTTATGAAATTAATAAAGGCTGAAGGCAAGCTCTGACTCTTCATATTCAGTCGTCCTAACAGCAACTCCCCAAGCGATCTGCAGGCCTGTCTTAATTCTGCTTCAGACACTCGGCCTGTTCCACTGGGTCCTAAGCCCAGTTCTGTTCGCCTTCTTCCCCAGACCTCATCCTCTCACCCGTGCTACCCAACGGCACGCCTCTTGCCCTGCCTGGTGTCATGACACCACATGCATTGTCTTCACAGAGGCTACTTTTTCAGATAGATACAGAGCTTCTCTCCTACTTAGAATTTTCCAGTGGCTCCCACCCTCTAAAAAGGGTAAGTCTGGACTCTTCTCTGTGACATACAAGACTCTCCAAGGCCTCACTATGTGCTTTCCTGCCACTCTCTGTCCAGCAGCCTCTCCTCCACCACCACCAGACAGCACAGGACTGTCTACGCTCTCCGTGCCTTCGCTTCCTGCCTCCCAGCTGGGGTGTGATCGCGTCCCGCAGCATCTCCCAGCCCTGCTCACCTGTGCCTCTCCGTGCAGGCGCAGCCTCCTGCACTCTCCCTGACGTCCCACGGCTGCGTTGCACATGCCTCTCCCTCAGCTCCCACCACACTCTCTAGTAGGCCCCTGCCATTGTCCTTTCCGCATCCCATTTCTACTGTCCTCTCTCTCCTGTGAGAGCTCCTGCAGGGCAGGAATCAGATGTTCTTCATCTCCGGGGCATTGGCACTGGCTACGGGTTGACTCGTGCCCCACCCGAAGTCATCTGCTGTGTCTGAACCTCCGTGCCTCACAGCGTGGCCTGGTTTGGCCACAGGGTCATTGTGGATGTGATGAAATTAAGATGAGGGCAAGCTGGAGTAGGGTGGGCCCCTAAGCCAGTATGACTGGGGAATTTGAAGACAAGGAGGATATCATGCGAAGATGAAGGCAGAGGTTGGGGTGATCTTTCCATGACCCAAGGAACACCAGTCATCGCACCAGCAGCCAGGGGAGGAGCACAGACAGGCGGTCCCTCACGGCTCTCAGAAGGCACCAGCCCGGCCGGCACCTCGCTCTCAGACTTCTGGCTTCCAGGAGCGACAGACAACAAATTTCCGTTTGTCTCTTAACAGTCCCTAAAGCATAGTACTAACTCAGTAAGGTATGGAATGAATGAATGCATGTCTTCTGGTTGTTATGGATTATCTCCTTAGCAATGTTAAAGATATTTCAAAACAGGCCTCTCTCAGGTCTGACATCAAAGAGTAGAAGTACAGCTACCAATAATGGAAGGCTAATAAGCATTTTCCCCTAAAGCTTTCAGGTTGGGTGGTGGAAGCCGGTGAGACATCAGCATCGGCACCTGGTCACCATCACTGCGACTGACGCCCACACTGACCTCAGGGAGGGTGCTAGAGGGCTGTCCCAGAGAGCCCTCCCACATCCACGCCAGGAAAGGAGGACCCGGTAAACACACCAGCTTGGCCTTCCCAAGGACAATGCAGAGGCCTGTCCCTGTCGCTCCCACCCCCGGACAGAGCTCGACGGTGTGCGCCCGTGACTGTCAGCCAGCTGGCTGGAGAGATGCATGTGCTCGTCCTGCACACCCGCCTAGCCTGGTCCCCACCTCTTGCCAGCTGCCCTCGACCTGCCTGCATGCTGGGCTCGCCCTGGAGGCTCTAACCTATGATGGCCAGGCTCCACCTGGCATGAAATCAGGGTCCCCGGGGCTCAGCCAGGCTTCTCATTGTCTTGGTTCAATGTGATTGTCATTATTTATTTATTTAGCACAGGGGGCATGGCACCCGTGACGGGCAGGTTGTATGCAGTTTACATGATGCAAATAACATGTAAAAGGGGAGGAGCTTTAAAATAGGTGAGACTTTTAAGGACATCAGGCTTCTCCGGGTGGACAAGAGAGAAACGGCCATTGCCAGACACTCACCTGTGATTCTCGCCTTGGGACAGGTACTCAATTTCCATGAGTATCTGGCTCTTTCCGTAGCCGGGCAAGCCTTCATACATGAGGATGCGGCTGCAGTTGGACATCAGAAATTCCTTCATACTGCACCTAAAGTATCTCAGCTCCTTCTCACGGCCTGCCATTTTCATTTTTAAGAAGAGAGCAAACCCAGTCAACGTGACGTAGTGGAGAGACAGAAGCACCCAGAGACACGAGACCCAAGGAGACCTGTGGGGTCTACAGGGCCTCGTTCACGGGCTCTCGTGAGGTCCTGCACACTTTGAAATGTTCTCACGTCTTTTTCTAGAGCTTTCCAGTTGTGATTCCCAGCAGTGCGCATTATAGATGCGACTCTTACAATGCACATTGAAACGTCCATTGAATTTTAGTGCAGAACGGTGAGGTGCGCTGGGACCACACAGCCAGGAAAGAAACCAGGCGTTCGCAGCTTCAGTTCTGGTTTTCCCTTCCTTTTCCTTTTTTTCCTATGAATGAGCTATGTGACACACAGTGGAAGTCATCTAAAGATGATTACACTGGCAGATACATTTATTGTAGTTAGGGCTTCTGTATTGAGTGATTATGGATATGTTTTATTTCCAATTCTGCCAAGGAAACTTGCTCTCCGTGAGTGAGCAATTATAGTTATCTCATGGCTACTAGCAGCATTATCAGTGATAAGAAAATTCAACTTACTTAAAAAATCATGTAGACTTACTCCTAAGAACCCAAATTTTTAGTAAAAAGGAATTTGAGGGGCGTTTTACTATTATAAATGTAAAAATTAGAAAACATGGAAAATGTAGAAAAGGAAAAGAAAACTGAAGTCAGCTTGGGCTGCAGCCCCATCACTGTTACTGTGTGTTTGTATATATAACGGGTGCCCTCATTAACATCGGAAAGCTGGCCACAGTCTTTGAAACCTGGATGGGAAGGAGCAGGCAGGACTGGGATTCCATGGGAGCAAGCACATCCTGCAAACAGAGCTGAAGGCTCATTTGGGGCCAAAGCTTTTCTGGCAGCTCCGTGCAAGGCCAGTCTTGTTCTCCGTGGATTATCAGAAGGCACATATAATGATATGATATATCGTTTCATCAACATGATTTTTAAAAATGGCCTAAGAAATGGAGAGCGTCGGGGTCTTGGGGAGGGGGGTGCCTGGGTCTTTGGGGAGGAGGGTGTCTGGGTCTTTGGGGAGGAGGGTGCCTGGGTCTTTGGGGAGGAGGGTGTCAGGGTCTTTGGGGAGGAGGGTGCCTGGGTCTTTGGGGAGGAGGGTGTCAGGGTCTTTGGGGAGGAGGGTGCCTGGGTCTTTGGGGAGGAGGGTGTCAGGGTCTTTGGGGAGGAGGGTGTCAGGGTCTTGGGGAGGAGGGTGTCAGGGTCTTGGGGAGGAGTGTGTCAGGGTCTTTGGGGAGGAGGGTGTCTGGGTCTTTGGGGAGGAGGGTGTCAGGGTCTTTGGGGAGGAGGGTGCCTGGGTCTTTGGGGAGGAGGGTGTCAGGGTCTTTGGGGAGGAGGGTGTCAGGGTCTTGGGGAGGAGGGTGTCAGGGTCTTGGGGAGGAGTGTGTCAGGGTCTTTGGGGAGGAGGGTGTCAGGGTCTTTGGGGAGGAGGGTGCCTGGGTCTTTTGGGAGGAGGGTGTCCGGGTTTTGGGGGAAAAGGGTGTCGGGGTCTTTGGGGAGGAGGGTGCCTGGGTCTTTGGGGAGGAGGGTGTCAGGGTCTTTGGGGAGGAGGGTGTCAGGGTCTTGGGAAGGAGGGTGTCAGGGTCTTGGGGAGGAGGATGTCGGGGTCTTTGGGGAGGAGGGTGTCTTGGTCTTTGGGGAGGAGGGTGTCAGGGTCTTTGGGGAGGAGGGTGTCAGGGTCTTTGGGGAGGAGGGTGTCTGGGTCTTTGGGGAGGAGGGTGCCTGGGTCTTTGGGGGAGAAGGGTGTCGGGGTCTTTGGGGAGGAGGGTGTTGGGGTCTTGGGGAGGAGGGTGTCTGGGTCTTTGTGGAGGAGGGTGTCAGGGTCTTTGGGGAGGAGGGTGCCTGGGTCTTTGGGGAGGAGGGTGCCTGGGTTTTTGGGAGGAGGGTGTCAGGGTCTTTGGGGAGGAGGGTGCCTGGGTCTTTGGGGAGGAGGGTGCCTGGGTCTTTGGGGGGGAGGGTGTCGGGGTCTTCAGGAGGAGGGTGTCGGGGTCTTGGGAGAGAAGGGTGTTGGGGTCTTTGGGGAGGAGGGTGCCTGGGTCTTTGGGGAGGAGGGTGCCTGGGTCTTTGGGGAGGAGGGTGTCAGGGTCTTTGGGGAG
This sequence comes from Pipistrellus kuhlii, assembly GCF_014108245.1. Lineage (NCBI taxonomy): Eukaryota > Metazoa > Chordata > Mammalia > Chiroptera > Vespertilionidae > Pipistrellus > Pipistrellus kuhlii. Next base: position 1,633,181 of record NW_023425493.1, read on the forward strand.
GAGGGTGTAAGGGTCTTTGGGGAGGAGGGTGCCTGGGTCTTTTGGGAGGAGGGTGCCTGGGTCTTTGGGGAGGAGGATGTCGGGGTCTTTGGGGAGGAGGGTGTTGGGGTCTTGGGGAGGAGGGTGTCTGGGTCTTTGTGGAGGAGGGTGTTAGGGTCTTTGGGGAGGAGGGTGCCTGGGTCTTTGGGGAGGAGGGTGCCTGGGTCTTTGGGGAGGAGGGTGTCAGGGTCTTTGGGGAGGAGGGTGTCAGGGTCTTTGGGGAGGAGGGTGCCTGGGTCTTTGGGGAGGAGGGTGCCTGGGTCTTTGGGGAGGAGGGTGTCAGGGTCTTTGGGGAGGAGGGTGCCTGGGTCTTTGGGGAGGAGGGTGTCAGGGTCTTGGGGAGGAGGGTGTCTGGGTCTTTGGGGAGGAGGGTGTCAGGGTCTTGGGGAGGAGGGTGTCTGGGTCTTAGGGGAGGAGGGTCCCTAGGTCTTTGGGGAGGAGGGCGCCTGGATCTTTGGGGAGGAGGGTGTCAGGGTCTTTGGAGAGGAGGGTGCCTAGGTCTTTGGGGAGGAGGGTGCCAGGGTCTTTGCGGGGAGGGAAAGACCAAGCATGTGTCGTGCCCCGAACACTGCTCTTTTTCTTTGTTGGCCTGGATAGTGACCATGGCTTCACTGGTGATGATTCATGAGGCTGCAGACTTAGCATTGGCACTCTGTTCTCACGCTTTGTTACAGGTCCCCAGGGGAGTTGAGAAATCAAGGCCCACTACGTACCCAGCAGAGGGTAAGCCTCACTCCTGTTGCAGATGAGGTAGGCCATGCCAAACATGCTGAGGAGAGAACAGAGATGTTAGAGTCACAGCAGGGCCGGAGCCTCCTTTCCAGTCCATCCGACTGCCCCAGGCTCCCGGGCTCCCGGGCTGCAGCCGCCAAGAGGAGGAGAAAGAGGTGTTCTTACCTGGCGACTGAGTCCAAGCGACTTACAGCCGCCTTCTCCGGCACCTTGCTCAGTAACTGCCTGCAGAGTGTGCACTGGCAGAACTGACCGGTTCCTAGGGACCCAGACACCCGATGTGGGACCAATCAGCTTAGAGGTGGCACACTGTCCCCATCCTGGGAGGGGTCCACCAATGCTCACACAGCCCCCCTCGCCTTTGCTGAGCACATGCTACATGCCTGGCAGTTATGAGTGCTTTACATATATATCATTTCCTTTGCTCCTGACAAAACCTTACTGAGGAGATACTATGATTCTGTCCATTTTACAAGTGAGGAAGCAGAGGTGCAGAGTGCATCTTGCCCAAGGTCCCGGGCCCAGTGGTGACTAGGCAGGGCGCTCATGCCTGATCACGTATTCTCTCTTGAAGGAGCCTTTTGTCAAATCGCTCATTCCCGGTCTGCATGTCGTACTACCCGCTCCGCCTGGTATAGCAACGGCAGCCTCCCATGGGAGGCCCTGTTCGAGTTTGTATTTCTGCACTTTTCCTTTAAAATAAGATTTTTTTTAAAATTATTGATTTCAGGGAGAGGGATAGAAATATCGGTGATGAGAGAGAATCATTGATCAGTTGCCTCCTACAAGTCTCCTATTTGGGATTGAGTCCCTGCAACCCCACAACCCAGGCGTGTGCCCTGACCAGGAATCAAACCGTGACCTCCTGGTTCATGGGCTAACACCCAACCACTGAGCAACACTGGCCGGGCTCCACACTCTCATGTGCAGAGATGGCAGAGGGAAACCATGACATGGCAGGCTCTGGAGTCAGGCAGTCTGGGTTTGACTCCTGGTCAAAGGCATGTACCTGGGTTGCAGGTTCAATCCCTGGCCCTAGTCAGGACACGTGTGGGAGGCAACCAATCAATGTGTCTCTCTCACATTGATGTTTCTCTCTATTTCTCCCTCTCTCTCTCTCTCTCTCTCTCTCACTTCCTCCCACTCTCCCTTCAACTCTATATAAAATCAATGGGAAGAAAGCCTCAAGTAAGGATTTTTAAAAATATATATATTTTATTGATTTTGTACAGAGAGGAAGGGAGAGAAATAGAGAGTTAGAAACATCGATGAGAGAGAATCATCGACCAGCTGCCTCTTGCACACCCCCTACTGGGGATATGCCCTCAACCAAGGTACATGCCCTTGACCGGAATCGAACCAGGGTCCCCTCAGTCCCCAAGCTGACACTCTATCCATTGAGCTAAACCGGTCCCGGCAGGATTTTTAAAAAAGGAAAGAAGCATTAAAGTTCTGGCTGGTGTTTCTCAGTGGTTAGAGTGTCGGCCCATGCACCACAGGTCTCATTCTCTCTTCTCTCTTTTGTCTCCTCTCTCTCTCTCTTTTTCTCTCTCTCTCTTTCCCTACCCCCTCTGTCCTGCTCTCCCACTCTCTAAAAATCAATGGAAAAAATATCCTCAGGTGAGGATTAACAACAACAAAAAGAATAATTGTATATTTTGAGATAAAGTACCTAATATTTAATAAGGGCTCACAAAAAATTATTACTATTCATTCACTTATTCAAGCAGCATTTTATTGATGGCATAAACATGCCAAGCACAGCGCTGAGCCCTGGGAATACAAAGGCGAATAATAAAGACTCCTTGAATCTACTGCAGCCCCAGTTCTGTTATCTAGCCCTTTAAAACTTAGGTTCCAGCTGGCTAGTACACAGAATAATACGTCTGCGCTTTCTGTGCAAGTCATTCACTCACTCCTCAGTGCCAAGTGCCTTCTGTGCACCAGGCACGGGGCTGTCAGAATGAACCAGCAGTAATCATGATCCCCAGAGAGCTTTTAAGGCCGCGGGTGGCAGCTGTGAGGAGGGTGAGGAGAGATCGCAGAGAAACACGGGCTGTAGAGTTAGTTGCAGGAGGAGGGGAGGACTGGGCTCGCTGGGCTGCGATGGGTGGTTCCAGGGCCAGGCCCCCAGAGGAATGGACCCTGAGCTGGATTTCTAAGATGGACTGTAGTTTTCCCAGTGGATGCCGGATGGGGTGGGTGATGGGGAGGACAATCTACTTAGACCCCCAGAGGAGGGGACACGGGAAGAGGTGAGGTTGGAAAGGCAGATAGTCACCTTGTATGTCATTGCAAGGAGTTGAAAATGACTGGAAGCCACTGAAGAATTTTAAGCCCCAAAGTGACACCCGTGCATCCAGGCTGGGCTTTGGGGGAATATATTTCACTGGAGGCTGAGAGGAGGAGCAATATCTCGTCCTCTATTAGTCCTACCAATGCTGGCACCAAGTTGGAATGATAAATAAATACTTAATGGTTGGCCCATGTTGGTCCACAGACACACGCATGCCAATGTGGGGGTTCCCTGTTCTGGCTGCAGAACCTTTGAGGAATCCCCCTCTGATCCTCAGAAGGGGGTCCTCCACCATATCCATGGGATGGAGGAAGATGAAGGATTTTGAAATCTGGGCCTTCGTCCAGGGAAGGGATAGATTTCAGTTTCATAAAGTGGATTTGAATCTGAAATGGGTGACTGCTTTTGCTGTCGTAATTCTCCCCCTTCTTTACTGCAAAATGCTGCCACGTCAGCGCCCCACACTCACACTTTCTGGTTAAGGCCCAGACACTGATAGATTGGTCCAGAATCCGCAACACCTTTCATGACTTTCTTCGGAAGCTCTTTGAAAAAGTAGGTTGGCAGGTTGCTGCTATTGTAGGTGACGGAGTCGCAAGTCACGATGCCTGGGTAGTACATCATCATCCTGGCAGCTATGTTGACTTTTTGGCCAATGACTGCAACGGAAAAGAGAAAGGCAAAGGGGGAGAAAACCTTCATGGAACTGAATGTAACCTGAGGAATCCTGCCCCCAAATGGCACCTTAACCATTTATTGCCTTTGCCTCTCATGAATGACATCAAACTCACCTTCAACTGCCCATAGGCAGTCAGCCAGTGGCCATTAAAAACATGCAGGCAGTGAACTCAGTCAGTCGCCAGCAAAGTTTCTGCCTCAGCTGGGAGGCCACGGGGGCAATCTGCTCAGAGGCAGAGAGGCCTGGAGTGTGGAGAGGGCTCTGTATGTGGGCTCGCCCTGGGCCTGCAGGCTCTCGGGTGAGGCACAGCTGGTCTTTGGCTACAAGATGGACAAGCACAAGCTTGGACCTGGGACACTGACCTCCAAAGAGGCACCTTTAGGTCTGCATGTTTCTGGGCATGAACTTCTTCATTTCATTTCATTTTCAAAATGAATTACCTTCATTTGGTGATCCCTTAAGACTGTGTAATGAGGTTATAAGAGGCATATGGTTGATTTAAACGTTGCTTTAAGGGGTAAAGTACTGTAGTGCACAGACTCTGAACCGCAGCTCTACCTCCAACTAGTTTGTTACCAAATGACTTTAACTCGTCATGCCTCAGTCTCCTCATCTGTAAAATGGGGATAGCAGTGCCTATCTCAGAGGGTAGTTTATGAAGATTAACGAGTTAACACATACACATAGCTTTGGATAAAGCCTGGCTGCTAGTAAGACCTCGATTAATAGTACAACTAATTAGGTACTCAAGGTTGCACTGTAACATAAACTTAAATACTTCTGATCAAGTTATTCCTTTTCAAAAAACTGTTTATTATGGAGAAATTTGACCATACAATAAGACACAGCCTCATGAATCTTCATGCACCCATCACCCAGTCCCAAAGGCCAGTAACCCACGGTCAACCCTGCTCCCACCCACTCTCCATCCTGTAATATTTTGAAGAAAAATCTCAGAAATTGTATCGTTTCAGACATAACTATTTCAGTGTTTTAGAGGTATTATTTCTGAACAACTGAAACGATACTAGGATTGAAGTAGGGAAATAATAGCAAGAGCAGTGACAACTTGAGATAACTCTCTTTTGAGATGAGTATTATGCACCAGGAATGCCAATAGTCATAATTTTTAAGAAGCAGTCCTCACCTCTTCCAGGCCATAGGAAGAGTAACTGTTGAATGTCAACGGAAAATTATTTAGAAAGACCTCTCCCTCCAGGAGCTCACTGTCTCCCCCTGCTCTCTCTCAACTACCAATGCCTATGCACAGCCCCACAATGCATACATCCAGCTGCCGGCGGGCAAAGCCACAAGGCATGGCCCCATCTGGGAGACAGCAAACTTGCTGGGACAGGGCCCAGGTCTCCATTCTTTCTGTCCTTCCTCCCGCAAAGCCGGGGTCTAGGCACGGTGTTTGCAGAAGGAAAGCGGAGCTAAGCTGCTCAGCCCACCTGTGTACTCGTGCCGCACAGAGTGTCCCACGATGCCACAGAAGACAGTCCCGCTGGCCACGCCGATGGAAACGGTACTTTCGCCCGACGAGGAGAAGGTTGTGGGGAAAGAGATAAAGTCAGTGAGCAGAGGGGACGCGGGAAGGGGGGACGTGGTGAGGAATGGGGTGGGGAGGGTGGGAAAGGATTGTCCATCAATTACTCTTTCCCCTTTGGACTTAGTTCAGGGCAGTTGTACATGGTCTGGAGGGAGGAAGAGTTTGGGACCCAGAGCCAGGTTCTCAGTAGTGGTTACCCGGTTCACTTTTCTGTTAAGTATTCGTCTGAGCTACTTTTCTAGAAAATAAGTTCTCCTCTCCCTGAATGGACTAGTTGTAAACAACATAACCCTCCCTTGTTATTGCTGGAAAGGACGAGTCATTGTAACTCAGATACAGTGGGTAGCATCCAACCTGATTTTGCCAATACACCCACCTGTGTCTATAGATGACGAGGGGCCCAAGGGGTGGGAACATTTAGGGCAGAGGGTGGCGTGTTGGGATTGACCAGAGAGGGCTCCGATGGGCAATGGACGCTTGGGCTGGGGGAGCCTGAGGGCGCCGTGCGGGAGCGGCCAGGCTGGGGTGGTAAACCTCACCTCACAGCTGCACAGAGGCCAGGTCCTTCACACATTTCCACCCCAAGGACTCACTTGCTCTCCCAGTGACTAAAAACCAACTCGGGCCTCCAGCTTGGTGTTGGGAGTTTGACCTCTACCAAGAAGCAAGCCAGAGCACAGAGACACCCGCCGGGTTCTCTTGCAAACCTGGCCCAGGTTGGCTTTCCAGGGGTGCCCTCTCTCCACCGTGCCTTTCCCATCCCCATCCCCATCCCACTGCGGCAGGGCGGGGCTTGCCCACTCTGCTGGTGCATTAGGGGAAGGAATGCAGGTGGGTGGGCATCCAGTTAAAAATAGCCCTCACCTGCTTCCCTGACCCTTCTCCTGCCCCCCAACCCCCATATCCCACAGAAGGGTCAGGGGTCAGGGACCAGAGGGTGGGGCCGAGGTCAACACTCACTGGATTTTGGGGACCTGAGTGCAGAAGTCGAATATATCCACAGCACTTTCTAAGGCGTGAGTGACCTCATCAGGTGCCTTTTCGCCAGGGAAACCAAAGACACAGAGGAAGGAGCAGCCCTGGAGGGAGAGTCAGCAAGCACAGCAGTGGGCAGGACCTGTTCACTCGGACCAGCCGAGGCCCAGGGGGCGGGGGCACCAACATCCCCTTTCTGATCTCTTCGTAATTCCTCTCGCCCCTGTCTCATTCTTAGCTAACTTCGTGTAACTTCTGGTGCAGCCTCTACGGTGACTCAAGCCCAGGAAGGGTTGCTTTGGCTCCAGAACAATGCGCCTTGCTGAGCTCTTTAGGTCACACTCCTGTCTAGCCTCCCGGTGGGCGGGTCATAGGCTGCAAGTCTAAGAAACAGCACAGAGGAGCCGGAAGGCACCAGCGAGAGTCAGAAAGTCTGTGCAGAAACCCGGACAAGTTGATGACACGCCATGAACCTCGGTCAGCATGAAAATGGATATCACACTGACCTGCGAGATTGCTTTGGCTACTAAAATGATTACTGTACTTAAAACATTTCATTGTAATGTTATATGTAATCAACACACACACTTTATGGACTACTTTATGGCATACTTATACATAATAGAGCACATATAGTACCCTATATATTTTACACTTTCATATAGCATAGACACTTATAGACAGTGTGAGCTTAATGGTATATACGTACACAGATCAGTCCTGATGGGCACTGGGCTCTGATTCCAGGTCTGTGGAGGGACTAGAGGGCTCTGTTTGGGGACCCTGTGGGTTGGCCTTGCCTGGAAATGTCGCCTAGTGGCTCTGCAAGGTGAGCAGTGGTCTGGCTGTGGCCAGGAGACCCGAAGCTCACTGAAGCGCGTGGTGCTACAAGTGCCGCACATGTTTTCCAAAACTTGCAACAATCCCTTGAGGCAAATACTCTCCCGTTCCAATAATGTCCTTCTCACTGTCCATGAGCAAACCAAGGCCCAGAGAAGTCCCGGGATTGTGTGAGCCACTTCTGCAAACACTAAAGGCTGCTCTTGGGTCCCATGCTCCTGTCTCATGATCCAGATGGGTGAATGTGGAGATGACCTGGACTGGAGTCCCAGCCCACCACTTACTAGCTGGATGACCATGAGCCAAACCTAAACTTTTCTTATCTCAGCTTCCTCATCTCTGCCTCAACTTCCTCATCTGTAAAATGGAAATAATTATAAGAGCCCCTACCTCTCAGAGAGGTCATGAGGGTGAAATGAGTTCATAGAGGCAAACTGTTGAGAACAACACCTGGACTGCAGTAGTGCCACATTCACCACAGAAGCTACTATCATCAATATAAATGAAGACTAATGCTTCCAGGTCAAAAGTGTCTATTGCTTTCCTCTCACCAATGTGCCTGAGCACAGATGGTAACATTAAATTGTTGACAGCTTCCCACCCATTAAATCACACTTACCTTGTCAAACATGAACACTTTGTTGATTTGACCTCGGAAGTTCCTCAGGACAGAATTGATGTGCACAGAGGCATTCTGGATGGACGGGCCTATGATTTCGGCTTTGTCTTGGCCCTTAAACACCAGGTTCACAAACACAATGGTCACCGGGCGGAGCTCAGACAAATAACCCCGAAGCTGCTTGTCATCAATCTGCCAAGTAGAGACACTTCACTTTGCACCTGCCCTTGGCTGTGGACCCTTCCTCCCAACATCAACACAAACAGTTCTCACTGGGAACTAGCCTGTTGAAATTCTCTGGAGAAGCTGTGAAATGATCAGAATGTGTGAGGCACAGCATGGCAGAGCCAGCCCAAATTCAAGCAGATGGAAATGAATTCACTAGCAAAATCTTACAATAAGAACTCACACATTTGCTAATTTTTTTTTAAAGGAACCACTTCCTTGCCCCTACTGTGCTCTCTCATGCCATTGCCATAAGAGAGAACTACCATTCATTTTGGCTCTCTTACAGTTTAAGGATAAGAATAGCATACTATGGCCCCATACCACTTAATAAGAGTCCTCAGGCCCGGCACTAGCAGCAGCCTGCTTTGCTTCACAGCTTGGCCTCTCCTGAGCACTTCCAAGCCCAATACAAGTAGCAGCCATCTACAGATCACACTTTAGCTCCTGATAGGTGGCCCCTATGCAGGGCACAGACAGTGCCTAACTTTGCACCTACAGGGGGGCCACAGAGCCAGTGTACTTGGTAGACAGCTTCAGACAATTACAACTCTACACATCCACGAGATACACATTAAAGTGGCAAGCTCAGTAAGTATCAAAGTCCCAATGAAGCAAGACCTGCTCCATAGGGGTGTCTCCTGCACAGCAGCTCTTCCACTGTAGTAATAGCTGCTCCTCATAGCCAATTGGCCTGAGGGTCAATTCCTCCTAGTGACACCAACAGCACTCAGAGCTCAACTACAACAAGACAGTGCACACAGTCCATATATCTAGAGTGCCCAGCTCAGGTGACTGGGGAGGCTGAGCCATTGAGCCCTACAGGACACATACTACCTAAGGCCACTTTACCAATTCCAGGAGACATAGCGGTTCTACATAATACAAGAAACAAACATAGGGAAGCAGCCAAATACAGAGACAAAGAAACATGTTATAAATGAAAACCAGAAGAACTCCAAAAAAGAACTCAGTGAAATGGAAGCAAGCAAACTACTAGATACAGAGTTCAAAACAATGGTTATAAGGATGCTCAAGGATCTTAATGAGAGCTTCAAGGGATTTTGTGAGAATTTCAAGGATTTTAGTGAGAATTTCAAGGAAATTAGTTAGAATATCAAAGAAATGAGAAAGAAACAGTCAGGAACGAAGGATACATTAACAGAAATGAAAAATAATTTACAGGGAATCAAAAGTAGAATAGAGTATTCAAAAAATCAAATCAGTGATTGGAAAATGAGGAAGCAAAAAACAACCAACCAGAAGAGCAAAAATAATAAAAACACATGAAGATAGTATAAAGAGTCTCTGGGACAATTTCAAGTTACCAACATTTGCATAGGGGGTGCTAGAAAGAGAAGAGAGAGAGCAAGAGATTGCAAACCTATTTGAAGAAATAATGACAGAAAACTTCCCCTATCTGGTGAGAGAAATAGACTTACAAGTCCAGGAAGTTCAGAGAGTCCTAAACAAGAGGAACCCAAAGAGGCCCACACCAAGACACATCATAATTAAAATGCCAAAGATTAAAGACAAAGAGAGAATCATAAAGGCAGCAAGAGAAAAGCAGTTAGTTACCTATGAGGGAGCATCCATAAGACTGTCAGCTGATTTCTCAACTGAAGCTTTTCAGGCCAGAAGGGAGTAGCAAGAAATATTCAAAATAATGATTAGCAAGGACCTACAACCAAGATTACTCTAGCCAGCAAAGTTGTAATTTAGAATTGAAGGTCAGATAAAGAGCTTCACAGACAAGAAAAAGCTAAAGTAGTTCATCACCACCAAATCAATATTACATGAAATGTTGAAGTGTATTCTTGAAGAAGAAATAGAGGAAGAAGGAGGAGGAAGAGGAGAAGGAGGAGGAGGAGGAGGAGGAGGAGGAGGAAAAAAGATAAAATAATATGAACAATATAATGGCAATAAATACATATCTATCGATAATTGAATCTAAAAATCAAAATACAAACAAGGAATCTAATGAACAAAATAAACTGATGAATAAAATAGAGTCAGAGACATCAAATAATGGAACAGCCTGTGTGCGTGCATCCACACACACAGCAGGTTCAGATAGAAGAGGTTTAATTGAAGCCACAAGCTCTTCCTTCGCAGCCTCAGGAATGCCCCTGGGGCCCTCTGGGTCTCCCCTTCCTCGCATGTAAAAGGGAGCTGCAGATATCCACAAGGATGGGCGGGGAGATTATACCACAGCGGAGAGCCTGCCGTGGCTAGAGTTCCTATGGATTCATACATTTGAGAGCCTAGATTAGGGGTGTCGAACTCAATCAGAGAAGGGGCCAAAATCTAAAATCCAGCCTAAATCGAGGGCCGAATGGTTTACTGAACAGTCATAAACTGTCATTGTGATGGAAACGCAGCGGAGTGCAGTGATGACAGCGCGGTGCGGGCCACATTGCAAGGCCTGGCGGGACGGATTTGGCCCGCGGGCCTTGTGTTTGACACATGTGGCCTAGATCCAAGTGAATAAAAGGAGAAACGTTTTATAAAAGGGGGTTGGAGGTAGTTCTGAGAGTTATAATTACCCGTATTGTTAGCTTTCAAGGCCTGGAATCTAATGCAAGTGACTTGGAGAAATGGTGTCCCTGCTCACCCACGTGCTATCGCTCTGCTGGGCCATTTGGGAAGGGCGGCCATCGGTTCTAACCGGGGGCAGTTCCGGTTTGCCCGGCTGTAGAAGGCGGCTGAGTCCTAGTTTACACCTGCTGTCACAGTATAATAATGAATGATGCCCTAATTCTGGAAAGTATCCTGATGGGAATAACAAATTTGCAGCCTTCTACACAAGAAGGTCAGTCCACCTCTCATTTTAAGACAGTGGTCGCCAGATTGCGTGCGGCTCGCGAGCCACATGCGGCTCAAGAGCCGTGGTTCGCCTCTCTGTTGACGAATGAGTTTGCTGATCAATGCACAAGACATTGCCCTTACCCAGAAGTTTTGACTTCAGGTTAAAGACATTAGTACATTATTAAAATGTTTTTAAAGTATTTTTTCCTAGGGCAGTGGTCGCGAGCCGCATGTGGCTCGCAAGCCGCAGTTTGCCGCCCACTGTTTTAAGGACACAGATTACTATTGTAGCTATGAGATTTCTTGATCTTTCCAGCTATCCAAGGTCCCCGATACCCCCCGCCCCCAACAATAAATTAAATGATGAACATACCTGTTTAGATATGCTTTCCATCACATACTTTTGCAGGGAAATCTCCAGTTCGGGGTCGGCCTCCAGCATGCACGCAAGCCTCAGGATGTCTGAGAGGTCGGAAGAGGAGCAGGCTTGGAGAGAGAGGCTGGCTCTGCGGTGCAGGAGTGTGGAGCCTCCCAGCCCCGGCCCCTGGGGCAGCGGTCATCCCAGCCAGTCAGGGGCAGAGGTTAAATAGGGCCAAGGGAACCCCGGGGAGACGTTCTAAGAGGTTGTGGGTTTATCGAAATGCAATTGCATGTCGCTCAAAGCCCTGTTTTAATTATGTTCACTCTTTGGAACTTGGGGAGATTTTTACATCTAGCCTTGAGCTAACACTATTGCCACAGGTGATGGGAGTGGGCAGGTGAGGGGATGATGATGATGATAGAGGGAATGATGACAGATTGGAGGAGGTGATGGGGTTGAAAGAACAGCAGGGATAAAATGCAGGAGACTGGTTTCTCATCCCAGGTCTGACAGGAACTCAGTGTGTGAGCCTAAACAAGTCGCCTACTCCCCTGGTTCCACGTGAGCAACCAAAGCTTAGATGACATTCTGTCCCCGTAGGAAGTCTATCCAGCAGCCAATCTAAAAATGCCAAACCAACTTGGGGGGCCTTCTCACCCCAAACAAGGTCCATATGTGGCGCCAGCCAATCGACTCTTTTCTCATTTGTCTCTTCCTGCTCTTCATTCTCTACGCTATTAAAGCTTCTTCACTTCCAGCCCATTCTGCACCTCTTTGCAAGGAACTGTCCATGTTACGTTAAATAAACTGTCCACTTTATGTTCAGTAAAATAAGTTGTTAAATTATCTTCTTTATTCATTTTTTTTAACATGTTAATGTTGGAAGTGGGGATGGCCCCTAGGCAGCTGTTGTATGTGTCTACAATTCAGGACACAAATCAGGGCTGGATTCTGGCAGTTAGGGGGCAACTTACAAGACCCTCACATTTTGTGCCCCTGGTTCCTGCATTCCTCCCCCTAGGTCCCAGCTCTCCTGGGAGTTGCAGGGAGTCAAGCATGGAAGAATGTTCTCCGAGAGATAAGCAGGGAAGACTAGGGGGTCAAGGAATCACTAATATTTAAGGGCTGGAAGGAGACTTTGCAAAGGGCACTGAAACCGGGGACTTGGAGGGGTAAGAGCAAAACTGGAGAAGAATATTCTTGATCATAGGAAAGAGGTGAAGATAGTGCCCAGAAAAAGAGAGTAACCTAAAGCCAGCCTAGGATGAGACCTGAGGAGAGGCCACACAGGTTGGCAAATTGACTTAAACAGTCTCAGTAGATGGGAGAAGAATAGGATAAGGAGCTGGATGTCAAAGGCTCAAGGTCAAAGAATAAGCATATGCCCCTGAGGCACTTGCCAACAGTATTTATTGGGAGAATAAATGAATGAGAGGCTGGAGAGAAGAGAGGTGTGGGTGCAAGGTTAGTCTCTTGAGAAGTTTGGTGATGATGACTAGGGAAATGGGATTCATGGATGTTTTTGTTTTTTCTTTCATTGTGGGGGAGACGCAATGTTTGGAAGATGGGTGAAAGGAGCCATTGTGGGGACAGGCAGGAGGCCCCTTGGTGTGCTGCTCAGGGCTGGGTGCTTACTGAGGACAGCGGCACCTGGGATGGGGCCCTGGGCATTGGAAACACCCTGCTGACCACTGGTGGAGGCAGAGGTGCTTGTCCATGGAGGGTACTTACTTTTGTGGTCTCTGGAAGGATAATAATCCATGAAAGCCATACACTTGGTGAAAAATTCTTCAAAGTTAAAAGTAGGGGGTAGTTTTAAGAAATTAACCTAAATTAAAGAAACAGAAGTTTTGGTTATTCTGAGTGTTGGCTGGCCTTTTGAAAGTCATCTCTCAGCAGCACAAGCAGGGGGCTTCTAGGACATGGTGAACAGAGGCACAAACAATGGCGTCCTTTAATTGGCATGTGATTACATAAAATGTCTCCAATCGCTTAAGATTACAATCCTAGATATACATACCGAAGGCCATTCCAGGGAGCCAACCCACATAATTTCCCACTCTTAGAACTTTCTATTTTTTTTTCTTTGCCTTTCATAACATTTTAATTCATGTAAAACCTGGCTAAACCATACACCACTTCTTTCCTATACCTGTAAAGGGGCTGGTGCCCCATGATGCATTAGGAACACCACCAGTCATGAGATTCATGTCGGGATCATGACCCTATGGCAGGAAACGCAGAGAATGGTACAGCCTCGTTCCTGTGTTGTTCTTGCCCCAAAATGGACAGCCTTAGTCCAATAATGAAAAAACATCAGGCAAAACCAAATGGAGGGACATTAAACAAAATAATGGACCCACAGTCCTCTTAGGTGTCGAGGTCATAAAAGACCAGGAAGCCATGAGCCAGCCACTGCAGCTGCCAAGGTGTTTTTATCAACACGGACTCCAGTCCCTTCACCATGAAAAAATGACAACTTTTTAAAAGGTATTTTCAAGATGTCTCTTTCATAGGCTATGACATTTCTTTCTCCCTCCCTCCCTCCCTCCCTCCCTCCCTTCCTCTCTCCCTCTCTCCCTTCCTTCCTTCCTTCCTTCCTTCCTTCCTTCCTTCCTTCCTTCCTTCCTTCCTTCTCCTCACCTGAAGATATGTTTTCATTGATTTTTAGAGAGTGTGAAAGAAAGAGGGAGAGACAGAGAGAAACTTCAATGTGAGAGGGACACTTTAATTGGTTGCCTTCTGCATGAGCCCTGACTTGGGCCTCAGCCAGGGAGGAACCTATAACCTAGTTACATGCTCTTGATCAGAATCAAACCCGAACCCCTGCTGAGGCTCTATTCATTGAGCTACACAGGTTAGGGCAGGATATGACATTTCTTAGCCCCTCCAGCAGCAGACCTTTGTTTTTTCCTCCAGGAGTGAGGTGGAAAAACCCTAGATCGCCTTCTTGGATTCTTATTACCCAAGTTACCAAGAACACTGCAAGTGGTGGCATATAGGGAGCTTAGCCAATCAGTGGTCTGAAAAGGTGTTTATGCTCAAACTGGTTTGTCTCAGTGGATAGAACATTGGCCTGCAGACTGAAGGGTCCCAGGTTTGATTCCTGTTAAGAGCATATACCTTGGTTGGGGGCACATGCCCAGTGGGGAGAGTGCAGGAGGCAGCTGATCAATGTTTCTCTCTCATCAATGTTTCTGACTGCTAGTCCTCTCCCCTCTTCTCTGTAAAAAAATATCAATAACATATATATATATATATATATATATATATATATATATATATATATATGACATATATATATTATTGATTTTTACAGAGAGGAAGGAAGAGGGATAGAGAGCTAGAAACGTCGATGAGAGAGAAACAAAGACCAGCTGCCTCTTGCACACCCCCTACTGGGGATGTGCCCGCAGCCAAGGTACATGCCCTTGACTGGAATCGAACCTGGGACCCTTCAGTCCACAGGCTGATGCTCTATCCACTGAACAAAACCGGTTTTGGCAATAAAATACAATTTTTTAAAAAGAAAAGAAAAAGCATTTCTTCTGCAGCTCATGCCTAGAGGATGCCCTGCATTATGTCCTCTGGGCTAGGGGTATATCCCTGGCCACCAGGGATACACCCCAAGGCCAGTAGCCCCGTTTTGTGTCTTGCCAGGCTTGGGGTGTGGACCCAGGCCATGCAGTGGATCCTGCAGGCATACTCCCAAGGCCGGGGACTCCACATTTTGTCTGCCGGGCTGAGGGCATGGACTCAGGTTGCTTGACACCAGTGCTTGTACAAACAGATGTTCCCGCCCCATCCCCAGCTGCTTGGTGCCTGCACCCACAGGCCCAGAGTAGCCAGGGGCATTCTGGGACCCTGGCCGCTCAGGGCCTACATGCAGGCCTACAGACTAGAAGCCTGCATATGCAAATTAACCCACCATCTTTGTTGGGTTAATTTGCATACCCACTCCTGATTGGCTGGTGGGCATCACAGAGGTATGGTCAATTTGCATCTTTCTCTTTTATTAGTGTAGAAGTTACCATTTGGGGAAGCTGAATATAAGGAAACTATTATTTTTAAAATTTTCCGTGAGGCTAAAATTAATGGAAAATTAAAACTATCTTGAAAGATATAAGGAGTGGCTAAATGGGTACGAGGGCGTGTGGAAGAGCAAGTGGTGGGTGTGAAGGCCACACTGGCCCAGTGGGGGCTCTCACCTTTGCCAGCCTCTACTCGGACCCTCCATTTTCCTTTCTGCCACACAGCTCTTTCCTGGCCCAGTCAGCACAGCTCTCCTCCCCTTCACACACTCGGAAGGCACAGCTTCCCTAAGTGACCATATGCCCAGGACAGCCGTGCTTACATCAGCCTTCAATGTCAAGTCACAGTGTTTCCACCAGGCAGCCACCCAACAGTCATCCCCCTCCCCATACACACACCCCAACTGCTGCCCTGCTCACCTCCGTGGACCCTGCCCTGGGCGAGGCGGGCGTTGAGTAGGGCAGGTGAGGGCCATTGGCAGCCCCCAAAATGACAACGCCTGCTCCCGGGGACTGGCCAGGAGACGGTTTCTCTTCCTCCAGCCAGAGAGGCCTCTGTGCCAGATGCCACCCCTTCGTTACCGCAGGGCCTGGCCATCTCCCCTTGAACTCAGCCGAGGTGTCTCAGACCAGAGCCTTGAGGTGGACCCACACTGACCCCTCCTGAGCCTCATGGGGCCCGCCTTCCCAGTGGTTTTTCTGACAGGTGGCCCCTGGCTCAGACCACAGCTTTCTGCGAGCGGCAGCACCCCACGAACCTTCACTGCTCTCTGGTCTGGGATCCTCTCGATCTCAATCATGCTCCGGTCGCAGAGCTGCCAGCAGTTCGGTGACAGAATGACATCGTTCATCTGCGCCATGTTCTGTGCTTGGCGCACGTCATCCACCGTCTGGCCCATCACCAGGAAGAAGTTGCGCTTCTCGTCTCCGAAGACCAGCATGGTGATGTGGCCCGCAGCCAGTCCTGGGAGGAGGCAAACGGTAGGTGTGCGGAAGTTCTGGGATATTCCCAGCAGCACGGGTTCTTGGGAAAATCAGAATCATGGTGTGACCGCCTCTTCTGGGCCCAGGCATTCCAAAACACCTCCTCTCCCAAAGCCAGAAAGCCAGCTACCATATCTCATTTCCTGTGACATTTATCTCCTTAGAGCACCCAGCTGTCTCTCCTTCCTCAAAAACTTTACGTATCTTTTGTTTGTTTGTTACTATATCTTTATTGGTTTCAGAGTGGAAGGGAGAAGGAGAAAGAGATAGAAACATCAATGATGTAAGAGGATCACTGATTGGCTGCTACTGGGATAGAGTAGCAATCAAGGTGCATGCCCTTGACCAGAATCGAACCCGGGATCCTTCAGTCCACAGGCTGACACTCTATCCACTGAGCCAAACCAGCCAGGGCAAACGCCTACCTATCTTGACGCGGATGTCCATGCCTTCTAACTCCTGGGTCCCAAACAGCTCGTGGATCTCCAGGCTACACTTAACTACCACCGTGATCATGTTTTTCAGTTGCTTTCGCTCCACCTTCCACAGGGCAAGCAGGGCGTCACCTTGAGGAGACAGACCACAGGGGCTCATGACCTGCCCTGGAGACCAGTCTGCTCTGTATGAAATCTGGACACAAGCGTGCCTCTACCCAGGCTCCTGGCGCCGCTGCC
The DNA here is from genome assembly GCF_014108245.1 of Pipistrellus kuhlii. Lineage (NCBI taxonomy): Eukaryota > Metazoa > Chordata > Mammalia > Chiroptera > Vespertilionidae > Pipistrellus > Pipistrellus kuhlii. The sequence continues at coordinate 1,649,993 of NW_023425493.1, forward strand.
TCTGAGATGCCTCCCATACCTGCAAATTTTAAGATGTCTCCTCCAAAAATCAACACCTCTGAGGGGAAAAAAAGAGAAGAAAAAAAAGTTAAGTCAAACTAGAATTGTTTAAAGCTAATAAAAAGAATTCATTCTTCATGGAGCAGAAATTAGGTCAAGAGAACAGCAATTCAGAGAGCAGACTTGTGCTAAAGATGTCATCTCAGCCGTAGCCAGTTTGGCTCAGTGGACTGAGCGTCAGTCTGTGGACCAAAGGGTTTGATTCCAGTCAAGGGCCTGTATCTAAGTTTCAGGCTCCTCCCCAGCCCCAGGTCCTGTTCAGGGCTCGTGCAGGAGGCAAACAATCAATGTGTTTCTCTCACATCGATATTTCTCTCTGTCTTTCCCTCTCTCTTCCACTCTCTCTAAAAATTAGTGGGAAAATATCCTTAGAACTGTTTGTCATAGAAATTGGGACTCAAAAGAACTGTTGGCCCAGAAAGAAACTCACTACAGACTGATTCATTTGCCTTTCAGCATAACCATTATTGCTTGTCTCATTTTCGGTTCTTACAAGTGTATTTCTATAGTATCACATTAGATAGTATCACATGATCTCACTCATCTAGGGGAAATGATGCACAACATAGACTGATGGACAAGAACAACCTAGAGACAAGGAGGCATGGATCAAACTGTCGGACCTCAGAGGGCAGGTACAGGAGGGGGGGATAAGGGAGAGAGATCAACCAAAGGACTTGTGTGCATGCATATGAGCCTAACCAGTGGTCACGGACAACAGGGGGGTGGGGGCATGGGTGGGGAGGGGTTTGGGATGGGAATGGGGGCGGGGGATAAGGACAAATGTGATACCTTAATCGATAAAGTCATTTAAAAAGAAAAAGAAAAAGAAAAATATCCTTAGGTGAGGATTAAAAGAAAGATGTCATCTCAGACAAGTTACTGAAACCTGCCTGGTATGTTTCCTCACCCACAAAGTGAGGACTTTGAACTGGACTGTGAACATGCTCTGGTTCTGTGAATGGGAAACCGGGAGAGGAGGTGGATCTCCAATGAGGTCGCTGTGGTAATGGAGGCTCCTGTGCTCAATGTCAGCACTCTGAGCTGAGGCCGAGTGGCCCTGTGAGTGGTGCGTGGCAGGACCCATAAGAACTGAGAATCAGGAAAATGGGAAACCACCACCATGGCCAACTCAGGCTTTGTTTATTACCAACTTGCATTTTGTTTGTTTAGGTTTTTTGATATAAAGGAAAAATTTTTCCTCCTATATACGTTTCATCACAAACTTGTTGAATACTGTTGTGCTGAGTGGGATGCAAAAATAAATAAATAAGTAAGTAAATAAATAAATAAATAAATAAATTTTTTTAAAAAAAGGAATAGTTTTTGCTTTCCAGAAGCATCACATTTTGCCTAGAGGCTGCTATAAGGCATTCCTAGGGGACTTAGAGCCTCATAGAAGATGAGACCCAGAGTTCACCTTAACAGAGTAAATCCTTTTCTTTTTTCTCTTTTCCCCTGTTAATCCTCATTCACAAATATTTTTTCCATAGAGTTTTAGAGAGAGTAGAAGGGAGGGGTGGAGAGAGAGAGAGGAAAAGAGAGAGAGACAGAGAGAGAGAGAGAGAGAGAGAGAGAGAGAGAGAGAGAGAGAGGGAGAGAGAGAGGTGATAGAGACACGTTGATTGGTCGCCCCCTGCAGGTGCCCCAACTGGGGCTGGAGATCGAATGTAAAACCTGGGTACACGCCCTTGATCAGGAATAGAACCAGTGACCTTTCCATAAGCGGGCCAACACTCAGAACCACTGGCCAGGGCACTCCTTTTCTTCATGAATAGTTCATGTTAATAATGCCAAGGCGGTGGGCAGAGGTTGAAAAGGAGACCAGGTTTTCAGCCATTTCTACACGTTTCAGAAGACATCATTGGAAGACAAATCACTGATGAGTTACTTATAAACCACCCACCTCTTCACTCGGCATTCTCCTAATGACTACTTTTGGGTTATACCGGTGCTGGCTTTTTGGTGTTATTGAGTATCACCATTACAGTTCCTTTCAAAGGAGTCTCTCGGCCGGTCCTTTTTTTTTTTTTTTTTTTTTTTTTTTTTTTTTTTTTTTTTAAATATATTTTATTGATTTTTTACAGAGAGGAAGGGAGAGGGAGAGAGAGTTAGAAATGTTGATGAGAGAGAAACATCGACCAGCTGCCTCTTGCACACCCCCCACCGGGGATGTGCTCGCAACCAATGTACATGCCCTTGACCAGAATCGAACCTGGGACCCTTCAGTCAGCAGACCGACTCTCTACCACTGAGCCAAACCGGTTTCGGCTTGGCCAGTCCTTGAACCAATGCAAAACATCCTTTCCCTTGAATACTCCATGTTGGTGAGGCTGGTTTGCATTCCTTCCCTTGCACTGTATTGTATTTCAAAAAGACTGGCTTCATGCACATTTCCTGGGGGAAACTGAACGCTAAACAAGGGGACCACATCAGCTCATAACCAACAATTAGGGAAAACCACCAACTGCAATGGCCTTGGCCAGGCCCGGGGGACACTCACTCTCCACTATCGCGCTTATGTAGTAGTTGAGGATCTCCACCAGCTGCTCAGCCCCTCGGTCCATGTACATGGCTGTGCTGAACTTCTCGGTCATGGCCGTGAAACCTGCAGCACAGGGCAGGCGGTTCCCTGGCTGCTTGGAGGAAGCAGCCAGAGCAGGAGAGGGGGTCACTGGGGAGCCGCGGGCCCTGCGTTAGCTACTGGCCAGGCTTCTTCCAGGCCTTTGTGGCTGGCCAGGTGTCAGCTGTACAGCCTCCGCCCTCCGGTGATCAGCTGAGGGGTCAGGGGAAAGCACCGGGGACTCCTCCCTCCAAATCCCTCCACTGCACAGGAATGACCGCAGTTCCTTCAACGGGGTCTAGAGCTTCCATCCCAAGGTAAGGAAAGCACACAAAATCCCGACGCTTTGGAAGCGGTGGCCAGCTTACGGTGACGCCATCTGGAGAGACCATTTGCGGAGGTCCCTTTTGCCTGAGATGTGTGTGGAGCCTGGTGGTTGAGTCACTGAAATCGGGGCAGGGACACAGGAGCCTGAAGTTCCAGGTCAGGGACTTGGGCACCTTGAAGGCTGCCGGTGACCTGCCATGCTTTTAGCAGGTGAAGATGTTTTCATAAAAAGCTGGGAAAGGCAGCCTGCCACCGAGCTCTGCCACCAATGGACACTCTGAGGCCAACCTATCCCTTGCCCACATTGAACATCCCTGTCGTGCTTGCCTGAAATGTCAACAAACATCAAGACTCCGTCAAAGTAATCCACCGAGGGCCGCTCGGGGCAGAACTCTCCGTACACGATGAGGTCCGGCAGGTGGGCGGCGATCCTGACGATGGCCCGGTCCTGCGGCTCCTCTCCTGCCGTGCTCATGCTCCACACCGGCGCGCAGCTTAGGGCCACACAAGCAGCCCCCACAGTCACCTTCTGGAAAGAGAAGCTGGGAGTGGAGGCAATCCGACGTAGAGCCATTCACTCACTTTCCTATTTCTATTTCCCTTTGCTTTGGTGTAACCTGTGGACTGCTTATGGAAGCAGCTGGGGGTGCGGGGCCTGAGTTGTCCAGTCACCTTCAAAAGGGCCAAGGTTCTATAGGAGAACTAGGCCGGGCCCTCGGACAGCGGTTACCGGGGTGAGCACCACTGCCCGCAGGCTGGGTGCAGGAGGGGAGCTGAAGGGCTCTGTCCGGTGCCATGAAGGGGGCGCCTTCCTGGGACACGGTGGCCGGGCACTGTTCACTCAATCCAGGCCCCTTTTCCTCCGTCCTCATGTTTCCTCTTTCCTCCTCCCTCCCTTTTATTAAAAAAAATTTACTTTATTATTTTATTTTTTATTTTTATTGATTTCAAAGAGGAAAGGATTGGAAGAGAGATAGAAATACCAATGATGAGAATCACTGATTGGCTGCCTCCTGCATGCCCTATACTGGGGCGAGAGGCTGCAACCCTGGGCATGTGCCCTGGCCAGGAACTGTGATCTCCTGGTTAGTAGACGCTCAACCACGGCGGCGGGACTCACTCTCCCTTTTATCTTTTCTCTCTCCTTTTTAGGAAATAAAAAGAGATAGTGCAGACGTGAGTTTATGTGTGTGGCTATATAAAGGTGACTAGGGAAGAGGAGGACTATATATAAAAAAGAAATTAAGTGTATTAAGGTACAGCCTTAGAGGGAAACATTTAAAGTGTGATACTCTGGTTTCTCTTCAGATTGTATAAATCTTTCGCCTTTTAAAGCCTGTGTGTGTGTGTGTGTATGTGCATGTGTATGGCTTTAAACTGTGAGTGGAAGGAAATGTGGATATTTTAATTTGTTTGTTAGTTCTGAGAAAGTTAGGTCTTCCTAAGGCCTTTCGTTAGCTGCTGGGGCAAATCAAATGCTCACACTCTACCACCTTAAACGGGGATTGCACCCCCCACTTTTTCAGAGCAATCCAAGTTCCCAGAATAGGTGATACAGAAAACAAGAGAAATTTTTTTTAAAAGGAGGAACTATTATTTAGCAACAGGAAGGAACTACTTAGAAATTCCGACCAGAGGTAGGTCATATTGGGGTACATAAAAGTATTACAAGGAAAAAGTGAGGTAGTTAACTTGTATCTTAGAGTAAGAAAAGCATTCTTTTAAAATCAGGGATGAACAGGGACAGATCCAGAGACAGAGAAACATCCATCAGACTGCCAAACCTCAGGGAAGATAGGGGAGGGGGAGGGAAAGGAGGAGAGATCAACCAAAGGACTTGTGTGCATGAATATAAACCTAACCAATGGACACGTACACCAGTGGGGAGAGGGCATGAGTGTGAAGGGGGGTGGGGTTAATGGAGAGATGAGGACACATATGTAAAACCTTAATCAATAAAGAAATTTAAGAAAAAAGAAAAAGAAAAAAATCAGGGAAAACATTAGTATATTTAACAAACTTTAAAATATATAGCAACCTCTAAAGATGAGTATTAAATACTAGAGGTCTGGTGCATGAATTCATGTACCAGTGGGGTCCCTCAGCCCGGCCTGCAGGATTGGGTCGAAACCAGCTCTCTGACATCCCCTGAGAGGTCCCAGATTATGAGAGGGCGCAGGCCAGGCTGATGGACCCCACCAGTATACAATCAGGGCTGGGGAGGGACGTGGGAGGTTGGTCAGCTGGAGAGGGATTGTGGGAGGGCTCCAGGGCGTGTCCAGTCCATCTTGCTCAGTCCTGATTCGTTGACCAGTCAACTGACTGCCCCCTGGTGGTCATTGCACATTATAGCCAGTGGTTGAGCAGCCTTAGCATGTCATTAGCTTATTACACTTTGATTGTCTGAACAGACGATCAGACACTTAGCATATTAGGCTTTTATTATATAGGATTAGGTATTAGATCATCTGTAAAAGGAAAAGTTGGACCCTAGCTGGTTTGACTTGGTGGATAGAGCATTGACCTGTGGACTGAAGGGTTCTGGGTTTGATTCCAGTAAAGGCCACATGCCTGGGGTTGTGGGCTCAATCCCCAGTAGGGGGCAGACAAAAGGCAGCCATTCAATGGTTCTGTCTCATCATTGATGATTCTATCTCTCTTTGCCTCTCCCTTCTTCTTTGAAATCAATAAAAAATAAGAGGAAAAGCTGTGGTGAACTTAAATGTTAAGAAATTAACAAAAGATAGAAAAAGAAGCATATAGCTAAGGTTTTTGTTCTATTTTTTTGTTTTTATTTGTTTTTTAATAGCAGCATTAAGCCATAGCATATATGAGGAACAATCAATAGATAATAAGTAAATAAAACAATTTCTGATAGTGCACTTGATAAGGAAATGTGTGAGAAAACAGAATGCCAAGAAAAACCTGAGATCTAAGAAAAATGCTGATGTTAAGAGAAACTAACGGGGCTTTTTCAGGTTTTATTGGAAGCAAGGTTATTAATAAAAGCAGAATAACGACAAAGCTTAAGTAGGATGGAATACACAATTTTTTTACTTCTGCCTTCTCCACTATGGAGAATTGAAAAGTATAACAAATATTGCTGATAAAGAATTGAAATCCAAGATGATAAGTGGTGATAAAGCCCCCAGTCATTTAAAATAAATTCGAGTAGTCAGCACCAGATAACCTATATCCACAGATATTGAAAGCACTGACAGATATGTCTATAATCTCAAAAAATAATGGGGAACAAAAGATGGGCTAAAAAACTGGAGATGTTCTAAATGTTGAAAGATGAGGCTAACTGCAGACTCCAGAAAACAGACTTGTAAACATAATGTATCAAGCCAGTCAGTAGAGGTTAGGTTTTGCTTCCTTAACAAGTAATTACAAAATCCCAGTGACTTGAAATAACAAAGGCTTATTCCTTGTTCGTCTTTTTCTCATGATACGTGGCCATTGCAGGTTGGCTCAAGCTCTGCTCTATTCTTGCCTTCACTTTGGGACCCAACCTGGGACATTCTGGCTGCCAGGACAGTGGGGAGAGTCAGTGGGACAGGCTCATTCCCAAAGTGTTCTTCCAGAACTGACATATGTCACTGCCACTCACGTGACATTGACCAAAGCAAGTTATGCAGACATGTCTAATTTCAAGTAGGTGTGGAAGTGCTAGCCTCCGTGTGTGCACGGGGAAAGAGCTGGAATCCCTGTGAGCAGCCTCATTACCATACCCGACAATAGGTGAGCGCTTGGATCAGCAATAGGTTGATTAAAAGGGGTCAAAATGGATTCAGAGCCAAGAGCAAATTAGCCTAACTTCCTTTTTTGAAGGGTTATTACACTTTTAAATAGAGAATGCTATGTAACTTGACTTTAACGAGGCATTTAGCTAAATTCCTTACATCCTTGTGGGCAAGATACAAAATTATAAGAGTGATAGCAATGTAGTTGGCTGGTCAACAATCAGACCTGGAGGGTATTGGTTTGTCTACTGTCCACTCAGAGGGGAGCCTTCCTGGTCATGCCTGGGACGGAAACGAAGATAAAACTGGAAGGAGAGCTAATGTATTGAATGACACAGTAAGGATTCCAAATATCTTAACTGACTAAAATAATCAAATTTCAGAAGAATAAATGCAAGAGCACATGGTGTGAAAAAATAGATTTACTGCAAATTCAATGCTATCTTTTAAAAAACTCTTATATTGAAGCATAGCTTGTGCAGAAAATGCACAATTCACAAGTGTGTAGCTTGAATTATTTTTAAAGTGAACAGAACCATGTCATCCCTATTCATATAAAAAATGAGACCATTCCCAGCACTACAGAAGCTCCTTCACACCATCTCCTGTCACCACCTCACTTGTTCCCAAAGGTAACTTCTCTCCTGATTTCTAACACTATAGATTACTTTATACATTCTTAAATGTTATGTAAATAGGATTATATTGTATATAATCCTTTGTGTTTTTCTCTCTAGAGTTTGTGATACTCATCATCAATGTTGTTGTGCATTCATCAATGCTTATTCATTTTCAGTGCTGAATAGTATTCCTCCACTGCATTATAACAAAGTATTTATCTATTCCACTACTGACCCACGAATTGTTTCTAGTTTTGGGGTATCAGGATTAATGCCATTAAGAACATTCTGGAGACGTTATCAAGTTCCAGGAGTGGTTGGTGGCTAAGTCGCCTTTGGAGACATCTGGTCTCTTCAGGGTGTGGAACATGTGCCCAGGACTCGAGACTCATCTGAGGCCCAACCAGAAACCCTAGGAGGACAGACACCCTAAGAGAACAGAGTTGCTAGGCAGAACTTTTGTGATATTGGAATAGTAGCAAGTACTGAAATAGAGAACAAATGTCAAAATGGTGAGGAAGGCAAAAAGTCCATGTCCCGTTCCTAGAATGTATTTCTGACGAATCTCTGAGGAATGGAACATATTATCAGTTGGCTTGTCAGCAGTCCATCTTGACACTCTGAAGAGCTGATGCAGAGAAGAGATGTTCAAGAGTGATGGGCAGCTGACTGGGAGGTTGAATAAAATATCTATTTTTCTACACCAGGCAGGGAATCATCTAATTGTTTAATATTAGTCAGGAAATCAAGTAAACTCAATATTTTTGGTAATACCCTGTTTCCTCGAAAATAAGACAGTGTCTTATATTAATTTTTGCTCCCAAAGATGCGCTAGGTCTTATTTTCAGGGGATGTCTTATTTTTCCATGAAGAAGAATACAGTACACATTTTTTGTTAAATGAAAATAAAGGAAATTTATTACCTGTATATGGTACGGTAGTATGGTAGTTGTCAACACAAACCAGACAAACTGTGAATTCTACAGTATCAAGAGTTTACTCATTTATTCAATGACAATCATGTCATCATCTTCTGGAACATCATCATAACAATCCAATTCCTGAATTTCCTGGTGAATTTCTTGTGACTCCATTTCTTTCAGAATCAGTGGACCAAATCTCTCATGTTTAGCAATAGCACTGTCTTTAAATGAGTACTTCTTGTCAAGGTAGCCTGCTTGCAGTGCATTTGCAAATGCAACTGTCAGTGATTTTCTCCCATGAATTCTTCACCCAAGTCACAACTTCTTGCAGTTTAGGTTTCACAAAGTTTCCACGCTGATTTCTCTCCATTCTATTTTCAATGTAGTCATTAATTTCCATGCGCAAATTTTCTTTGAATGGCTTGTTAATAGCAATATCAAGAGTCTGGAGATAGGCCGTCATTCCTGCGGGAATCATTATCTGATCTATTTTTCTTCCATGAAGAAATGTCTTCATGTCTTTCGCGAGGTGAGTGCTGGCTGCATCCCAGGCTAGCAGACCTCTTTGGCTCCCTCGTATAACAAGCGGCAGCATTAAACACTTCCTTATAACTGCTTGTGTGGCCCAGGCTTTTTCAGTTTCAAGAATAAAAATGCCCAAAACACGTTCAATCTTTTCCTTCTTGCCCTTAGAAATGATTAAAAGTGGGATTTTAATGCCATTGACGAATTGCCAAAATACAGGAAACACGTGCACTTTTGTAAGCAGTGGAGGGAATGTACACTAAGGAGGCACCCCGCTGTTCAATTGTTTGAGATGATTGGCTCATAAACACTGCAGTTTCATTCATAGCAATCATGTTGGAAAGATTGTATTTAGAGAAGTCAGCATCATCAATGCAAGTGTTCGCTTAATAACTTGAGTATCTTCCAACCTAAACAATGTTGTACCAGTAGATCTTCTTAAAGACAGTTCACTTCACTGAAGGATATTATCCAGCCAGTGTTGTGATGCTTTGAAGTCTTGGGAGCTATGTCAAACTGTGGTGCCATTGCAAGGGCAAATTCTTGAATCTGAGCCCTATTCACAACCAAAGCCTTTGCTCTCCTGTCAACAACCCTTTCACAGATCAGGTCTTCCAGCTTGGAAAATGATGGTTGCCGGCCTGATCCACACTTGCGCTTTTTAGCATTTCCCTTGTCCACTTGTTCAATGAGGTTACCATACTCTGCTCGCAATTTTCAGACCAATCGGATACTCAACATCTTCTCTTTGCAGAAAGCAGTAAGATTTTGGCCCCAAGAGTCTTCCACGATTCCTTTCTTGTACCCCACGGAGTAGCTTTTTCTTTTTGTGCTCATTTCTAGGGGTTAAAAAAAAGGAATTGGGGTATTAAGGTGGGGGGAGGGGGATTACTTAAAATGACAGATGGGGATCAGAGGGGGAAATCAAAATGGCACAGGAGAATCAGAGGGGGGGATTACCATTTTAGTAACCCCTTTTGATCCTCCTGTGTCATTTTGATTGCCCCCTCTGATCCTCCTGTGCCATTTTAAGTGATCCCTCTCCCCCAACCCCTGACCACCTTCACCAGACATCCCCCCGACCCCTTTATCAGACATTTACCCCCTGGGGCCTGCCTGGGGACTGTCACTGGGCTTGCTGGGGCCTGGATCTGGGCTGGAGCAGGGTCTGCCCCTGACTGAGAACCTTCAGTCATCATGAGGGCGGTCGCGAGCATCAGGTAGTGTCACCAGAGACAGACCAGCACTCACCACCTTCGCCGTGTCCCGTCCGCTCTAATCCTCCTGTTCTTCTACACGCATCTGCGAAAGTCTCCTCCTCTCTCCCACCCCCGGGCTCACTGCTCACTTTGACCTCCGCTCCGCCTCCACACAGCAGTGACATCAGGACTCCGCATAACATTACTGGTTGCTAGACGCCAGTCGGGGCGGCCCTAGCGACCAGTTTATGGTAAATTAATTTTCATTCTGAGACAGAGCCTGGGGGGGGGGGGGGCTTATTTTCAGCGGGGGAGGGTGCCTTATATATCACTCAGAAGGATGAATGTTTTATTTTGGAGGATGTTTTATTTTCGGGGAAACACAGTATCACCACAAAAATAAGACAAAAATCCCCAAAGAATTGGACACTTCAACATGTAAGTAAAAAATGAAATGCTTTGTATGAAAAACTAAGAAATCACGTTGGTTTGACAGTTTACGCGTCCTTAACACTCCAACGAGCTGGTTCCCCTTTACCACTGTCCATCACATTTCCCAACTGGCTGTCCTGCAGAGAGCTCGGAGGGGCGCTAAGGAAATTCATGATGATATACCTGAAGAACACGCACTGTGTGTATGAATGTGAACACCTACACAGATGTGCCTTCCACTGGATGGATGAGAAGAGGACGAAACTGATAGACAAATGGCTCTCTGCCCAAATGAAATGAAGAACCGTAGAGCTAAGTGGGGGGGGGGGGGGGGGGGGAGAGACAGGATTTGAGGCTGCTGAGCCCCAGCTCTACATATACTGTATGTGACTGTGAAGAACTCCTCTGAGACTCAGTTTCCTCATCGGTAAAGGGAAGATGACAACCACCTCACAGATTGGTGAGGACTAAGTGACAAGCACACAGTAACATATAAGAAAAAGCTGACAAAACAAAGAGCACTGTGCTGGTTTTCAGTTTCGGGTGGGGGTGTGTGTGTGAAGAATTGCTTTATTGAAAGAGATAATTGAGGAAATAACACCATAATCATAAGTTCAAGTATTTTTTATTTTAAGTACATTAAGCTTTCAGAAAAAAAGAGAACTTTCTTATACGTGTGTTTTGGTGAACATATGTATGCATTTCACTTGGGCATATACCTGAGTGGAATTGTTGGGGCAAAGGATATTGAACTGCAGGAGAGCCTGCCAGTTTCCTCAAGTGGTTGTACCAATTTATACCAAGATAGGAATTCAGAGCCCTATATCCAACTAGCGCTTGCTAATGTCAGTCTCTTTCCATCTTAGCCATCTTGATAGGTCTCTGAGGTTTTGTTTCCCTGGTTGCACTAATGAAGTTAAGCACTGTTTCATATGTTTACTGGCCATTTTGCTGCAATATTAAGGCACATAAGCAGTGTTCAAATCTGATCCAGAGCACTGTTAGTTCTGCTCCTTTTATTTGAAGTTCATTGACTATCAAATATAAAGAATGATGGGAGAGTCTGGGGATGTTTTCAGGACATGATGACATTTAGGTGAAAACAGGAGTTGTCCTCACATATTTGAACTAAAATGTGAAAGTTAGGAGACAAAGTTCCCTGTGCAGAGTCTAATGTGGGCCCCCACATTCAACAAGAGAACTCCCCTACTTTCTCCTTCCGGTAGGGATTGCATTGGCTAAGCCACAGTAAGGTTCAAGGGAGGGCTGAAGAGGGAAAGGAAAGTTGGGTTTGTTTGTTTTTTTCCTTGGTAGGGGCAGCTAACTTATCAAACTCATGACCTTAAACAGTAGTTTCTGTAGGAAATGATCCTCTGAAGAAGTTTCCACAGAGATGCTGAGGGGCCACCGCACTGAGACAGGACTGAGCAGAACTGAGCCGGGCAGAGTCCCATTCTTCCTCTCCTGCCCTGCTCACTACCTCAGCTTCTTCTCTTTGCCTACCACTTGCAAGACTCCCAGAGTTAGCAAATAAAAACATATGACATCTAATTAAACTTGAACTTTAAATAAATAATAATTTAGTATAAATATACCCTCTCAAGTATTGCATTTTATTTACCAATCCTACTAGCAGCCCCTTCAGTCTCGGCAATACCACACCCTCCTCACATGCACAGTATGGACTGTCTTTGCTTTAGTTTTAACACCGTGTGGAGAGTGGGTTCGATTTTTCTCTAGAATGATTGACTAGGATTGATGGCTATCAGTCACTGGGAGGCAAACTTTGAACTGGGAAGTCTTAGGAAGTATTGGGTTTCCTGGTGGGAGGCTGCCTATCTGCCTGACTGTAAGGCTGCAGAGGTGGTTTGTGGAAAGGTGAATTAAATGATTGCTAAGATTCCATGGGTTTAAAGGGTGAGCTGAGAACCTGGACAGCTTTTTCTGAGTTTGTGATTACTAGGCAAGAAAAGTAGATGCATTTGGAGATTATGAAGACAAATGAAGAAGGGAAACTAGAATACCAAAATTATTTGTTACTAAAGGCCTGGTGCATGAGATTCGTGCACAGGGGGGTTAGGGGGATTGGGAGGAGGAAGGGTGTCCCTCAGCCCAGCCTGCACCCTCTCCAATCTAGGCCCCTCGAGGGATGTCTGACATCGGGCCTAAATGGGCAGTCAAAAATCCCTCTCACAATCCAGGACTGCTGGCTCCCAACTGCTCGCCTACCTGCTTTCCTGATTGCCCCTAACTGCTTCTGCCTGACAGCCTGATTAACCCTAACCACTCCCATGCCAGTCTGATTGATGTCTAACTGCTCCCCTGCCAGCCTGTTTGCCTCCAACTTTCCTCCTCTGCCGACTTGGTCACCCCTAACTGCCCTCCCCTGCAGGGTTGATCACCCCCAACTGCCCTCCCTTGCAGGCCTGGTGCCTCCCAACTGCCCTCCCCTGCTGGCCATCTTGTGGCGGCCATCTTGTGTCCACATGGGGCAGGACCTTTGACTACATGGGGGCAGCCATCTTGTGTGTTGGAGTGATGGTTAATCTGCATATTACTCTTTTATTAGATAGAATAGAGGCCTGGTACATGGGTGGGGGCCAGCTGGTTTGCCCTGAAGGGTGTCCTGGATCAGGGTGGGGGTTCCCTTGGGGCGTGCGGCAGCTTGAGCAAGGGGCCTGTGGTGGTTTGCAGGCCAGCCATGCCCTCTGGTGATCCAAGCGGAGGACCTGGTATCTGGGATTTATTTATCTTATACAATTGAAACTTTGTAGCCTGAAGTGGAGCCAAGCCTTCTGCTTGCTCCGTGGCTGCCGCCATTTCTGTTTGGATTTGTTTACCTTCTATAATTGACTTTGTAGCCTTAAGTCAGGCGTCCTCAAACTTTTTAAAGTGGGGGCCAGATCACAGTCCCTCAGAGAGCTGGAGGGCCGGACTATATGAACTACTAATTCCTACTGTAACACCTCAGCTGCGCTCACTGCCCAAAAAACCTGGCGGGCCGGATCAGACTCCGCTGCGGGCCGCATGTGGCCCGCGGGCCGTAGTTTGAAGACGCCTGCCTTAAGTGGAGGCCTAGGCCGGCTAGGGCAGGTGGAAAGCTTGGTTTCCTCCGTTGCCTGGTAAACCCAAGCCTCCTTCTTGCTCTCTGTGGCTGCAACCATCTTGGTTGGGTTTATTTGCATGCTCACTCTGACTGGCTGGTGGGTGTGGTTTGTGGCGATAGCAGAGGTATGGTCAATTTGCATATTATTTTTTTATTAGATAAGATGGGCAGAAGAGGCAAAGACCTCTAAACTGAGTACCTGAGAGTTTTTCCTAAGAACACGCATAAGATAATAGAAGTTTTCTATTTTAGAAAATACTCTTCTGCTTTAAAGTCTACATCAGAAAATAGTGATGTGGCACATTCCATGTGGTAATTGTAATTTATTAAGACCTTTTTGTGTGAAGCATTTTACATAGTTTGTCTTATTTAATCCTCAAAACAGCACTGAGGCAGCCTACTCTGGCTGAATGGCTATCTCTCCATCCCATAGACACAGACCCTGAAGCTCAGAACCATTAGATCACACAGTTGGAAAGCTAGGTCTTCAGATTTGGAAGTCTATGTGCTTTCTACTGTACCATGCTACATCCCATTTGTGTTTTACGACACTTTGGGGATCTTTATGATCCAGAGACAATACATATTTAATTTTAGAGCATGTTGATGGTACCCTCATCAATCATTTGGCCAACTCATTCACAGTCAAGGACAGAGCGTGAACAGAATGGGATATGAGAAAACATAGATGCACCTAAGAATGAGGATCCTGAAAGAAGATCAATTATATCCATTATTGTTTCTGTAAATAACTCTTCTAGAAATTTCTAACAGATTTCAGTTTCATCCAATTTTACATTAATATGTAAAATAAAGTTTTACGAGTCCAAAAAAGGAGTTGACCTTAAGGAATCATCTTACTGTTCAGGAAACCTCGCCAGACCAGCCAACACAGCTTTTCCTCTGAGGTCTTGGGCACTTAGCTATAAATTCATGCACCTTATTTTCTATTTAAATATCCTTAATTGTCTATTCATCTATCTTCCTCTGTGTTGTAAACTTCTCTTATACAGATTGGGTTCTACACCTGTGTTTCCTCCACAGCATCTTTCTAGCGCCCTTCACAGGGTAGGTGTTTGCCATTTGATGACTGATGAGGGGGATATCACATGAAAAGTAGGTGAAAACAAGTCAGAACAATGGCACATCCAGAATAAACAGCACAGGCAACACGTATGCCCTCAAGCTTCTAATCTCACGCAAGACAGACAGACAGAAATGGAACCTTGACTCCTAGCCCAAGGCCTTCCCACTTTCAGCTCCAACACCTGTCATCTTCCCAGAGGGTCTCCCTCAGCCAGTCTTCCTGCGAGACTCCCACATCTACATACCTCCTCCTTCTCCGAGGCTGAGGAAAGCCGGAGCCTAGATTAGGGACTAGATCTTTCAGGAGAGTAGAAGCCAGGAAAGGGGCTGGGTGGCATTATTCTGAAGACTGCGGAAGTGCCATGTCTGTCGATAGCTGACCAGTAAAATGACAGTTTTGTCTAAAAGCCGTTTTCCTGGCCACACCCTCATCAGAAGCTCATTGTTTCATGGGCACCGCCTATGCTTCTGATTGGCTGGCACTGCCCTGCCTCCCCCTCCCCCGACAGCCCAGGGGGCTAGTGCTCAGACCTGGCCTGGCTCTCAGGTTCTCAGGTCTAGACATGTGGGTTAAAGGTCAGTGAAATGAGGCAACAGTTGGTAGGTGACCATCATAAAGGCGAGTCTCTCCTGAGTAAGCAAACGTGACGTTTTGGTCAATAATGATCATGGCTTTTACCAGGCCAATGGAACTTACCAGTTACAGTGCATTCAGTACTTATTTCCAGGGGCTTTTGTGTGCTAAATTTCTGACTTATCCTTTCTGACTGGTCATGTGGATACTTTTAACCAATTCACCCCCTAAGAGAATCTGCAGTCTCATGTGGCACTGGAATGGAGTTTCTTAACCCAATGTGACACTGGCGAAATGCTTAAGACATATTTCCTAACAGCTAAAATTATGGTTTGACTTTCTAACAGTTCATATGTATAGCACAACTACAATTACACTTACTGACACATGTAAAACTGGAATTTAGAAACACTGAACTGGAAAAGAAGCATACATTCTTAAATAAAGCCCAACCTTGTATTTAAATTTACTGTATTTCAAAATGTTGTAAAACACAGTTGATGTAAGGGAAGGAAACATGGGCTCATTTAATTATTTCTCAAATGAATTTTCTGGTGGAAAACAGTCTTAACATAACTGGACTCACTTCTCCTATAATTGAACAGACCCTGTGGGGCGAAGCCAGCCTGAGTAAGTACCAGTGCTTTCCACTTCTGTCATTGTATAAGCGAACTCCTATAGCGACAGTTTTGCTTTACAGAGAGGAACCTGGGCTTTGAGGTCAGTCCTGTTAAGATTCAACTTTTCACCATCATTTTAGCAACAGAAAAAAAATCTGTTTGCCATGGAGAAACAGCAGACGTACTTAGGAATAATGTTTCCTTGAGAGCAATGCCTAACACAAAGACGAGGGAAAGAATCTACCTCCTAATGAGCCTTCTCCACCTGCCTCTGTCCCCCGTCCCAAAGACTTGTTTTCTGTTTGAACCCGTGCAAGTTTCAAGAGTTCCAACAGTTATTACCTCAGAAGGTGTACAAATAAGTTCACACGGTATATATATTTTGCAGCTACATTAAAAATTCCTTTGTGTAACGAAGTACTTTTCAAGGATCTTCAATCAATAAACCTACTATTTTCTGAAACTTTCTATTTAACACCCATCATGACCCAGGCACTGGGTTAAAACTTTATCTTGATTCATCTAGACAACAATCCTATACAGTAAGTACTATTATCCCCATTTGATTCTTGATGAGACTAAAGCTCAGACCAAAGTCTGTTTAAGTGGGGAAGACCTGGCTGAAACCCAGGCCTGTCAGACTCACAATGAGAAAAACATCTCATAAAGTAACAGCAAGGGCTCAGTAGAGCATTCTGATACAGAATTCAACTCAACTGGTCTGATCAAGTGCTCTGTACCATTATGAAAGGTATTTTTACAGCGTACACTACCTGCTTTGGTAGTAAGAACTTCTAGTCTATCAAGTCTTCTTCCTAAGTTTTTTAACATAGCTGTGAAACTGACCACTGTGTTCCAAGTGGCAGTGCGAGGTTTTGATTGGACACGAATTAGTCATCTAATTTGATCCTTATCAATAATAGATGTACGAGAGTTTGGGGAAGAAAGGAAATATGAGATGATTTGTCTATCAGTGGAACTTCTGCGAACCAAGAGGATGGCCTATGACTGCATCTAAATGCTACAAGTAATTTGACTGACCAGTGGGAACCCATATAAAAGCCCATATAAAAGCCGGAATAAAAAAAGAAAAACTGAAACACCATTTCAAAATATATTTTAATTATTTTTGTGCATCTATGCCATATTTCATAATAGATGTTTTCCCTAAATGCTTAACTCTAGGAAACACACACATGCCAAACAAATTTAACAGTGTAGCTTATAAAAAGGAAACAGTGCCAATGTCAAATTCCTTCTCAAAGATGGACCACAGTGAAGGGATATATGAAAAAGTGCAGGGTCTTCAATGGCTAATTGCCAAATTTTGATTGTTATAGTATATTATTATTCAAGTTCTTTTTCTATTTGCATCTTCATATTTAGAAATAATTTGCTTGCTGATTCTACTAATGGCAGTTCTAACTAGGACTAGCTTTTTTTTTTTTTTTAGAAAAAAGCTCCATACGCCAAATTGGAGCTCAGATCCAAAAGACTGTTAATTATTTCTAGTATGCAGCAATCTATACCCAGTCTTTCCTAATAATGGGGATGAAGGTCCCAGACATTTACAGAAAGCCTAACATTTAGAAATCCTTCATTACTCTTGTAGCTCTAAAATAATTTCACACAATACACAAAATATAATTTTTCAAGATTTTTCAACTTAAAATATCTTAAAATAGTTTTAAATCATTTTGCTAGCCATTCTACCCATTTCTCAACCTCTTTAACTCTATTTACTTCCACTTTTAGCTAATTCACCATCCTTCACTGAAAATAGATTACTTGACCTTTCAACTATCTTTCAACTTGCTTGAACATGTGCACTCTTAAACACACATACTTTGGTGAACTAGAACAGGAAGAGACTAGAGGTATGAATGAGCAAGTATGATTTATTACGGGAAAAGAGTAGGAAAAAATGTTACTAATACCTATAGATAAGTCATATGTAGAGTCACTGTTATTAAAAATTTGCTTTATTTTTCTGCTGAATTGAGCACTAGCTCCTATTTAAGTTAGATTTTTAAAATGCGTTCCAATTATTAGCATAGAGAGCATCACCTTACCAATAACAAATAATAAATCAAACTAGGTCCCAGTGGTATGGCTACATCTAGGTTGTTGGGATGATCAGGAACTCTTTTATTTGTTTGCGCTAGCTTTTAGTTCTTGATTATATCTATGGAGAAAACAGAAAGAAAAATAATCATGAATCATAATAGATAAGTATACAACAAGAAGGGAATGAGAAGCATATTCCATCTCTTCCCTCTCACTAGTAGAGAGGCTATCTAGTTGTAAATACAATCTTCTCGAGGCAGGAAGGAAAATGACTATTTGCATCTGACTTCCAGCTGCCAGAAAGTTTTAATAACTTAACTGATATGCAGTTTCCTGTACAGAAGTATTATTTTAATGACTATTTTCATTCTTAAACTATACAAGAGCATGACAAAAAGTGTGGACTGCATCACTGACTCAGAGTGGAGGACAGGACACGCATAGGAAGGAACTTACTCTATGACGTAAGCATACCTCCCAGGTCTCTCAAAAGGCCCCGATGCAAATATTCGATAGTGTTTTCCTAAATGCTCCAGAGCCAACATCTGCATCTCTAACGAAATCTCTCAATCTGTTATCGTACCAAAGGTGTCAAAAATTCTTTTGTTAAACTGTATTTTAACTTCTAATATTAAAAATAATAGGGCACTTAGCATTATCTTAGCTCTACTATCTATCATGAGTTAATGTTAAAATGGGATGATATATGAGAAAAATATAAATAAAATCACTATACAAATTAAAGTTTATATTAAATAAGTCTTAAAAATATTGTGAGGCATACTCTGTAATGAGTTATTTATTCACCCATCCATTATATGCTAGATGATAATAAAATGATTAAATTATAGTTAATCATTAACCTAGGGGTGTTAACGATGAATTAAATGTACTATACTCCATGGAATAGAATGCCTTCTGAAAGGAATGTAAATTATAACTTAACTAGAGGCCCAGTGCATGAAATTCATGCATGGAGGGGAGGGGGTTCCCTCAGCCCAGCCTGTACCCTCTCCAATCTGGGACCCCTCGGGGGATGTCCTGAGGATCAGGCCTAAACCAGCAGTTGGATATCCCTCTCACAATCCAGGAGCACTGGCTCCTAACTGCTCGCTGCCTGCCTGCCTGATCATCCCTAACTGCCCCCCCTGCTGCCCTGGTCGCCCCCAATTGCCCCACACCCCCAGCCAGCATGGTTGCCCCTTACTGCCCCCCCTCCTGCCCCTCCCACCAGCCTGGTTGCTCCCAACTGCCACCTCCCTGCGGGCCTGGTGGCTCCACAAAGCCTCCTGCTCAGTTATTTGTCACCCCTCACTAACCCCCCTGCCAACATGGTCACCCCACACAGCCTGTTGCTCAGTTGTTTGGTTGCCCCACGCAGCCTGTTTGGTCATCCATTAGGTTGCGATGGTCACTTAGGCTTTTATTATTATAGATGTTTCTCCTTACTGAGATCATTCAATTTTTTTTTTTTACTAAAGAAAACTATTATTCATGACAGTGTTTTGTAATTTAGAAAGGTTCTATGGTGCAAACAAAGCCAGAGCCTTCATCTCAGATGAGCTCATTGCAGAATATTAATGTTCTTTAACATTATTTTAAATAACATAATGTTATTAACATTATGTTAAGTAACATAATGTTATTTAACAAGTGACCAATGTTACTGATGGAGTAAACAGTTTGAAAAATTTCCAAAGCTCATGGAACATTTTCTAATGAAACCAAAAGCCTCACTGGAAACATCATTTCCAATACTACATAACTATGTTTCAGTTCCGCTTATTATATGTAATCAAGAGTTCATTCAGAAAACTTCTTAGTATATCATAAAGTATATATGTTATCTTAATGAAATAGATTCTATGAAAGAGCTATACATCCAGATAATATACAAATTTAAAACCTAGGTAACATACTGCTTAACACTTTTTAACTTAAAACTTAACTTTTCTAGAAGTGCTAAATTTTTGCTTCATACACATCCCATCTTAGTATTATACATAAATTTTACCAAAAAAAAAGTACTGCCACCTGTGGGGCTTCAGAGACACATGTTTTATACCGTCGGTGGGCTTACCTCCAAATACGAAAGAGCTGAGAGGCTCCTGCTGCCCCGACAAAGAAATTAACAGCAAACAGACTCCAGTTTTTTGGAATAATTACAAGTGAGTATCTTGACCAAATAAGCCCTGTTGAAACAAAATATATATTTTAAAAGTATAGGTATTGTTGCAATAACTTATCTGAATATTTAATATTATAGTAAAATATTTCTAAATAAGACTATGACAACATAATATAGGACAGGGGATAAAAAAAAAAACTATATTCTAAGTCTTAATTAAGCTGCTATAATTCATTGT
Source organism: Pipistrellus kuhlii (assembly GCF_014108245.1). Lineage (NCBI taxonomy): Eukaryota > Metazoa > Chordata > Mammalia > Chiroptera > Vespertilionidae > Pipistrellus > Pipistrellus kuhlii. The sequence goes on from NW_023425493.1 coordinate 1,670,207, forward strand.
TACATAAAATACTCAGTTCTTACATCAAATTGAGGCAATCTTTATAGGGGAAGTGAATATTTAATGGAATATTTTTCTGACTCATGAAATTATGCTGATGACAAAACCCATGAAAAATAAAAACCCACTGTAACCCTCCTCTGCCTTCTCTGTCCAATAACTTCCTAGAGATGAGCCCTGAATTCCTTTGTGTGTGTGTGTGTGTGTGTGTGTGTGTGTGTGTCTGTGTGTGTAATGTGTTCTAAACATTAAATTATGAGGTAAAACAATATACAAATATTGAATGTCCATACGGAATATGAAGGGTATTCTTTAATTTACCTGTAGCCATCAAAACAGCAGACTGAGCTGTGCTGAGTTTTTCTGCAGGTCTGGCCATGTCAGCCAATCCAGCACACACCAACCCCTGAAATACACAGAAAAAGGAAAAAGCATCCTAAGTGTCAAGTAATGGTTCTTCACATAAATTAAACGCAGAACTGCTTCAGAGATATCCACATTATAATAGCGGTAATTTTAGTATCCATGCCTTAAGAAATTGTATATCATGAAAAAAGCTACAGTGAATTCAGAATACTTACACAATTAATCTGTATTTTGTTAATCAGATTAAGAAACCTGATATATTTGAAAATCAGTAATGTGTGTGTGTGATATATATATATTTGTTCCACAAATGACACTTTTTTCACATATGAATTTATATATTCTTTATACATGTCAGGAACCACTGACATGGAGGATGCCTGAAAACTAAGGTAATTTGTATAGATTCCTCTTTTCGTTTTTTTTGTCAATGTTATTCTTTTTTTTCTTTTTCTTTTTTTTTAAGTGCAAGTATCACCAAAGCTCTGTTAGAATTTTAGTGTCCTAGTTAGACAGTTTTTCTTTAATGTCAGAGGACAGCTGGTCATTTTGTCTCTGCTGTGTTTTTGACACTGCCTTTGATGCAATTACCCACTCATATAGTCTTAGGATCAAGGGCAAAAGGTCCATGTTCCTTTTCATCTTTATTCTGAACTTTGTTCATTCAGATAATAAAACTGTATATTCAGAGAGTGCTTAGAGTATACCACAAGATTAAATGAAATACTCCCTAACCATACCTAGATCCACAGTGACTTGTGTGAAGGCAGTCATGTTAGTGTTTAAGGGCATAGACTTGAGTCAAACAGACCTGGAGCTTCCAATCCTGAGCCTGCCACTACAACAACATGTGCAGCCAGTTCTCTGAGCCTCAGTACCCATCTCTGAAAAATGCTGATTCTATTTATTTCTCTGATATTTTTTGGTGAAGATTAAATACGAGATAATGTATTTTAAATTCCTAATACAGAAGGCTTGGCATCATTAAACAAACTTAAAAATGTTTTTCAAATGTCTGAAGCTCAGATTTGTGGTGATTTCAGGCATTTGATTATCTCCATTAGGTAGCATACTCATCCTATATAATAAAAGCCTAATACACTAAGTGTCCAGTTGTCCATTCAACCAACCAAAGTATAATATGCTAATGATATGCTAAGGCTGCTCAACCACTCATTGTGACGTGCACTGAACACCATGGACAGATAGCTGGCCAGTCGACCAGTCACTATGACATGCACTGACCACCAGGGAGCAGACACTCCAACTGGTAGGTTAACTTGCTGCTGGGGTCCAGCCAATCGGGACCAAGCAAGAAGGGCTTGACATGCCCTGAAGCCCTCCTGCAGTCCCTCCCCAGCTGGCCAAACTCCCATGTCCCTCCCTGGCCCCGATATGCACTGGTGGGGGTCCCTTGGCCTGGCCTGTGCACTCTAGCAATCCGGGACCCCTCAGGGGATGTTGGAGAGCCAGTCTCAGCCCAATCCTGTGGCCAGACCAAGGGACCCCACTGTTGCATGAATTCATACACCGGGCCTCTAGTAGATAGCATAAAACGAACTTTCTTTCTTTCCTCTTTCTTTCTCTCTCCTTCCTTCCTTTTATTATATATCCTATCTAATAAAAGAGTAATATACAAATTAACCATCACTCTGCTACACCCACAAGCCATGCCCACCAGCCAATCAAGAAGCGAGCACGCAAATTAACCCCAACCAAGATGGCTGCGGCCACTGAGAGAACAGGAGGGAGATTTGTGTTCCCTTGGCCAATGGAGGAAGCCAAGCTTTCTGCACATCCTGACAGGTAGAGGTGTCCATTCAAGGCTACAAATTTTCAATTATAGAAGATAAATCTCAACAGAAGTGGTGGTAGCCACTGAGCTAGAGAGAGCAGGAGGCTAGGGTTGCCCCAGACAATGGAGGAAGCCAATCTTTCTGCACACCCTGGCCGACTCAGGCCTCCGCTTAAGGCTACAAAGTTTCAATTATAGAAGATAAATAAATAGCAACAGAAATGGCTGTCACCATGGAGCAAGCAGGAGGCTTGGCTCTGCTCCAGGCTACAAAGTTTCAATTGTAGAAGGTAAATATATCCCAGATACCAGGGCCTCCACTTGAGTTGCTGGAGGGGGCGTAGGGGGGTAGTTGGCATAAAAACCACAAGCCCCTCTCCCAGGCCGCTCCACAACCCAAGGGAACCCCCACCCTGATCTGGGACACCCTTCAGGACAAACCAGCTGGTCTCCACCCATGCACCAGGCCTCCAACCTATCTAATAAGAGTAATATGCAAGTTGACCATCACTCCCACACACAAGATGGCTGCCACCATGTGGTCAAAGATGGCTGCCCCCATGTGGACACAAGATGGCCACCACAAGATGGCCAGCAGGGGAGGGCAGTTGGAAGGAACCAGGCCTGCAAGGGAGGGCAGTTGAGGGCAATCAAGGCTGCAGGAGAGGGCAGTTAGGAGTAACCAGGCCGGCAGAGGAGGGAAGTTGGGGGTGACCAGGCCTGCAGGGAAGGCAAGTTCAGGGGGACCCAGGCCTGCAGTGGAGAGCAGCTGGGTGGGACCCAGGCCTGCAGGGGAGGGCAGTTAGAAGGGGACCAGGCCTACAGGGGAGGGCAGTTAGGGGCAAACAGGCTGGCAGGAAGCAGTTAGGCATCAATCAGGCTGGTAGGGGAGTGGTTAGCAGGTGATCAGGCCGGCAAGCAGAAGCGGTTAGGGGCAATCAGGCAAGTAGTTGGGAGTCAGCAGTCCTGGATTGTGAAAGGGATGTCTGACCCACTGGGATCGGGCCTAAACAGGCAGTCGGACATCCTTTAAGGGGTCTCAGAAAGGAGAGGGTGCAGGTTGGGCTGAGGGACGGTCCCCCCACTCCCGTGCATAAATTTTGTGCACTGGGGCCTCTAGTACATAAATAAAAGCTTTGGCCTCATTGTAGATGATTCAAAAATAAATAAGTATTTACATAATTTGAGTTAAAATAAAATATTTAAGGTATAATTTTTATGATTAATTATTTGGTTTTAATTAAAGTGGCTAAGGTCTCCACCACAGTTAAATGTCTGAAGAAGAATAGTCTGAAATTCTTCAGACAGAACACATATGGTTGGCAGCAGCAATTTTTATGTCATATATAGATTAATTACCAAATGCTCTGGGAGAAGAACACACATTGTACATAAAGTAAATAACCAGCAAAAGAAGTCTCTGCACCAGCGAACAAGACACAGAAGTTCCTATTGCTATGCAGTCATCAGGAGACTATGTTGATTTCAACACGAACTTAAAATAGATGTTTTTAAAGGAGACAGAAGGCACTCAGGCATATCTGATTCTGTCAGTGTTTCAAAACACTGGTGGAACAGATCAAAGAAACATAAAAGCTATTAATAAAATAAATAAACTCCCAAATTGTGGCAAATTTGAGGTCAAAGAGAACCATATTTATGGTAAATAGATTAAATCATTCTTATTCTTTTAATAATGTAGAAATAATACTTCATTAATCATTCCACTTTATAGATATGTTTTACTATATAATTTTAAGTGTAGTAGGGAGAGGAGAAGAAGGAAACAATAACATACCTTCCATTAGTCTAGGTTTTTTGGAGGCATATCACTATATTTGAATGCTTAGAGTGTGAGCATAATCATCCAAGGTCATATAAGGAAACTTTAAAAAAAAACTAATGGGATCTTTTCTCAATATATAAGTATAAAAAACAACTGCTCTCTAGTTCTCTCTAAAATACAGCTCCCAACTACTCATCTAATCTTGCTATTTTATAGCTGAGTATGTAAAATGGCATTCCTCAAAATTTAAATATAGCCCCGCTGGTGTGGCTCAGCAGTTGAGTGTCCACCCAGGAACCAAGAGGTTGCTGGTTCGATTCCCGGTCAGGGAACATGCCTGGGTTGTGGGTTCAATTCCCAGTGGGGGCCATGCAGGAGGCATCCAATTAATAGTCATTAATGTTTCTATATCTCTATCCCTCTCCCTTCTCTAATCTGTAAAATTCAATAAAAATGCATTTTTAAAAATATTAAATATAGAATTACCATATGATCCAATAATCCCACTTCTAGTATAACCCAAAGGAACTAAAAGCAGGGACTGGAACAGACATTTTGTCCACCTATGTTGACAGCAGTATCTGGAGTCAGAAGTCCTAGACTCTATCACTAACCAAATGTTAACATACATCCTTGGCTAAACCCCACTAATTTTTGAGACTACCTTTCCTTGTTTCTGTATTGGTGTATCTTTAATACTCATACTAAATTAACAGTAACAGCTAATTTAGGGAGGAGGGTTCTAACTAGTTTAATGTTTTCTTAGTCATAAAATTTTAGAATGAAGTTCCATGTTTCAAGGGCTCACTTATGTTGTTTTTTTTCTTTTAAAAAAATATATTTTATTGATTTTTTACAGAGGATAGAAGAGGGATAGAGTTAGAAACATCAATGAGAGAGAAACATTGATCAGCTGCCTCCTGCAAACCCCTTATGGGGATGTGCCCACAACCAAGGTACATGCTCTTGACAGGAATCACACCTGGGACCCTTCAGTCCGCAGGACAATGCTCTATCCACTGAACCAAACCGGTTAGGGCCACAATTGTGTTTTGATAACAAATATGTTCCCAGGCCTCCAGATCAATGGAGTTCAGAAAAAAACTAGTGAAAATGATACATCTGAGAATCTTGGCATGACATCATTTAGAGGCATCCCATGAACATTTCAAAGTACATCCTTCATAAAAGTTGCTTCAAATTAGTAAGTAATCAGATAATTTTTTTCAGTAGCTTCTATAAAAACTCAAAACTTACCCATTTCATAATTGGAGCCCAGAAAAAAACTGTTCTAGGACCTGAAACAACAACAACAAAAAATTTAGGAATAAATCAATTATTCAATCATTCCATATGTCTTTTAATAGCTATCACATTTCAAAAACCTAAAGATTTATCAATCTATTTCTAATCATTTTTTCCATTTTTAATCTTTTAATGTTTTCTACATATTTTGTTCATAAGCTAACTTTAAAAAGTCACCACAATATCAATCTTTCATACAAGTTCTTTTGATCTCCCCATCAATTATTTGTATTTTTGTGACCTGTTAAAAAGAAAGTAAAGTGCAACGGAGATGGTTTTGGAAAACATAGAACTTAATGTTTGTTCACTCATGGATAACTTCAAGTTGGGGAATTTACAGATTTCCTTGCCGATGTTTCATCCCAAAGGCTAGAGTTTGATATTTACTCATCTTCAGGGACATCAGGATCCGTTTACATCAGGGTTGCTTTAGACTTTCACTCACTAGTTACTCCCTCTTAAACCATGCCACTCCCCGACCTGGCTCCTGAGAATGCTTTCCCTGAGACTGAAGCCATGATGTACTAACAAGTCAGCTTTGCAAACTGTCTGGTTATTTTGCTTAGCTTGAGCTTCTGGGATTCCTATCCTCACACTGGTTCACTTCTCTTTGTCTACACAAAGTCTCTGGTCATAGGCAGGATCAATGACTAAGTTCATCTTTTATCCCTGCATGAAGCCTGACTTCATCTCTAAGGGTAATTCAGCCCATGTTTTAGTCTCTGGCTTTGAATTTTTCAGCAGACACACCTCTTTCTATTTTCAAAACTCATGTTTCCTCTTGTGCTCTCCTGAGCAAAGCCTCTAGAGTCTGCTTCTTGACCAGCTTAAGTGATTGATACTTCAGGGTTAATGAACCAGCAGGCTTTTCAGTAGGTTTTCCTGGGAACTACAATAATAAGTGTTCCGAGCTAGGTGACAGTCTTAAAATATTAACTAACTGCCCCTGTCCCGCTAACCAAACCAAACAAAAAAACTTCAAATATTACTTCAGTTACTAGAGCCTGGACTAGGAGCGGTATGAATATTTAGTGAATAATTTAAAACTACACAACAAACCCTACATAAGTATGAATTTAAAAATATCAGTAGCAAATAAAAATCAGAGTTGGATATTTATAAATGCAATTCAGTAGTGTTTTCTTCATTGTTTAAAAAAAGGGAATATGGCTATCACTCTTTGTGATTATACAAAAATTTCAAAGAAAACTAATTTTAGCTCACTCTTCCAATTTATCTTATCTAACATTTTCTACCTTAAGAGTAAATAAGCCAAATAAACTTAAACGTGTAAGAATTCAAGTACAGAGGTTGTCTTCCTGAAAAAAGCAATTAACCAATAGTGGACATGGTAATGAGAAAAGATTCCAACTTACTTCAAATTTCTAAAGCAGTTTGAATAAAACAAAACATTTAAAAATAGATATGCTCATACAGTGACAACACAATGTCACATTAGATCTGAGTGTCATTCTAGAACTGGGAAAACCAGCTTTATAGTCTACAGAATGACACAAATATTCTCTCAGCTGTTCATTAAAACACAGCAATTCATTAAAAATATGAGACAATTAAATAATTATGATGCCTGAAATGATTATATTACCTTAAGATCAAGATAGGCAGAACTGTAAACTAATAGGGTACATAGCTAATATTCATTATGAGGCATGAAAAAACGTGATCAGGTCAAATATACTGAATAAAAATCATCTACTATATTTAATTTGGAGTCCAAAATGAGGAAAATATGTCCCCATTAGATATAAACATACATTATTTTAGACAGAGAGTTAAATAACAATTAATATATTTTCATCTTGTTTCATAGAAGTCCATTCTTGGAAGTTGAAAAAGGCCTCAAATGCTGACAATCTGAAAATATCAAACAAGTATTCAGAAAGTATATACACTTTTAAAAATATAAATTATTTTCAGGCATTACAGAAAATGCAGAGGATAATATAATGGTCACTTTCTTTTGTATTGTTATGGGTTTATCTTATTTTTAAAGTGAAATTTTTTCAGAGTTCAAATTTTCATAGAAGAATTTGAGAAACTCTGCAAGAGAATATCACACCAAATCTGTGACATACATCTTCCAACAAATTAACCAATCTAGCTGCCTTGATGAACTTTGATGAACCAGTTAATAAAATGACATAAATTTACCTCCTAATTTCCTCATCTGAAAGGAATCACTGTTAATGAAATATATAAATTCTAGCCCTAGCCGGTTTGGCTCAGTGGATAGAGCATTAACTCTCAAACTGAAAGGTCCCAGGTTCAATTCTGGTCAAGGGCACATACCTCAGTTGCAGGCTAGATAAATCCCTAGCCATGGTTAGGACCTGTCTAGGAGGCAACCAATCGAGGTGTATCTCTCACATTGGTATTTCTCTCTCTCGCTGTCTCTCCCATCGGCTCTCTAAAAATCAATGGGAAAATATTCTAGGGTAAGAATTAACAAAAAATAAAAACAAATTAATTCTACCAAGAAACTACGTCATTTATTGTATGCATGGTTTTCTCCCTAAGGAAAGACTTTCTTCTTGGGACGGAGCACCAGTAAGTAACATTACAAACAGGCATATTGAGCTGAGGTGCTCAGTAAGTCCCAATGTGAAAAATAAAGTTTCTAACTGAAGGCTTAATACTTAAATGGGAATGATTCAATAATATACTGTTATGCAAAACAGTACAAAAAAGCTTGAAGATTCAATCTTGTAACTCTTGGACATAATCAGTGTTTTCTAAGATTTTATTCAATAGTAACATACCAACAGTTATGTTTTTCATACTTCTCCATTCTTACATTGGTGTGCCTACAACTTTCTAATCAAATCATTTTGCAGTGATAGGTATTCTTTCCCTGCGTACTGGTTAAAAGCATAGGAGGGACAGAACAAACATCCCTTCAAAGTCTAAGTGCAAACACTCTGCTACGTGTTTACTGACACTGTCATTTAATTTTCATAACAATCCTTAAATGGTGATAATTATTTTCCCTATTTTATAAATTAGAAAACTAAGGCTTTGGGGATTTGAGGCCAAGGTCAAAAAGTTAAAATTCAAACTGGTCTGTCTGGCTTCTAAGCTTATGCTTCTTCCACTGTACAAACAAGAGATGACAACTCATCTAATTCAGGAATACCCAGGTGAAATGTACAATCTACAAATGTATTCCATTTCATTCTGGGAGTTGAATAAAGTATTATAAGCAAGGAAGGTGGGTGGTTAAAGTCAAGGCCTTGGAAAACATCACTATAAAACGACCTGTTATTCTGGGCTTAAAATTGCTCCTGCTCTACCCTGTCCTTGTCCTAGCCCAGACACAAAGCTGAAAGGGTCAGAATTGACTATGGAATTCAGATGACTCTAAAGCCTGGATTATTACAGAAGCATTGCCCAACCTCCCTCCTGATATCTTAGCACAAAATGCAGCACAACTCTAAACATCTGAGTATTAAAAGAACTAAAAGGCAAACTAAATAAACTTTAGCAATAAACACCTCTTTTTGAAAGATCAATTTCATAATGGGTTCAATATGTACTGCAGTAAACAACATTATACTCAGTATAATCCCCAAATACAGTTCATTCCATTATCAAACTGGAAATCAGATTTAGTGATAGCCAGTTCGGATTCCAGAGAGTCACTTGGGGCGGGGTAGGGGGGTCAGGGGGGAAAAAGGGGTAGTCAACACTTTTAATGAGGCCAAGTGCAGAGAAGAGTCAGCTAAAAGGGCTCCTTTGAGAGCTGCACTTCAATATTTCAGTTTATAGCAGATTTTTCTCCTTTGCAAACTCTTAGGTTTGAAAGAGATCTGCTTTTCGTTCCCAGACAACTAAGTATTATTACTGCCCACTGTACAGAGAATTCCGGCTCATACGTACAGAGTGGGAGGGACTGGGATCTTCCCGTTTCCGTTTCCTATAGAAATATATATATATATTTTTTCAACAGCAAGAACACTGTGTTCCGACAGGGCAAGAGAGCACGCAAACATTTACTGAGCATGAAAGAACAAACATGCATGTTATATTTAACTCTCACCTTGACCATTTTATAAAAACCACAAGAACCAGGGTTTCACCCAAGGTCATGCCTGCAGTTATGGGCACATCTGGGTGACATCCAGGTGTGTCCACGCAAAAACGGTGCAGGGGTGGTTCACCCATGAATATCACGAAGGACAGTCTTAAGCTAGACCCACGGGCCGGGGAGTGACAGGCTCGGAAGCTCGGACGAGAAGGCGGCGTGACCTTTCCGCCAAACCCGCCGGGGCCGCAGCGCTCGGGCCGGGGGAAACGGAGCGGGCTGCAGCCCAGAAGTCGAACCGGGCCAGAGTCGCGCCTAAAGGAGGGGGTGCGACAAAGGTCGCCAAGGTTGGTGGAAGATGTTGGACGAGGCAAAGGGAACAGCAGGGAAGGCGAAGAAGTAGACGCATTCACTCGAGGGTGTAGGTGACGCCTCCGGGAACCGAGGTGTCTGCGGGCCCCGGAGGCCAGGTCTCGGCGGGAGCCGCTCCGGTGCCTTACCTGCCGGGTGGTTGTACAGCGGCCTCAACTTCTCGGGCAGCATGAGCTCCACTTTGTCGAGGACCCGATGGTAGGTGGCCCTCAGGCCCCGGACGCCGGCGGCTGACATCTCTGCGGACGGGGGATCGTGGCCAGGCGGGCGGGAGGGTGGCCGCGGACTCGTCCCTGGCAGACGACGAAGGACAGCTTGTCACTTCCCCGGCCTCGGGGCCTCGCGTCCTACACTCCCCTCGGGTGCTCGCCCCGCCGCCGCTCAGCCAGTCCCCCTTGCGAATCACCGAGGGGCCCGGGCCCGAAGAAGGCGGAGGAGGCGGAGGCTCTGCGACGGCCCGCCCAGGGTCGGCCCTCCGCCCGCCCGCCAGCCGCCCACTAGGAGGGGAGGCATGGCAACCGGGGTCAGAAGAATTACCTCCGCGATTCCGCCCGAGCCCGGCGCAGCGCGCGTGCGCAAGCGGACTGACCCACGCTGATTGGCCTGCCCCGAGGAGTGGGCGTGGCCCAGCGCGAACCTCCCATTTCTCCTTCCTGCCCTCGAGGCCATGTTGGAGAAGGGCAAGTGAAGTAGCCCCGAGCCCCTCTCATTTCGATTAAGGAGGCCCATAGTTAAAATGGGCTCATCGGCCTGCCGTGCCCCAACTAAAGATGATGGCGCACAACTCTCTCTTTGGAATGAAACTCGCGAGAAACTTCCTTTGGAATGAAACTCGCAGGCGAGAAACCTCGCATCTCCGCTTCCTCGTTTATCCTTGCAGAAGGACGGACTTGGCTGCAGGGACCTGAACCTGCTTTTCTAAGGATGAGGGCGGTTTTTCCTCGTGGGGCCGGACACTAGCGGCTTCCGTCCCCCGGATGGTCGTCATCTCGCGAGAAAGCCTGAGGGGCGGGGTCGAGAGCGAGGGGGGGAGAGGGCGGAGTCGCGGCCGCCTCCGCCTCCTCCCCCGCCCCCTGCTGGAGGCCGAGGGAGGGACTGTTGCCGAACTGGACGTTCCGGGCAGTCTGAGGAGAGTATGAGGCGAGCGCCGGCCGCGGCACGCCCGGGCTTCGGGGGCCGAGGCGCCGCCGCCGCCTTCTGAGGCGCTGCGACCGCCCGCAAGGTCCGGCGCGCGGATGGTGCCCGTGCGGCTCGGGGGCTGATCGCACGTCCCCTCCCCCGACCCCTCCCCACGCGGTGGGCTCCCCTCCCACCCGGCGGCGGAGCCATGTCTCGGGGTGGCTCCTGCCCACACCTGTTGTGGGACGTGAGGAGAAGGTCCCTCGGGCTGGAGGACCCGGCCCGGCTGCGGAGCCGCTACCTGGGTGAGCGGGGGCGGCGGGCGGAGCGCCGGGTGCCGCCCAGGCGTGGGGGAGGGGGCCGCGGCCGGGGCTGTTGGCGGCGGGACGGCGCCTCGGCCGGGGCGCCCCGGAGACTCGGGGGGCGCTGGGCGGAACCCGACGGGCGGACCCCGAGCCCCGCCCTCCACGGCCAAGCCCCCTCGCGTGCTGCCAGCTGCCGCCCTGGCCGGGTCTTCTCGCGGGGCCGGACGGTACCGGCCGGGAAGGTGTCGGGGCGGCTTCGGGAGCGGGACTTGGGACGCGGCTTGCCGGGCCTCCCGGGGCGTTTGGAGCAAAGTTGGCGCTCCGGCTCCTCCCGGCGCCGGCCCCGCGCAGCCGGGACCTGCTTTCGGCCGCACCCCCCCTCCGGCCTCTGGAGGGCAGGGGGTGGGCTCCGCCGCGCCGACCGCCCCCGGGACTGTCACGCTCGCACGGGCTCCGCGGAGCCCCCGCTCCGGCCGGGCTGCCGCCGCGGGGCCGGGGCCGCTGGGCGGCCGGCTCGGCGCCTTGAGGAGGTGTAGGGTTTCACGTTCCCGGTCCCAGCCCCGCGGAGCACACTTGGCATTTTCTGGTTCTTAGTTCAGCTTTCTAAAAACAGCCTTCCGTGCCTGAGGGAGCTGCCTTCCACCTTCCCCCGTTCGGATGGAGCGGTTTGGTGGGGATTCTGGGTCACGCCCGGGCCAACCAAAAAGTCCACCGTCTTAAAAGTGGACCTACCCAGCGTGGGTCTTGTTGTTTTCTTCTTGTGCAAACTTGTCATTTCTCTTTATTCTTCATTTGTTTTAATTTGAGGATAACATGAAAGTTTCTTTCCAATTTTGCCACTTTTACGGGCTAAATCTTTTTTTGTTATTTGTTTTGGACTTCAAGTCCGCAGAGAAGTTGAAAGCATTTTTTTTCTTAGCCTTGATGTTGCTTTTTAGTTTTGCAAGTGACATATGAATACATTCTCCTTGTAAAAACTTAGTAAAATGAAGCAAAAAGCCCTGTGATCCTTCCCATTCCAATTTCCCACACACACATCCTTGGAAGTAACAATATTGTCTGTTTCCTGAATATTTGTCCAGACTTTTCTCTGCATTCTTACCAGCACATATGTATACATAGAGATGCTATAGTGTGTGTGTGTGTGTGTGTGTGTGTGTGTGTTGTGTGTGTGTGTGTGTGCGTGTGACCAGCATATGCTGTAAACATTGCTTTGCAACTTTCTTTTTCTACATCTTAGAATTCTTAACATGACAGTAAAAATAGATTTGCTCTTTCTATAGAAACATATATAAGTTTACATATTTTCTTCTGGTTCAGCTGTGTCTATGATAGAATCTATTAAAATAAAAACCCTAGATTCCCCCCTTCCTATTCTAACTCTAATGGAATGGAGTTTGTGTTGAAGTTAGGGAATAGATCTCTTTCCTCCTGCTTCATACATCAAGGGTCAACCACTAAACCACACCGTCCAGACTAGATCCCATTTTTGAGATTTTAACATTTAAACGTTTTGATTATAGTATTGTAAATTAACTACATTTCTAGTTTATTTCCATTATTTGTATTTCTGATAATCAATTACTACTAAATAACAGTGAAATTGGGATAAAATGAAGTGACAGATCTTTCTTGTGACATTTGCATTTCAAATTATTTCACCATAGAATGTATCTTTTCAATGGTAATATTCAAGCTTTGTTGTTTTTGTTTTATTTAAATTTGGTTTATTATCTCTTTTCCTCTCAAGAGAGAAAATTACAGTTCACAAAATGTGCTTTCCATTGTGAGAACGAAGATAATAATTTGTCATACATTATTTAGGAGAAAAAGTATATTTACCAGTAGCCTCCAAATTCACCTAAACCAGTAGAGCTTGGGTTGAGACAGTAGTCCAGGGTTTGTCTTCTCTGTGACCCTGATAAAAATTTCAGTGCAAGATTTATTTTTTTAAACACTAATTGTCAAAAATCCCGAGTTGGAGACACTTATAAGTTTAAGTATTCAGATTTTCTCAACATGTTGTATACGCTGTAGCCACTGAGCACATTGGGAAGTTCTTTGGAATTCAGTGATTGTTACAAATTATTAGCTACACGTTTTAGTGTATATTTGTTTTGTAAAGATAAGCATTGCTTATAAAAGAAACTCATTTCTATACATTTCCTCTTTCCATGTATCTTTCATTTTAGACAGACATGTCTACTACCTATAATGCTTAAAATATTTAATATAAAGTGTTCAAGTTAAGATTAAGTAGTGTCTTGGTCAGCCTGGGCTGCTGTAACGAATTGCCATAAACTGGGTGCCTTGTAAACAAGAGAAAATGGTTTATAACAAATTTGGAGGCTGGAAGGCTGAGATCAGGTGTACACATGGTCAGATTCTGTCCAGGCCTGCTTCCTGGTGCATAGCCATCTTTTCACCATAACCTCATATGGCTGAAGGGCTAGCTTCTTCTCTGGGGTCTCTTTTAGAAAAGCCCAAATCCAGTTCCACTGGCCTCCCAAGACCCCACGTCCTCATACTATCACTTTGGGCATCAGGATTTCAATAGAGGAATTTGGGGATGGGAGCTATATAGTAGGCAGCCTGTGACAACTTTATAGTAGAGGTTGAAATCCTTTTGTAAGGGGATTAGGAAGACTGTCTGAATATTATTAAAGTCAATATGCATTGAAATGGATAATTTTTCATTTACTCTCTTTTAAGTAACTTTTATTTTTGAGAGTATTGCAGATGTCCCCCATTTTTAGCACATCCTGAATTATATCCACATTCAGATTTACCAAATCCATAATGTGTTGCCAAGTTACAATATATTATATGAGGGTCAGTAAATTCTGACTTTGCCTCCTATTTAGCTACTGGGGAAGAGTTAGTGTTTCTTTAGTCTTGAAATCTCTAAAAATTGGAAAATGTCTGATTTTAGTAGTGAAAACGTCAAATATGAAAATATGTCAAATAGAATATGCTAATTCTTGAATATAAGACCATCAGAGGCATATTTTCAGTCATAAATGTAGATAGCAGGATAGGATCGCTCTGTTGAGGACTTCATCCTTCCCTGGTATTGAATGAATGTGTTGAGGAGGGACAAGAGCTTCTGGTAGCGCAGAACTTGTGTTACAGTTAGATAGTAGGTCAGTGTTTGCAAGTGTTTGACCATGATCCACTGTGAAAATGTATATACATGGCAGCTTGAGATACACATGCACACTGAAATAAAAAATTATAGAGTAGGATTTAGCCTTACTAGGTGAGGTATATTTTAATTTAGTTCTTTATCATATTGAAAATGTTGGTGTTGACCCAGTACAGTAGTCGGCAAACTGCTGCTCATGAGCCACATGTGGCTCTTTGGCCCCTTGAGTGTGGCTCTTCCACAAAATACCATGGCTTGGTAGAGTCTCTTTTGAAGGTCTGCTTAGAAGAAGTTTAAATTTAAAAAATTTGGCTTTCTAAAGAAATTTCAATCGTACTGTTGATATTTGGCTCTGTTGACTAATGAGTTTGCTGACCACTGATCCAGTAAATACCCACTAATGAGTTTCAGCTTGAGGTCTGCAAAACTATTCTAGATGATGCGTATTTTTTTTATAACTGTAATTGAATGTTGTTGTCTTCAGGATTCGAGTGGCTGGGGTTTCCAAGTATAGCAGATTTTAAAAAATGTTTAAAACACTGCTTAAAACACTGCTGATGTCTAATATGGAAGATATAAATAATGAAACTTTTTATTTAAACATTGGAAAATAAAACTAGAGCAGGATTCTTTAAAATCCTCATTTATTGGGTAAAGAACAGGGAGATTGCTGAGTTATATACTATGTGTGTTTAACTTCACAAGAAACTGCTAGACTATTTTCCAGTAATTGTACTATACTGCGGTGCTTGAGCGCCCTGTTGTTCCACATTTTTATCAACACCTGGCATTGTGAATCCTCCTAATTTTAGTCTTTCTAGTAAGTTTGTAGAGGTACATTATTATCTTTTTAAGAAAAAGTATTTTTATTGATTTCTGAGAGAGAGAAAAACGTCAGTGATGAGAGAGAACCATTGATCAGCTGCCTCCTGCACGCCTCCTACTGGGATCAAGCCTGCAATCTAGGCATGTTCCCTTGACCGGAATTGAACCCTGGACCCTTCCATCCAAAGGACGACACTCTAGCCACTGAGCCAAAAGAGCTAGGGCCATTATTATCATTTTAATTTGCAGTTGATTTAATTCCCATGATTAATGATACTGAATATCTTTTCACTGTTTATTTGCCACCCATACACTTTGGTTAAATGTTCAGGTTTACCTTCTTAATAATTTAAGAATTCTTTACATATTCTTGATGCAGGTCAAGATAATGCGTTTTGGATATGCATTTTGCAGTATTTTCTCCCAGTTTGTCTTGTCCTTTATTTTTCTTAACAGTGTCTTCTGTAATTCATACTTTTGGTATCCTATTTAAGACTCTACCTAATCCAAGATCAAAATTATTTCTACTGTGGGTTTTTTTTGTTTGTTTGTTTTTTTTAACGTTTTCTATTTTTAACTTACATTTAGGTTTATGAACAATTTTGAATTATGCTATGAAGTAAGGGTCAAGTTTCGGCTCTTTGCCAATGAATGTGCATTGATTCAGCACCATTTGGAAAAAGGCAGTCCTTTTCCCTTTGTTGAAAATCAATGGACCATGAACATGGGTTTTTTCTCTCTATTTTTTTAGGTGTTCTTTCTTTTCCCTCAGCAATGCATTATATATATATATATTTTTTTTTTACAGTCTACAAATCTACACATATTTTGTTCCGTTTTCCCCTATATTTTGTTTTCTCTCTCCAGAGGTTTGTCACTTCCAGCTCTGTGGTACGATGCCATGGGGTGGTTACTTCAGGAAGACAGCAGTCAGTAGTGACAGATAATTCTAGGAGGTCAGGAAAAGTATGACTTGAAAAAAGACCATTGGATTCACTGATAACCCATGATTTCCAAGAAAAAAAAACAATAAAGAGGAGGGACCAAAGGCACAGTGTCAGAAAAGGAAGACCTGACCATGAGCCAGGGAGGGCAGCAAATGTAGATGATGGAAATTTGGCATAAGAAGCTGTTGAGACAATAGGATCAAGAAAAGTGAACATTTCTGCACAGGCGCTTTCCTTCTCAGTATCACTAACCTTATTCTTTTCTCTTAACCACTTGAAGTTACCTCAGCCCCTTCAATAAAGTCTTTCTTTAAATCATCCTTTCTCTTTTCAGACAATATTAACTTAGGACAATCCCACATGTGCATAAGGAGACTGCTAATCTTGAGTGTCTACAGTATATCAGTCACATCTATGAGTTTCCCGTATGCTAATTGTTTACTCTCAGCATTAAACCTGTAAAGGTGATGGTAATATTCTCATCAGAGATAAAACTTGTACCAATGTGAAAACTGAGGCTTTTAGAGGTTAGGTTTTTCCCAGAGTATGTGTATAGTACGTTTCAAGTTAGATATTTAAACCTAGTTCTGACCTTCCTTGTCTCAAGCATCTAATAATGTAATAAGAGAGCTAGTTATGCAGATAAATAACTTATAAAGCTATTTAATAAGTTTCTCAGTCATTAAAATGAGTAATGGCTCAGTATTGATTGTCATTGAAAGATGTTCCTCCCAAATTATTGAGTGAAACACATTATAGAACAGAGTGAAGACTTTGATCCCATTCATTTATTCATTGATTCAGCAAATACAGATTGAGTGCCTGCTTTGTGCTAGGCACTGTTCTAGGCATTTGCTCCTCTTTTTTATGGAGTTTATAATCCATTAATACTGAATGGAATGCTGAGTTTGAAATGGAATCTTAAGAGGCAGTTTGGGTCGCAGAAAGACTGGAGTGGGAAGCCACTGTCATAGGTAAATTCATCTGTCACAAGAGTGTAATTGTTGGAAGAGTTTTCCATGCTTTGTTACATTTCTGCATGTCTTGTGAGCTGAGGCACTGGCTGCTTTGTTCTGGACTATCTTTCCAACGATGTTTACATAGTTTCTCCCTCTGGGGCAGAGGGCAGACTTATTTATTGTCCAGCATAATGAAGACAATGTGTCCCTTTTATCAGGCAGGTTATTTGATTCAATATTTGGGTCCCCGCAGTTCAGAGCTTTCTGGCTGTGATTCAGATCCAATGCTTGCACATTGTAGCATCCAGACTGCTCCGCATTGCCCAGTGGGAATTGGGGGCTGAGGAGTAAAGTGTTAACCTGAAGCCCATACCGTTTGCTGTGCCATGAGTAGTAAAATCTTTGCTTCTGGCTTGAGAGTCTTTTTCTTCTGCCAGCTCCCATGAAATGGCAGGTAACTTGTCAGCTTGCAAGTAGGCCAGACTCTGCAGGCATGAGTTTATTTTTACTTTTGTTTGAGGGGGGTTGAGTTTCTTTAACTTACAGCTCTTATTTTCTGATGGCTTTCAGTTCCCATTTCTTAGAAGCGCATTGAATTGCTGAAAAGGTAGAGGGTGTTGACACTTGTTATTTCTAGAAGCTCATTTTATGGGATCTGTGTACGCACAACCATTTTGATCTCCAAAGTCAAGTTAAAAAATACTCAGGAGCTATCTACTTAACTATTGTGCTTCAGCGTGTGTTTTAGGTACAAATTTCGTAGATGAGCATTATTCTGGAACTCACTTTGTCTTCATTTGTCTTATGTGCCATCATTATTTTCTGTAGACAGAAATGGCAGAGCTGTTTTTTCAAAATCAGATTTTTGAAGTTTGGAAAAGTTTCTAGTACATTTATAAAAATATTTTAATGAATTGTTAATGTTGTTAATTTGAATAATACTTTATTTCTTAACTATGAATTGATTACTTCATAGAATTACCAAGCCTGCCATTGGCCAAAGAGAAAAGAATTTTTTTTATTTTTATTTTATTTTTTAATTTTTTTATTGATTTTTTCACAGAAAGGAAGAGAGAGGGATAGAGAGTTAGAAACATCGATGAGAGAGAATCATGGATCAGCTGCCTCTTGCACACCCCCTACTGGGGATGTGCCCGCAACCAAGGTACATGCCCTTGACCAGAATCGAACCTGGGACCTCTCAGTCCGCAGGCTGACGCTCTATCCACTGAGCCAAACCGGTTCCGGCGAGAAAAGAATTTTTTAAAAAGTTATCTATTTGCACCCAGATGGTGTGGTTCAGTGGTTGAGTGTCGACCTATGAACCAGAAGGTCACAGTTCAATTCTCTGCAGGACACGTGCCCAAGGTTTGGGATCAATGCCCAATGAATGATTCTCATTGATATTTCTATCGCTCTCTCCCTTCCTCTCTGAAATCAATAATTTTTTTTAAATTTGCTATTAATAATGTTTTTATAACTGAAAATTAGATTTGAAAAGTTAAAGTACAACCCTGTTCAGGAAAATACCTTACTGAATTTCTATCAATTGTTTTATTCTACAATAGTAAGTTTTGGAAATGTAGAGCATTCCCCACAAACAAAAAGAAATTTTTTAATCCATATGTTCATCCTCTACCTAGACATCTTGCCAGTTATAAGGAAGGAGAAAAAAAAAACAGTTTGGCTTCAAAGAAGATGCTGATCTTTATGTAGCATGGCGAGAAAACATAATAAAGAAATCTGTCCCTATGACAGTATACAGAAAGCATAGTCAAATTTAATTTTATCCGAGATTTCATCAGCCTGATTACTTAGCTAATTATCGCTCTTTGTCACATACTCAGCTTCCTTTCACTACAGTTTCTGAATAAACATGAAGCTTTTTGGTCCATCTTTGGTAAAGATGATTCATGTCTTAAAGGGAAACATATTTCTCTTTTTCAAAGAAGGAACATGTTCTATTTTTGTAGTGTTTTAACTGATGGACAGTTAGGTTGATTTTATTTTATTTTTTGCTGCCACATTTCATCATTGCAAAATGAGCTTTGAAATATGTTAACATTTCTCAAATTGAGATGTGTTTAAGTAGAGGTGGCAGCTAGCAAACGCTGTGCGCCACCCTATTTCAACTGAAACCCCGTCCTCCACCTCCAGGCCTCTCTCACCCCTTTCTCTGCTTCACTTTTCCATGTAGCACCTTCACCTTCAAGTGTATTGTTTATTATCTTTCATCCCTCACTAGAGGACAGGGGTCTTTTTCTGTTTTGTTTTACCACCGTATTCCTAGCTCCTACTATACTACTTGTACAGAGTAAGTACACTGAGTATTCAATGTATTTGTTGGATGAATGAGTGAATGAAGGGAACCTTGAGTGTTTACTGTGGTCCAGACATGGTGCTAAGTAAGCCCTATCACCCAATCCTTTAACTACAAGAAGTAGGTAGGTACTCTCATGAGGAAACTAGGGCACAGGATGGGGTTAATTTGCCCAATATCACTCAGTTTATAAATGGAAGAGTTGAAATTAGAGCTTGAATCTACTTACGCCAGATCCTAGGCTCTTAACTTCAGTGTTCTACTTTCCACAGCAATAAATTTTAGGATGTATTTAGTTCTTTCTTTCTTTTGAAACAGGAAGAAGAGAATTTATCCAAAGATTAAAACTTGAAGCAACCCTGAATGTGCATGATGGTTGTGTAAGTAATAGTTGTTTTCAACCATGAATGACTTTAAAACTGAGTGTTGAAATGTTTGATAAAATGCCCCAGCCTTGCACACTGAAAGGTTGCTGGTTCATGCAGAAAGCAGCCCGTTGATGTTACTCTCTCTCCTCCTTCCTCTCTCTCCAAAAATTAATTTTAAAATCTTTTTAAAAAAATTCCCCAGTTTTCCCTGAAGAGATTGTAACTGACCAATAAATTGGGAGAATAAAGTTTTACATTGAAGTGATTTTGAATTTAAAAAAGTATATGGTACGTGTTTTTTTTTTTTTTTTTTTAAATATATTTTATTGATTTTGTACAGAGAGGAAGGAGAGGAATAGAGAGTTAGAAACATCGATGAGAGAGAGTCATCGATCAGCTGCCTCTTGCACACCCCCTACCGGGGATATGCCCGCAACCAAGGTACATGCCCTTGACTGGAATCGAACCCGGGACCTTTCAGTCCCCAAGCCGACGCTCTACCCATTGAGCCAAACCAGTCCCGGCGGTACGTGTTTTTTAAAGTAGAGATGGTCCATGCTACTCTGACTATCCATTCCATTTTGACTAAAAGTGGAAGTCTAAGTAGTTTTTAAAAATTTAGATATAGTTTATATGTCATAAAATTGACCCACCTTAATGTGTAATCCAGGGTTTTTTTATGTTTTATATTTTTTATATTGTGTATCTATTTTATTGACTATTGGGGAGACATTGGTTAATAAAATTATATAAAATTCTCTAATACATTGTATTGTGTGTTCACCACCCCAAGTCAAGTCTCCTTCCATCACCATTTATCCCCTCTATAATTTAGTGGTTTTTAAAATATAATCATAATGTAGTACTGCCGTCATCACTATCTAATTCCAGTATATTTTCAGCATCTGAAATATAAGTTTGTGCCATTTATCAGTCATTCCCATGCCCTCCCCACCTAGCTGTTGGCCTTCACTAGTTTACTTTCTGTCTCTATAGATATGCCTCTTCTGGACTTTTTATGTAAGTAGAATAACATGTAAGGCTTTTCAGACTGGCTTCTTTCATTATCATTAACGTTTTCAGGGTTTGTCCATGTCACATTATGGGTAATATTGCTGAATAATATTTCATTGTGCAGATATTTTGTTATAAGCAAACAGTCACATTTTGTTTATAATATTTGGGTTGGTTTCTCTTTGGGTTCTTATGAATGATGCATCTATGGACTTTTGTGTACAAGTTTTTGTGTGACATGTTTTATTTTCTCTTGCATATAGACCTTGTTGTGGAATTAATGGGTACAGCATAATTCTGTGTCAGTTTTGAGGTGCTGCCAAACTTTTTCCCAAAGAGCTGTGCTATTTTGCATTCTTTCAGCCATGTAGAAGGCCTCCAGTTTCTTGACATCCTCACCAACTCTTATTTTCTGTGTGTGTGTGTGTTTGTTTTTAATTATTATAGCCACCTTATTAGGTGTGAAATATAATAGTAACTCATTGTGGTTTTAGTTTTCATGAAGATTTACACCTATGTTTTCTTCTGAGAGTTTCATTGTTTTGGCTATTACGTTTCAATATTTGATCATTTTCAGTCAGTTTTTATATATGGTGTGAAGTAGGAGTCTAAATTCATTCTTTTGCCTGTGTATATCCAGTTGTCCCAGCACATTTGTTGAAAAACTGTTCTTTCTCCATTGAGTAGTCCTAGACTCCTTGATAAAAATTACTTGACCATGAATGTAAGGGTTTATTTCTGACTATCCATTCCATTCGGTTGATGTGTGTTTATGGTTATGACACCACCACACAGCCTTGACCACTGCAGCTTTGTAGTAAGTTTTTTTAATTCCTGTTTAGGTGACCCAGTTTTATGTCTTTGGATATAAAATGAATTAGTTAAAATAATTTAAATAATAAAATTTAAGAGAGACAAACATTTAATTGTGAATTTTCAGAATATTGTGTTTGCTAAATAGAAGTCAACATGTACTTTCAGGTAGTAAATTGGTAAATACTATTTTCCGTACATACAACCTCATTAGTGATATAAATTTTGAACCATCAGTTAAGTAAAAGATTCACACTTGTTTTTATGTTCAATTTGCTGCAATCCCTTTTTTGCTTTCTTTTTAGGTTAATACAATCTGTTGGAATGAGACTGGAGAATATATTTTATCTGGCTCGGATGACACCAAGTTAGTAATTAGTAATCCTTACAGTAGAAAGGTAAGTAATTTTTAAAATCTACAATTTTATGGGAGTGAGAGAAAAAAAGAAATTATAATAATTACGGACTGTAATAGAATATTCTTATTTTGCTCACGTTTGTTATATAATTTATAAGTTATTACAGCCAGGTTTGCTAGTTTCCTTAGCAAAACATTAGGTTTCGTTCTGTTTTTTGATTCTAGAATATTTAAGCATGCTTCATGTTATCCAAGTGGATAACATTGCCAAAAGTGATATTATCTCAATAAACCACTCTTTGAAGGCCAGGGAGGCAATGTGATCTTTTTCCTTTCTGCTCAAGGAAAAATTTTTTCAGCCAAGCAGTATAAGAAACGGTATTTTATCAGTTTAAAAACAGTGGCTAGGTTCTAGTGGTATGTTTCTTCAGTTCAATAAGCTGGGCTAGGAACTAGGATTGCGTTCTGGTTTTACTGGCTCTTCCTCTGACTGCTTATATAGGAGTACGCAACCATTTTTATGTCAGTGAGAACATGGTAAATAGGCACCCTTTTTTAATATTATCAATCTTACAGGATCAGTACTTCATGTATTTCTTATTTTCCTTTAGTTAAGCTATTTAAATAAATGTTTGTTGTCCTTCAGCCTAAAAAGAAGTTCACATTGATGCTGTCCTTGATGGAAAAGATAGGTCATAATTTTATTTCAGAGTCAGCTTTGCTTAATTATACTGGCTTACCAGAGGGAAACTTGATGTTTTCAAGCTCTATTTCTCATACGTCTGTAATTACTAGGACTACTACCTTTTTCTTACAGTGGAGAAATTTCCTGACCATTAGAATTTCAGTGCTTATAATATACAAAGCGCTCATCTAGGTACCGACAAACTTTCTTTAAAAAATGCAGAGCTTTATTTTTTTTAAATTGTGATAATATGCATATAACATAAAATTAACCATTGTTAGGAGTTCAGTTCAGTGACATTATATACTTTCACCTCATTGTGATACCCCGTCCCCACCCAGCTGCAGAACTCAGACTCTGCCCGGAAACTGGAGCTCCTCGTTCCCCCTCCCGGCAGCCCTCCCACAGTCACCAGTCTGCTTTCTGTGTCTATGAATCTGATTACTCTAAGGCACATGTGTCAAACACAAGGCCCGCGGGCCAAATCCGTCCCGCCAGGCCTTGCAATGTGGCCCGCACCGCGCTGTCATCACTGCACTCCGCTGCGTTTCCATCACAATGACAGTTTATGACTGTTCAGTAAACCATTCGGCCCGCGATTTAGGCTGGATTTTAGATTTTGGCCCCTTCTCTGATTGAGTTCGACACCCTTACTAAGGACTGCATCTACTTCTAGGCACAATAGCTGGTGCTGCTGGCCCTAGTTTGATGTTAATGAACTTCACATGTGTTTGTGCAACATTTGCCCTGTTATGACTGGCTAATTTTACTCGGCATAATTTTCTCAAGGGTCACCCACATTACAGCTTGGGTCAGATTTTCTATCCTTTTTAAAGCTGAATAATAACCCATTGTGTGGATAGACCACGTTTTATTTACCCATTTATCTATCAGTGGACACTTGGGTTGCTTTTGCTTTTGTCTGTTGTAAATAATGCTGCTATGAATGTAAGTGTATAAATAACTCTGCAAATTCCTGCTTTCAATTATTTTGTGAAAATGTCCAATGGGCCCTAGCTGGTTTTGCTCAGTGGATAGAGCGTCAGCCTGCGGACTGAAGGGTCATGTGTTTGAATCTGATCAAGGGCACATGGTTTCAGGCTAGATCCCCATTTAGGGGCCGTGCAGGAAGCAGCCGATCAATGATTCTCTCTCATCATTGTTATTTCTGCCTCTCTCCCCCCTCTCCATTTCTCTCTAAAATCCATATATATATATATGTGTGTGTGTGTGTGTGTGTGTGTGTGTGTGTGTGTGTGTGTTAAAAAGCCCAATGGCATAATTTTTAGATCAGGTGCTTCTTTTTAAATTGCTTTTTAAAAATGATATTTGTTTTATGCATGGTTCCTAGTAGATTGTATAAGTAATAGAGGTCCAGTGCACAAAATTCATGGCAGGGGGAGTATCCCTCAGCCCAGCCTGCACCCTCTCCAATCTGGGATATCCCTCTCACAATCCAGGACTGCTGGCTCCCAACTGCTTGCCTTTCTACCTTCTTGACTGCCCCTAACCGCCAGCATGATCACCCCCTAACCACTCCCCTTGCAGCCTGATTGATGCCTAACTGCTCCCCTACCAGCCAGATTGCCCCTAACTGTCCTCCCCTGCAGGCCTGGTCACCCCTAACTGCCCTCCCCTGCAGGCCTGGTGGTCCCCAACTGCCCTCCCCTGCTGGCTATCTTGTGGCGGCCATCTTGTATCCACATGGGGGCAGCCCTCTTGTGTGTTGGAGTGATGGTCAATTTGCATATTACCCTTTTATTAGATAATATTTGAAAAGCAATTGCTCATTACCCACCCTCATTTCCAATTTGATGAATGACTAATCAGATAATACTTTCAGAGATTTTAGGTATAAGAAGACTATCTTTGTCACATAGTGGTTTTAATAGTTTCAAATTTTTATATCATACAAATATTTTTATTTTTATTGTAAAAAAACTAATGATTGATTACATAGGAAAATTGTTTTCTTTTTAATCCTGAGTTAAATCTTTTCTTATAGTTTCACTCTATTTTTAGATCCTGTGAATTCATGGGAAGATTAATTAATACTAAAGAAAGTTTCAAAACACTACCCATAGAGTTAAGAGATCAGAGGTGTTTCTTATTAATGGTATATCTTAATCATTTATATTAATAAAAGGGTAATATGCTAATTAGAGCAGACATCTTCCGGACATCCTTCCAGACAAAGCTGCAATGGCTGCTGCTGTGAGGACCGGGGCTGAGGCTAAGGCAAGCTGGGGTAGCTGACAGTAGGGCGTTGCCTTCCCCTGATCCGCCAGGTCGCCTCCTGCAGAGGAAGGCCAGACTGTGGCTTAGGCCCACTCCCCCTGGGACATGTCCTGAGGGCTCCTGGACATTGAGGGGGGCAGGCCGGCCTGAGGGACCCCCTTCCAGTGCACGAGTTTTTGTGCACCAGGCCTCTAGTATATATAATAAGTCTCAAATATATTAAAAAGAGAATGTTTTGTTTTTCAAAAATTATGGGCTAATTTATTTGGACCAATCCTCCCACTGAAGACAATGAAAAAAATGCTTGATTAAATAGTCCTAAAAATAACAAATAACTTTTAAAATAGTCCTAACAGATAACTGCATGGATAGTGAGGCATTCAGTCCAAAATGATTGTCAAAATTCTTAACACCTCAGAGGGAAAAAAGAAAATATGAATGATTTTGATTGCTTTTTTTCCTAATTATAATATTTCAAACCAAATGGTAATTTTCATTGAGATAAAAATGTTAATGAGAGTTTATTCCTGGCTCTGCTTATGTTAAATATGAATTTTTATTTCTAGGAAGTAATAAATTGCCAAGAATTACCTTCTTTGTATGTTTCAGGTTTTGACGACAATTCGTTCAGGACACCGAGCAAATATCTTCAGTGCAAAGTTCTTACCATGCACAAATGATAAGCAGATTGTCTCCTGCTCTGGAGATGGAGTAATATATTACACAAATGTTGAGCAAGATGCAGAAACTAACAGACAATGCCAATTTACGTGCCATTATGGAACTACCTATGAGGTGCAGTATTATTATGATTATACATGTGATACATATGTGTATGTTTTTATGTAAGTGTATGTATATAGTACATATGTGTAGATTTATGTATGTACACTCCTTCATGAATTTGTAGGCAAAGATAGTATTGATAGCATATCTAGATTTCAGTAAAGCATTTGAGAGCATGGGTCTTGATATGCTTGGGAATAAAGTTAAGAAATAAGCTGTGAGTAATAGTAATTATGTGAGCAACCATACTCTTGGCAAGCAGGTGTCAGCCTTTAAAAGATGCTTCTGTATTGTGCTTCACTTCTTAAACTATCTCTGTCTTGCATAAAGTCTTTATGTCAGTACTATAATACTGGTAATGTTTTAAATACAATAGCTTTGTAATATTTTTTGAAAGCAGCAAATATGAGGCCTCCAGCTTTGTTTTTCTTCGTCCAGATTGTGTTGGCTATTTGTGTCTTTTGAGTTTCATATGAATTTTAAGATTTTTTTTTTTTGGTTCTGTTAAAAAAAAAAAAATACCACAGGGTTAAATCTAGATCACCTTGAGTAGTATGGGCATTTAAACAATATTAAGTCTTTCAATTCATGAACATAGATGTCTTTTCATTTGTGTGTGTCTTCTTTGATTTCTTTCAACAGTGTCTTATAGTTTTTTGTATATAAGACTTTCACCTCCTTGAATAAGTTTATTCCCAAGTATTTTATTCTTTTTGCTTGTAATATAATGAGGTTGTTTTCTTAATTTCATTTCCAGATTGTTTATTGTTAGTGCTTTAAAGAAACCCAACTGATTTTTTTGTTGACTTGTTAACCTGCAACTTTGCTGTATTCATTTATTAGTTTTAATGGTTTTTTTTTTTTGTATGGAATCTTTAGAATAGTGTACATATAAAACCATGTCATCTTCAATCGGAGATAGTTTTACTTCTTTTTCAGTTTCGATTACTTTTATTTCTTTTTTCTTGCTTTAGCTAGAATTTTCAATAATGTATTGAATAGAAGTAATGAGAGTAGACATTCATGTCTCGTCCCAGATCTGAAAGGGAAAGCTTTCAGTTTTTCACTATCCTATATAATAAAAGGCTAATATGCAAATTGTCCCCTTGACCAGGAGTTTGACTGGGAGTTCGACCAGGGGGCAGGGCCAGCTGGCCAACCTCCTGCATCCTCTCCCCTCAGCCATCCAGGCCTTATCGCCCCAATTGGGGCAGGCTGGCTGGACCCTGCCGATGCACGAATTCATGCACCGGGCTTCTAGTTGAATATAATGTTAGCCATGAGCTTCTCATATATGGTGTTTATGTTGAGGTAATTTCCTCCCTTTCCTAACTTGTTGAGTGTCATAATCAAGAAATTTTGTCAAAAATTTTGAGACGCCAATTTAAATGCTTTAATCAATTCAGCATCTTATAGTTTTTTTAAACATTATCATAGAAGAAAATTAGAATGTGTTTATAATATAATTACAAATTTATATCCAGAACTCATAAAAATTAGTCTTTGAATAGCTTGAACAAGTTTCCTAGGGTAAAAATATTTCTTGTCAAAGTTGTTAGAAGTTTATAATTTTAAACAACCACCTATCTGCAGGAACATTCATTTCAAACTTCAAAGTAATGAGTCATATTAATTTAACTATTACTTCTTGTATACTTCTATATGTATTTTACTGTTTCGACATAGTTGCTTTTGCTTTAATCATTTTATAAAACAGTAGCAATGCTTCTCAAAGCCACCTGTTTAAGTGTTCAATAAGAATACCTGTGATTTTGCTCTCATCTTCAGATTATGACTGTACCTAATGACCCGCATACTTTCCTCTCTTGTGGTGAAGACGGAACTGTTAGGTGGTTTGATACGCGCATCAAAACTAGCTGCACAAAAGAAGATTGCAAAGATGTAAGAATTAAATTCTTGTATAAATGATGCAAAATATATAAGATTATAATTAAAATTGAAATAGTAAGCCGTGGCCTATGTTTCTTGGTGGTTAGAGCATCGGCCTACACACTATAGGGTTGTGGGTTTGATTCCTGTTCAAGGGCATGTACCTGCGGGTTGGGCACATGCGTAAGGCAACCAATCTATGTCTCTCTCACATTGATGTTTCCATCCCTTCCTCCCTCTCCAGAAAATCAAAGTTAAAAATATCCTTAGGTAAGGATTAAAAAAAAAAATTGAATAGTACCAATAAATTATCTCTGGATTATTGAGATTATGGGTCAGTTGTTTTGAAAAAATCTTAAATAGCATATATTTTATAATTAACATTTTTTTACATTAAAATGTTAATAGTGAAGTTAAGGAAGTTGTATTTTTATTGTACATTTTAAATTATATATACATGAGAACTGTTCAGTATATACTTTAGTATTATAAAACTAGAGCATTTATCAATATAGCCCACTTATGGAGATAATTTTGGCTAACCAATAGCCACAATGAAAGTGTATGGTAATTTAGTGTCTTCTCTTTGTTTTTACCCTAGCTTTTAAACCAACAATTATATGTTTGGGTTTTTTTTTTTTTTTTTTAAGTAACAAGATACCATTCTATCAATGTGTTCATTCAGATTTAGCACACTTCTCTATAGGCATAGTTTCACTATCAATTTTGTATTTTTAACACTATTGTAAACTTGAAAAAGGCCTGAGAAATCATGTAATGGCCCCAGACAGCTAACCCCAAATGTTATTTATAAACAGTGGCTTTTTTCTCAGATAATTTTGAAGTACCAAATGAAATAAGAAAGTATTACTAAATATATTTTTACTGGAAGTCTCCACCCCCCTCAAAGAAGAATTACTAGTGACGAGGTTAAATGCTTGCTACTTAAACCAGTTACTATTATTGAAATTCTTGATGTGGAGGAGGGGGAGAGATTATTTTCTACATTGAAACAGAAAAAAATAGAAATTAAGAAATTTTAAATGTATGATTTTTAAGTCTGTTTTTATGTTACATATATGTACACACACACAAAACTAGGAAAGCATTGAACTAATATATGAAAGGCAGAATAAGTTTAAAATATCAGATAGTTTACTAGGGTATTTGATATTCCTATTTCTCAGTAAATGGTAGATATTAAAATTTGTTATGTCAAATTCTTTTAAGACATATTTTAGTGTGCACATAGTAAGATTTAGTTGTGCTTTTATAACCAAAAATCCGGTAAAAATAAAGATGAAAGAAAAGCTAATAAGTGAAAACATTGTTAAAATTTTCCTTAATAAAACATTTTATTTCTTTATATATTCAATATAAAAATGAATAGACGCCAAAGTATGAAAAAAAACAAAACAAAAACTGGCTCCTAAAGTAATCTTTAACTACTAAAACAGAATTATAGAAGGCATTTGGTAAACAAATTTGGTATAATAAGAATAAAGTTCTGAGGTCAATACCACTATATAATAAAGAGGTAATATCCAAATTGACCCTCACACCCTCATACAAGATGGCTGCCCCCATATAGTCAAAGATGTCCACCACAAGATGGCCAGCATGGGAGGGTAGTTGTGGGTGATCAGGCCAGCAGAGAAAGGTAGTTAGGGGTGACTAGGCCAGCAGGGGCGGGCAGTTAGTAGGGACAAGGCCTGCAGGGGAGGACATTTGGGGGTGACCAGGCTGATGGGGAGAGCAGTTAGGGGTGGCCAGGCTGGCTGGGGAGGGCAGTTGGGAGTGACCAGGCCTGCAGGGGAGGATAGTTAGGGGTGACCAGGCTGGTGGGGGAGGGGAACAGGCCTGCAGGGGAGGACAATTGGGGGGGGGGGGATCAGGCCTGCAGTGGAGGGCAGTTGGGGGCAATCAGGCAAGCAGGGAAGTAGTTAGGCATCGATCAGGCTGGCAGCAGAGTGGTTAGGGGGTGATCAGGCTGGCAGGCAGGCGATCACTTGGGAGCCAGCAGTCCCGGATTGTGAGAGGGATGTCTGACTGCAGGACATCTAGGGATCAGAACTAAACCTGCAGTTGGACATTCCTTAAGGGGTCCCAGATTGAAGAGGTGCAGGCTGGGCTGAGGGACACCCTCCCCAGTACACAAATTTTGTGCACCAGGCCTCTAGTTAAATAAATAAAACATAAGGTGAATATATTTTAAATACACAGCTGAACTGAGAAGAGTGAGGAGCTTGGATTACAGACAAAATAGTATAAAATTAACAGAACACCTTTAGGATATGTGTTCCGGGTCATAACTCTTACATTTTCTAATGCTTATGGAGGGTAAATGGTAACATTATAGTAAAATTTGTCTTTTATAGGCTGTGTGTGTGTGTGTGTGTGTGTGTGTGTATATGAGAGAGAGAGAGAGAGAGAGAGAGAGAGAGAGAGAGAGAGAGAGAGAGAGAGATTATACTTATATTTAACCTGATAAGGAGAAAGATTTTATAAGTTGAGAAAAGTTTAAAAGTTTAAAATCAATTAATAATACTTTTGTTAGCCGGGACCAGTTTGGCTCAATGGATAGAGCATCGGCTTGGGGACTGAAGGGTCCCAGGTTCGATTCCGGTCAAGGGCATGTACCTTGGTTGTGGGCATATCCCCAGTGGGGGTTGTGCAAGAGGCAGCTGATCGATGACTCTCTCTCATCGATGTTTCTATCTCTCTCCCTTCCTCTCTGTATAAAATCAATAAAATATATTTAAAAAAATACTTTTGTTATATTTTAGTAGTAAAAGAACTAAAATATTATAAGTACCATATAAAATAATTAGTACTAATCAGACAAAGGTAGATTATACCTCCATCTTTACTGTCCAATGGACCAAAAACAGAGGCATTTCTAATGTGGTTAACAACTTATTGATACATTATATATGTGAATGTTTTACATTCCTAAAGATGTTCATTAGTCATAAGCATAAGGATATTTAGGGGGCATTTCTGAGAAATAATTCAATTTGTATTATATCATTATCTGAAGTGCAGCTAGTTTTGAGAAAGGATTTAAATCATGATTAATGATTAGTTTCTTGAATTATTAGCAGCTCTTTTGTAGCTGCTGTTGATTTAGCTGCTGTTTGAGTCTTATATCTGGGAACAATTTTTATTTCTTTCCTCTTTAGAATGTATTTTGAATTACTCAGATGTTGGTTGATTTTAAATTGCTACTTTAATTAAATGTAGTTTTCCACATATGTTTTCTTATTTTGTTTGGTCCATAAGGAAAGCATAAAATTTATATTAGAAGTCAGTTTTGGAATTGTATAACAAACTATAAAGAAAACAGAGTTTTTCTTAGAGTGGTAAACTGCTGAGGAGGAATATTGACTGCATGTATTTATCTTCCTTTCACATAAGCTGAATGTTTTAGAAACTTACTGATAGAAAGAAATCTGAAAAATGAAAGGAAACTGCATTTTCCCCCTTTCAATGTCATACTTATTGAATTAGGATTTCTGAGAAAGATTGTTTTCTTCTAATTGAAGAAAACCTTTTTCAATATACCGTGTTTCCCGAAAATAAAACATCCTCCGAAAATAAGACCTACTTACAGGTTTCCTTCTGAGTGAAATATAAGGCATCCCCCCGAAAATAAGGCCCCCCTAGGCTCTGTCTCAGAATGCTATTGCTAAACATGAGAGATTTGGTCCACTGATTCTGAAAAAAATGGAGTTACAAGAAATTCACCAGGAAATTCAGGAATTGGATTGTTATGATGATGTTCAAGAAGATGATGACATGATTGTCATTGAATAAATGAGTAAATTCTTGATACTGTAGGATTCACAGTTTGTCTGGTTTGTGTTGACAACTACCATACTACCATACCGTATACAGGTAATAAATTTTCTTTATTTTCATTTAACAATAAATGTGTACCGTATTCTTCTTCATGGAAAAATAAGACATCCCCTGAAAATAAGACCTAGCGCATCTTTGGGAGCAAAAATTAATATATGACACTGTCTTATTTTCGGAGAAACAGGGTAGTATCATCTCTACTGTAAGCTCTATGTAACTGCTGCTATTTTGTCTTTTGTAGGATATTCTAATTAACTGCCGACGTGCTGCTACTTCTGTAGCGATCTGCCCGCCAATACCATATTATCTTGCTGTGGGTTGTTCTGATAGCTCGGTTCGAATATATGACCGGAGAATGCTGGGCACAAGAGCTACAGGTACAAAGATATATATTAATGCAGATACAAGATTCTATCAGTTCAGAAAATAAATATGACACTTAAAATTTTTTTATTACAATTTAGTATGTAGAATGTGTTTAAATAATATGTATTATAAAAACAGCCTTTTACTAAGTTTTTATGATTCTGTTGAGGTGGTACTTTCGCAGTTTTTATCTTTAAAAAGTTGTAGCGCTTGATGTATAGTTGTCCTTTACTATCTCCAGGGATGGTTCCAGGAGCCTTGGGGTACCCAATTCCCCAGATGTCCAAGTCCTTTATAAAATGGCTTAGAAAAGTGCATATGTTCAGCCCTCCACTGGTGGAAAGTACCGTTTTCCTTCAGGGGTGGTTGAATCTGTAGGTTTGAAACCTGCAAATAACAAGAGCCAACTATATTAATTTCCTAGGGCTGTATACTAGGTGGCTTAAAATAATAAATTTATTGTCTCATAATTCAGAGGCTAAAGTAAGGATTTTGCAGGGTCGTTTTAATGTGGAGGTTCTCAGAGAAAATCTATTACATGCTTCTCTTCTTTTTTTATTTTAAAGTTTTAAAATTGATTTTAGAGAGAAAGAGGAAGGGGGTGGGAGGAAGAAGGGAGGAAGAAGGAAAGGAAGATTGATTTGTTCCACTCATTTATGCATTCATTTGTTGATTTCTGTATGTGCCCTGACAGGGATTGAACCTGCAACTTTGGCGTATGGGGGCGATTCTCTAACCAGCTGAGCTCCCCAGGCAGGGCTCTCCTTGCTTCCTTGTAGTTGCCACTGGCAATCTTTAACATTCCTTGGCTTTTAAGTGCATTGCTTCAATCTCTGTTTCCATATTTACCTGCCTTCTGCCCTGGGTATGTCTTTGTATTTCTCTTTACTGAGAACATCGGTCATACTGGGCTTAGTATCCTAAGCCAGTATGACCTCATTGTACCAAATAGGGTCATTCTGAGGTTCTAGTGGACATGAATTTGTGTGTGTGTGGAGTGGGGACACTATTCAACACACAACACTTGGTTTTCCTAATTTCTCTTTGCCATTTTTTAAATTCAGAGGTTAACGGTAAGATGATGGAGAGGAAAGAACAGTAACTTGTGCATTAATGTACAGCTTATGTTTTTGCCTGCTTAGCAGATTTGAAGTGCTGTTATCAGTGATGCTACAGCACTGAACTTGAATCTGCCTTCAACTCCTCATCCATTATGGGATCAAACCACTTCTGAAATTCCCAATTCAAAGCCAGCCTCCATTAGTATTTCCTCAGTAAAGAAAGCCAGGAATACTTAAACACTCACATACCCAAATATCAAATATATATTCACATAAATTATATTGCTAAAAATAAAAGTGGACGTGGCCAGAAATAAATGCAGTGTCAATCTCATTGTCAATTTATGTCATTAAAAATGGTTATTGAAATGGGAAGGCGAGAGGAAATTATTTTTTTCTCAACTGATTGAGGAGTCTTTGTCTATTTGAATATGCACATTTAGGGAAATAGTATTAAATACAGAATTACAGGCTTCATTATTGTTTCTCAACAGATGGGACCCAGGTGACATTGTTTCTCAACAGATGAGACCCAGGTGTAAGACCTCATTGTGCAGAATTGTTCAACTTGGTGTATAATTTAGATTCTTAGAATTGAGCATTCCTGAGTCCTCCAGGAGACAAAGTGCTCATTTATCCTCTCTGTCATATTGCATTGTATTAATGACTACTACAAAGAATTAAAACTGGCATAGTATTGCCACTCTGTAGTCTTAGAAGGAAAAAATTTCACGGCAGTCAAATTTTTAAAAAACATGAAGTAGAAGGTAAATCAGTTTAAAAGGACACTGCACTTTTTTATCTAGTATACTAATAAATATAAGCTTTCCTATCCTATCTAATAAAGAGGGGATATGATAATTGATCCTCACAACATTGCAAAGATGGCAGCGCCCACAAATAATAAGGAGGGAATATGCTAATTGACTCTCCTTCCCTTAAAAATGGCGATGCCCACAGTCAGTAGGGAAGGAATATGCTAATTGACTTCCATACCCGCAAAGATGGCAGCGCCCAGCCCCCTCAGCCCTGCCTCTGAAGTCCCCCAGTCCTCTCAGCTCCCGATCCACCCAGGGCCTGCCCGAGGCACAGGCAAGCCTCAGATGTCAGCTGCCCAGCCACACAGGGCTGGCCTGTGATGCAGGCAAGTCTTGGTTGGTGGCTGCTCAGCTGCCCAGTGCTGCCCAAGGCTCAGGTAACCAGGGCCGGCTGAGGCTTGCACTGCTGGCAGTGTCAGCAGCAGAGGTGTGATGGGGCGTCGCCTTCCCCAGATCACCAGATTGTCTCCCGCCCCTAAGGGCTCCCAGACTGTGAGAGGGGGCAGGCCGGACTGAGGGATCCCCCCTCCAGGGCATGAATTTTCATGCACCGAGCCTCTAGTTTATATTACAAAAAGTATATTAATTTGGGGAGAATTTTTTAGAAGATGATTTAGTGTGACTATAATCATAAATTATTTAATTGGTTAAATCATATTTCCAATAAAATATGTAATCTGGCATTCCAGATGATTCTGAATTTTTTTAAAGGTACGTTTCCTTTGTATTGTATTCTTTTTCATTTTGTTATAAAATTTGGTTATTGAAAAAAGAGCCTCTTCTTCTAGAAATAGAATGATACCTTTGATTTCTGTTACTATACATTAAATTATGTATCTCCTTGTGCAGATTAACTTTTTAAAATGTTTTTCTTCAAAAACATGAATTTTAAACACCTTCCTGTTTTCTTATTCTAGGGAATTATGCAGGCCGGGGGACTGCTGGAATGGTTGCCCGTTTTCTCCCTTCTCATCTTAACAACAAGTCCTGCAGGGTGACGTCTCTGTGCTACAGTGAAGACGGTCAGGAGATTCTCGTTAGCTACTCTTCAGATTATATCTACCTTTTTGACCCCAAAGATGACACCGCACGAGAACTTCGAACTCCTTCTGCAGAAGAGAGAAGGGAAGAGGTAAGTTTACTCAAAACCATCTTCTTTATTTTACTCAGAAAATACTAATTCAGTGACTTCTGGAGCCTGAAGGGCTTTAAAAAATAGAGCCAATTTTCAAGGCACTTATAGTCTAGGAAACAAAGACACAAAACATAGATGAAAGAACAGAAGCTAATAATTAAGGAAAGGCTCTGCAGCAGTGGTTCTCAATCTTTTTAATGCTGTGACCCTTTAATATTGTTCCTCATGTTGTGGTGACCCCCAGCCATAAAATTATTTTCATTGCTATTTCACAACTGTAATTTTGCTACTGTTAATGAATCGTAATGTAAATATCTGTATTTTCCGATGGTCTTAGGTGACCCTGCTAGTGGTTCTCAACAAGAATTGCTGCTCTCATGACCCACTGGTTGAGAATCGCTGCTGTAGAGCCTAAGGCCATCAGAAAACACAAATATTTACATTATGATTCATAACAGTAGCAAAATTACAGTTATGAAGTAGCCACGAAAATAATTTTATGATTGAGTGTTACCACAACATGAGGAATTGTATTAAAAGGTCGCGACATTAAAAAGGTTGAGAACCACTGCTCTACAGAGAAGAATTATAAAATATTTTTAAAGAGAAAATATTTAATAACAAAATGCTTTGCTAACTATGAGGTTGCACAATAGCAGCAAGAAATAGCCAAAAGTCTAACAGTTACAGAAAAGGTAGTTAAAATAAAAAAATGTGATGTACAGATTTCCAGGAGACTAAATATTTATGTTCACACACTAATTGGAATTTTACCTTTTACCATTTACTATTCATATGGGGCAAGCAGTTCTTCTGTTCCAAAGACTGCCTTGCCTCTCTTTCACACTTATAACCTACTTAGAGGCCCGGTAAACAACATTCATGCACTGGGGGAGGGGGTGTCCCTCAGCCCGGCCTGTGCCCTCTTGCCATCTGGGACCTCTTGGGGATTGTCTGCCTGCTGGCTTAGGCCTGCAGGGAGTTGGCCTAAGCTGGCAGTCGGACATCCCCCAAGGGGTCCTTAGCACTGCCATTGAGATGGGAGAGGCTCCTACCACCACCACTGCCCTTGCCAGCTGTGAGCCCAGCTTCTGGCTGAGCGGTGCTCCCCTGTGGGAGCGCACTGACCACCAGGGGGCAGCTCCTGCATTGAGTGTCTGCCGCTGGTGGTCAGTGCATTTTTATATATATACTAGAGGCCCGGTGCATGAAATTCGTGCACAGTTGAAGGGGGGAGTGTACCTCAGCCCAGCCTGCACCCTCTCCAATCTGGAACCCCTCAAGGTATGTCCGACCCCAGTGGAATCGGGCCTAAACGGGTGGTCAGACACCCTTCTCACAGTCCAGGACTGTTGGCTCCCAACTGCTCACCTGCCTGCCTTCCTGACTGCCCCTAACTGCTTCTGCCTGCCAGCCTGATCACCCCCTAACTACTCCCATGCCAGCCTGATTGATGTATAATTACTCCCCTGCCAGCCTGTTTGCCCCCAACTTTCCTCCTCTGCCAGCCTTATCACCCCTAACTGCCCTCCCCTGCAGGGTTGATCACCTCCAACTGCCCTCTCTTGCAGGCCTGGTGCCTCCCAGCTGCCTTCCCCTGCTGGCCTGATCACCCACAACTGCCCTCTCTTACAGGCCATCTTGTGGTGGCCATCTCATGTCCACAGGGGGCAGGATCTTTGACCACATGGGGGCAGCCATCTTGTGTGTTGGAGTGATGGTCAATCTGCATATTACTCCTTTATTAGATAGGATTCTTTTGTTTTCAGTTGTTTCTCATTTCTCATTTTCCTTTATTATTATTATTATTTCTTTTTATTGTCTTTTCTCTCTTTTCCTTTTCCTCTAATTTTTAAACTGAATTTATTGGGGTGATGCCTGCCTCACTTCATCATTGAACTGCTGCATTGAATACAATCTCTCATTTTTTCCTAGTCCCCATAGTTTTTCTTTAACATATACATCCCAAATCTGTAGCACTACTCACCACCCTGGCTACCACTGCTACTTGGTGCAAGGTGTCAGCATCTCTCTCCTCTGTTGTTATGGGGTTTCTAACCAGTTCCCCTGCCACACTTCCCATAATCTTCTCATCAGGTCATGTTGCTCTTCTGATCAGCTCTTCAAGCGGCTCCCACTTCTTTTAGAGCCAGACTGAGGTCTTTAGTAGTGTAGTTTCAAGTACCGTATTTTTCAGACCATAAGACGCACCAGACCATAAGACGCACCAGTTTTTAGAGAAGAGAAATGAAGAAAAAAAGATTCTGAAACAAATAGTGTCCTAAAATATTTTATGTGCATTAAAACCCAACATCACAGTCATAAACACATGTAATCAACCCTGTAAAGTAAACAGCAGCGTTTAGAACCATTTTAGAGCCGGGCAAGCACACAGAGACCACACAGAGCCGGGCAAGTAAAAAAACTTTTTTTTTAAAGTATATGTGTAGGCTATATTTGGACCATAAGACGCAGGGACTTTTTCCCCCCACTTCTGGGGGGAAAAAAGTGTGTCTTATGGTCCGAAAAATACGGTAGTTTCAAGGGCATGTATGGGGGGGGGGGGTAGACAATGGAAAAATATGTACACATATAATACCTTAATAAAAAATCAAGTAAAAAAATAAAAAAAGACCTATATCATCTGTTCTCATACTCCCCTGCTCTCTCTGCTTCTCTGCTCTAGCACATCTGCTCACTCGGGCAGCTAAGCAGGCCTCTACCTGAGGGCCCTTGGCTTCCTCTACAATATTTCCTTTGTGTCTCTCTCTCTTCAGTCTACGTGCGTCCTCAGTACAGAAGTAGGGGGAGGGAGAGAAGCTATTAGATTGGAAGTGTGCTTTAGAGGTGAGCAAACAAGTGTCCTTCTCACCTTTTAGTTACGGCAGCCTCCGGTGAAGCGCTTGAGGCTTCGTGGTGACTGGTCAGATACGGGACCCCGAGCCAGGCCGGAGAGTGAACGAGAGCGAGATGGTAACTATACTTTGGTCAGCTTTTTTCTTTTTCTATGGTATTTTAAAATGAGCATTTTACCAGTTTCCATTGTTAGAAGTGATATTGCAGCAAGCGTTCTGGTACATCTCTTAGCACACCCGTGCAAGTGGGTCGCAGCTAAATTTTGCAGTAGAAATATATAAAACTCTGTAAATAAATAAGTGGGATGGCAGGGCCACTGGATTAGTGCCCAAAAAGCGCTTCTTTACATTCCTACTGAAAGTGTAAGAATGCTCGTGCCTCATAAAACATCAGGTGTCATCAAACTTCTTAATTTTTGCCTTTCTCTCAGATATAAATGGAATGAGAACCCTCAGTTTCCAACCAGAGAATTTTATAATAGCACATACATTTTTTTACCCTTCTCTCAGATGCCTTTGACAAGTGTGAGAAACTACCTCAGAAGCTTTAAGATGGCATTTTAAAATATAATTAATTTTAATAAGTGGGACTTTAACGAAAATGTTACTCTAATGACTTCTGAAATCTTTCAAGATCAAAGGCATATTTCCCAGTATATTATCTTTTGTATTATTTTATATCTAAATAGCTATATAATATAAAGGCAATGAAGTATACAATAAATTCTATTTTCACAGAAAATTAAAGAACAAATGATTTTCATTTTTAATTATATGATTGTAGAATAGAAATGAATTGTCAGTGTTGATGTCATACTTAATTTTAAAATGCTCAAGAAAACTTGTGTATTTGAAGGAGGAAAAGCAGGGAGGGAAGAGACGAAACACCTCTAGTTTCAGTTAATTTCAAGTATGTGGAATTTGCTTACAGTAAATGATGAAAACAAATTCAGTTTAAGAAAATTTAAGTGAGAGTGCAAACTTTTCTTTTAATCTGAATAGTGTACAATGCACAAGCCCTTCTTAGCTGTGCACTCTTGGAACTAAAGAGGTGGGTTGGGTAGCGGTGAGAAGACCCTAAGACTAGGCAAAGATGTAGAAGCTCAGTCCTATTCTTGAGAAACTCAAATACACATGGAGAGCCACTCATTTAAACTTGTACTGTGAAATGTGATGTGGCTCTTGTGGATCTGTGTACATTCATAGAATTATTTGGGCAATTTGATTTTTTTAAGTTATGTTCATTTTTAAGGCCCTGAAATCTGGGTTTTTGCATTAATGAAAGGTGCTGACTTATTACTAATTCACTGATATGACCTGTGTTTTCATAGGAGAGCAAAGTCCCAATGTGTCATTGATGCAGAGAATGTCTGACATGCTATCAAGGTGGTTTGAAGAAGCAAGTGAGGTTGCACAAAGTAATAGAGGACGAGGAAGATCTCGACCCACAGGTAAGAGCTTTTATTAATTACATCAGAAAGCTGGTAAAAACTACAGAGTGGGGTTTATTTTTGCCATCTGATTTCCACCAAATTTTAGATCTACAATAACAGAAGGTTCTTACTGTTGTGTGAAGCAGGGGAGGGAGAGGGCATTAGGTACAACTGGTCCCTTCAGGTTCCACTAGTTCTAGCCCTTATTTTTTGCTTTTCTCAAAAAAAAGTAAGAGCAGCTGATAGTCCCCATTTAAGATCTTTTTTTTTTTTAGAGTAGAACTATATAAAACTCTGTAAATAAATATGTTTTATATAATTGAATAGTTTCTACTTTTGGTTACATATATATTGGTTATTAATTACTTTTTTGGTGTTAGCTGACCAGTTTTCATACCTTTGTTCACTACTTTCCAGCTTTGTGGTCTTTGTCAAGTTATTTATCTCTCTCAAAAGTGGGCATATAAAAGTTAACTCCTAAACATTTTAAATCCCCAAATTAAAGATTTGTATTGAACTTTATCTGTAAGTGGATTTTGTTAAATCATGCAGATCAATTAACTTTTAAAAAAATTCCTTGGGCCCTAGCTGGTTTGGCTCAATGGATAGAGCATGGGCCCATGGACTGAAGGGTTCCAAGTTCACTTTTGGTCAAGGGCACATGCCTGGGTTGTGGGCTTGATCCCCAGTAGTGGGTGTGCAGGAAGCACCCAATCAGTGATTCTCTCTTATTAATGTTTCTAATTTTCTCTTCCATTTCCTTCCTCTCTGAAATCAATAAAAATACATTTTAAAAAAATTCATTGTACTGTGGATTTGCTGAAGAGTTACTAAATTTGTGCTTAAATTTAAGAAATATTTAAATCATGGTAATTAGAAAAAACAACATTGTGTGGTAGTTGTATCTTGCAAAGCATGAACTTGGTTTGTCCACTCCATTTTTAATAAAATCTAGATTTAAAGGAAAATTTTTAAATATTTATTGAGTATTAATTATTCCTTTGCAGATAGCAGGAAGCCTAACATAGCACATAATGGACACTTACGCCCTTTAAAATAATGCCTTTATCATGTTAGTTTAGTGGTTAAAACATGGCTAGTGAAATATTAAGTACAGGCGACAGTTTGAAGGAAAAATAAAGAACTTAATCCTATTCTGGCCTATTTGTTTTATTCTTGCTAATAAATTTTCTTTTTGCTAATAAAATTTTTTATTAAATATCTTAAATATTTTACCAAGGACTTGATGTTATAGAATGGAAATATCTCAGTATAAATCCATTATTCTATTATACAACTATTGCATCGGAATCATCACCTTATTTATTTACTTATTTATAATATACTTTTATTGTTGACAGTATTACAGATATCTCCTATTTTCTCCCTTCCCCCCTTCCTTCCAGCCCCTACTTTCTCCTTCAGATCTTTACTACCCTACTGCCCATGTCCATGTTTTATGCGTATAAGTATATAAATTCTTCAGTTTATCTCTTCTCATCTCCCCAACCCCATATCGAGGTATGTCAGTCTGTTCCATGCCTCCCTGCCTTGGGTCTTATTTTGTTGGTCAATTCATTTTGTTCATTAGATTCTACAAGGAATCATCATCTTTAAATTTGAGGAACTAGGCAGTGTTTCTAGGCATCTCACAAGTTATTTACTAGTAGCTTTGTCTAAATGAAGCTGCCATATGGAGCATTTTGCTTAAAAGAATGATTATTTTTAATAAGAATGTGCTATAGATAGATGTTTACCTCTGTTGACTAGCCTAGTCAAATGGACCAAACTATCAGTAGGTGCTTTTGATTTTCCTGTATATTATATGTTCATGTGTGTGTGTGTGTGTGTGTGTGTGTGTGTGTGTATGTAAGCAAGTGTGCTTGAACATACCTCTTCTGAGTGGTTGGCTTTGGAAAGCATTTAGTATTTGAACTTGCATTAACATGTGCTTTTTGAAGGTGGGACGAGTCAGTCAGATGTTTCGACTCTTCCTACGGTCCCGTCAGGCTCTGTTTTGGAAGCGGGTGACACTGTGATGGAAGTAGACACTCCAGCTGAGCAGCTTCTACAACCTTCCACGTCCTCCATGGCCCACTCCGCAGCGTCTTCTGCAGGAAGCCCACCTTCTACTTCTCTGCTGTCCTCTCCAGACAGTGAGCACAGGCCATCTGCCGAGGCGTCTGGACAGCACACACATCATCAGTCTGGTGAGGATGTTACTCTTTAAATAGGCAGTGGGTCGTCTGATGGTTTCTGATCATGATCATTCTCTAGGGACTGTTTGGAAAGATACTAAGTCACATCGACTTATTCCTGCTGGAGCAAATGATCTAAATGACACGTAATATGTGAACATATAACCAAAACCTGAAATTCAAATGTGCCTAATCTGCATGAATTTTAATAAGTAGCAGGAATCTTCCATTTACATAAGAGAGTTTTATAAAAATAGGGTATAATTTAATACACTTAGTTTAATACACTCTATTAAAGATTATTTTTATAGGCCATTATAGACCAAAATCTTTCTAAACCTATTTGGTTGTAAGTCTTTATTAAAGTAATGGTAAAAATTTAGCACTGATTATT
The DNA here is from genome assembly GCF_014108245.1 of Pipistrellus kuhlii. Lineage (NCBI taxonomy): Eukaryota > Metazoa > Chordata > Mammalia > Chiroptera > Vespertilionidae > Pipistrellus > Pipistrellus kuhlii. The sequence goes on from NW_023425493.1 coordinate 1,711,766, forward strand.
ATTGTTTCTATTGTATTTATATTTTTCTTTTTTTTTCTCAAATCATGAAGCATTTTTAATAATTCTGTATAGTGATTTGATGTGATATGTTGTCAGCAACATACACAGTACAATTAACTAATAGAAGAATTATTTCTTCTATATTTACTTTAAAAAAAAGTTGTTTAAACTATTCCTTGCCTTTTTGATGCTTGATATTAGGGGAAAAGTTAACTTCTAAATTCTGTTAAAGTACTATTTCCTCAGTATTATAACTCCTTGTGTTCAATTTATTTTTCCTTCAAACTGTGGCCGTACTATTTATAACAGTAATTGTTAGCAGTTATATCTGTAGTTATTTGGCATCTTAACTGTATATATGTAATTATAATAACTGGTAAGATGTTTTTCCTTGGGTTTTTCTAAGGAACCATTTTACTTGAGATATAACCAAAATATTAGCACCTGGAGGTACAACTGGCAGGCCTAAGCTGAAACTGATAAAATTTCCTAACAGTCTAACTGCCAAGCTGTCACTGTATTCTTGTTCTCTGAATTGGATGCCAGATTACCAAATATGGGTGTTTTAAAATTAAGCACTTTAAATCAATATTTCCCATTTTTATGAATTCATTTTAGGTTTCTATGGGAATGAAAGCCAGAACTAATTATGTAACTGTTAACAATATGCTCAGTTTATCTATAGAGTAAAATAAAGCTAAGCTATAAAATCCGGTTTTTCATTCTCTAATCAACATAGCATTCCAACATATGGAAAAATAAAATATTTTGGAGAGTTTGGGAAGTAGGGACAGAATCAGTTAAAATTTGCTTTTCAAAGCAGGTAAAATTGGTAAAAATGAGTTTTTAATTTGATAACATTCTTGGAAATATTCTTCAGTATCATAGTCATTTGTAAGTTATCAGAAAAACTTAACAAGAAGACTCCTTAGGTCACGTTCACGTTCCAATGCATCTCAACTCATTACAGTTATTTCTGAGAAAAGTACTTAGTGTGGAGTTTATTTATTTTTTGTCATAGTTACTTAACACATCTTAATACTACAGTTTAAATTGCTTAATCCTTTTTATGTTAAATATATTAAATTCTTTAGTCATGTGGATCATTGAACTAGAAAAACTTTGTGATGACCATGTGATCACTTGGCAGTTTGCCTATAAATTTTTCAAAGAAAAGTAAGGAAATATTTTTAACTGGTAGATTATTGAAAGAATTTTGGTTGACTACACCATGGAAAATTGGAATATTTCTATGTTATCAAGATAGTTTTGCTATTGAGGAAAGTGTTTGATGTTAGATGTAACATCTAAGGATTATGTTTATAATTGTTTTGACAGTAGGCCTTTCATTACCCCAGAACCCAACATTTTAACCATAAGGACTTAATGTCTTCCTTTGTTTCCCAATCTCTTCTGGACGCTTAAGTCCAGAATCAAGGTTTGTAATGGTGGGACTTGTTCATGGAGTGGGTGGGAGCATCATCTTTGAGCCATAATTTCTCTTACTGCCCTGCCTAGAAGTAGAGAAAACGAAAAGTGTGCTTCTTGCCTTGCTGTGTAGACTTCTTTCTGTGAAGGTTTATGCTCTTCATGTCCCTTGCATTTCCTGTCACTTTTGCTGGGGTGAAGGACAGGGACATTGAGAATGTGGAGACTTGCCTGGCAAAATTCCTTCTCTGATTGAACCTAATTATTCACTCTCTCTTAGAGCTGAGTTCTTGAGCAATAGTGAGGAAGGTCATGACCACACACGTCAGTGTGTGCTCCACACTGTCATTCTACACCTTCTTCTCTCTCAGACTTTTTATCCTCCCCTTTGCCCTCATCCCACCCACAGCTGACCACCTTCTGGCTTCAGCACTCCCATTGATGTGATGGGAGAAGTGTCTGCCTCTATGAAAGGACGCTGCCATTCCTTCCCAGAACCTCCAGGACTTTTCTCCCTCTCCTGCATCATTATTGCCTTTTCTCCTGAATTATTTCTTTTGGCCTCAAGCATGCTCTGTTATTATTATCCCCTGACTTTAAAAATTCTTCTCTTAATTATTCCAATTCCCTTTCAGCCTTATAACTTTGCTTCTTTTAAATCAGTCTTCAAAATAGCCACTCATACATATTATCTCTCTTTTCTTAGCATCTTCTACTTATTTATCCACTAATTCCAGTCTGCCTTTCAGCCCCCTTTCCCATGGAAACCTTTGTCAGAGTCACTAGTGACTTCCCTTTTGCCAAATTTAAAGTCTACTCTTCTGTTAGTACTTACTCGAACTTTTGACACAGTTGCATTTAAGTCTGCTGCTCCTTTCTTTCTCGAAACTTTCTTGGCATTTTGACACCACTTTTGCCTATGTACCCTGACTACCAACTCTCACGGTGGTTTTCAGTGCTGATGTTTCTTCTTCTGTAGAACCCCGTAGTCCGGCTTCTCTTCTCTATCAGTGATCTATCCCTGGACGACTGTGTCGGTTCCCATAGCCTTTTAAATATCTCCTCCAAGTGGATGAGCCCCAGACTCCTATGTGCAGTGGCTTAGAGGACACTGCTTTTTTACTGTCTTTGAACATCTTTAGTTTAGCGTGTCCAGATTAAAACTTAATTTAGCCCCCCACGCTTCCAGTCCCCTAACCTATTCCATCTTAGTTCTTTTACATGTTAGTAAAGTATAATACCACTGCCCGTTTGCTTGTTTTAACAGCCTATGACTTATTCCTGATTGTTCACTTTCCCTCATGTCCCAAGCCCAGTCCACTATCAAGTCCCATTGTTTCTATATCTTTCCCTCTCACCACCTTTCTTGTCTTCTGATTGCTCTTCCTGTAGCTGTTTTGCTCCCTTATCATTTATTCTCCTGGCAGCAGCCTTGTATTTTTAAAGCTTTTTAAAATGTTAACTCAGATTATATAACTTTGCCATTTAAAACCCTTCAAAAAGCCCTGGCCTGTGTGGTTCAGTTGTTAGAGAATCATCCTGCACACCAAAGGGTCACAGGTTTGATACCTAGTCAAGGGCAGGTACCTGGGTTGCAGGTTTGCTCCTGCCCCCGGTTAGAGCTTTTTTGGAGGCAACCAGTTGATATGTCCCTCTCACATCAATATTTCTCTTTCTCTCCCTCTCCCTCCCCCTCCCTCCCTTCCATTCTCTTTGAAAGCAATGGAAAAAATATCCTCAGGTGAGAATTAACAAAAACAAAACAAACAAAACACATATACAAAACATAACCTTCAAAGACTTCTAATTATAATTGGAAATACAACTACAGAAGAAGAAAATCAAACTCCTTGTGGACTTGTAGGAACTGACTTAGCCTCCCACTCCAGCTTTATCTCACACCGCTTTCTCAGTCCCTAAGGATCACTGCGTTCTAGCTGTCCTGGATTCCTTTCAGTTTCCCAAATGTGCCACTTTCTTTCTGATTCTGAGCCTCTGTACTTAGAGTTGGAAAACAGTAAGTACCTGAGCTGAGAAGTTCTTCTCCTGACTTAATCAGAGAGTCAACCCCTTGTTTCTTGGGTCTCGGCTCAAATGTCTCCCAAGGGAGATCTTTCATAACTCCCCTAGCTAGATTCATCTTCTTTTCCTACCCTCCCTAAAATTTTATTCTCCCTTATCAATAGCTGTTTATTTCCTGAAAAGTTCTTATAAAATTTTGTAATTTTCTTGCTTGTTTTTGATTGACATATAACATTTTCTCTTTCTAGAATATATTCTCATGTAAACAGAGAGACATTATCTGCCTTGTTCTACATAAGCCTCCCCCCAAAAATATAGTTACTTTCTAAAGATACTATTAAGATTGTTACCTTTAAGCTAGTATAGCTATACTAGTGACCCGGTATATGGATTCGTGCACATTGAAAAGAAATTAATTAGAAGGTGACTGGTGGGACACGACTGGGTGAGATGGGCCAGACACACCCTGGAGCCAATCTCCCGCAGTCCCTCCCCGGCATCTGCAGAGTGAGTGGGGGTCCCTCCAGCAGGTGGGGTCCCTTGGTCTGGCCTGTGGGGATTGGGCTGAAACAGGCTCGATCATCCCCCAAGAGGTCCCCGAGTGTGAGAGGGCACTCTGCAAAGTTGCTGTTGTACACGGTGTGGAATGCACACACAAGTGTGCAGTAACCAGCAACAACATAACCCACTGCTGAAGGTGGAATCACGCAGCCCCATGAGGAATCAGGCTCCCTCCTCTCTGGTTTCAGGGTGTGTCACCCAAGAACCACCGCTGCCAAATCACTGCAGCTCGGCAGCTCCTGCATTGAGCGTCTGCCCCTGGTGATCAGTGTGTGTCATAGCGACCAGTCGGACTGTCGGACACTTAGCATATTAGCCAGATAGATAGATAGATAGATAGATAGATAGATAGATAGATAGATAGATGATAGATAGATAGATAGATATAGGGTATACTTAGCTCTACAGAATATTAGTCTGTATAGTGTCAGCCCACTCCATTCATTCTGGATGTTTCCCATAGGCTCCCCCATGTGATGTCATCTAGGGGAGATGCTGTGAATGGGTTTCCAGTCATTCATCATTTTTGGATCTACTGTTTGCCCTCAACTATTCAGAACATATAAGACTACATTCTTTCCTACTTTGTTCAAAAATATCTTAAGGTAACTTATAGAAATACTTTTAAAATCATTTTTATAAATGATGGAATTAGGACAAACAGAAATATAAGTAGGAAAAAAATAAAATGAAGCCATGAGTGAGGTGAACACACCAAATGCATTACCAAGGAAGACTGTATCTAGGGGACCCGAGTGAACCATTATTAATTAGGAAAATAAGTATATTCAAGTGTAATTTGAAATCAGCTGGTAGTACTTTGGTTTGACTTATTTACTCTTTGAATACCTGAATTTTATTTCGAGTAGTCAAACCATTTGAAACCATGCTCTATATACATAACCCAAAATTTAAAGAGACATTTTGATTGTCATATTACATGTGGTCTTTTCTTGAATATTTAACAAAAGGCTGGTTATATAATTATCTAAAAACCAGAAAGGTCTGACTATGCATTGAAACTATGTAGGTTAAAATGAAATCTTCACTATTTTATGTATTTAAAGGCAATTATAAGATATTTTCTCCTTTTCTTGGTAATGCCAATCAGACATCACTTATAGTCATTTCTAAATTAAGCCCAGAAATGTCTTCTTTTTGTGTGTTATTTGTAATTTTTTCCCATGGTAATAAGGGAGTGTTACACGAAGCCATCATTCCAGCATGTTATACCTTTTTTCCTTTAGTTGCATTTTAATCTAAATCAAAGGATATGATTAGCAAAGGTGGTTTTGGATTGGACGGGTATCTCATACATACAAAATTCAGTTTGGGAGGCTCCCTTTGAGAATTTAGTCACATCAAGGGCCCCTGTTTTGAATTAAATGGATCACTTAGACCAGGAGGATTTCATTTTGTTAAGATAGTATATGATTTGGACTATGTGTGGATTCCTGCTTATTTACCAACAACTGTGTCTACTCAGATTTATACATTTATTTAGATTTATCCAGAATCATTATAGCTGAATTGTGCTCTGTAGGAAAATGTCTGGGGACATAAGAACTCTGTTATTAGAGCACACATTTTGAAGCCCATACATCTAGATTTTAGTTTCCTTAAAGGGTATCAGGGTCTACTCAGACTAGGTAAGGCCATTTATAGATTATAAACAAGTGGAAATGTTAGGTTGATGGCCACTTTGGGGAAACTAAAGAAGAGGTTAGAGGAATTTGGAAGTCTTAAGTAAAGTAGTGACCAGTTCTAGGAGAAAGAAAGCACAAGGACCACCTGGACAAGACACACATTGAGAGCAGGCAGAGAAAGCACCATGGAGTCAGGTATAAACATAGCTCAGTGTTCATGACCAAAGACCCTGTGTATTGGAGAGGCAGCGCCTGAGGTTAGAACCAAGCTGGCCTTTGTTCTTCTGTCTCAGTGGGAATTAAAGCCTTAAAGAGACTAGCCTGGCATCTTTGAGAAGAACACAAGAAGAGAGTTAGTAGTTTTAGTGATGGAAGTACAGATTTTCCTTTAGCATTTCCTGACACATTGTTGAGGATTTTTTGTTTGTTATTATTTTTTAATTCAACCCAAAGGTATTCATTTTAAACATTTTCTATTTTGGCCTATCTTAGCAAAACTAATTCTAAGCATTTATTTGTATTATAAATTATATATGTCTGTGCGTGCATTTTTACAAGGGTGTAATATGTATGTATTTTACCTGTCTTTAATATGTCAAACCCACTAGCAGAACTATTTGTATGTGTGGTTGCAAATTTTAATTCAGCATTTGCTTTTCTTGTGTTGACTTCTTTTTCTAGGCTCATTTTTTTTTAACCCAATGGGGAAAAGAGCCACCATACAATCAGCCTTAAAAACAGGCAAACAAATTCTTCTTTCTAGAGCACTGGAAGCATTGGTTAAATCTTGATTTTCTAGGTTAGAAATCACTGCTTGTTCTTAGGGCTGCTCTTTCTTTGCTACATCACCTAGTGTTCTAGGATGGAGACTCTTATATTCCCATAAAACATTTGGCAGTACAAAAGAGAGGGTTGGGACAACCATGAAATTGGGTGAATTTTTTGGTGATTTTTTCTGTTTTCATAGCAAAATTTGACAGATATAATCTCACTTCTTATGGCAATTTCTTCTGAAGTATAAAAAAATAGACCTTATGCCTTTATAATGATGCTTTATTTTATATTGTAAAAAGTATTGTTATTATGCTGACAGTTAGTCCTATATAATAAAACCTAATATGCAAGTTGACTGAACTGCGGAATAACTGGTCACTATGATGCTCACTGACCACTAGGGGGCAGATGCTCAGAAACTGCCCCCAGGTGGTCAGTGCGCTCCCACAGGGGGCGCCGCTCAGCCAGAAGCCAGGCTCACAGTTGGCAAGTGCAGAGGTGGTGGCAGGAGCCTTTCCCGCCTCAGCGGCAGCACTAAGAAACAGCCAGCCAAGTAGTAAAGGAGCAGTGAGCAGGCAGGTGGTATGGAGCCGGGAGTCTCAGACTGTGAGAGGGCTATCCAACTGCCGATCCAGGGGGATCGGGCCTAAGCCAGCAATCAGACATCCCCTGAGGAATCCTGGATTGTGAGAGGGCACAGGCGGGGCTGAGGACCCCCTACCCTCCACCTCCAGTGCATGAATTTCTGGCATTGGGCGTCTAGTAAGGTATATGTGTCTACCTAAAAGGAAAGCACTATGCTATTGAGCATACAGTTCATTTCTCAATGAATACTATCCTCCCAGTACTGCTGAATTCTCCAGGAAGAACTAGCAGTGAGAGACTATGATGGTACTTGAATGGCTTGTGAAATCTTAGATGCCAGTTGGCTAATTGAATAAAACTCTTTATACACAGATGGTAATGAGAGGTTAGTATCTCCGGCATAATGAATTCCAGTGTTTGCAGTATGTACAAGAGGCTGAAATCTGTTATGGCAGTTTGTATATTTGCAGCCAGTGTCACAAGAAATTGTGTGCTCCCATCATCAAATCTACAACTATTGACTCTTACCATATGCCCCCACTGCCCTTTGGTTCTGGTGAGTGAAGCTTTATGCACCTGTCCAATAACCAGTTCCTCCTCAGTGCAGCCCATCTCCTTTGGTGGACTCAGGGTATCCTTCTTGTGTTTGCTACTTCTTTTCATGCATCATGTTTTTTTCTGCTCCCATTGTTCGTTAGCATACAAACAGGGATTATCTTCCAAACTAACACAAACCATTCATCCAATTTCTGTGTTCCTCATTAGCAAGACTTGGATTGTAAGTGCCTTTTTAAAATATATATATATTTTTATTGCCGAAACCGGTTTGGCTCAATGGATAGAGCGTCGGCTTGGGGACTGAAAGGTCCCGGGTTCGATTCCGGTCAAGGGCATGTACCTTGGTTGCGGGTGTATCCCCAGTAGGAGGTGTGCAAGAGGCAGCTGATCGATGACTCTCTCATCGATGTTTCTAACTCTTTATCTCTCCCTTCCTCTCTGTACAAAATCAATAAAATATATTTTAAAAATAAATAAATAAAATATATTTTTTTATTGATTTCAGAAAGGGAGAGTGAGGGAGAGATAGAAGCATCAATGATGAGAGAGAATCATTGATCAGCTGCTTCCTGCATGCTCCCCACTGGAGATTGAGCCTGTCACCGGGCATGTATCCTGACTGGGAATACATGAGCTCCTGGCTCATAGGTCAACCACTGACCTACACCTTCCAAGCACATGTGCCTTGATTCTATATCATTACTTCTCCTTTGTCTTGAACCTGTTCCAGTAGGTTTGGCCCCTGTGATTTCACTCAACTCCTCTAGTCAAGGTCAGCAGTGATTCCAAAGTGCAAAATCCAATGGGAAGGTCTCAGTATGTTTTTCATTATATCAGCAGCTTTGACACAGTTGCTTACTCCAAACTTAAAAAAAAAAAAAATATATATATATATATATATATATATATATATATATATATATATATATATATTATTGTTATGCTCAGCATTTATTTTTTTATTTTTATATTTTATTGATTTTTTACAGAGAGGAAAGGAGAGAGATAGAGAGCCAGAAACGTCAATGAGAGAGAAACATCAACCAGTTGCCTCTTGCACACCCCCTACTGGGGATGTGCCCACAGCCAATGTACATGCCCTTGACCGGAATCAAACCTGGGACCCTTCAGTCTGCAGACCAACACTCCACCACTGAACCAAACCGGCTTCGGCTTTTTAAAATATATTTTTATTGAATTTTTTTTTTTTTACAGAGAGGAAGGAAGAGGGGTAGAGAGTTAGAAACACCGATGAGAGAGAAACATTGATCAGTTGTCTCCTGTACCCCCCACCCCAATCATGCCTTTGACCAGAATCGAACCTGGGACCCTTCAGTCCACAGGCTGACACTCTATCCACTGAGCCTAACCAGTCAGGGCTTACTCCAAACTCAACACATTCTGTCACTCAGGCTATAGAAGTCCCTCACTCAGTTCTCAGTGTTCCTTGCGGGCTTCTATTTCTCATTCCTCCTCTTAAGCACTGGAGTGTCCCAGAGTTCAGTTTGTAGACTTTTCCTCTATCATCACTTACTCCCTAGTCACATCACCAGTGACATCCAGATAATTGGGAAATGCTAGATTGTCATATTTAGTCCCTGTTCAGCTTCTCTACCTGGATATGTTAGTTCTTTTCTTTCTTCTAACACTGCTTGCTCCTTCTCTGTTCTTCAGTGTTGCAATAAGTGGCATTCTCTTTTTCCTGTTACCTAGGCCATCAGCAAACTGCTTCCATTGCCTGTAAGGTAATCCCACATCCCAGTGCACTGGCCTCTGAGCATTTGCACTTGTTGTTCCCTCCCTCAGAATGCCCTTCCTCCACACAGTGCTTCCTTGAGGTCTTTGTTCAAAAACCATCTTGTGAGAGAAGCCCTTCCTCATGACCAAACACAAAACAACCTTCCCACTGTCTGTCCCCATTCCTTGTCCTGCTCAATCATCGCATTATCCCACTTGACATGCAGACACATACATATGTGCTATATACATGTGTGTTCAGTGATGTCTTTTTTTTTCTCAGAACATAAACTCCACATGCATAGAGACTGTTTTATTTTGTTCACTATTTCATTTAACTCCAGAGCCTAAAGCAGTGCTTCACACACAGTAGGCACTCAGTAAGTATCTGCAGAATTTTGTATACCTTTTTTTTATACCTATGATCAAGGCTTCAGAAAAAGTTTAAGAAAATATTAAAGATTATATACACATATTTGAGCATTAAAAAAAGCAAACCAAATGACAATTCTAACATAAAAAGAAATAATTTTAGCTAAAAAATACGGAATTTTTACTTTTTAAAGAGCTCTCCACTAATACATCCCAAGAATTGTTTCCAAATGTCTAACTTTTTCATCATTTTAATTGAATTTTAATTATTATTTGAATAAAATTAGTAACACTTTGTAGTTTAGATGAGATAACTGATACTTTTTAGTTTTTCATTTCTTAGCATCATTTTGTTGTAAAAATAAATGAAATTAGTGAGGAGTGGGGAAAGGAATGTTTGTTTTAAAATGTTTTAATCTGGAGGACTTTATTTTCATTCTGTTTAATTAAATATTCTTAGAGAACTATATGTGTCTAAGTCAAGTTAAACAGAAGTATTAGGGTTTATAAGAGTCTATACTGTATATCTTAATGACTGGTAATTTCTTTTTATATGAGTAATTTGTTTTTAGTATTCCTCCATGCTACATGTGTTTAATTTATATCCTTCTCTCTTGTATAATCAGAGTACTATTTTCGTGTATAATCAGATTCTTGCTATTTTCTATTTTATTACTATCTTTTCACCTTTCTTTTCCTGTCTGTGTCAGAATTTTTAAGGGGGCCTGAGATAGCTTTGCTCCGTAAGCGGCTGTATCAACTGAGGCTTAAGAAGGCTGAGCAGCAGAGGCAGCAGGAGCTGGCTGCTGCTTCCACTTCCGGTCAGGCTTCCCATGAGGGCCCCGCCCAAGACCCTCAAGCTGCAGGTTATTAGCATACAGTGTCCTTTAGTAGCTGGTGGAGTTGGTGTTTAACACTGCTACTGTGTAGTCAGACGCTTTTCTTCCCCTTGGAAACAAAGCTGATGCGCTTGCAGCCTCTCCTCTTTCCTGCCTATCTGGGTGGTGGTCATCCCATAACTAGAGGGACACATTGGCAGCAGTATTTGCCAGAAGGGAATATAAAATAATGCATTGTTTTATTTATATTTGGAGAGGGGCTAATGTTTTTTGCTTTTATAGTCAGTGAACTACTTTCTAATAATTACCTATTGAATTTTGAGCCTCCATTGAGATTTCTATTGAAATTTCCTATATCCTTAAATGGTATCTATGCTTATGGCTCCTAGCTGTTCCTTCTCTTTTTTTCTTTCTTTCTTTTTTTTTTTCATTGCTTTAAAAGTTAACCAATATTTCTATTCCCATATAAATGTAGTTATGCTGGATTTTAGTATTGTTTGGCCATACTAACATACTGACTCAGTCATCCCCTTCTGTAATTATTTGACATTTTCAGTATCTGCTGACTTATCTCTTCTACACATAATCAGCTTTCTGATATGTAGGACAGCAGAAGTACTCCACAGTTTTATGTTCCTGTTTTGATGCTCTAAAATTCTGAGATAGTAATTACCTGTACCTCTCTTTTTCTTGGAGTATTTTACTGGCCCCATTCTTTTATGGCAAGAAAGCTTTTGATGCTCAATAAGCATTTGTTGAGAGAATTGATGAAAGACAGAGCATAAAATAATTTGTCAACTCTTTCCAGATGGATCATAGGTACTGCATATCCTATGTTGTAGGTATTGTCTTAGGTTCCATAAATCTCTGCTTAGGAACTAAAGTGTGTCTGCATCCTCATACTAAGAGATTATTATACTTTATTTTACTACCATGAGGGGTGGTGAGTTTGGGCATTAATTGCTTTGAGAACTCTGATTTAATTACTTGGAGTTAATTTGCATATTGGTAAAATTGGACAACTTCTCTGTTTATTCCAGTATGCGCTCTGATAAAAAAAAAAAATTTAAAAAAGCACATTTGTTATAATGCCATGGTGGAATAAAACAGATTTAAGTAACTTATATAGGTGTGCTTTTTCGAACACATTCTGGGCCTGATTTTTAATGCAGTCAGGCAAAGATGTCTCTCATTTGTTTTGTTTTTACTATAGAGAAATCTTTTCCTGTACTTGAAACTAACCCAAAAAAATTGATTAGGTTACAATCATGGCATTTAATAAAACATTTGCTATGACTTTGTGTTTGTATAAGGCTTCAGCTAAATTATTTCAGAAGTAAAAAATAGACAACATAGAAACCAACAAGAAGACAAAATGTCCGTGTGTGTGTGTGTGTGTGTGTGTGTGTGTGTCTTAAAAATACAGAAACTTAAGTGAATTTGAGTATAAAACAAAACTGTTTACATTAGCAGGAAAGCAATTTAAATGGAAGTAGGTTCTTTTTTGAATCAGAAAACTTTAGGGAACTTTAAGAAGCTGAAGCTGAGTAGACACCTTTCTAGTTTTGAAGTTGAAAAATGTGTTATCTTTTCTTCGTTATTAAACAAAGTACTTGGGCCCCAAGGCTGCCACATGCACAGTATCAGAGACCCTTGGTATTGCCACTCTAGGTGTGCCACTCCCCTCACTAAAGATGGGGTCTTCGTCCATTTCAAATGCTTTTGACATAGCATATGTCTGCTCTGCACATGCCCTGGGCTCCTCAACAGTGCTCCTTCCACATGTCACAGGAATACTTTGGTAATCACAAGAACTGCTAAACTATGGGCTGTCACTTTATTCTAAAGGACAACTAATAAAATCTATATATTTTATCCAGTTAATTCTGGAAAATACAAAATTCTTCATTATAGAATATATAAATCATAGAAATAAAGAATGGGAATGAAATTTATGAAATTAAACAGAGAGAGGGGTTTTATTAAAAAGCTATTATTAAAACATTTTGTAATACTTAGTGATTAATACAATTTTTGTATGTATATTATGGGCATTAAGTAATCCATTCTTTTATGCTAGACGTTACTATTCAAGTCTTCTATCAGTAGCGAAAGTATCTAGATTTTAATTTATTAACAATAAGCAATATTCATATATAAAAACCTGTATTTTTTCATTATTCCTTGATATCTTTAGAGTATCAGTGAGTGATAATACTGTCAGTAAATTATATCTCTATTGTCTTCTCATCCATTTAAATCTTATCGATATAAGATGCTCAAAGGAGACATTAATGTAATATGGAAACCAAATAATTTTCACAAATGTAGAATTTCTAAATTATTACATTGTCTAGCAAATAGTTTATTCTCTTTTTAAAATATAGGTCTGATGAGAATCTTTTGTGAAAGACTAAGTTTAAGATGAATCTACAGCACCTAATTTCTGTAGGAGAGTGGGATTAAATCATTTGGTAGAAATCATCTACATTTTAATGGGATGGGGCCTCATGCTAGTAAAAGATAATCCCAAATAGAATATATCTATTTAGTTGGTAGTATTTCTTGGCAAGTAAAAACTAAACATAATTTGAAGGCACCAAATAGTATCACCTTCAGTTTCAAATTGCTGTTTTAAATGAACTCTGGAAGATGTTAAAATAAATTTAAAGTTATTTTCCTCTTCTCTCCTCCCCTCCATCCCCCCCGCCTCTTTTCAACTGTGAACCTTGTACCAGTCTCATATAGAAGTTCTAAGACAAAACACACAAAAGGAATACTGTTGTGATTTCAGCACAAAAGAAGATAAGGAAGGTTACTCACCTGCTTGCCCCCCGTGCCTCCCCCAGGGCACTGCTGCTCCCTGAAGCACATTTTGGAATCACTACTCCTAAAGAATTTTGACACCTATAAAATGACAATTCTACATGGCTAATTTTAAAACATTTTATTTCTCAGTCAATACATTTTTCCTTTATTTAGTGTTTTAAAAAACAGCATTCCCCACCTACATTTTTAGGAAATACACCATAACTTATTGTATTTCTAGCCTTTTGGTGATTTTTTTTTAAATCATACAGAAATGAATTTGCCTTCATCAGATTACTGCCTGGGTATTAGACTTGGCTGAGATCTTGTCTCTGGCTCAATGACTTGATGACCTTGGGCAGGTCATTTAGCTGCTTTATGCCTCAGTTTCCCAATTATTGATGTATTTAGATAGTGTGACTGGCCATAATTTACAGAGATAGCATAAGGATGGGTTAGAATTCACATGTGTCAAACACAAGGCCCGAGGGCCAAATCCGTCCCGCCAGGCCTTGCAATGTGGCCCGCACCGCCCTGTCATCACTGCACTCCGCTGCGTTTCCATCACAATGACAGTTTATGACTGTTCAGTAAACCATTCGGCCCGCGATTTAGGCTGGATTTTAGATTTTGGCCCCTTCTCTGATTGAGTTCGACACCCCTAGTTATACTCCTAAGAAGAGTATACGTAATAATGTATTATCCTAATCATAGTATGTTTCACTTACTACCTCAAACATGCTTTTATCAGGGCCCCATAAGGCTGATAGCATCTGGGGTTCTGAATGAGCTGTGTGTATATTTCTCAATCGAATGCCGCAAACAGTTATGGCAAAGGCCTTCGGCATATGGCTGATTTTAAACCAGCTCTTTTTTTTCCTTTCAGGTCCCCCGAAGTCATGGGTTGCTGGCTCCTGCTCAGAGTGACAGCACCCTGTGGAGTCTGCTGGTCCTGGCCCAACCACCACAGAGCCCCTCTGGAGCAGGGAGCCAGCCTAGAGAGGGTCAGGTAGGAACTGTTTTTTCACTTTATGGCACGGTTTTGCTGACTGGAAAAAAAAAGTAATTTTATACCCCCCAAAGGGTGTAGAACATTGGTGATTATTTTCAAAAAAAGCTTTTCAAAACTGAGCCATATTGGAAAAAATCAGCACTTACTCGTTCCTGGGCAAGCAGGCTCTTTCCATCACTAGATCGCCGGTGTCCGTGGTCACAGTCACGTGTGGCCCTTCTCAGGTGGCTGCACTCCATCCACATTTTAGTGTTTATAGCAGAGGCCACAGTAAATTTGACACAGTGTAGACTTAGCCCTGCAAGCACTCCTTAATAACCTTGAATGAGAGTCCAAGCAAAGTCCTAGAACTTTAAATATGGGGCTATGCTCCATAGTTTTCAGAACAGCTTCCTGTCATCAGTTTTCATTTAACACTGTTCTGAAACACAGACAAGTGATAATCCCATGAATTAACCCTTTTCTGTGAGCTACTAAGTAGTGTATGTGGATTATCTCATTAAATCTTCCAAGAATAGTGTGTGGTAGCTATCATGTCCATTTTACAGATGGGGAAACTGAGACTTAGAGGAGTTAAATAACTTGCCCAGCATTATAGTACTACTGAGGAGAGAAGCCAGATTTTTTGAACCCAGGGGGCCTGGCTTCTGAAGAGTCCCAGTTATTTACCTGTCAGACTTCAATTCGTTATTTTTTTTTTTTATAGTTGAGAAGATTCTGACATCAAAGGGCTAAAAAACTTTCTCAAGACCAAAGCATAAACTTTTCAAAAACATACAGTAATTGGCATGAGATACCTTGAGTTATTATTGAATGAGCTTTTGCTTAAAGTTTATCTTGACCTTAAAAATAATATCATTCTAGACACTTCCAATAAGCTGGCAGGCCATATGGTGCTTTATAGTAAATTACTGCTGCACCATATGGTTAGATAATTATTTTGTGATGGTGCCTTCCAGAAGGTGTCGCACAGAGAGATGGAGTAGAGTATGGAAACTAAAAAGCAAGCAGAATTGAGTGAATAAGTGGATTTTTGAAATATAAGCTATTCTGATGGTTATTGAGTTAACTTTTAGAAATATTTCTAAATATCATGAGTATGATATTTAGAATATCTAGTAATTTAAAAACAGCACTTCAAATGTTTACATAATAAGCAAATAATCTTTATAGTAACAGCTGCAGGGCACCAGGATTAGAAATAGAAGGGAAGCAGTGGACAAGAAGGATTGATTGTTAAAGGCTGATCTTCAGGACCTGAGGACCGAAAGTTCCCTGAATGTCAGTGGCTGGGAGACGAAAAAGAAACCCTTTTGGTTTAATCGTATCCATCGTAACAAACTTTGTTCATGTTTTAAATCCTTTTAACGTTCAAAATATACAATTTTATAAAAATGACAGCATTCTAGGTCAAAATCAAAGTTGTGAGGTTTTTTTGTTGTTGTTTTTTTTAGAAGTTTATTCCTTCCTAAATTTTATTTCAATAATTAAATAAGAAACACTTCATAACATTTGTATGTTCTGTAAGTTTATGGAAAAATTAAAGATTTGTAAAAAGATTGCTTGGACAGTTTATAAGGATCTTCATCATGAAATGAGAGCACAATAAAATGTATACTAAATCCAAAGGGATGGAAAATATTTCATAGGACACATTCTAGGAGGATTTTCCAATATTTATTTCACTCTGTCTCTCATTTTTATTATGTTTTATTTCAAAGAATAGAATTTTGTTTCTCTGTAAAAATCAACTTATCTATTCTTCAAAAGCAACATAGGATTGTATCCAACTCTGCAATGGATAATTGAGAAGCAGTCTTGTAAAGGAGAGGAAAACATGAAGAGTTAGGGAACTGATTGACGTTCTGTCATTCCTACTTTCTTTTGTGTGTGTGGTACAGATTTGTTGAACAGAATGTTCTAATGAAGAGGTGATCAGTAAGGATAAGTAAAGCTGTTATTCAGATGATGGCCATGTTCTATCAAAATCTAGCAATGCAGAAACCTATGAGCAAACCGATTATATCAGAAAGCAGACAATTTAAAGTTGATAGAAGGGGTCCTAGCAGCAGGATTCAGACTATTAAATGTACAGATAGTCAAGTGATATATAGTTGCTGAGAATTCAGGATATATTGGAAAACTCTTTGCTATCATGTTAAGGACACTCGTAACTCAGAAGATCTATATACTTTAGGGGGCATCAGATGCCCTTATGAACGGGAACTGGTGATCAGCCACAATGCTAGATCTTTGTTTTCTTAACAGAACTTGCCACGAACTAGAGCTTAAGAGATTAGAAACTAGGAACCATTCTTACATTTAAGAGAGAATTGTGCTTATTATCCAAATTTTTCCTTTTCCTGTAGCTCACCTGGAACACTGGAACCCAAGCCAGGAATAGTAGCCACCTCCCACTATTCCCCAGTGCCTCGCTCAGGTTCCCAGGATGGCCAGGAAGAAAGGAGAAGTTTAGGCCTAAAAATGTTGTGACTTGTTCTGGGTCACAGAGCTCATTATCAGAATCAGAATAGAGTAAAAAATGACTAACTCCAGCAACTGCTCTTCCATTTTATCATGCTGCCTCCCCTCTATACCAGTGTTTTTCAAACAATAGAGCCCATTTATAAAGTAAATTCTTCCATAGAAATTCAATGTATCAAAGAAAAAATAAAATACTCTTTTAGGGGCCAAGGTGAACATCAGCATGAAGCCAGACCATTAAGCTTTCTTTCTTTCCCCACAGGCACCCATAGAAGCCTGACTTTGCAGAGTACAAATGTGCTATGCACGACACATCCCAGAGTTTTACAGTTACCTCTTTCTGTAGTGGTAATGACCTCACTGAATATTTCTTACATAAACATTTTCTTGTCTAAATCCTCACTTGAGCTTCTTTTCAGCTCAGGGTATAACGAACATCTAGCAAAGTGTAGTGAGCACCTCATTTCATGCTTGACTCCTCCAATCCAGAGTAAACTCACCGTAAGGAACTGGCACAGGGGTAAAGAAGGACAAGAAGTCTACTGTTTAGTGGAAGAGTTAGCATTTCTGTTTTATCTCCCTTGCCCCTTCTGCCTGTGCTGAGTGAATTTGATTAAAGGTATATGCATGGAAGTGGAAGGATACTTCCTCAGCTCATTCTTAAAGTTGCTACCTGCTTGTCTGGAATAACATATCCTAAGCATATGCCTTGCTTACTCACTGCCTGGGGAACACTCCGCAGTCTTACTTCTGTCCCCACCCTGGTCATTTGTTTCTTAAGCTTAGATATGATCATGACCTTGCTGTGCAGTTGTCTGCTGCTTACTTTTAAGTGGAAATCTCATTTTTGTTTCAGATTCTCCTTCTTCAGTGGTTAACAAACAGCTCGGATCCATGTCACTTGACGAGCAACAGGGTGCGTGCAACAGGAGATGTGCTATGCCCGCCATCCATAGTTCTATTGCAGTGCATAGGCCAACCTCTCTCCTTTCCAGAAGGTTCCATTTCCATTACGGTTTAAGAGTCAGTATTTGTGGGCTAAATTGCCCTAGGTGGTACTGTGCAAGGCTCCTTCTTGACCTATACAAATATGTTCTATGTAAACTAAGGTAATTTCTACTTTTGGCCCTTTATGCCAAATTGAATTCTCTTCTGATACCAGTACTGTAATGAATATAAAATATATCCATTTTTTTATTCTACGTATCTGTCATAAAATTGTGTAGAACTGTGGATGTGAGGTTAGCATATTACCTAGTGAGTAATTCAGAAAAGGTTATTTGAACATGGTAGTACTCTATATTACTACATTGCTATAGTCATGATACTTGGCCTGACGTCTCACTTTTCTGGTGAGTAAGCTCTGGATAGCTGTAACTAAGGAATACAGTTATGAGCTATAGTCCTGAGGCTCCAAAGCCACAGTCAGAAAGAAAAGGACTTCCATCTCCTGCCTGCACTTTGGAAGCAAGAGAAGTGCAGAGTCAGCCTCAGAGCCTGGAGCAGAGCCTGATGAGATAGTCATTACAAACGTTTTTCCAAACAATCACTGAATTTTCTGGCGTATAAGACGACCCCTAATTTTACAGTTAAAACAGGTTTAGGCCTGTATTCGCTGTATAAGACTACCCCCCACTTCAAAGAAAACACTTACTTTGCCATCAAGATCTGCAGGTAATTTTTGTGCAATTTTGGTCTTTTGCCCCCAATTTTCGGTTGACCTTTTTTTCGTTTCAAAAGTCATCTTATACGCCGGAAAATATGGCAATAAAAAACTGAGCTCAAAAGCCATAAGCTTATTGGCTCAGTGTTTCCATACGCAGGATGCCTCATGCATAAGCAGTATTGGGAAAGTGAAATATTGCTGAAGAACCTATTTGGTGTGAAATCTAATTTTAATTATCTTCTTGGAGAAATATTCAGAAACTAATTTTAAAGCAAATTGGAAAACTCCTGTACTTCTAATCTTAAATTATTATTTATACAAGTAGGTTTTATGCTACAGGTTTTTCTGTCTTGATTTTTTTAAAATATATTTTTATTGATTACAGAGAGGAAGGGGGAGAGAGAGAGAAAAAAAAAACAGCAATGAGAGAATTATTAATTGGCTGCCTCCTGCACAACCTGGTCATGTTCCCTGACTGGGAACTGAACCTTGACCTCATGGTTTATAGATCGACTCTCAAATGCTGTCCAGGCAGTTTTTCTGTTCTTGAGAACGAATGAATGAATGAATAGGTAAATGAATTTTAAAACTAAGAAGTTAAGCATACTTTAACTTTATATATTTATTGTAGT
This sequence comes from Pipistrellus kuhlii, assembly GCF_014108245.1. NCBI lineage: Eukaryota > Metazoa > Chordata > Mammalia > Chiroptera > Vespertilionidae > Pipistrellus > Pipistrellus kuhlii. The sequence continues at coordinate 1,730,890 of NW_023425493.1, forward strand.
GGTATTAACAGTGAAGAATAATTACTTTGAGGTTAAATACAATTATAGTGACATTACATTTTATATTTTACTACTGTTTAAATTGCTCTCTAATCAAGTAATTTTTTTTATTTTTTTTTTTTTTGTAAGGATATCTGAATGTGAAGAGTATGTTACTACCAGGGAGTTTGTAGCCAGCTTCATAGTCTATAAAATCACATGGAATAATTTCCATGGAATTGTATTAAATATCATATTCAATTTAAGTTGGTATTTAATTTACATAAGGTATGGGACATCATGGAAGGAAACAAAGGATAATTCCATATGTTGAGTTTGAAGTATCTTGGGATGTCCACATGGAGCAGTCTCATAGACAGTTGGATGGATATGTGATTCTGAACGTCATCAGAGAGATCTGAGGAGGAGATAAAAACTAGGAATCTCCACTTTCCAGGTGGGAGTGGTGAGACTGTTGTGGATAAGAGGGTGAGTGAAAAGGAGTCTGTACAGGAGCAAGCAGAGAAAGAGTCTAGCTCCGAGACAGGAAGGAGTTGTCAGAGAGACAGGAGGGGTGCCATTTCCAAAGTTGAGGGGATCTGGTCAGTGGTGCGATGGGAAGCACCGGCGTTGGCAGTTGGCTGGTTATCGATTGCTTTGGCATTGCAGTTCCAGTGAAGTGGTAGAAAGGTGTGGTTTTTTTTTAAGTGGAGACATTGGCCTGTAGGTGACTCAGTAAGCTCGATTAGGAATGAAACGATAGAGGAAATGTAATATTTAACATAAAAATGTAATTATCTCTTATCATTGTGTCATTTTGAAATAACATAAAAATGATTATCTCTTATCATTGATGTTTCTATTGGGGATGTCGTTTCAAAACTAGAATGGAACAAGTTGTAGATTTAATAAGTTTCTTTCTGAATATATCTCTAACGAATGGTTGTTTAAGCATATTTTAGATTGCCATACTTTTAAAGAAACACTAATGTATTTTTAATTGGTAATTCAGCCCCCGTGCTTTTAAATGTTTTAATTTTCCATAGTATTGAATATATTTCTTTATTTGAGGCTCAGGACTTCTGTGTCCTCCGGGAGCTGGCTCTCTCGCACTGGGCACTGGGCCGGAGAGAGAGCCTCAGTCAGGCTCTTGGCTTCCCCACTAACCCTCACTAGAGTGGATTGCAGACCCATGCGGACTAGGAGGCTTCTATCTCTGAGGGCTTGCACACTCCCTAGACTTTGTCCCAGGATGCAGTAACACTTCTAAATGATACTAAGTGTCTATATTCTTCTACTTGGCAGACCCACACTAACGAATAAGCTGGCACTTGGGGGGGGGGGGGCGGGGAAATATATTTTATCAGGTTATTTATTTGAGGTGATTACCAAGGATAAAAATGTTCTTAATAATTTATTTTCATTTTAATGGCTTACTTCACTGAAAAAAATGTTTTTCATTAATTATGTACACATTATTGAACTGGTTGTTTGCAAATGGTGTTTTTGCTTATTTATCTTGAATTTTTAACAAAAGTACAACATTTTAGAAACAAATATATTTAGTCTAAACATTGAGAGTCATACTTTCTCCATAGTTCTTTTCTTTTATCAAAATACTTTTTAAGAAACAAAATAAGTTTACAACATGCAGATTGTTTCAATCCTGTTCTAAAACATTTTCTAGTATTCTCCAAAGTTAGTGTTGTGTGTACACCCAGTCATCCCTTCTAAGCTAATTAGAAAATCCATTTGGTAACAATGATATCTGTTGTGTGTTTTCTTTAGTTTGAATAGTATGTCTCAATGCGTAGTTTATTTATTTATATCTCTACGCCTATGGGAAAAAGTCCTCTTCTGGCATATTATTTATTTTGCCTATTCATATTATTGAAACTAACAAATTTTTCCTCTTAAAAATATTTATGCCAGAAATTTCTCCTTGTTCTATTAAAACAACAGCAACAGCAAAAGAAAACTGTGATCTTCAAATTTAATTTTTGAGAGGGTATGAGAAAATAACTTGCTTGAGTTTTACATTTCAGCCATGACTAAAGCCACATGGTTTTGTATTCATCACAGTGACTATCCCTCAGTGGAAGTCAATAATGCTATGAAGTGTACAATTTAAGCCTGTAGGCAGACACTTTCTATTCTATGTCTAAAGAGATATGAATGCTAATTTACAGGCTAAAAAATACAAATGTTAACTCTCCATTAGGTACTATTTTACATAAGCAGTCTTCTTTTCTGAAAATATATTTTTATTGATTCCAGAGAGGACGGGAGAGGAAGGGAGCTATAGAAACATCAATGATAGGAGATAATCATTGATTGGCTGTCTCCTGCACAACCCAGGCATGTGCCCTAACCAGGAATCAAATCGTGACCTCCTGGTTCATAGGTTGACACTCAACCACTGAAGCATGCCAGCTGGGCCAGACTTCTTTTGATGTTTATAAATATTTACTTATAGAAAGAGACTTGAATGATCAGAATCCAGTGAAACAGATTACTAATTTTATTAGGTAGATTGGGAAATTGGACCTGTCACCAAATTGGAATTTTATTTTAGCAATATCATCTTGACAAGATTGCATCAAATTATATTTTAGCTAGCCATTAAATTCACTCTGACAATTCTCATCTTCATTAAATAAATATCTAATAATTGAAGATAAAAATCTAATAATTGAAGCCTGCTGTGTTAATGGTAAATATAAGTTCAGAGTTCATCACACTAGAATTTATCTCTAAATACTATATTTTAAATTGTAGAGAGAAATAGTAAAATCAGACTTTATTCTAGATTTTCTGTATTCTTCAGAACTAATCATCACTTAGATGTTTAGAATGAAGTAATTCAGCTGGGACCGGTTTGGCTCAGTGGATAGAGCGTCGGCCTGCGGACTAAAAGGTCCAGGGTTCGATTCCGGTCAAGGGCATGTACCTTGGTTGCAGGCACATCCCCAGTAGGGGATGTGCAAGAGGCAGCTGATCGATGATTCTCTCTCATCGATGTTTCTAACTCTCTATCCCTCTCTCTTCCTCTCTGTAAAAAAATCAATAAAAAATATATTTAAAAAAAAAATAGAATGAAGTAATTCAGGCCCTTCCCCCCCCTGCTCCTAAGTCTGGTATGCCCAAGTAGGTAGATACACAGGTCTCCCGCACTCTGAGAAGAGGTTCCTATGATTCTTTTGTAAGCTGAAATGGCATAAAATGAAGATGCAGTTACCATTAATATGGAAAAGTTTTGTAGTGTTTCCAGACCAGATTATACCAAATAACGCATAAAACCTAAAAGGGCACTAACATACGTACTGTAAAAGCAGGAAGAACTAATCAATGGAGATAAAGCCCAGATGCCCACAGATAGTGCAGAGCTCTGGCAGCTGGTGCCAGACATGCCCAGTGTGGTTCCGGGATCGTGGGGCCACTTGCTGCTTAGGTGCACGCTGCCTCTGTCATGGTTCATGCAAAACAAATACCAATGTCTCTCTTCATAAAAGCAAAGCCCTTTTTGGCTTTCTTTTGGTTTGGTGAAATCAGGTACTAATGTAGATAGGTCTTTTGTCAAAGGAAGTGGCGGAACACAGACTTTCAGAGAGCAGGCTCCCTGTGTTCTTTTGGAAGTTGAGCCCTATTTAGCTTTTCTGCATACGCTTATTGCTCTACTTGCCTGCTAACCAAATCAGTATATCTCCAGTTAAATTGTTTCTAACTCAGAAATGTCTGTGATAAAAATAACTGACATTTTTTGAGTTTTTTAATGTTTTAATTTATATACATTATCAAATTTGTTCTCATTTAATGAGGTAAATGCTAATACTACCTTCATCTTCTTGATGAAGAAACAAAAATGCCAAGAAATATGTAAAGACTAGTGCAGTTAATGGTGGGCCATGTTTGTAAATGTCTATTTCATGAGTTCAGCTGATATTTAAATGCCTGTCTACCTGTGGCAAGTATTGGGATCAGCACTAGGATGCATAAGTGAATCAAGCTAATGCTCCCTGAGCTTAGAACATAGAGTTAATTAATGATAACTCTATTATTAACAATAAGAGAGTCAGTTAACTAATAATAACAATAACATAGATACTTAATATGGCATTTTTTTTGTGCCAAATATTACTTTGAGGAATTTTTGTATGGTTACTTTACTTAATCCTCACTACAACCTCCTACAGTAGAGTGTTATTATCCCCATTTTCTAGATGAAGTAACTAAAGCAAAGAGAGGTTAAGAAACTATTTTAAGTGTGCCTCAGGTCACACACAGGAAATGGGTCTAAGTGTTAGGGATGTGATTCAGACGCAAGCAGCTTGACTCAGCATCTGTAATCATTACGACCGTGCTTTGCTCATCATCTGTGATCATTAAGACAGATAATGGACAAATAAATGTGTAATGAGTGTCCTAAAGAGAAAATAGCAGAGTTCAATGGGGAACATGTAGGAAAGAGTCTTCTGGTAGGGGCCTAGCAGCTGAGTCCTGAAAGAGGGTCAGGCTAAGTCGGGTGAAGGGAGCAGGGACATCGTGGGAAGAGCCTGAGGTAACCACATATGATGACTGGAAGCAACTGGTGTGGTCGGACCTTGTCATGGTATCAAGAGAGGGGGAGGGCCCAGACGGGGAAGGATCTTTGGGACAGTTTCAGGTTTGGGATTTTATATTAAGAACATCAGGAAGCTAATGGAGGATGTGTATTATGGAGTGTAGCCTGGTCTGGTTTGTTCCACACAAGTAGAGAGAATTGTCCGGAGACTAACTCATGTGGGAGGTTCTCCTGGTAATAGATTCTGACCCAATGATAGAAGTAAAGTAGAGAGGTGAAGCGATTGATAAAATATTTAGGATGTAGAATAAACAAGATATACAAACCTAGTTTCTAGATAGTATATTTTGTACTACCGTTAGCACACTTAATTTTTTTGGTATGTCTTTGAGCATGTGTGTTTAGAACCACAAATAAATATAATTTAATAGTAGTAATGGATTAAATAGTAGAAATAGATTGAATGGTTTGAAACATGCATTACCAAAAAAAGTTAATTTGTGGTTCTTCTGTGAAAGGCTTGGAAGATACCTAATTAAACAAATAAACTTGAAGTAAGTTGCTTTCAAATTCTATTCCAGCCCATATTGAAATTTATTTCTGAGCCAATGCATTCACCTGACAAAAGGGCTTTTGTACCATTTCTGGAAGGGACCTTTAAATTTGTCAAGAATCTTATGTTATTGACTATTCACTTCTAACCCTGAAAAATGAAATCTTTCTAGGACTTACATTGTCATTTTTATGTGGTTACTAGAGGCCCAGTGCATGGAATCATGCCCTTGGGGCTTGGGTCCCTCAGCCCTGCCTGCGCCCTCTTGCAGTCCAGGAGCCCTCGGGGGATGTCCTACTGCTGTGGAGATGGGAGAGGCTCTTGCCACGAGCTTGCCAGTTGTGAGCCCAGCTGCTGGCTGAGCAGGCCTCCACCTGTGGGAGTGCACCAACCACCAGGGGGCAGCTCTTGCGCTGAGCACCTGTCCCCTGGTGGTCAGTGCACGTCATAGTGACTGGTAACCTTTTATAATATAGGATTATTGTGCTTCTGAAGCATGTATTTTAATTAGGTGTCATTCGCCTTGATTGAAAGCATGCTGAGCTACTAACACCATAGGTTGTTTTTCATAACTGTAGTCACTAAGCAATATAGAATGGCGCCTGAAGTCTTAGCAGTGTTGGACAAGGCCATAGTGACTTCCCCACTGTACTTTAGTCTCTTCTGATGTCTTTAGAGGGTTAAGAAACAGTGCGGTCTCTAAGTGCCCCGAAGAAGGTGTTTCAGTGGCACCAGAGTCACAGCATGGCTACCAGGATGTTGATCAGTTATAGTAGTGTTGCTGAAGGAATGGTTACGCAGCCCTCTGAGGAATAGCAGCAGTAACTATTTCTGAATTAAAATAGTTATTTATTCAAGCACTCTTATTTTCTACTTTGTAGTCAAGCTATTTCCACATCGGTCTAGTAAGTAGGAACTTCATGTTGCAGGAAACTAGGTAACTGGCAAAAAAATTTCATCATCTGGAAAGTGGAGATGGTGACAGGAGCTACAAAGATTGAAAAAAAGGAGTATATCTTTCTCCCAAGAGATGAGCACGCAGTACCTTCACTTACTGTCATGATGGTGCCTTGGATAGTGTCGTTTGTGTATTGAGGTGACGCTCTAACCTTATGTCTCTTAAATTAAATCTCTACCAGTTCAAAAGAAGTCTTAAGTAGTATATATCTGCACTATGTAAGCAAGGCTTTCAGTAATAACATTTTTAGAATGTGCTGATCCAACCTCTAACAAATAAAGCAAATTAGGGAGAACCAATATGGTTATAAATATTTTTTTCAAATACAGTAGATATAAAACAAATGTAATATTTTTGCTCTTTTAAGCAGATTTTTCTTAGACATTTGTAGCTTAAAATATGCACTTTATCAGAAACAAATTGTGAATGAATTTACTAGTAAGTCAGGGAACTTTATTTCAGAGAAAACTAAACCTGATAGATTGTAATGATCCAGCTGAGGAGCATTAAACTGGAAAGAGCAGGATGGAACAGACAGGTTGTGAGCTCTGGGCCTCAGAGAGACCCTCCCACTCATACCTCGCTTCGAGAAACTTGGTTCTATGCTGCGAAGTAGTGTTTTGGCCAGAGACACCCTGATTATTGAATCTATAGGGAGGTACCTGGATTCGGGAGTCCGAAATTGTGTAGCTGACAGAGGGGTGCATTCTGCCTAGATAGTGGGACAATTTTAGACAGACTGCTGAGTTCCCAACAACTTAACACCAACTGTAGTCATTTTATAAATTAAATGAATTCTGTGTGTGACATGATTTACATTATATAGGTTATATTCAGGAGAGAGTGGAGGGTAACTCTGTAGTAGATTCCCTAAGGAAGAGGGTTTTAGTTAACAATGACCATCCAGAGCTTCTTGGTTTTGGGTGGTGGTGGGGCTTGACTATTTAAATAAGGTATTTTTTACACCATTCTGACCTCTTGACAACTCTGCTTACTATATTCCTGTAGTCATAGCATGCAATCTAAAACCCCTTCTAATTCTAAAGGAAAGCTTTGAAGTAGCATTTAAATTTCACAAGGCTTCCTAACCAAGGTGTATCTAGGAAATTTAGTCCTACAGTTCTTTCACACCTGCATGGTTTTCTTTTTATTCCTTCTTTAAAATAAAATAGCAAAGCACTTTATAAAACTTTGTGAGATAATGGGGGGAAAAAACAAAAACAGTCCCGTTCCGCCACTTAGTTTCCCTGAGCAGCAGTCTTTCGCTGTCCTCACCAACTCCAAATGCCTAATGACCATGGCTTCGGCAGCAGTGAGACCAAAATTTCAGCAATAGAACTAAAGAATACAGGAAAGCTGTGTGGACAAATGACTAACAAACATCAAAAATTTCAGAGATGGGCAAGGGCAAGATAGATGTTTTAAAAGTTCCATTCTTGGTAATTTTATGTAATCTAAAAGTCTGTTAATTATTTTATCAGAATGTCATTTGGCAAAATATCTCCTATGAAAAAGTGTGATAACAAATCTTTGGATGTTGTAAGGGAGTGCTAATTTATTTCCAGTGCTGTTTATATCAAGGACATAAGTCATAACACAAGTAGTACAGTAATTTTACCACTTGGGAATTCGGCTTTAGAATTGATTTACGTGTTTATTTTCAAATAGTAATTGATGTTATGGAAGAGGACTTCTTATGAGACAAAGGTAAAGATAGTGTTATCAGCCTGATTTCTCAGCTCTTGGAGAAAATCCCTTTCCTTCCACCGCAGTTCTGTTTAGAAGTCTTGTGACTTGTTCTCTCTCATGATCAAAGCTAGACCGAGGGTCTCTGAGATTCTCTCTTAATAAGTGCGCCAGTGTCTCCAGCAGAATTCAAAAAGATGGAAGTCCTTAATGTAAAGCAGACCTCAGGACCACAGAGCCTAAGTAGTTTGGGTTTTGTTAAGTTGTTAATTGTTTTTGTTGTTATCTTACAAGACAAAGCTTATCTTTATATCACTCCTTGAACTGATATCAAGAAAACAATTATATTACAGGAGAGTTCTCTTTCCGCAGGCACTGGCTGAAACGGTACATGTTTGATTACATAGCAATTTATATTCCCTATGTATTTTAATGCTCCCCTAAGCTGCTATTCATCATAAAAAGGAAAAAAATTTAAAGCCCTATTTAATATTGCTCTTGAATATCTATACTTTGAAGTGGTCTATATCAATTTCTGTAGAGTTTCTTAATTTTATTTGCCACTTTGCAAATATTATGTTCTTTAAAATAGAGGTATGTCCTGGAAATCACCTACAGATTTGTAAGGGGAAATTCCCTTTTCTCTAATTTAGTGATCAAATTTCTTGCAAGATTAGCCAGGAGGAAGAGATTAAATACACCAAAACATATGGTCTAATAACAGAGTTTTAGAAAGTTACAAAGCACTGGAAATTTTCTCCCTCCTCCCCCAGATTGTGTCTATGAATTTGAAAGAATTTCCTTTTGGAGCCGTTGCATCCCCTCAGTGTTCCTGTAGTTACTATTGGTGCCATAGCAGCTGACGTAGAAAATCATGAGCATTCTGTTAAATAAAAGTATCAGTTGATAACGTATGTCATTGCATGTTAATATTCTTTGAATCTCTAATGATGAAATGCAGTTCTGACTTCCATCTGAATCCAAGGGAGTCATGCACACAAGGCTAGAACAGGATGCAGTGCCGCTTTGGAATATGAGTGTTTCTATGACACTTGCCCTTGAATTTAAGTGAGAACCATAACAGATGTGAGAATTATGATGAGGACAACCTAATTTAAGTTTTATAAATTTTAGGAAATGTCATCTTTTATTTCAGAGACTTTTTCAAATGTTTTAAACACAATTTTCAGATAACAATAATGAAAAGCTGAGCCCCAAACCAGGGACAGGTGAACCAGTTTTAAGTTTGCACTACAGCACAGAAGGAACAACTACAAGCACAATAAAACTGAACTTTACAGATGAATGGTAAGTTCATATTTTTGTAAAGATGTTCTTAGCCATTTTGTAGGATTTTGTTAGATATTATTTGCAGCACTTCATCTTTGTGCCTTGCTTTGCTATGTGTGCTTCAGAATCACTTGGAGAGCTCGTTAAAACAAAGGACTGGGTCCTACTCAGAGTTTATTCAGATTGAGGAGGGATCCGAGAATTTGCATTTCTAGAAACTTCCCAGGTGATGCTGATGTTGCTAGTTCTGGGATATCCCTTTTGATAGAAAATGACAAAGATAAAAAGAATTAATCACCTATAGACCATTGGTGTAAAAATAATGAACCTAGCACTTTGGAGCTTTTTGTAGTCTGGGTCCTGTTTATATATGTGTGTATCATTTTTGTTTTTAGTTTTAAATCATAATTTTAATCGTGTTGAATGTATTCTCTCCTGCATTTATTTGACTTAAGTTTATAATAAATATTCACGTTACTACTTAGCTTTGATAAATATTATTTTAGTACCTGTATATACCCATCAAGTAGATGTACTACAGTGCACTTAACCATTTCTCTTTAATTGGGCAGTGAATTTGTTTATCCTTTTTTTACTTAACTAAATAAGATTATAATGAATATCTTTGTTTACAGGCTTTTTTCCTACCTTTAAGATTACTGATTTGAGATATGTTTCCAGAAATGAACTACATCTAGGTCAAAGATATTGCCAAATTACTTTCAAAAGAGTCTTGTATCATTCCATTTTACTAGCAGCATATGAAAGTACATATTTTGCTATCTCTGGGCCAATATTCAATATATTCATTTTTTTAACTTGTATATTTGATTTTAAAATAACATTTGTTTCTATTTAACTGATTACTAGTAAGATTGAGCTTTGTATTTATTTAATAGTTGTATAGGTTCTCTTTAATGATATTTCTGATTATGTTTATTCCCATTAACCTAGTTAAATCTTACTCTTTTAAAAAAAATCAGTTATGTAGACTTCTTATATTCTTTCCCACTGTTTCATGGCCTTCTGCTTCAGATTACCTCCAACATTTTTATTTAAATTTATTACTATTGCTACTTAATATTAATAAAAAAGTAATATGATCTTTCCTAATATGTCATTAATTATTAATATAACTACATATTATATATAGTAATTGTATTAATCATTTAATAACCAATATATTAATTATTTGGCATAATTAATATATTAACATACTTAATCACATATTAATATAATATATAATGTGCATAAATACTATATAATGTCATTATATATTGTTTATTAATATATAATTAATTATATGTTCATATGATGTTAATATTTATGTATTCCAATTCACTGGTTTCTTTTTGTGTTTACATGTGTATGTATTTTGCATTAAAATCTGTGATTAAATAATATTTTCAAATATTATAGAATACTTTCTATGTTCCAGACACTATTGTAGATATGGGGAGTGCATCAGTGAAAAAAGTAGGGGGGAAAAATTTCTGTCCTGTAGGAACTCACATATCTGAGGAGACAGATAATACATATCGGGTCTAGTAATAATTAATGTCGTTTTTAAACATTCGTTTAAAATCTTGCTTGGCGTTGACTTGTATTGACATAACCTTCAAACACGTGGTATCTACAGAACGTGTGAAGTGCAATTAACAAGTTTTGCTTGAAAAAGTTTGTGTTTGGTTTGGTTTTTGTTGCAAAACTAGGGCTAAGAAGATGGCAGATGAAGAGCATATTCGGCACTGCATGCTTTACGAGTTCCAATTAGGAAGAAAAGCAAGTGAGGCTGCAAAAAACATCTGTAGTGCTCTTGGTCAAGATGCAGTTAGCGCCAGAAAATGCCAGCGTTGGTTTGAGAAATTTCGCGAGGGAAATTTTTCGTTAGATGACAAGAGTGGTCGAGGCCGTGTGTCCAATTTTGATCAAGAAGCTCTTCAAGCTCTTTTGGTGCAAAATCCTCAAATTACCCAACAAGAGCTTGCGACAACTTTAAATTGTTCACAAAAAACAATTTCCAATCAATTGCGTGCACTTGGCAAAGTCCAAAAGTTTGGAAAATGGGTTCCTCATGAGTTGACCGACTACAACCGTAATCAAAGAGTCACAATTTGCAGTTGGCAACTCTCTCGTCAAAACCGTTTGCCGTTTTTAGAGCAAATTGTTACCGGAGATGAAGAATGGGTACTGTATGTTAATTTGAAAAGGCAGCCTCAATGGTTGGACAAAAATGAGGCTCCGCAGCCCACGCCAAAACCTGACTTGCATGCGAAAAAAGTGATGTTGTGTGTTTGGTGGAATTTTAAAGGAATTCTTCATTATGAACTTTTACCATCTAACCAAACCATTACAAGTGCAGTGTATAGTGCCCAATTGGAAAGGTTAGCCCAAGCTTTAAGAGAAAAAGAACCCGCGCTGATTAGTTGGAAGGGCGTAATTCTTCACCACGATAACGCACGACCGCATACTGCAAGAATCACTGCTGAAAAACTGCGCCAGTTGGAATGGGAAGTTCTCCCTCAACCTGCATATTCTCCTGATATTGCCCCTTCCGATTACCATTTGTTTCGTTCTTTGCAAAACTTTCTTCTTGGAAAAAAATTTCATAATGAAGAATGCCTCAAAAATGCATTGACCGAATTTTTTGCATCAAAATCACAAGAATTTTACAACAGAGGGATTAAAATGCTTCCTGAGCGTTGGGCACAAGTAGTAGAAAACAACGGCAACTATATTGTTGATTAAATTTTGTTGTATTGTTTAAATAAATTCGATTTAAAAAAGTATTAGAAAACGACATTAATTATTACTAGACCTAATAAATAAGTGAATTGTAATACATTAGAGTACTAAGTACTCTGGAAGAAAAGGTGAGGGTGGTTGACAGGGTGGGCAGCAGCATTGGGGGGATGAGGAGGAGTGAGCTATGCACAGCTTGGGGAAGAGCAGAGAGAAAGCCAGCACAAGGCTCTGTAGGAGCAGACCTACCGTGTGAAAGGATCTGTAAAGAAGATACATGTGTAGCCAGAGGGGAGTGACCAAAGGAGAGAGCAATGGCAGAAAAGAGCCATTTTCTTTTCAAGAACAGCCGACTAAGTGAGGAAGACATTTGAACGATAGAGGATATCTGGTTGCTGTGTAGGCATAGGTCATCGGTAGAGATGGGACCATGATCAGAGGACAGGCTGAAGCACTAGCAAGGTGAAAGGTGGGTAGTGCCTGAGGCAGGACAGGCACAGGGGAGGTAGTAAGAGGAGACTGGATTCTGGATATGTATTTGAAGGTGCAGTCAATAGAATTTCTTTATGAACCTTAGCATTTGACCTCTGCTTTTTAAAATTAGGTATCTATGGCCCTTTCTCTTAATATGTAATTTAAGATCACAGAAGATTATCATCCTTATTCTGTTTATCTTTTCTATTCTCATAATTCTGAACAGAGGGGCTGGTTTCTTATAAAGAATCTCATCTGAGCACTTTTTTTTTTTTTTTTTTTTAAGAAAAAAAGATCCAGTCCCTCTTCTTTTGAACTTTTCCATCTCTAAAAACTGACTGAATTATATTCTCTTACTCACCAGTTTCTTATTTCTTTATCAAAGAAGTAATTAGCTTTTTTTCTGATTATGAGAGTATTCAATATCATTGTAAAAAAAAATCAAGAAAGGATGCAATTTTTTTAATCTCTGACACAGAGTGTCCTATTCTTAGTTTAGTTTCTTTGAGGACAAATGAGTCAGTGGAGCCCATGGATTCCAGTTTTCTCACCTGAAAATGGGCATATTTAATAGAGGTGCTTGTAGAGTTAGTGAGACCACAACAGGAAAGCACATGGCACTTGGCACATTGACAAGCCCTAAAGAGTCCTGAGCTGCAAGTACCATCTTTTGTAAACTGCCTTTCAGGTCCTTGGCACAGTTTTCTTCTGTGGTGTTTGCCTTTTTCTTCTTGATTTACAAGAGGTGTTTATAGGAGTCAGTGGGGGAGATACCATTGACTTCCCTTTGTAGCAGATATTTCCCCCAGTTTGCTATGTCTTTCAGCTTTATGGTAGTTTTACTCTAAGGTTACAGTGAGCGCATGCCTGTAAAAGTCTGTCCTTCCCAGGATTAGGGAGAAAGTTTTCTCTTGTTTTCCTCTTAATTTCTATGATTTTATATCAAAGATTATATGTTTGGTTCTTCTATAACTTATTTCTCCATAAAGTGTGCTATAGAGCTATAGCTTAGTAATTTTTCACACGTTGCTTCCTTTGTCCCAGTCCCACTTATTGAGCAATCGCTTCATTTCTCTGTGATTTAAAATGCCATATTAACATCTGCTAAATTTATTTACTTTGTTACTTTGTTTTTTCCACTAATGCCTCTCAATTCCTACATCAGTGGCATGATGTTTTAATCATCATAACTATTATACGTGAACATTTTATTTATGCCTGTGTCATAGCTTTCTCAGTAGAATATGACATTAATTTCACTTTACCCAAGTGACTATATACTTTTTTCTGTTTAAAAAGAAATGCATATTAATTGCAAAAAATAATTCAAAATTTACAGAAAAGCACAAAAGAATCACTGACAATAATGCTACTGAAATGACACCACTGCCCGTTCTTTGACATTTTTCTCTGGGAATATACCCAGAAGGATACACATTCTTTTTTCTTTTTTTTAATTCCATATTATACATGGATGCCCTTTTTAAAAAAATCAAATTGACTTTTGTAATTAGCCCAAAAGCAGTTTTTATAAAATCTTGGCCAAAAATCTCATGATAATTTGTATTGTTTACTGAGTCACTGATACTTGTCTGTAATTAATGGTTTTTAGGTTATCATAACTCTTAAGTTTCATTTCCTTGTTCACATTTATTCTAAATTAGAGAAAGTGTCACATTTCTGTTAATTTAATTTTAATCTGAGTCAGATACATTTTCTCCTATTTTCTTTCCCACTCAATTCCCTCTTTATAATATGTGATGCCATGACTGGTCGTCGCAGAAATTCATTTAAGTTGTTTATTTAAATTGGTCTAGCATTCTGCTCTCACCAAAAATGCTAACAGAATTATGGCCATCATCAGGTGGGTAGTAAAACTAACCCAGAAAATGTCTTCTGCTTCTACAAACTGGTGCCCAGTCACTTGCCATATTGAACAGCAGTCCGAACTGGAAGTGGTCCGCAGAGGGCAGTGCAAAGACCAAAGAAATGTCTAGCCTTTTCTAAAGTATTAACTTTAAAGTAGCCTAGGGGAAAAAAAAAAAATATATATATATATATAAGCCTAGGACAACAAATTGGGCATATGATCAAAGTCTGTAGAATCAGTAAGGATTAGGGTGAACAGAAGGGAGACAATGTAATTAAGTTATGAAGTTCAAGAGAGAGTTGGGTAGAAATGTGAAGCCGATCATAGAAGCATTAAAACAGTATGAAGCGATCCTTTTGTATTTCTAGGGCTCCTTTTTAAGATAAGTAGGTTAGAGTGGTCACCTTATCAAAAGTGATATTTTGTAAATACTATTAAAATAATACACTCTACATTTTATTTGAGCCTGAATTTTTGTTAATCATTGACTTATTGTGGGACCACTGCCTTTATTTTGATGACAGGAGCAGTACATCCTCCAGTTCTAGAGGGAACGGGACCCATAGCAAACCGGAGGGTCAGGAGGAGTCCCCGGTCCCACAGAGCTCGGAGCCGCCTCCAGCAGGAGATAGTGAGAGAGGTGAGCTGTGACTGTGCTTTGTCATCACAACCCCCAGTGATGGATGTCCACCCATTTTTCTGATCCCTCAGTGATGCCCTTTGGTTTCTTGTTTTTAATGAATTACTTTTTCCTCTAGTCTAGCTATTCCTGTTGATAAATAGGTAACAGGTTCACCAGGAAGGACATTTGAAAGACAGAGGAATGAACTGTAAAAAATATAATTCACAAGTCTTTCTTTGAAGTCACATAAAGGAGTCTCTATGAAGTCACTTAATGTCAGCATTTCAGATGGGGCATCACAGTGCAGCCCAGTTTCCCTCTGTGGACAAATGACCAGGAGACATGGTTACTGCTCTGACAGTGTGTGCACTGTCACTGTCAGTTTGGATCACCTGCCGTTTTATACCAAGCAGTGGAATTCAAAGTATCTGTCTTGATTTTTTTCAGTGTATATGTGGTTTATGGAGGAAAAGAAAGAAGGAATATGATCTAAATGAGTTATGAGTGAATCTTGTTTCATACAAGAAGTGCCATTTAAGGACTTTTTCAGAATCCTTTCCTAGAATATTTTTATGTAACACTTGAGGTCCAGTGCATCGAATTTGTGCACGGGTGAGGTGCCTCAGGATGACCTGCGGAGATTGGGCCCCAGCTGGCACCTTCACCCTTGCAGCCCCAGCTTGCACCCACAGCCCCACAGCCTCGGCCTGGCACCTCCCCCTGGCACCCCGCCTTGGCCTGGCACCTCCCCGTCACCTGCTCCACATTCCCTCCTGCAGGACAATCAATCAGGGCTGGGCCCCCCACCATCGCCACTGGTTGTCATCTGTGGGGCGATTGGGCCCCCGCTCACACCCACCTTGACCTGGTGCCACCCGATCACATACTCCACCATCCTGCTGCGGTCCTGCTCTCGTCAGGGCCCATCAGGGCTGGCAGCGCCTCCACTGTTGCCCCCTTCCAGCCCCGCATTGATGCCGCCCCCTGGTAGTCAGCGCACGTCATAGCAAACGGTTGAACTTGCAGTCAAACGACTGTCGAGGGGACAATTTGCAGGATTATATGAAAGTTAGAGTCTAGCAAAGAGCTTTAAACAGTTGATTATCGATAATTATTTGATGAATGAAGGAATAAATGAATTCTGTTTCTTAAGAAGTGAACAGATGCTTTAGTGTAACAGTTTACAAGAATTAAATATGTGTAAGACAACTGTCCAGTTAGGTAAGCAGCTATCCAGTTAGGAATAAAAAATGGATCCTTTGTGGGTCTTGGAGTTAAATCCCAGAATTAAGTATTTTCAATGGACAAAGCAGAATTTAAAGTAGGCTCAGCTGTACTATTGGTTCATGATAGTTCAGGTTATGCCAAATGTTTGAGGGGCTTAACAATACTCTGTATTAAGTTTGGCTTTGTGACGATTAGAAACAAGCAAGATAAGGTCATCTTGGCTGTGAGGATCATTGTCACCAGATGTTCTCACATAGAGTTAGTTCCCAAAGGTTGGCGCCTCTGGAAGGGGCTGAGGACACAGCGGGGCACCCTCCTTGAGGGTGTCGTATTTGTGCACGTCTGTGTTTGTGTCATACTGAGGGGAGGCTCATCTGACAATCTAGTTTCCATGGCCTCCAAAGGGTTAAGAACTACTTATATATAAGAGGGCTGGAGTATTAAGTTGATGGTTATTTTCCTACAAACGGTCTGGGCCCTGGCCAGTTATGTTCAGTGATTAGAGCATAAGCCTACACACAAAATGGTCATGGGTTTGATTCCCAGTCACGGGCACATATCTTGGTTGCAGGTTTGATCCCCAGCTGCAGTCAGGGTGCATGTGGGAGGCAACCAATTGATGTGTGTCTCTCACATCAGTGTCTTTCTCTCTCCCTCCCTCCCTCCTTTCTCCCTTCCACTCTCCCTCTGAAAATCAGTGAAAAAATATCCTCAGGTGAGGATTAAAACAAAAAATAATGTGGATTTAATGATCATTTGGTTTATTTCCCAGAAGCTCCTGAAGAAGCCTCAGAGGGTGTGAACACATCCCAGGAAGGTGCATCTGCAGAAAGCACAGTTCAGAGCCAAGTAGACACAGGTGAGCTGTCTTCTCTCTAGTTGTTTCAGGTGTTAGTCTCCTAGAGTCAGAGGTTATTTCCAAATAGATGTGTTGTGGAATTTTCCCTTCCGTTTAGGGAATATTTTAGTTTATATTAGAAAGTAAATATAACTAAAGGCCCGGTGCACAGATTCATGCACCAGTGGGGTCTCTCAGCGTGGCCTGCGGGGATCAGGCTGAAACTGGCAGTTCAGTATCCCCCAAGGGATGTAACAGTGCGTGAAGCCGCAGCTGGCTGGGAGGAGCCCGAGCCCGGGCCAGGCGCCATGCTGCTCCGCTCATCCCAGCCCCACTGCGCCACTCGGTAGACTTGTTGCCGCTCCGCTGCGGTCTCCACGCGCCTGTCCTAGGGCAATGCTGGCATGCCCATGGCTGAGAAGCGGCCACAGGCTTGCGCCCAGGCAGAACCAATGCCAGTCTCGATCCTGGTCCTGATCCGGACAGGGAAGGGCGCACACAGGGAGTGTCCACTGGAGAGGCTTGCGCCGCTGCAGCCACACTTGCCAGCTGTGAGCCCAGCGTCTGGCGCCCATCGGTCAGCTGAGTGGCGCTCCCGCTGGGGAGCACACTGACCACCAGGGGCAGCTTTTGCATTGAGCATCTGCCCCCTTGTGGTCACTACCGTCATAGTGAACAGTGGAACAGAACAGTCGCTTAGGATTTTATATATATAGATACTTTATATTGGAAAACGTCTATGTCTGCTTTGGAGTTAGATAAAATAGTCAAGGTTGCCGACATCACCATCTGTTACTACTTTACTTTCCAACAGCACAATCAGACAAGTTCTCATCTGAGCCGTCAGATTCCAGCTCAGGAGAAAGGAACGACTTCAATCCTGATAGTCCTTGTGGGGTTCCAGAAGACACCGCTTTGTCTGAGAAAGGCTGGGAACCAGGGACTTCGGATCAAACCAGTGCTGACAGCACTGCCCATCCCAGTAGCCCTGATGCTGAGCCTAAGACACAGACTGAAGCTGTGGGGCCCGTGCCTCCCGAGGAAACGTCAGCCACAGACTCTGCTCTCCAGGACACGGATGACAGTGACGATGACCCAGTCCTGATCCCAGGTGCCAGGTATCGAGCAGGACCTGGGGACAGGTTGGTACATTTTTAATTGAAATGAACCGTAAAAAGTATAATTCACAAGTCTGTCTTTGAAGTCACATAAAAGAGTCTCCATTTTTGACAGTTGCTTTCTCTAAGGATGTCTTAGTCATGTAAACTTATGGAGCTTTTCAAACAAAGTCATTTCACATGGACCTTCTCTAAGCAGAGTGTGCATGAAGAGGGAGCAGTCTCCGCGTTTCTCTGACTCTGAGGCTGCTCCTCAGCTTGCAGACTGGAGAGAGGAGTGCCCAGCAGCCTCATGTGAAGGCGGTATATTTAGCCATCATACTGCTTGGTGGACATCCTTTTCCTTTAGCAGGTTTTTGGATAATTTTTACTCTTCAGTGTATCTGCTTTTCGTAGACACTGATAAGGTAGTGTGATAGCAGTTCTTGTCTTGAGAACATTATTTTTCTCTGATTTATTCTAAATTTTAGTAACTTAATTTAGAAACTGAAAAATCACACCAAATAACAAATATAACCATGATAAAGAATTGAATTGCTACCCAGTCAACATAGCTCAGTGGTTGAGCATTGACCTGTGAACTAGGAGGTCACAGTTTGATTCCTGGTCAGGGCACATGCCCATGTTTTGGGCTCAATCCCAAGTGTGGGGCATGCAGGAGGCAGCCAGTCAATGATTGATGTTTCTATCTCTTCCTCTCCCGTCCTCTCTGAAATCAATCCTATATAATGAAAGCCTAATATGCTAAGTGTCCAGTTGTCTGGTTATTGATTCAACCAATCAAAGTGTAATATGCTAATGATATGCTAAGACCACTCAACTGCTCACTATGATGTGCACTGACCACGAGGGGGCAGTCAGTCAACCAGTTGACCAGACGCTCTGACATGCACTGACCGCCATGGGGCAGATGCTCCAACTGGCTCAGCTGATCAGGACTGAGCAAGATGGGTTATACATGCCCTGGAGCCCTCCCACAGTCCCTCCCACAGTCCCTCCCTGGTGCCCCTTCCCAGGCCCAATCATGGACCAGTGGGGTCCCTTGGCCTCGCCTGCACCCTCTTACAATCCAGGACCCCTCGGGAAATGTTGGAAAGCCAGTTTTGGCCTGAACCCACAGGCCAGGCCGAGAAACTTTACTGGTGCACGAGTTCATGCACCAGGCCTCGAGTAAAAAATATATTTTAAAAAAAAGAATTGAATTCCTAACATGGTCAGGTACTTTACTCTATATTTGTACTTGGAGATTAATCATACGTCTCTACCTGCCCACATTAGTCTTCAGCGTTCTTATCATATGTTTTGGACAACTAACACTTTCCGTACCAGAGGGAGTCCCACAAGGTTAGCAGGCATAGCACATTTAGAAAATCACATTGATGGTTTCTAAAACCTAGGTGGAGAGTGAGAGTTGTGTTTAAGTCTGTATGTTTAAGGCCTCTTGAGGACACATGTCCTTGTTTTTTTCTGTATATAGGTAACAAAAACAATACTAAGATCATAATGAAAAATAAAATTATCCACTTTTAAATAAAATATATAACTTTCCAGATTTGTTTGCTTAAATAAGAAATTGTATTTTTAATAGATACTAGACACTTGCAGAAAATCAGAATTATTT
This sequence comes from Pipistrellus kuhlii, assembly GCF_014108245.1. Taxonomy (NCBI): domain Eukaryota; kingdom Metazoa; phylum Chordata; class Mammalia; order Chiroptera; family Vespertilionidae; genus Pipistrellus; species Pipistrellus kuhlii. Next base: position 1,750,429 of record NW_023425493.1, read on the forward strand.
AGCAGCTTCTGTCCAGGCTAATTACAACACATTTTTTTACCAAGTGTGCTTTATACTTGAGGAATCTGAGGTACTAAGCATGGGTTTTCTATATTCTAGACCTAAGGTGCATTTTTTTTAAAAACAGAGTACCCTGTTTTCCCGAAAATAAGACAGTGTCTTATATTAATTTTTGCTCCCAAAGATGCACTAGGTCTTATTTTCAGGGGATGTCTTATTTTTCCATGAATAAGAATATGGTACACATTTATTGTTAAATGAAAATAAAGGAAATTTATTACCTGTATATGGTACGGTAGTAAGGTAGTTGTCAACACAAACCAGACAAACTGTGAATCCTACAGTATCAAGAATTTACTCATTTATTTAATGACAATCATGTCATCATCTTTTGGAACATCGTCATAACAATCCAATTCCTGAATTTCCTGGTGAATTTCTTGTGACTCCATTTCTTTCAGAATCAGTGGGCCAAATCTCTCATGTTTAGCCTGGGGGGGCCTTATTTTTGGGGGGATGCCTTATGTTTCACTCAGAAGGAAACCTATAAGTAGGTCTTATTTTCGGAGGATGTCTTATTTTCGGGGAAACACGGTACTTTGTTTTATTCTGTAGGACATGGTAGAGTCACTGAAGGATAAAATTCTTACCCTTAAAGAAACTCATTTGAAGAACAGAGGACAGTACACAAGCCACTTATAAAAACATGGAAAACAGTTTATTAAAATTAAGAAATTAAATATATATAAAGATGTACATATGAATGTGATGCCAAACTGTTTATGACCACTGCTTCACAGTTTCATCAATTTTTCTTTGATATTTAGGAATTTTCTTTGAATTATTCTTTCCCAACTAATTACCAAAAATTTGTAAGTGGTGAAAAACCTTCCATCTGACTTTCATCTAAGTAGTTTTTAAGGTTCCTAACTTCCATAGCACCATCTTAAGTCTTGAGCTACCTGTATAAAATATACTTTACTATCTCTGCCCTTTCTATGGGCTCTTCATCCTGAGACTGCTGCCATCTTCTGAATTCAGAGGAATAGCTATGTTGATTTTTATTCTAAAGTGAGAAAGTTTAAGACCCTTTGCTTCTTAGGAACATGGGAAAGAATCATTTACCAGCTTGTAAGTAGGCATATGATTTTTGAGAATTTATTTCTGAAGGGACAAAGGACCCAGAGCTCTGTTGTAAAAAATTCAGTTCTTGAGGTCTCAGGATACATTTCACATGTGGATAGGATGCCCAATTAAAGTGTGCATGCCTTACAGGGAAGCTGATCAAGGTTAGTTTGGTTAGGATAGAAAAATGGTCCAAAATTAAAAATGGTGGAAGTGTGTATTTAGGTCTGTACTTTAATTTCTATAAAGAATTACATAGTAGAGCTCATAATTTCTTTTGTCCCAAATTACGTTTGTTTTTGTTTTTTTAAATCCTCACCTGAGGACATACTTACTAATTTTTTAAATATATTTTTATTGATTTTTTTTAATAGAGAGGAAGGGAGAGAGATAGCCAGAAATACTGATGAGAGGGAAACATCGATCAGCTGCCTCCTGCACACTCCCTTACTGGGGATGTGCCCACAACCCAGGTACATGCCCTTGACCGGAATTGAACCTGGGACCCTTCAGTCCATAGGCTGTTGCTCTATCCACTGAGCCAAACCAGCTCAGCCAGGGCTTGTTTTTTGTTTTGTTTTGTTTTGTTTTGTTTTGGTTGTTTTTTTGTTTTTTGTTTTTAAGAGAAGGGAAAGGGGGGAGAGGGGAGGTAGAGGATAGAGAAACAGAAACATTGATTGGTTGTCCCCCATACATGCCTTGACTAGGGATTGAACTTGAAACCTTTCACTTTATGAGATGATGCCCCAACCAACTGAGTAACACAGGCCAGAGCCCAAATTTAATTTTTAAAAATGAAACCTAAAAAGTTTATAGCCAAGCCATTTTGGACAAACATTTAATAAAAATATCAGAACAGTTCTTTGCAATGCAGAGTAATGATTTCTTTTTAGAGATTTGTATTCTTAAATTTTGGTTAATAAATACGACCTTGGTTTTTACTTTGGGGCTGAGATTAAGCATGAGAGGAAATGTCTCAGAAAATAAAGACCTTAACAACTAACATGGCTATTTTAAAATGGAATGCTCTTATTAACTACAGCTAGTTTCGGTGTGAACAGAACTGGAACCTATAGCAGAGGTCGACAGACTTTTCCCTCAAAGGCCAGAGCGTGAATCTCCTAGGTTTTGCTGGCCAAGAGGCAAAATGGAGGCTGTTATGTAGGTCCTTGTATAATCATTTAAAATGTCACCATTTACAAATACGAAAACTCTTCTTAGCTGCAGGATTAGGTCCAAAAGCCAGAGTTTGCTGTTTCCCTTTGTAGCTAGTCACTCTGGTAGAGAACCAGGCTAGAGTATATGGTAAAACACCGTGACTGGCAGATCCCCAGAGTTTAGAACATTAAAAAGTATGACTCCCACATATTAGGTCCCTGTGAACTTGGCCTGGGGCAGGAGCATAGAAGAGTAAGTGAAACTAAAGTGAAGGAAGAAATAAAAGTGATATTGATAAAACAATACATAAAAATAGGATGTGTATCCCATAGTGATTTTACATACTGGACTTAGAAGTAGACACACATGCCTGGGAGTGGGTGAATTGTTTTTATGTAAAGTGTTTTCAAGGTGCCTAATTCATCTTAGAGGGCAGAGGCCTAGCTAGTAGCTCTTCCGCCTGCAAAGTTCAGGAATTCTCTGCTCAGAACTGGGGGCATCTAAGTAAGCTTCCTGCGAATAGGTTGTGGTTACAGATTCCAAAATACAAGACATTAACCCTCTAAACCTGTTAATGACTTTTTTAAATATATATATTTTATTGATTTCTTTACAGAGAGGAAGGGAGAGAGATAGAGAGCTAGAAACGTCGATGAGAGAGAAACATTGACCAGCTGCCTCTTGCACACCCCGTTCTGGGGATGTGCCCACAACCAACGTACATGCCCCTGACCAGAATCGAACCTGGGACCCTTCGGTCTGCAGACCGACGCTCTACCACTGAGCCAAACCGGTTTTGGCCTGTTAATGACTTTTAAAAAGTATTTATTTGCATAGAAATTTGGTTCCAGTTACCTATTGGAAGCCAAAATTCTTCACATACTGTAAATTTGCCATCATCTATTTAGTCATCATATAATCACTTTCAGTATTTCTAATGATTCAAGTTTATTCTTTATTAACCTGTTAACTGAGCGGGACCTATAAATATGTCAAATGTAAACAATATCGGGAACGAGTAGGACTTATGAATACGTCCTTGAAATATATGTTGCGCCCCGAGAGGGATGGTATATATTTTTTGTAATCTTTTATTTTATTTTATATTTTATTGATTTTTTACAGAGAGGAAGGAAAGGGAAGTTAGAAATATCGATGAGATGAGAAACATCGATCAGCTGCCTCTTGCACACCCCCCACTGGGGATGTGCTGGCAACCAAGGTACATGCCCTTGACCAGAATCGAACCCGGGACCTTTAGGTCCGAAGGCCGACGCTCTATCCACTGAGCCAAACCGGTTTCGGCTATTTTTTGTAATCTTTATCATTGTTTGTAAAATTTATAATTTTTTAATTCGACGTGTCCATTTTTTTTTTTTGTCGGTATTCTTTTCTATTTTTTTGTAATTTTGTATTTTCCTTTGTGCTTTATATATATAAATAAATGAAAAAATATATATATTTTATTTATTTTCATTAAGTATTGTATAAATAAAAAAAATAATATGAAATTACGTCCTCCAGGCGTGACGTACTGACACGTCCTAGTGAAAGAGTACGCGCCCGTTACAGGTTGCGTAATTAACCTGTTAATGGAGCGGGACCTATAAATACGTCAAACATAAACACTATTGGGAACGGGTAGGACATATGAATACGTCCTTGAAATATATGTTGTGCCCTGAGAGGGACAGTATATATTTTTTGTAATCTTTATAATTGTTTGTAAAATTTATTATTTTTTATATTTTATTGATACTTTACAGAGAGGAAGAGAGAGGGATAGAGAGTTAGAAACATCGATGAGAATCATCGATCAGCTGCCTCTTGCACACCCCCTACTGGGGATGCGCCCACAGCCAAAGTACATGCCTCTGACTGGAATCGAACCCGGGACCTTTCAGTCCACAGGCCGATGCTCTATCCACTGAGCCAAACCAGTTTCGGCTATAATTTTTTAATTTGATGTTTCCATTTTTTTGTTGGTATTCTTTTCTATTTGTTTGTAATTTTGTATTTTCCTTTGTGCTTTATATATAAATAAACGAAAAAATATGTATTTCATTTATTTTAATTAAGTATAAATAAAAATAATAATAATATAAAATTACGTCCGCTGGGCGTAATGTATTGACACGTCCTAGTGATAGAGTATGCACCCGTTGTACGTTGCGTAATTAAAAAGGGAACTCCCCGGTTAACAGGTTAAAGAAAATTGCAGAGAAAAAATAATCATAGAGAAGAAAGTGTTCCCAGGGCATTAAAAGCTATGTTGTCCTTCGCTCCCTTGTTATATAGACTTCTGGTTAGGACAGTGAGTCAACTCGGGGCTTAATTAGTTATTTCCCAAAGAGCAGCTCAGCCCTGAGGGGTCTCCCAGGTGCCCAGGGGATGGAATGGAAGATCTGAGTCCTGGCAGGTCCCTCCACGGAACAGGGCTGGTTTCTAACCTTTTTAAAAGACAGAGAGAGGAGTTAAGTGCAGGGTCTTCCTTCTAATCTGCCTTCAGTGAGTGTTTCTGCTTCCTTCATTTCCTCAACCTTTCATTCAACTATTTAGTTGAATGACATTCTCACATAATAACCTAAATCACAAAGAGCAGCAAAGGTTTTTTAAGGTTGAGATGTTTGGATGAAATGGTGACCTTGATGCTTTACATATCTGGTTCTCTGAGGTCTGTGAGTGACTTTATTGTGTTCCCTTCACTAGATTTATTATCAGAGGAACAACAATAGGTGATAGAATAATGAGGTAATTCAGTATGTTCCTTCATTCTTTTATTTTTTTTACGATGAATTTGCCAGGTCATCCTTTCCACAGCTAACCACCTTTCCTATTAACACTTAATACTCCTGAACGTACTGAACTCTTCAGGGCTAAGATTTGTAAAGCAGGTTGCTTTTCACGAACTGTCGTAGCTGCATGACTGCATGGGGACAGAATGAAGGAGATGTCCTGTGTGCACACCTAACGGAAGCTCACATCTAGTGTGTCGTATGCCAAGCGACTACAACTGAAATGATGTACTTTAACGTTGGTAACTTGCTTTGACTACGTTATTGAGAAATGCAATGTAGGGTATTTTTTTTTTCATTGTAGGGTATTTTTAAAGCTGTTTGGGATAACAATTAGCAACTTTTTGTCATTATCTCATTTTTTTTTTGAGATCATTAAAAATGGACTTGAGTCTAATTCTGTGCATAAAGATTCTGATTTTTTAAAAAGAAAGCTGTATTCTTACAAATACCTTAATAACGTAGTAAGGCAATACATCAAGACAATACACAACTCTCAAACACTTCTGCAACCTGAAGACTAACACGGGGGTACATTTTAAAATCTGACATTAAACCATTATTTATCCACACAAAACCTGGTATACTGACTAAATGAACAAAATAAGCCAAAAACTAAGAAATTCCCTGTTATGTCTCAAATTGTTTTGCTTTTATGCTGGTGTTTCTAGGCTGTTTTCACATTAAGGTATGTTTGAAGTAACTTTTAGCAAATTGGTCTGTTGCCAATTGTCACTTTCTAGTTAAATAACAATAAAATGGAATTTGTTTCAGGGCTTTTTTGAATTTCTGGTTTATACTTTTTATCCCAAGTACTCAAAGCCAGTTTCTGCTCTTACAATGAAGATTGCAACTAAAAAATATCATGTTGCGTTAAATGAGTCACATTTAACCATTGAAGTGAGATTATTATGAACTGGTGAACCTGATAAGCAGAAATGTGACCCTAACCTCCCTCAGAGGGAATGAGATTAGACTCCTGCTCTGCCTCAGTTGCTTCTTTCTTCCAGAGAGAGGGTCTGGGAAATTTCTAAGGAAAGGCAGTCTCTTCCTGCCCTTGTCCTCATTCCTATTTTTGTCTTCCTCTCATTTTCTGCCTTGTGTGATTTTAACTCAGCATTTTATAGGCACCCATTTTCTTTCCTTTCTTGGCATATCAATTATACTTTTATTTTATTCTTTTAGTGGTTGCCCAAGAGTTTACTTCTGAAATTTTCCATACATTTTCTTATGAATTTTAAATCATACACCAAGTTAGTATAATAAATCATAAAAGAAATGGTAACTAATACTCTCAAAAACAACTTTGCAAACAGTAGGCTTTTAAGGAATATTTGTTTTCTGCTTGGTGTTCTTCAGATGTATGTATATGTGTTCAATGGAAATTTTACAATAAAAGAGTGCACTCTCTTTTTACCTAGAGAGCCGCTTTCAACTCCCTGCAACAATGCCTGTTTTCCTGCATTCTTGCCACTCACTGACAGAAGTTTTGTTCATCTAATAGATCAGATTGTTTTATCATTATCTCATTATTAGTAAGGCTGAGCATCTTCTCACATATTTACTAACCATTCATTTCTTCTGTAATTTTTCTACTCATGTCCTTGGCCTATTTTTCTGTTACAATATTCATTTTTCTTACTGACTTAATAGACTTTTTATATATTTTAGATTTTTGGTCTATTACATGTTGAAACACAATGTTTTAAATAACATATTCAGACTAAGAAAGTTATTAAATAGTATCATGTGTTAGGACAAATTTCTTCTAATAAGTAAATCAGTCTTCAGTCTCCAGCTCTGTCATCAGCTGAGCTCTTAGGAGAGTAAAGTCTGCCTCACTTGCCCCAAGTCTGTATTCCACCGTGGAGTCCATATAGCTAGATGGTCTGGGAAGTCTTTCTTTATTGCACCTATGTTAATATTTATTCTCTTTTCTCTTGACTCATCTGTTCTTTGCTGGGAACATCTTTAAACAAAACCTCAAAACATACGTTTATCTATTGCTATTACATGTTAACCTTAATTTCTTTTGGTTTTTATTTATGCCTTTACATTTCCTAAAGTAGAGAGGAAAAATGGCATGGACTATAGGACTTGTTTTATTTGTGGAAAACTGCACACGAATTTGTCTGTATTACATTTTTATAATATAGCCCTTTGAACCCCAGTGTGCCGCATGCTACTCCCCTTACCGTCCTAGCCAGGACCGAATCTCTTAAGTGACCTATTCACTAAAACATCTTGTTCTAGTAACTCAACTAGTCTCGTGGAGTCCCACTGTCATGTTTGCCTTTTGATGCTTTCCGTGGGGTGCCTTACTGAGATAATATGTAGTCTACATATTTTCTGACTTACTGACTTAAATGTGCATCATTGATTCCACAGGAGCCTGTGAGTGTTTTTCACTTACTTCTGTTCTTTTCTTTTCATGTGTAACTCATAGACGCTCTGCTGTTGCCCGAATTCAGGAGTTTTTCAGGCGGAGGAAAGAAAGGAAGGAAATGGAAGAACTGGACACCCTGAACATTAGAAGGCCACTGGTGAAGATGGTTTATAAGGGCCATCGCAACTCCAGGACAATGGTACCAAGTGCTCGCGGCATTCTTTACAGAATGTGCGCTTTCACAGCATGACTTTTTGCATAACAATTATCCTCCTGTATTGCCATGTGGCTCCAGTATAGCTGGCACCTTCATGGTTATCTCTTCAAGTCCTGTGATTTATCAGGAGAGACCAATAGTTTTTTTAAGGAAACTTTACCCAGGAATTATTGTAGAGTTTAAATTTTTAGCTTGTACAAGTAACCAGTGCTGCTTCTTTGCGCTCTCACACTTGCTGTGTACTTTTCTAGTAGATTGTTTTTGGAGAGAAGGGTTTGGCTATATGAAATCAGATTCATTGAGAAATATAGTCAGGTTGCTTTCATAATCACCCCGTTAAGATGACAAGTCAAGGTTGGTTTTAGTCACTTTGCTCCCTGAACTTCAAGTTCCTCATCTGTGAACTGAACAGAATAGATCCAATGATCTCTAAGGTCTTTTCCAGTTTTTACAGTCCCCACATCTGTGCACCCAGTGCTACATCCGTCACCTACTAAGGGGATATTGGGAGGTGGCTAGTGTGTCATAACTGTGATTCTGAACCATTTCTGTCTAGAAAGTGCTGTTCTCACATTCACTGAGTTCTCAAACGTATCTATAGAATCGGTATTAAACTGCTTTCTTACTTTAGGGAAATAATAAGCTCTCTATAGAAATCAGTGGTAGTAACAATTTAATCATTCAAAAAATAATATTGTTATTAATAGAAGTAACCAATTTACATTTCTTGCATTTTGCTGGTTAAAATTTGAGGAAAATAATTAGGGGCTGGAATAAGAAAAAAAGATAAGCAAGTAAAATAACAGCTTCAAGTAAGAACAGAATGGGTTCTCCTCTTTTACGTTCCCAAAAACAGCAGTGACAGCTGCAGATAAAATGACTGGAGAATCCGATCTGAAGCACAAAGATTTTGATGGTTTATTCGTATGCATCCATTGAAAAAAATGTCATCATAACTACTCCAACTGTCTATTCCTTTGTCTCATTGCTTCATAAAAGTGCATGTGTTTATATCTTTTCTTCTTAATTATGAGAACTTCAGAGAACTAAGAAAAAGATTGGTACTTTTTGTTATGCTGTCAAAAACCCAGAAATTTCATTCATTCATTTAGCAGTTAATTAATTCAGCACCTACTGTGTGCTAAGAGCCGTTGCAGGCACGATAAACACAGTATTGAACAAAAACACATCCCTGTCCCTGTGGGGGACTCGTCATTACTGAAGGCCTGGTTCTCTTTGCTGGCAAATCTACCAGGATTTGTAGATATTAAAAGACCAGGATGCTTTTCAATTTGTGTTTTATTTTCTAAGCCAATTAATTTTTTTAACACAAGAATAGAATAAGTCTTTATTTTAATAACTGTGATTTGAATTTCCTTATAACTTTTTTTTTTCTTAAACCTTAGATAAAAGAAGCCAATTTTTGGGGTGCTAACTTTGTGATGAGTGGTTCTGACTGTGGCCATATATTCATCTGGGATCGTCATACCGCTGAGCACTTAATGCTTCTGGAGGCTGACAATCACGTGGTGAACTGCCTGCAGCCACATCCATTTGACCCAAGTAAGATGACCGTGCATAAGGCGAGGGCTAGAAATCATTAGTGGCTCATCAGCCCAGCGGTGTTCTAGTTCACAAACAAAAATCTGAATTATCTGTAGTAGCCACAGGAGTCACTTCATCTCTGCTTGGGTTTAAAACCAAAGCACACTTATAACCCGCTTTGGGCAGAAAGTATGGTGAAGTAGGTTAAAGAGTGTTCTAATATTTCTTCTAACTGTTTTAGCCATAAGAGGTTTGGCTGATTGAACTTCTCACTACTTATCCAAATGGAATCTGCAAGGCTCACTGGTGTGCTCTTGCCTTCCATTGGAAATTGCCCCTAGTCTTGAACTAATATTCTAGAGTGGCTTTTAGGAAATCTTCAAAATAATATTCTCAGTTAACACATGCATCAGTACATTTCCACTGCAGCTCACCTTTGCTGTGATGTACACACAGGAAGTCCTCACTGAACGTCATAGATAGGATATGCAACTTTAAGTGAAACAACACGGAACAAAACCAATTCTATCCTAAGCCAATGGTTATAAACAAGGTTAAGTTCCTTTAGCATCTCATCAGTGGCACAGTGAAAAGACGTTAAACAGAATGACTGTATTTGAGGCCCTGATGTATATGTACATATGCCTGCGTCTGTACCCTACAAACACATTGTATACACACACACACACACACACACACACACACACACACGTGTCTGTGTACATAGCTAGAATAAATGCATGTGTTCTGAGTTTATGTTAACTGTACTTTTTGTTTCTAGTTCTAGCCTCGTCTGGCATAGATTATGACATCAAGATCTGGTCACCACTGGAGGAGTCAAGGATTTTTAACCGAAAACTTGCTGATGAAGTAAGATGTTTATTGCATTTATTAGACCATAGCTTACCTTGTTCCTGAAATGCTTTCTTAAGAAATATCAAAGCAGCTCCTCCCTTAATTGGTAACATAAAATAATTTCATGCAGGTAAGGAAGTCAGTTTTAAGAAAAAGAAAAATGAAGATAAAACCATGCCTAGAGGTAAAAATTGAACTAGTATTTTGCTAATTAGAAGACTGCGTATTAGTAATAGCAGATTGTTTTGTAGTTTAAGAAAAGTAGGTTGACTGCCTACTGCAGTAAAGAATCATGAAAAACACTGTCCTTTTGAGAAAACTCATTTCACTGCAACATCTTCATCATCATGGCCCAGTGGTAGCAGCACAAATGATGAGAATCTTTTCCTTTGTTCTATTTTAAGATTTCCTCAGCTTCTTGTTAAATCAGTAGTTTTCCAACCGAGTTCAGTGAAGGGCTAGGTTGTTTATGAAATTAGGATAAGAAAGCTGATTTCTAAGCTTCAACCAGGGTTTTCATTTGTTGATTTCCATAGATTTCTTATAATAATTAGGGTCCATTGCATTAATCAGCTACTCATTGCTGAACTCCTATGGGTAGATGAGGGCATAAATTGGTAAATAAGGATCTATCACTTAAAAATGTTAGTAAATGGCCGAAACCGGTTTGGCTCAGTGGTAGAGCATCGGTCTGCGGACTGAAAGGTCCCGGGTTCGATTCTGGTCAGGGGCATGTACATTGGTTGCGAGCACATCCCTGGTAGGGGGTGTGCAAGAGGCAGCTGGTCAATGTTTCTCTCTCATCGATGTTTCTAGCTCTCTATCTCTCTCCCTTCCTCTCTGTAAAAATCAATAAAATATATTTTTAAAAAGTATATTTTTAAAAATGTTAGTAAATAGGTCAAGCAGCACCTCAGGGTGAGGTGGACAGTTCCCTTGGGTGCTTTTCCTCATTGAGTAGACACACAGCAGTGTCAGCCCTGCACTCAGAGCGCATGGTAAGAGGAACAGACACAGCACAGAATGTTGCAGTCAGTGTCTGAGGTGTATGCACAGCGTTTGGAAGCCTTAGAGAAGTAAAGCTGCTTGTGAATGGAGTTGATGGGGTGGGGACATCCTCACGGAGGCTATAGAAGTCGCTAGGACTGCGTTCACCAGGCAGAAAGGAGAATAGGAGCGCTGGAGACACGGGACCAGCAGGTTCCACGTTGTAAGAAAGTAAAGGAAACATCCGTGTGCAGAACCTACAGTGCGAGGGAAAGCTGCTCAGTCAGACTGGAAAGCTCATTTGGGACCCTAAAGGGCCCTGAGGGACCCAGGAGCTGAGAGAGTTGTCATTTCACTGTGGACTGTTGGCCAGATGGCATCTTTCTCCTGCTCTCAGGCTTCCCTTTCTTCCTTCCCACACTCTGCTTTTCCTCTTCCTTCTTTCCTCTGCCCATGGTATGCATTGGGTTCCTCAGAGCCACGGACAGTCAGCTGATTCCTTCCTTGGTGCTTCGGACACAGCTCTTGGTAGCTTTTGTCCAAAGGTTTGTTTTTCAAGATTACTTCGCCTCAGCCAAGGTAACAACTCTCAAAGGAGCCACATGAGGCGGGGACAATGATTTAACACAACTTTGTCCCAAAGGTACCTGTTCTCCTCTGCACGGTGTAGACTGCTCTGGGAAACAAGTAAAGATAAATTGAATTCTTGGATGTTTTAGTAACTAGAGTTGACCTTTGTCTTCCTGCCAATCACATGAGGCATGTTCTCTCATCTTACTGCTCACACGCAAGTCAAAGTAATTGGCCTTGAGAAGCCTTAACAGGGAAACGTGACAGCAGGCACCTTGGGATGGCAGGCCGCTCTTTTTCCTACCATTCTCCTAACCTCCAGGGGCGGGGCAGGCGCTCTGTCTCTCTGACCGTGATTTCATTGCCCAGGTGATCACTCGGAATGAGCTCATGCTGGAGGAGACCAGGAACACCATCACAGTGCCCGCCTCCTTCATGCTCCGCATGCTGGCCTCCCTGAACCACATCCGGGCCGGTAAGAACAGCCAGCCTCTATTCCAGTTAGGACTATGTCTCAACAGCATGGTGTTACCTAACATTTATCTGTGACTTCCTATGTCACACAATGGAGGCAGAGTAACTCATTAGCACAGTAACTCATTTGATGAACCTCACTTACTGGAAAGCATCACAATGACAGACAGTCCCCGCTGCTTCTCTGAGTGGAGGCTCCTACACAGGCCTTGTCATCATAAATGCCTTCAGCAGTCCATTCGCTCCAGGTCGGCAGAGCCCAGACGAAAGAAAGGTAGCATGCTAGGGAGGCTGAACAGGCACCTCTCTGTTTTCTTCATCTTTGTTTTGTCTTAAGTGATAAACTGAGGCTCAGTGTCACAGATAACACAAAATGCATATATTGTAACTACTATTCAGGAAGGAATTCAAAAGCTATGCTCATAACAAGAAAAAGTTCCAGTATCTGTTATTATCAAGAGTATGTTCACTGACCTCATGAATGAAATGTCTCCCTGTGCTGAGCATCCCGTCAGTTCACGACAACAGTGACCACCCTCATTGAGCTCCAGCCTTCTCAACAGGCTTTCTGTAATGACTTACCCAGGCCACACCACTGACACATGGTAAAGCCATCTGTAGTGTTTTTAAAAATGTTTGTTTAGAATGACATCCATTTTCAAAGTTAATAGTGTTGTTTCCTTTATTTTTTAAAATTTCCCTGTAGAGGCAAAAATTTAGTATGTACACACAGTGGTGAACTGAATTTTACATAGTGGTGTGTTGAGTTCTATACATTTTAAGTAGCTTTAAATAAAAGGCATTGAAGATTACCCTAATCATAACCCTAAAAGTATTTCTTTTAACGAATCTCATATCTGTTTTCCAGACCGGTTGGAGGGTGACCGATCAGAAGGCTCCGGTCAGGAGAATGAAAACGAGGATGAGGAATAAGCAATTCTGAGTGGCCAGCACTTAGGATGTTTTGATATTTGTATAAGACACTTATATTTTTTTCTTTACAGAGCTTCAGTGCAATTTAAAGGTTATGGTTTTTGGAATTTTCCCTTTTGGGGGGGATAACCTGACATTGGTGTGGAGTGATTGTGTGCATGAACTTGAGAGAGTGTGTGAAATAAAACTAGCAGAATGTTTTAAAACCTAGTTGCCATGTATGAGGAGTGCTAGCAACGAAAGTGCAATACTGCCAGCCTCAGCACGGGGGAGCTTGGATCAACGTTGAAGAGCAGTTCTCATGGTAGAGACAATGTTGGTTCAAATAAATTTCTACACTTGCCATTTGCATGTTTGTTGCTTTCTAATTAAAGAAGCTGGTTGTTGTAAGATCTCCTGAATTTGACATTGTTTTAATGCCTGTTACCCTGGCCTGTGTTTTCCAGTCTTTCCTATCACATAGGTCTGTTTCTCTAGTTATAACCATCTTTTCTGTTTTGACTTGTGACCGAATCATATAGAAGAGAATTACTCATGTCTCATTCCAAAGTGCTTCATCTTCACCACCAATCATCATCTTAATGATCAGTGAGACTGTGTTACCCACAGGAGTCGGGGCCAGCAGAGACCAGAGCGTCTGGGGTTCACATGCTATAGGAGCATAGGCTAGTTCTGGGGGCCCTGGCTTCCAGTTCTCCTGCCTTCAGCTAGATTCCAGCTGAGAGCTGTGACCATCCTGTCTTCTACATCCTGGCCTTCCTTAGCTCCAGTGTCCACCTCCACTCCAGGCATCAGTACCCTGCCCTGTAGCTTATAGGTTATGACCTGAATCTGTTCCTGCAGACTTAACCCTTCGGTCACCCTCCCTTCCCACTTTTAAATTGTCATCCTTTTCTCCGGCTGGGCCATGAGGCTCAGGTGTAGCCAAGTAGAGCACCCCTCTCCGGTGTGGAGACCGGGATCGCTTCTCCCCAGGTGTGCAGCTACTGATGGCAGGTTGGCTTTGTGGAGAGGAAAAGCCCCTTCGGTGGCTCAGTCACTGGAGCCGGACTGCCACCCCTGACCCTTGCCCTGCATGCACAGGTGTCTCCACATTAGAGAACGAGGTAAGTGGGTGAAGAGAAGGAATTAGGGTTTTAGTAAAACAGGGCAGCTGACTGGGCTACAGATAACTTCTGGAAAGTGCCAGGGTCTTAGTTCCTGGTTCCCAATTAGCTATGTGACCTGCTGGGGCCACCTGACTTGTCTGGGCTCCTGCTCCATCTCCCAGGGGCTGAGTGAGGGCCCCATGACACCCAGAGGAGGAGGGACTCTACAGAGTAACTGAAAACACTACTGTCAGCACATCCGGGACATCATTCTCACTGGAGTGAAGCAGTTGCAGGGATTCTTAGAGTGCTGGAAAGCTGGCAGGACAGAGGCTACTGGAGGGCTCCCTGGGGTCAGGAGTAACTGGCAGGAAAAGCAACCGAAAATCAAAATGGTCTGGGTACCCTCCAGGCAGGATGGCACGGGGGGATGGGCAGAAGTATGTGGGACCTGACCTGACCTGCTCAATTTTGCTTGGAACCCAAAAGTGCTGTAAAGCTGTGATTTTTTTATTGATTGTTAGAGAGGAAGGGAGAAGGATAGAGAAACATCAATGAGAGAGGAACATCATTGATTGGCTGCCTCGGGATTGAGCTCACAACTTTGGGCATGTGCCAATTCTGAGTCGAAACATGACCTCCTGGTTCATAGGTCAATAACCCCTGAGCAACACTGCTGGGCTATTATTTTTTAATGGTATTTGTCAAAGGAATTACCGTGTTTCCCTGAAAATAAGACAACCTCGAAAATAAGACCTAGCGCATGGAAAGATAAGACATCCCCTGAAAATAAGACCTAGTGCAACTTTGGGAGAAAAAATTAATATAAGACACTGTCTTATTTTCAGGGAAACAGGGTAGTTTTCCTACTTTGGGTGATTGTGTAGTTTGGTGTGTTAAATAGGCACAGGGCAGACCAGACCACAGTCCAGGGGCAGAAAGAGGACATATTCCAGGGAGTTAGGTCCTGGCCATGGTGCAGTGCATGCTGGGGGCAGGTTAGGCAGCTGGAGCCGAGCTCACCCATGCCCTCAGCCAAGCCGGTGAGGGCTCAGTTGGGGGTGCTGGGTTTTATGCCCTGAGGTGGTTTTGAGTCACTGATCACCACACCCTCTTGACCTTGGTTATGGGGTGAACATGTGGAAAAACCCTATAAAATCTGGGATAGGAGTATTTGTTCTGTATTGACACTATTTCATGAATCTCACCGTCTTGGGGTATTTTGAAAATGCATGGCTGGATGTACCCAGGTGACTGTGGTGTGGATCACACACACACACACACACCCAATTCTGCAATAGCCCTTCCTGCTCAGTCTCCTTCCTCTTTTTAGCCCTTGGGAAGGAGGAAGGGAGAAAGGAAAGGAGCTGTAGGAAATGGGGATGTGGGGGGAAGGAGGAACACCCAAAACCCACAGTCCACAAGTCCAAGTACAAATTCACTATTTCCACATCTGTACACGTACCAAAAACATTTACTCAAGTAAACAAAGCTATTCTAAATACACTTACTTGTTTATAAATAGTGATTTATAATAACCCTAAACATTTTCTTGTTTTAAAAAAACAAAGTTTCAAGTGAAATGCATTTCAGGACTAGCTTGTTTTGTGTGAAGGTTGGTGTTTAACCCCGTTTGCATCCTGGGCTCCATCACCAGAACACAGGCCTCCCCTCCACAGACCCACAGCTGGACCCCTGTGCCCGCGCTGTGGTCTCCTCCCACTGCCCCGGTGTGGCCCTGCCTGCTCGGGCCCAGGACTGTCCTTGCCCCTGGGAGGGGGTGACTTGCCTGGGATGGTGACACTGCAAAACAGTGGTGTCAAAAGGAACAGCAAGTGGCCTCGAATTCCAAGCTATTGCTGCTGCTCAGGAAGGTGCTTCCTGGGGGAATGAACAGCTCTGTGATGTCCTAAAATAACACCGAGCAACGTGGTGCCGTGCTAGTCTGCAGAGGAGAGGGTCTGTGCTTTGGATCTTTCCAGGGAGTCTAAGCACATCTCCCGGGCCGTGATTTCTGCGGGCCGGCAGGCGGGTGCTCCAGGCACTCAGCCACCAGCTCTTCTACACGAGAAAGCCGCAGGCCTGCTTCTGGGAATGCCTTCACGGCCCCTCATCCTCGAGCTGCACGGCTGGCTCCTTCCCCTCGGTCACGTGGCCAAGACCCGGCGCTGGGCCCTGACGCTGGTTCCCTGCACCTCGAGACCTTGGGCATTTCTTCACTTTCTAGGTCCCCCTGGATTCTGTCTGTCCCCAACCCAGGAGTGTCCACTCTGCCTTTTGTCAATATGACTCTCAGCCATTTTCCTTTGCTTCAGGCGAAAACGGTGGTTTTCCTCCAGCTCCTCGTGGTTCCCCTTGGGGTTCTGCATACCCTGGGGTGGTAGATGGGCTCCGGTCCCTGCACTGGCCTCCTCAGGGTGGAGGATAGGAGAATCTGAACCCGAGAGCCACCGCCACGCACTCACTGTCCCGCAGGACGGACTGGCCGCAGTCTCTTCCGGGCTGGGAAGCTGAGCTGATGCCACGACACGGGGTCGACACCAGGCCCGGCCATCACCTTGGACAGACACTGTGTGCCCCTCGGACCTCTGCAGCTCCCAACGCCACACCTTCCCCTCCTCTCCCTCCCCTTCCTCACCGCATCCCTTAATCCCACGTCCTCTTGTGCTGCTCAGCAAGCAGGACAGTTCCCACAGCGGAAGCCGCGACACCTCTGATCTAGAACAGCTCCTTAGAGGCCCTACGAGGCAAGAAGAGGACACCCACCTTGTTATGGACGAGACCCCCGTGGTCCGGCCCCACTGCGTCCCAGGTGGGTGCCGGGAGCTTAATCCACGTGGCCTCCTGGGGGGGGGGGGGGGGTTGCTGCGTTCTACATCCCCACAGGAAACAGGTGGTGAGAAAACCGATGAGAAAAATGGACTGGCCCAAGAACACCCAACTACCCAGCAGTCGCGTGGGTCTGAATCCAGAACTTAGCCCAGCCGTCTGCACTGCTCCCATGTGGACACGGACACGGACACGGAATGAGAGCCCTCAAGTGCCTAACACGGACACGGAATGAGAAGCTGCACAACAGGCAGAGTTCTCCACCGTCAGGCACACAGTAGGTGCTCAGCCCGGCCACCCTCCCAGTTCCTCCCAGACAGGACAGGGGCCAGAGCTGGACACCGGAGGGTCTCCTGGGCTCTGTCCGGAGACACGCCTCACATGCAGGTGTCTCAGCGAGTCCGGTGGGAACACATTCCTGCAGTGAAACCTAGCAGGCTACGACCTCTTGCTGGAGCAAGCTTCTTCCCCTCCTAACCCCCTTTCCTGGCCGACTGCAAATACTGCTTAGTCTCACTGGCCACTCAGGTATAGCTCCTGGGATGACAGCACATTAGCACCACAGGCCCAGCCTCATACAGTTGCTTAAGATCTTACAGCTGAGCAGGGGCAGAACCTGCTGCCCCAAAAAGGATCACACGTGTGAGCAAGCTGGGTGGTCCTTCCAAGGCTGAGGACCAAGGTGAAGACAAGTTCAAAGCCAGAGCTCTGCTGAGGCATGCCTTCAGGTGTTTCCTTAGCGCTCCCCACTGCTGCAACCTCGTGGCTAAGGTGCTGAACTTCAGTTTTCCCAGGCCAGGGAGCCCAGTGCCTCTGGATCATAACAGCCCCAAGCCTGGAATCTGGGCAGGCACAGCACAGGGACCATCAAGTGGTGATCTCAATGAAAGAAGCAGAGATGGCAATAGCCCTAAACTCGGTCCTGTCAAAACCGTGGACAGAGGTGTGGACAAATGGCCAAAGTGCCACCTGCCACTGTCCATGTAGCCACTGCACAGAGTCTAAAGCTATGGCCTGGGTTCCAGCCAGCACTAAGGGCAAGTGTCCTCAGAAATGCCTCTTGGAGCTTCAGAATGTATGGGACTCCCCACTCCTCCCTCCCACCTCCTTTACCTCCTCCCTCCCTCCCCAACCCCTTCTCTTTCTTCCAGGCTTCATCGGCAACTTTGAATTCTCGGTTATGCAAAATATGGTTCCAGCTGCCAGATATCCTCCGAGGCTTGGCTCAACTGCCACCTCCACGGAGCTACATGGAAGTAGTCACCTCCCTCTGGAGCCCACCGTTCTCTCTCTAATAATCACTCGACTTTGCTATTTATCAGCATCCGCCTCCCCCAGGTCTGTCCCAAATGAGAGTGCAAACACGTCCATGCGACTGCTCACGGGCACAGCTCGGTGCTCTGCACAGGTGTCCTGCAGGGCCTGGAAGATGAATAGACGAATGGTCCTCGGTAAAAAAAAAATAAAAAAATAAAAAAAAGGAAACGGTGAATCCTTCTATGATGCGTGGCATTTCTAGATAAGTTTAGATTTAATCCTAGTAAATCGCAGCCAGTCTGCAGCCAGCCAGTGCAGACTTGGGGTCTCAGGACTCTCCCTAGAGCCCAGCCCAGTGCTGCCCAGGGGCGCGCACTCCAACCCCGGGCTCCCAGCCAAAGGTGCTGCACTCAGGCCTCACTAGCGAGCGCCCTAGTCACCCCAACGAAGTGGCGATGCCCCCTGCCAGGAATATGGTCCCCTTATAACGACAAGTGCTAGGAAGATGTGAGAGTAAAGCGCCGACTGAGGAATGCCATAGCATAGAGTGAGAGCAGCCTGACTTGCCAATCTCCTTAGCCGAACCCGCAGATGACACCACCCTGCTCCTTCCCTCCCGCCCACAGCCACCGCGGGCCAGCCGGGAGTCCTTATCCTTATCCGTAAGCTGATCACCACGAAGGTGCAAGCCCCCAGGCCTTGCAAAGGTCTCTGCCAACTGCAGACTGAGGACCAGCCAACCACTGGTGTCCACACCGCAAACCCGCTCCCCTCCTCCGAGGAGGCATCTCTCCTCCGCGCGGCCCCGGGCAGGCGGCACTCTGAGCGGACGAGCCGGGGAGCCGCCTCCCCGGGCCTCCGGCTCTGTCCGCACTCACGCAGGGGCTGTGCCAACACGGGCCCGGGGTCCCTTTTCCTTTCCTGTCTCTAACTCACAGAACATCAGAGGGGGCAGCTGGCACCGATCCCAGAGACGGTTCAGTCTGACAGCTCCCTCCCTCCCCGGCTGCACAGAGTGCTGGGAGGTGGAGGGAGGTGAGGAAGAGGGGGAGCTGGGCGGGTGGAGGTGCGGGCTCAGGCCAGCGCTTTCCATTCTGCCTTACCTCCTGTCAATCACACTTCACACTCAGAATGCAGAGGCCCTGGGAGGAGGCTTTCCTTCGTGAAGGGAGTTCCTCCAGCGACAAGTGCCTCCCCCTGCTGTTGGGCTCCACGGCCGTCCAGGCATCTCCTAGCCCAGTGGTCGGCAAACTCATTCGTCCACAGGACCAAATACCAACAGCACAACGACTGAAATTTCTTTGGAGAACCAAATTTTTTAAACTTAAACCTCTTCTAACGCCACTTCTTCAACCTAGACTCGCCCAGGCCGTGGTATTTTGTGGAAAGAGCCACACTCAAAGGGCCAAAGAGCCGCAATGTGGCTCGAGAGCAGCAGTTTGCCGACCATGACCCTAGCCAAACAGTTTTTTTAATTCTTGGAAATGAAGCATCCGCCTGTCTGTCACAGCGGTTTCTCCCTCCCTTCTTTCGAAATAGCAAAGGATCAGCGAGGAGGGAGGGGGCCCGGGGCTGCCCCGTGAGCCCAGCAGGTGGCTCCACCGAGGCCAGGTCGTAACCAGCACTGCGGCCTGGGCACTGTGTGGGGCCCTGCTCCCAGGCTCTCCTCTGGGGACCCCACACGGCCTGCTCCCCCCTGCAGAAGCCGGGGTGCCTCACCCCATGCACTGGGAGAGCCCCCTCCTGAGCCCCCAGGGGACAGTGAGCAGAAGATGTGAACAAAGAACATGACCCACCCGGTGGTGCCCCAGCCTGGTCTCTGGGCCCCACCTGTGTCCCCTTCCCAGAAAGCCACAGCCACACCTCCGTCTGCTTTTCTTTGTGCTTTTGATGCCTCTGTCCCAGCACGGGCATCTAGGAGCCCGCGGGTGGGCTGGCACAGACACAGAGCTCCTGGCGTGGACGCAGTTCTCGGTGTTGTTTTCTGGTGGCTGCACCCCCGAGGCTGTTCCTACCCCGCTTCCTGGGGCTGTGGGCACCGTCCGGGGCCCGGGCCAGCCCGAGGCCCTCACTTCTGCTCCGCAGCTGGCACGCTCGCCTCCTCGATGCTCTGCAGCTGGAGCCTCTGGCTCCCGAGGGCTCGGCCGCCTCCGCCGGCCCCAAAGCCCGCCCCCGGGATGGTCCGCGCCGCCATCAGGACCCCGGGCAATGCCTCCTTCCCAAACAGGTTGATTTTGGCTTCTGCCTCGATGGCTTTGGCCAGGCTGTCCGCGTAGCTGTCCAAAGATTTGTGCACGTCGGCTTTCACGTGGAGGATGGGGTTCCTGGCAGCTTCTGGGGGAAGACGGAACAAGGTTACGAAGGGCCAGACCCACGTGGAGGGCGCAGGGTCCCAAACCGGGGTCCCTCCTAGGTCCTGGGAAGTGGTAGGAGTCAGGCTAACCTCAGGGTCTCCTCTGCCGAGAGAGGGTCCCGGTGCACCTCTTACTCTGCAGGGTTTCTGTGCTAAACCGTTCTTCCCAGAGGCTGGGCCAAGGCCCGGCTCCCAGGAAAGGCCTGGTCACTATTTCCCGTTAACCACATTCACAGTTTGCTCCTTTGGAGGGGCTCTCTGGCCGCTGGCTGCCTGGGGTGTGCGGTGTCTGCGGCTCTAAACCGCCCCAGGCTGAGTGCTGAGCCAGGAGGGACGCTCAGCTCTGAGCTGGCTCAGGCTCCCCCGAGTCAGGGCGGCCTCGGGGTCGGCAGGATACCTCGGTTCCGGCGCCAAGGGCTCGAAGGACATCAGGGTTGGGAGTGGCAGGGGCGGGGGGAAGGGAGGGGTAAAGTGGGGGGCCCGGTGTGCTGGAGTGGGACGGGGATGAGCCAGGAAGTTTCCTAAGACCATTCCCTCTCCCTGTGCTGTCCGGGCGGAAGCTGCAGGCACAGAAACCAACCTTTCATCTGCTCCACTTCGTCCTCGAAGGTCACGGAGCTCCTCCTCTTGGGTGGGAACGCGGAGTGGGAGGGAGGCTGGTCCTCAGACGGGTAGTCTTCCAGCAGCATCACGTCCGTCCCTAAGACCAACGGGGCAGGTTGCACACAAGGAACCGGCCGTCCCAAGTCCTCCTCCACCTCCTCCTGGCCCGACGGCTTTCAACCCCCTGGGATCCCTCTCCCCCGTTTATTCCAACCCACAGCCCTGTGCGAGAGCGGCTCTGCAGCATGCACCCAAGAAGCGAACACGGTGCCATGCTATCTCAGGGAGTCGGCAGCCAGCCACTGGGCCTCTTCCGACACGTGAGGCACAGCAGTGCCTGCAGCGCTGGGCGTTCTGGCCACAGCGCGCACACTCAGTGTCCAGTGGCCGGACCTGGGCTCAGGGAGGGGAGGGGAGAAGTGGGAGAGACCGCCCTGGTAAGGGAGCTTTGTGTTCTGAGTGATTCCTCTTACCATTTGTATTTCTATCCGTCATTACTTTAAATGCAAATGGATTGCACAATCTACAACACATGTGTCAAACACAAGGCCCGCGGGCCAAATCCGTCCCGCCAGGCCTTGCAATGTGGCCCGCACCGCGCTGTCATCACTGCACTCCGCTGCGTTTCCATCACAATGACAGTTTATGACTGTTCAGTAAACCATTCGGCCCGCGATTTAGGCTGGATTTTAGATTTTGGCCCCTTCTCTGATTGAGTTCGACACCCCTAATCTACAAAAATAAACTCAAAATGGATTAACAGCTTAAATGTAAGGCCTGAAACCATAAAACTAGAAGAAAAATAGAGAGTAAACTTTGTGGTTAAAATACATTGCACTAAGTAAATATTTTAAAAATATGTTTTATTTTTTTCAATTACAGTTTACATTCAACGTTATATTAGTTTTAGGTGTTAGGGCACAGTCAGCACACATTTATGTAACTTACAATAAGTCTTGCACCTTCCTGTCCCCACACACATTTACTGCAATGTTTCTGAGTGCTAGAGGCCCGGTGCACGACATTCGTGCACTGGGGGGGGGGGGGCAGTCTCTTAGCCAGGCCTGCGCCCTCTCGCAGTCTGGGACCCCTCTGGGGACGTCCAACTGCCGGCTTCAGCCCGCTCTAAGCTGACAGTCAGACAAGGCGGGAGAGGATCTTACAAGGACTGAACACGGCACTCCCTCTGTAGGAGTGCCCTGACCACCAGGGTCAGCCCCTGCATTGAGCGTTTGCCCCCTGGTGGTCAGTGCGCATCATAGGACCAGTCGTTCCACTGTTGGATCGATTGCATATTAGGCTTTTATTATATAGAATGTCCTCTTGTTGCACCTCACAGCTCCCACTACTGCTATGACTGCCGATTTGTACTTCTTAATCTCCCCACCTTTTTCAGCCAGTCCAACCCCCCTCCCATCTAGAAACCACCAGTTTGTCCTCTATCCCTATGAGTTTGTTTTTCCTTTGGTTGGTTTTTTTTAGACTTCATTTAGGTGAAATTACATGGTACTTGTTTTCCTCTGTCGGAATGATTTCACTTAGCACAATCCCCTCTAGGACCATCCATGTTGTCACAAAGGATGAGAGTTCATTCTCTTCTTTGGCTGAGTAATATTCCCTTGTATATGCGTACCAGATCTTCTTTATCCAATCTGCTATCAATGGATATGTAAGGTGTGCCCATATCTTGGCAACTGTAAATAATGCTGCAATGAAAATGAGGATGCATATATATTTTCAAGTTAATGTTTTTGGTTGTGTGTGTGTTTTTTTAATATATAATATATACTCAGAAGTGGAATTGCTGGTTCATATGGTAGTTCTAATTTTAATCTTTGAGAAACCTCCATACTATTTTCCATAGTGGCTGCAACAATTTATAATCCCAGCAAGAATGCTAAGGGTTTTTCTCCACATCCTCCCCAACACTTGTTTGTTGATTTATTGATGCTACTCATTCTGACAGGTGTGAGGTGACACCTCATTAGGGTTTAATTGGCATTTCTCTGATGATTATGTTAAGCGTCTTCCCATATGTCTGTTGGTCATCTGTGTGTCCTCTTTGGAGAAATATCTATTCAGGTCCTCTGCCCAGTTATTAATTGGATCTTTTTTTTTTTTTTTTTCCTTTTTTGTAGTTGTTATTTTTTGGTAAGTTATATGAGTTCCTTATATATTTGACTTATTAACCCCTTATCAGATGTATCATTGCTGAATATTTTCCCCATTAGCTAGCTGTGCAAAACCTTTTTAATTTTATGTAGTCTTGCGGGGACCGGTTTGGCTCAGTGAATAGAGCATCGGCCTGCGAACTGAAAGGTCCTGGGTTGATTCCGGTCAAGGGCATGTACGTTGGTTGTGGGCACATCCCCAGTGGGGGGTGTGTGCAGGAGACAGCTGGTTGGTGTTTCTCATCGACATTTCTAACTCTCTATCCCTCTCAATTCCTCTCTGGGTAAAATCAATAAAATATATTTTTTTAAAAATATTCTATTAATTTTATGTAGTCTTACTTGTTTATTTATTTTGTTTACCTCGCTAGAGGAGACATACACAAAAATATTACTATGAGCAATGTTAAAGTTTTTACTGCCTATTTTTCTTCTAGTTTTATGTTTTCAGGCCTTACATTTAAGCCTTTAATCCATTTTGAGTTTACTCTTGTAGATTGTGTAATCCATTTACATTTAAAGTAATTATTGATAGGTAATGTATTGTAGTTATTATCATTTTATTATTCATATTTTTTATTATTCATGTTTTCATCTTTTTTCTTCTTTTTCTTAAAGAAGTCCTCTTAACATTTCTTATAATATTGGTTTGATAGTAATGGATTCCTTTAGCTTTTCTTATCTGTGAAGCTCTTTATCTGACCTTCAGTCCTAAATGAGATAGCTTTGCTGGGTAGAATAATCTTGGTTGTAGGCTGTTCATCACTTTGAAAATTTCTCATGCCACTCCCTCTGGCCTGTAGTGTTTCTGCTGAGAAACCAGCTGACAATCTTATGGGAGCTCCCTTGTAGGTAACTAACTGCTTTTCTCTTGCTGCTTTTAAGGTTCTTTGTTTTTAACCTTTGCCATTTTAATTATGATGTGTATTGGTGTGGGCCTCTTTGGGTTCATCTTGTTTGGGACTCTTGGCACTTCATGGACTTGTATGTGAATTCCCTTCACCAAGTTAAGAAATGTTCAGTCACTATTTCAGCAAATAGGTTTTCAATTCCTTGATCAGAGGTCTCTCTTCTTTTAAAACCTTTATGATACAAATGTTAATACACTTGATGTTGTCCCAGAAGTCCCTTAAGTTTTCCTCTTTTTAAAAAGTTATTTCTGCCTGGCAGCGTGGATCAGTGGTTGTGCGTCGACCTATGATCCAGGAGGTCACAATTCAATTCCTGGTCAGAGCACAAGCCCGGTATTATGAGCTCGATCCCCAGTAAGGGGCAGGAGGGAGGCAGCTGATCAATGATTCTCTCTCATCATTAATATTTCTATCTCTCCCTCTCCCTTCCTCTCTGAAATCAATTAAAAAATGTATTTAAAATTACATTTTAATTGAAAAATAATTTATTTATTTATTTATTTATTTATTTATTTATTTATTTATTTTTGCTATTCTGAGTAGGTGTTTTCTGCTACCTTGTCATCCAAATCACTAATTCAAATCTTTGCTTCATCTAATCTGGTGTTATTCCCTCTAATGTATTCTTCATTTCAGCTATTATATTCTTCATTTTTGACTGGTTCTTTTTTTGTAATCTTTATTGTTGAAAGTATTGCAAATGTCCCCTTTTTCCTTTATTGATCCTTCCACCCTGCACCCTCCTCTTCTGCAGAACTTTACTGCCCTATTGTCTGTGTCCATGGGTCATGCATAAATGCATATATGTTCTTCATTTAATCTCTTCCACCATTCCTTCTGAAATATATCAGTCTGTTGCATGCTTCCATATCTCTGGTTCTATCCTGTTCACCAGTTTATTTTGTTCACTTGATTCCACATGTGAGATCACATGATACTTGTCTCTCTCTGGCTGGCTTATTTTACCTAGCATAATACTTTCTGGGTCATTCCATGCCATTTCAAAGGGTAATAGATCCTTCTTTTTTACAGCTGCATAGTATTCCGTTGTGTAAATGTACCACAGCTTTTTTTATCCTCCCATCTACTGATGGGCACTTGGGCTGTTTCCAGATCTTAGCTATTGTAAACTGTGCTGCTATGAACATAGGGGTGTATATTTTCTTTCGAATTGGTGTTTCAGACTTCTTAGGATATATTCCCAGAAGTGGGATCACTGGGTTAAATGGCAGTTCCATTTTTTAATGTTTTGAGGAAACTCCACCCTGTTCTCCACAGTGGCTGCACCAGTCTGCATTCTCACCAGCAGTGCACGAGGGTTCCCTTTTCTCCACATTCTCAGCAGCACTTGTTGACAGTCGTTATGGCAGGTGCGAGGTGATGTCTCATTGTGGTTTTAATTCACATTTATCTCATGATAAGTGATGTTGAGCATTTTTTCATATGTCCCTTGGTCATTTGTATGCCCTCTTTGGGAACTGTCTATTCAAGTCTTCTGCCCATTTTTTTAATTGGATGTTTTGTGTTCCTGTTGTTGAGCTGTATGAGTACTTTATATTTTGGAAATTTACCCCTTATCAGATATATCATTGGCAAAATATGTTCTCCTGTACAGTGGGTTCCCTTTTCATGTTGGTGCTGGTGTCCTTTGCTATACAGAAGCTTTTTTAGTTTGATATAGTCCCATTTATTTTGTCCTTTGTTTCTCTTACCCTAGGTGATATATCTGAAATTCTATGTGAGATGTCTGATAGTTTGCTGCCTATATTTTCTTCTAGGATTTTTATGATTTCACAACTTACATTTAAGTCAAGTCCATTACCCATTTTGATTTTACCCTTGTGTACAGTATATGTCGGTGGTCTAGTTTCTTCCTTCCTTTTCTTTTCTTTTTTTTTTTTTTTTGCATGCACTTGTTCAATTTTATCAACACCATTTATTAAAGATACTGTATTTACTCCATTGTATGCTCTTGTCTCCACTGTCAAATATTAATAGAGCATATGGCTTGGGTCGATTTCTGGGTTCCCTGTTCTGTTCCATTGATCAATATGCCTGTTCTTGTGCCAGTACCAGACTGTTTTGATTATGGTGGCTTTGTAATATGATTTGATATCCGGTATTGTGATCCCTCCACCTTTGTTGTTCTTTCTCCAGATTGCTGCAGCTATTCAGGATCTTTTTTGGTCCATATAAATTTTTGGGGTGTTCTAGATTTGTGAAATAAGCCATTGGTATTTTATAGGAACTGCATTGAATCTACAGATTGCTTTGGGTAGTATGGCTATTTCATTGATGATATTTCTACCAATCCATGAACATGGTATATTCTTCCACTTGTTCATATCTTTTTCTATCTCTTTTTGCAATATCCTGTAGTTTTCCAAGTACGGGTCTTTTACCTTCTTAGTTAAGTTTACTCCTAAGTATCTTAATTTTTTTTTTCTTGCAAAGGTAAATGAGATTTTTTTTTTTTTTTTTTTAGTTTCTCTTTTTGAGAGATTATTGGTGTTTAAAAATGCCACCAGTTTCTGGCTGACTGGTTCCTGTTTATGTTTTTCTATATCTTTGTTAGAGTTCCCACTGAGTCATCTAATCTTCCCCTGAACTGCTGAGCATCCTTTTAACCAGTGTTTTGAACTCTGTACCTGGGAGATTTTTTGCCTCCATTTCATTTCATTCCTTTTCTGGAGTTTTGCCCTGTTTTTTGGGACATGTTTCTTTGTCCTCCCATTTTGGCCACCTCCCTGTGTTTGTTTCTATACCTTAGCCAGGGCTGCTTTATCTCCCACTGTTTTCGTAGCAGGTGCCCTGAGCAGCCCCATGGTGCAGCCTCATTGGTCACCTGAGCCAGGTGCTCCAGGGGTGTCTCTTGAACAGGTTGTGCATACCGTCCAGTTGTAGTTGGGCCTTGATTGCTGTTGGCATGTTAGTGGGTGGGACTGGCCTGGGGCTGGCTGAGCACAGGACTACAGCGCAGGAGCTATTGTGCAGGGCTGACCCCATGGAGCTGGATTTACTTTAGTGGGACTCTGGTCCAGCGGAGTCCACCCTGGTGGAAGGTCATTTGTGGAAGTGGTTGGGTGGTGCTCTGGTGTGGTCCACAGCTGACCACAGGGTGTGTTGATCCTGAGGCCTCTTGGGAGGGACTCCAGAGCAGGCCACGGTTGGCCCTGTCTGTGTCGGGCCTGGGGCCACCATGTAGGAGCTACAACGTGACCTGCAGCTGGTAGCTGCCTGAGAGAGGCTCTCCTGCAAAAGGAGGCTGGCTGCCCCTCTTTCGGGGCTTGGGGCCCCTTGGCCAGAGGTACGGGGCATGCAGTGGCCAGATGCTGCTCTGGGGGGTTTGTGGACCTTGGAGAGATTTCAGGAAAGTGTGCAGCATGGGCAGAGCCGGGCTGCTTGTGAGGAACAGCCACTGACAGAAGTTGGGGTGGTGCGCACCGTGTGTGGGATGGGTCTCAGGGCGTCCGCTGGGGGTGGCGAGGGGTGTGAGCCAGGCTGATGGAGACTCAGATGTGGTGCCTTTGCCTGCAGGCTGGGTGGGTGAGGGCTCAACAAAGGAGCAATGGCACCTGCTGGCATGTCTGTTCCCGAGAGAGCTGCCCTCCAGGCCTCACCCAGAAACCAGACCACCCAGCTGCTCTGCTGTGTCCCCGGTGCTCTCTGAACGGCCTCCCTCTGCTGGGCTCAGAGCAAGCATTCGTGACCTCAGGCCCTTCACAAGGACGCCTGGGTCGACAGCAGCCTTTCACGTCACCATGGAGTCCCTGTGAAGGTCACAGCCTGACATTGCGGGACTCACTCCTCTTCCTGGTACGGCGGCTCCGAGCGGGGAGCCCAGCACCGGCTGAGACCCTCACGCCTCAGCGGCACCTCTGCCGTGGAGCTGTGCCTCCCGGTTCTTCACGCGCGTGGGCGTGGCACCGGCCCGTCCCACGTCTGTCTCTCCCGCCAGTCTCTGCCTTCTTCTGTATATCCTTAGTTCCAGTTCTGTTCGGCTAGTCTCCAGCTGGTTCTTAACGATGGCTGCTCTAGACTTTAGTTGTCTTTTTTTTATATATATATATACTTTAGTTGTCATTTTTGTGTGGTTGTGGGAGGAGGTAGGAGAGTGTTTGCCTGCTCTGCCACCTTGACCAGAAGTCTGTCCCAACCTTCTAACAGCGGAGTTATCGAGGCCTTGTTCCCACACCACACAGCTCACCCATTCACAGCGCACGGCCCTGTCTCCCCACCAGGAGGGCGGCTCGCAGGGTTCTCCGGAGCCTGGACAGTGTCTGGCCGAAGCAGGGGCTTGGCAAATACAATACTTGTTGAATGAGCGAATGTCACAGAGTCTCGGGACCTCTGCTGGTTGTCTGAGGCCTTCCCTTCCTTCAAATCGCACCAGGGACCCAGGATGGTGTGGCCAGTGGCTCACCCTCTGGGCTGTCAGGGAGGGAATGTGCTCAGGGCAGGTTCTGTGACAGAGGCCTGTCTCAGTGCCGGCCGTTCCGCCCCCGGAGCCCGCGGCCCGGGCTCAGGAGCAGAAGCCCAGGTCAGGCAGAGACCTGCAGCTGCCACAGCGGCGACAGTGGCACGGTGCCCGCTGCTGTTCCACCCAGCGCTCCGAGGCGCCCTGCAGGCCAGAGCCCGGGGCTAGGACCCTGGTGCTTCTCCAGCCGCGTGGAGCCACGGTTGGGGGACACTGCCAGCCTCTGCCCTGTGCCCCCCCCCCCGGGCCTTGTGAGAGCCCAGGAACACGCCTGGCAGCACCGATGTGCACGCGCTTCCACCAGCAGCAGGAGAGCCCCTAACTGCATGGCCCCGGGGAAGACGGAGGACCTGAGGTGGCGATGCACCTGCTGCGGGGGCAGGGGTGCAGGGCATGTGACAAGACAGGATATCTGCCCGCGATCCAGGGGCTGCCGTCCCTCATGCACAGATGGGGACACTCAGAGGTTAGGGACTGACACCAGGCCACCCCACTCACAGCCGCACAGCCCGCACAGGCGGGGAGAGTCCCCGCTTCAGAGAGGAGGAGCTGAGGCCCGGGCTCCGCCAAGCTAAAAGCACCACTGGGAGCCGGCCTCTGGCCCCCGCCCCCTCCTCCTCCTCCCGCCAGCACAGGAGAAGCACGTCCATCCCTCGGGGGGAGGGGGGAGCCTGCGGGAGGCAGCCGCCGAGGCTTACCTGAGTCCTGGGAGCAGCTGAAGCCCGTGTCCCCCGTGCTGCTGCTGTGCCCCAGGGGCTGTCCGCCGGCCATGAGCGCCGTGAGGTGTGGGGACAGGCCCAGGTCTGAAAGGCAAAGTCGGCACTGACCACAAACCCAGTCGCTCCCGCGGCCCCGGCCTCCCACGGCAGCCCCTCGCCTCACCTCCCGTTCTCCCGTCCCCGCTGTCCTCCCTGCAAGCCAGCCTCAAGCCATGGACAGACAGGGAGACCCTGCCGCCCTCCCCACTGTGCCCTGGGCCGCCCCGGCAGTCTGATTGTGACATAGCTGATGGGTCCCCGGAGGGCCCTCCCTGACAACTCAAACCCACAGGCCGGAGGGAGAGGAACTGGGAGGTGGACCGTCCCGGTGAGACACGGAACGAGGGTGTACGTTACCTCCTGAATCCTACCTGGATACCAAGAAGGGCTTTTTAAAAGGTTTACCGCCCAGAGCAGGGCAGAATGCTTGTCTTCTGGGTGAGGGGATGGGGGTGGAGGGGAGTAAGGCAATGGGTGTGACCCGGGAGGGAGCTGGGTTGGCGGTGGGGGGAGGCTGGTTCTCACGCTGCGCCCCCAAAGCTCAGGAAGCTCGATAGAAGTCTCTACAGGAAGCAGTGGGCCCAGGTGTCAGCAGGAGTGGGGGGACAGGGACAGAGCCTGTTATGGGCCACAGAGGGGAGCCCAGACCCAGGCCTGTGCGCAAAGGGCTGGAAAGACAGAGATGGGGGAGGGGGGAAACAAGGAAAGAATAACGGGTCTCAGAGGCGGCAATGCAGGGAGCTTAAGAAAGCAAAAAAGTTCTGATTTTCTCTGAAGGTTGAGAAAACAATGAATCCACGGACAAGAGGCTGGTGGCCAGGGAGGCGACAAAAAGGGGCTCTTAGGAATGAAACCTGAGCTCCAGAGCCAAGCTCTGGTGTGACGACAAGATCTATGGCCTGGTCCTCGGCAGGACCTCCCGAGGGGCCACCCCTGTCCTCCACAGACACAAGGAGAGGGAGCACCAGCCTGTACCGTTAGCGGGTTTTTCCTTTCTTTTTTAAGCCTCACCGGAGGGTATTTTTCCCATTGATTTTCAGAGAGTGGGAGGGAAGAGAAACATCAATGTGAGATGTGAGAGAGACATTGATTGGTTGCCTCCTGCACGAGCTCTGACTGGGGCTGGAGATCGAAACTGCAACCCAGGTTCATGCCCTCGACTGGGAATCGAACCTGCAACCCCTCCATGCATGGGCCAACCCTCCGACCCTGAGCCACACCGGCCAGGGCTGAGCCTGGTTTTCTGAGGAACAGCGACAGACACACACTGTCCTCTGTTCTCTGGAGCCGAGGACAACATGCGATGGTGGAGGGCCAGGCGGGCTCTAGCCCTTCCCCGTCATGGCATCCGGGAGCTGCCCTCTTGCCCAGGGTTGGTGTGGTCGGCTGGGGCGAGAACCCACGTGACCACCCCCTCCAGGCTCTGGACCCCAGACCATGACTGAGCCGCACCGGGAAGCCTGGCTTGGGGAGGAGGCCGGGACCGTTCGCTGCCAAGTGGGAAGGCTGAGGCCACAGCGGGTTTGGACACTGACTCTGAGGCTGCGGTGAAAGCCAGGAACCCGTCCCGGCCTCCACAGGGGACTCCCTGCAGCCAGACCAGCGTGGCTGCGCTGGAAGGTCTGGGGGCCGCGCGGCCAGGTGCCCTCCCGTCCGTTCCCCCAGCATCCCCCACCAGAGCGGGCGCCGTCACCCCGAGATTCTTCCCGGGAAACAGCAGACCTACTGGGCTGAGCCCAACCCGGCCCTCTGACACGATATTCTAAAGGCACAAGCGAGAGGCCCCAGGGGTCAGGCAGAAGCCGGGGCAGCTGGGCGTCACCAGTGCCTGTGAGAGGCATGGCAGGTGAGAGGGCATTCTGAAGTAACCGAAGGCACAGGTGGCACCAGGAAAGGGACTGGGGAAAGCAGATGGGAACATTCCAAGGCTCCAGGGTGGCCCTCCCTCCCTGCAGCCCAGGCCTTCCGTAGAGGGTCCAGGGGCCAGCATGTCCTCCGGGTCCCCGTGAGCCTTGTCCCCAGAGGAACCCGGGGCGGCACTGGGCCCGGTGCCAGGAGCCGGGAGCATCAGGCGAGTGGCGTCTGGATAGGCTGTCCTGCCCCGGAGGCCAGGCCACCTCCAGATTCCTAGGGGGCCCGGGCGTCTGCTAACGACACTGCGTGAGCAGAAGATACCCGGGTAGCTCCGTGGCAGGCGACACCCCAGGGAGAACCTAACCTTTGAACCTAACTTCCTCGCGGCAACAGAAAGAGAAAACCAAAACGCATCCATTGTGGCCGACATCTGTGTGTGAAACAGACACGACGACGTGTTCGTAAAACTCCCGGCTCCCCAGAGCCAGCTGGGAGCGCCGGCTATTTCTGGAATTCCGCTCTGCCTTTGCTCACGAGCCCCATCGGGAAAAACCACCCCACGTCCTCCTCCGTAGTCATAGCTGTGCGGGTGCCCAGGCAGACGGAGAGGCACGAGAGCAAGGCAGGGCCTCCACGTTGCTTCCTGCTGGCTTTGGACGGACCTTATTGTCCTGCTTGGGCCTTGATGACAATAGTAGGGGTGCACTCTCTAAGGGGAGCGGAGGGAGAGGGGGGGAGATGAAGCAAGCTTGGGACAGAGGTTGAGGAGCCTCCTGCAGATCCAAGTTTGCCCAAAGAGGGCACTAGACCAGGGTGTGCTCCGCCTCGGCCTAGCCATAGGGGCCAGAGGGGAGGGGAGGCCAGGGTTCCCCATCAGAAGGCCATTCCCAGCAGGGGCAGGGCAGGGCAGGGTGCGGGCCGGTGGGCACTGCATCCGCTGTGTCCAAGGCTCGGGCTGGTGCTGCTGGCCGCGGCCTGGGAACCTCCAGGGGAGAGGCGACAGGGACCCCCGGCTCCCGTTCCTGGAGAAGGCCAACCACTCCTGTCCCCACACTCTTCAGCCAGAGTCCTCCCGCAAGACCGCGTCTCCCTCAATGAGCAGGAGACGGCCGGCTGCCTTGGCCCTGCCAACCCAGCCACAGCGGGCTTTGCCACCCGTCTCACAGCCACCGAGCTCTTCCCGGCTCATCACCAGTGACTCGCATGGGGAATCTGGGCCTGAGAAGCACATGTTTCTTTTCGTTCTGTCTACCCTCCTCTCCTTCTCCATTCGCTTTCCTCATTTTTTCCCTTCCTCATTCTTCATAAGAAACCTTAACTTTTAAATTTTATGTTTTCCTGGAAGAAAAGCGATTTTACAAAATCTGAACAAGTAAGTTAACCAGTGACATAAAACCAAGCCCTGAAGGCACTCGTGGCTCACACGTCACACTTGAAAACATGATCTCACAAATGCCCTGGGCTGGCATTCCAGTGGCTGATGGACGGGGAGACTTAGTTTCTCCTTTGGCCAACAGTCCCAGAACGCCTTCCTCTCTCAAGAAGTAACACTCCATCAGCCCACGAAATACACCAGTGGCGTTGGCGTATGTAACTGCCTCCTAGCATCACTGCCGTTGAGTATTGGTGTCATCAGGAGGAGTTCTCTCTCTCCACCCTCTGTTTCAGGAAGAGGAAGGCTCCGACTGAGGGGAGCGAGCTGCCCAAAGTCATCCAGCAGGAGATGGGAACTGCAGCCTGTCGGGCTCTTTACATAAACACTGCGTAAGTGCCCTCAGATCTCTCTCCCCTCAGCTCGCCCAGGTGAGGGCCCCTCAAACAGGACCCTCCAAGCCCCGCTGCTTCTCCATCAGGACAACACGGCAGTCACTGCAGGAGGCGAGGCCCCGAAAAGCACGGGAAAACGGGACAGAGGGAGGAGCGGCAGGACGAGAACAGTTGCCTCACAGCACCTCCCGGTTGTACTTGTTAATGACAGACAGCGGCTGTGAGAGGGGCACCACCTTCCCCGTCGGAACCCCTCCCCACATTCACACCTTGAAGCCCTCACCCCGTGTCAGGGCACTGGAGGCGGGGCCTTCGGAAAGCAATCACATGAGGCCGTTAGGCTGGCGTTCTCCTAAGAGGAGACCAGAGAGCTTGTTCCCTCCCATCTCTGCCCCATGAGAGGACACGGCAAGGAGACAGCCAGGGGGGAACCGCACCCGAGCCCTGCCCGGCCCCAGCCTCCGGGCCTGCTCTGTGAGCACCAGGCCATGGTGCTCTCTCACAGGGGCCCGCGCTGACGGAGACATCGCCCAAGAGATGCCGGGTCCCATGGTAACAAGGTCCTCTGGAGCCCCCGGTGCCCCTGGCATCATCACTGAGAGGGGTTCCCGCCCAGAGCCTAAAGCTCCCTCTGATCCCGAGCACACACTGAGGGGCTGCCCCAAACCCGGCCAGCGGGCACGAGTGCCCGTGTCACGGAGACAAGGAGAGAAAGGGGCGTGAGGTGATGGGGAGACCGATGGCCATGTGGGAAGGGAGGAGACGGGAGTGGGGAACGGGCGGCACCTGAGCCCAGTCTGCCGTCTGCCAGCAGGGGTGGTGTGACCATCGGGGCTGGTGGCCCTGTGGTCAGGCAAGACGTCCGCTCTGGGGGAGGCTGGGCTTCCCCAGCCCTTCCAAAGTCTAAATTATCTAAAACAAAGAGGTTTAAAAGGCCTGTCCCTGTCCAGAGTGTTCCTGTGGGTCTCACCAAAGGGGACGGATGGCGTCCAGAAGCTTGTTTGTCCTGAATCCACTGTCTGGCTGAGGAGAGGGAGCCTCGCAGGGACATTCAGTGTGTGTGTGTGGTGGCGGGATGCGGGGGGAGAGGAGAGGGAAGAGGGGGAGAAGCTGAATTATGAGGGACAATCTAGGACCCCAGTGACCTGGGACGAAAGGCCAAGAACAGGCCCAGTGAGGAGGAGCAGTGAGGAGGACGGCTGCTGCTGTGCAGAGGTCTGGAAGGAAGGGGTTGGCGGAGAGCAGGCGGCCGGGGTGCGGGGTGCGGGGTGCGGGGTGTTCTCTCAGGCAGGGGGGCGGTCCTCTGGAGGCCAGGACGGGGCCCGGGAACAGGAAGCAGACGCTGAGCTCGGGCGCCCCTGCCTTGAGCTGCTCAGCCCGGGAAAGCCGCGGGCGTCGCAGCGGGCCCTCTGGGCGCCCCTCCCCCAGAGGAAACCGAGCTCTGAGCCTCCAGCCACCGCGGGCGTGAGGCCTCGGCCGGCGCCACGCCGGAGGACCTCCGGGGGAGGACCACGGGGGGAGGACCACGGGGGGAGGACCTCCGGGGGAGGACCACAGGGGGAGGACCTCGGGGGGAGGACCTCCGGGGGAGGACCACGGGGGGAGGACCTCGGGGGGGAGGACCTCCGGGGGAGGACCACAGGGGGAGGACCTCGGGGGGAGGACCTCCGGGGGAGGACCACGGGGGGAGGACCTCGGGGGGGAGGACCTCGGCGGGGAGGACCTCTGTGGGGAGGACCTCGGAGGGGAGGACCTGGGGGGGAGGACCTGGGGGGGAGGACCTGGGGGGGAGGACCTCGGGGGGGAGGACCTCGGCGGGGAGGACCTCGGAGGGGAGGACCTCGGCGGGGAGGACCTTGGGGGGAGGACCTCGGCGGGGAGGACCTTGGGGGGAGGACCTCGGCGGGGAGGACCTCCGTGGGGAGGACCTCGGAGGGGAGGACCTCGGGGGGGAGGACCTCCGTGGGGAGGACCTCGGAGGGGAGGACCTCGGGGGGGAGGACCTGGGGGGGAGGACCTGGGGGGGAGGACCTGGGGGGGAGGACCTCGGCAGGGAGGACCTAGGGGGGAGGACCTCGGTGGGGAGGACCTCAGCGGGGAGGAGGACCTCTGTGGGGAGGACCTCGGGGGGAGGACCTCGGTGGGGAGGACCTGGGGGGGAGAACCTCAGCGGGGAGGACCTCGGCCGGGAGGACCTCGGAGGGGAGGACCTCGGTGGGGAGGACCTCAGGGGGGAGGACCTAGGCGGGGAGGACCTCCGTGGGGAGGACCTCGGTGGGGAGGACCTGGGGGGGAGGACCTTGGCGGGGAGGACCTCGGGGGGGAGGACCTCAGGGGGGAGGACCTCGGGGGGGGGGGACCTCGGCGGGGAGGACCTCCGTGGGGAGGACCTCTGTGCGGAGTCCCTCGGCGGGGAGGACCTGGGGGGGAGGACCTGAGGGGGAGGACCTCGGTGGGGAGGACCTCTGTGCGGAGTCCCTCGGGGGGGAGGATCTGGGGGGGAGGACCTCGGCGGGGAGGACCTCCGTGGGGAGGACCTGGGGGGGAGGACCTCTGTGGGGAGGACCTCTGTGCAGAGTCCCTCGGGGGGGAGGATCTGGGGGGGGAGGACCTCGGCGGGGAGGACCTCCGTGGGGAGGACCTAGGCGGGGAGGACCTCGGGAGGGAAGGCCCGCGGGCCGCCTGGCAGAGGGCGAGCTCCCCGACCGGCTCCCAGGCACCTGTGATCCTGTTGGAGATGCTGAAGAGCCGGGCGGTCCGCTGCCGCTGCGCGAAGGGCTCCCGGCAGTACCGGTCCCCGAAGCACATGCCCAGCAGCTCGCGGCGCACCGTCTTGTTCCAGAGCCCGTAGATGAGCGGGTGGCACACGGCGCTGCCGAAGCTCAGCCAGGTGGCCCAGGTCTCCAGCCGCGGGGGCACGCAGCTCGCGCCCCAGAGCGCCTCGCAGGCGATGACCGCCATGTAGGGGCCCCAGGTGAGCAGGAAGGCGCCGAGCACCACCAGGATGGTGACCAGCGCCTTGCACTGGTTGGCGGAGTAGACGGCGCCCTGGAGGGCGTTCCGGCGGCTGCCCGAGGAGGACGTGGAGGTGCTGGAGTTCTTGCGGCCGGTCGCCCGGGCGTCCTCCTGCCCCAGCACCACCGCCCCGCAGTGCACCTTGCGGGCCTTGACCCGGGCCACGCGGAAGATGAAGCCGTAGCACACCAGCATGACCAGGAAGGGGAACAGGGCGCACCAGATCTGCCAGAAGGCCGTGTAGCCCGGCTCCCGGTGCCATGCGGCCACGCACATCCACTTGAACTCGTCAAACTCCACGGAGGACCAGCCGAAGAGCGGGGGCAGGCAGCCCACCAGGGAGTGGAGCCAGATGTAGACGAGAGCCAGCACGGCGCGGTTCCCCGTGATCTTCATGGGGTACACCATGGGGTACAGGACGGCGTAGTAGCTGGAGAGGACGGGAGGCGAGAGAGGAGTCAAACAGAGAAAACACCGGCTGGGCCCCGAGGCTTTCCGTGGAGAGCACCCCCCCCCCCCCAGATCGGGACCGGGGACGCCGGCCGGCCCCGAGGGCTTCCCCGAGGGCAGTGCACGCAGGGAGGGCGGCCTGGAGGAGGGACTGTGGCTACAGCCTCACTGTCACCGTGAAGCCAGCTCATCCACCAGGGCCTTCTGCAGTCCCTGGGGACACAGCTCCGGGTCAGCCTGAGGCTGCCGACCTGGCATCTGGCCTAGGGACACGGACAGAGCCGGGCATGCGCCCCGGGCACAGCCATCAGTTATCCTGGCATCGGGGTCTGCCTCTCACTGAGGCCGTGCGTGCAGCAGAGAGAGAAACAGGCCTCCGAGCAGGGGCGCTGGCTCCGCGGTGGCTCTGCCGGGTGCAGGCTGACTCAACCGCCCAGAGCTCTGTTCCCCCGTCGGTGACCCGGAACCAGGGAGCCTCGCCTCCGATCCGAGCGAGGACGGAGCGTGCCCGCCGGGGCCAGGCCTGCAGCACGCCGCCCTTCAAAGGGCAGGGGGGCCCCCCGCTTGCCTCTGCCTGGTCACCACCTGCTCCCCCTTCTTCCTCCCTCTTCTTCCTCCCCCTCCTTCTGCGGACGGGCCGCCCTCTTGTTCGTGCTCCTGTAAGGCCGCTGTGACCACAGCAGCCTGGGGAACGAGGCAGGCCCCTCTGGTGGTCGCCTCGCCCAGAGACGGGTGGAGACACTGGCCTGGGTCCCATCACCCTGGCCAAGGAACGGGAGGGGAGCTCGCCGAGGGCACGTTCCCAGAGATGCTTTCTCCTTTGCTCTGCCCTCTGCCATGCGTGTGGGGAGGCCTCAGCCCCGGGGTGGCCGGGCGGCGGGCGGCGGGCGGCGGGCGGCGGGCGGCGGCCCCGGGCGGCGGGCGGGGGCCCCGGGCGGCGGGCGGAGGCCCCGGGCAGCAGGCAGCGGCCTGAGCTCCCGCCCGGAGAATGCCAGCTATCTTGGCTCCTCTGACCGACCCCGTCTGGCCGGGGCAAAAACAAGCACGATTAATAACCGTCCTCTGCACACAGCCTCTGGCTTTCCTCAAGCCGCTGTTAGTGTTAGCACGTTATGGCAAGACCTCAGCTTTATTGTGACAAATGGTGTTTATATCCCTCCAGACTGAGGTCCTGGCAGGAGCAAGTCCCGCCGTGACAGTGAGTTCTCCCAGCTGCGCCCGGGCCCGGGGCAGGCCCAGCCGAGGAGCCCCCCGGACCACACGGGCGCAGCCCTGCCCTGTACCCCCACACCGCAGGGCCCTTCGGTTTTCGGGGGGCTTGGGGAGGAAATGTATATACATGGAAATGCACCAATCGACACCTCTATCGTTTCCATGTCTGCCACAAA
This sequence comes from Pipistrellus kuhlii, assembly GCF_014108245.1. Lineage (NCBI taxonomy): Eukaryota > Metazoa > Chordata > Mammalia > Chiroptera > Vespertilionidae > Pipistrellus > Pipistrellus kuhlii. The sequence goes on from NW_023425493.1 coordinate 1,788,395, forward strand.
AGACAGACTTGGTAGATGTGAGACTTCATGTTTGAAAGTTAAGCCTCATGTAGGCCTTGCTGCAGGTTCAGAGGAAAATGGAGACAAGGGCAGCTTCCCCCGCGGGGGAACGAGGGTGAAGACGGGGGTCCCTCTGCTCCCTGTACCCCCGGCTGTCTTCCGAAGCCCCCCATCTGCTCTCCAACAACTCCCGCTCTGACCGGAGCCCCAGGGGCCGCGTCCCCCGGCTTCCTAATGGCACCTGTGCCGAACCGCCCCAGGCACTTGTGGGCTCCAACACTCAGCTCCCCGCCCCGAAGCCAGCGACCTTGGCATGACCCTGGCTTTCACAGGAGGCTCCCCCCAGCACGAACAGCCCTGCGGCCACCCCGGGACACAGTCCCTCATGCCGAGCGTGGTTTCCCCAAGGAACGGGCCGGCCGTGGCTCCAGCCGCCTTCTCTGATGGGAACGGCTGGGAGCTGGCGTTCCCTCCAGGGTGAAGGGCCGCCTGCTTCCTCCTCCCCGTCCTCCCGGTGCAGACCGCCCACAGGACCCCGGCCTTGGGCCTGGCCTGGGCCCTGCACGGACAACCCAGCCACCATTTGTCAGCTAAAACCCTGATGGTCCCACGGGAACCCGGGGGCTGTGTCAGCCACTGACTGTCCCAGGCTCGTCCCTCCGTGTTCCCCTGACGGCGTCTTCCCCGATCCTACGCGTCCCGCGGAACCCGAGTCTTCCTCTGCCAGGAAGACTGTGTGTCCCCCCAGCCCGCCTGGGGTGAATGAGCTGACCGTCAGCAAAATGCAAACCCCCAAGCTGCCCCGGGACGGCACACAGCGGGAATGGGAGGGCGCCTGTCGATGCCGCGAGGGGCACCCGCAGGCCCCTCCTTACGGAGCCCTGCACCACGCGGGCATCTCTCAGGCGCCAGCATCTTCGTCCCTGGGCTGTCCTCCCTCCCCGGCTCCCCTCCCAACCAGAGAGGAGGCTGGTGAGGCCCCTGCACTGTGGACGGGGCAGTGTTCCCTCTTTGCGTCCCCACCCCGAGCCCAGCTCTGGCCCAGGTCAAAACAACAGGCAGAGGACAGCAGGTCTAATCCCTCTGTGGCCAGGTCAGCTTCCGCTGATTCTCTACGCTAAGAATCAGAGGTCTCTGTGAATGCTTTTTAAAAGCCCTGGAACCTCTTTAAGAAAACAACAACAACAAAAAGAAAAACTACAGCGAGAATGATATATAAACATTTACAAATATTACGGATTACATACACAGGGCACTGGGCTCCAATGCCCACTGCCAGCCCCTCCCAGGATGCAGCCTCTCTCTCGGCCTGGGCAGGGGCAGGGATGTGATGCTGGAAAGGGCTCCAGTGTTCCACAACACTAAACAGAATGCAATAGCAAACATCTTACCTAATAATAGACAAACATGTAAATTGACTGTACCTCCGCTATGCCACTAGTCAATCAGAAGTGACATGCAAATCAACCCAACAAAGATAGTGGTTAATTTGCATACATAGGCACCGAGGGATGGGGGTGGGACACTTGCATCATCTCCATGGTGATGACGCAGGCGTTTGCCCCACCCCCGGTCTCTCAGGGCCTCTGGGCAGCGTGGGTAGGTGGGGCTGGAACAGAAAGAGACAGCTCCAGGGCCTGAGCAGAAAGGGGCTGGGCCAGAATGGAAAGGCAGTGTCGGCAGCCAGGAAAAGGAAAGCCCAATCTAGCATGAATCTTCGTGCATCGGGCTTCCAGTATATACAATAAATGATAGATAAAACTCCATGCAAGAGAGACGAGGTAAGGCCCACGGTCCTCTGGCTGAAGACGGAAGCAAAGGCAAAGCTCTGCTTTCTCTCCTGGCCCCACAGAGCCCGGCACCCTCCCCAGGAGCTCAGCGTGACAACCCCAGGGCCAGGTGCCCGCGCCAGGTCCCTCTGCACACCTTCCCCCCTCCTCCGTTCTCCGACCTGCGGCAGGCTTACCGGTCGATGGCGATGACGCCGAGGGTGAGCATGCTGGCCGAGCTGATGAGCAGGTACAGGAGGGCGGAGAAGTTGCACCAGACCACCCCGAAGATCCATTCCCGCCGGATGGAGCTGGTCACCACGAAGGGCAGCACCAGCACCGACAGCAGGAAGTTGGAGAGCGTCAGGCTGAAGACGAACTTGTTGCTGAGGGTGAGCAGGTAGGACCTCTTGTACAAGGTGACCACGATGACCAGGTTGCCCAGGCAGACAAAGATGGTGATGACCACGATGGCGATGAACTCGGCGACCACGGCGCCCCCTTCACCGGCGGCCGCCCCCGTGCGGTTGCTCAGCTCCTTCCAGTGGCCCAGAGAGGAGTTGAGGCTCATGGTCAGCGCGCCTGGGCGTGGGGTGGGTGCAGCATGCTGATGACTGGGGGGACAGGGCAAGACGGGGGGACAGGAAAGGTCACCCGGTCAGACCACCGACCTCCACAGAGAGCAGCAGAGGCCCCGGGCCCCAGGCTCGTCCAGAGGCCCCGCCAGCCTCCCTGCCAAGCTCTGCACACACGGCCTGTTGTCTGTGTGCCCCCCACTCACTGTGTCCCCGTGAACGGGGCCTCCTCCGTGCTAACCGGCCATCCATCCCGCCAGGCCGGCAGCTCCGACCTTGAATGCACCAACGAGCCATCCTGAGTGTCAGCCCCAAGGGTCGCCTGCTAGATTCCGGCCCCCGAGACCAGGGGCGGGGCCTAGGAGTCTGCATGTGAGAGGGGCTGGAGCAGGCGGTCCCGGGGGCACGCTGCGGGCGGCTCGTGCCACTCCAGGTGGACCCTGACCCGCAGCAGCTCGGCCCCTGGAGCTCACCCGACAGGCGGCCTCCGCCTCCGCCTGTGACTCGGAGCCAGGCCTGGGTGCTGCCCCCGCCCTGCTGACCCGGGTGCACTGCGCGGACGGCAGGACCCCCGGGGGCGCTGTTCTGAGGCCCAGAGCAGGGCAGAAGCAAGTGCACCTCCCACGGAGACGTTACCATGGCTGCGCCGGACAAGGACCCCGCACTGATACCAGGGGGAGGAGGACCAGTTAGGGGACTGGGCCCACAGCCCATTCTCTGAGAGCGCCGTTCCTGCTCTCGGGAGACCGGCTGGGGATCTTGGCTGGAACTCGGCATTGACACAGGTTAGCAGTAACTGCTGCCGATGAAGGTCTCTCCAAAAATTTCCGTCTGCTACAATCGGCCAAAAACCCCAGTCACTTTCCCTTCCACCTGCTCTGGCTCCCCACACACAGAAGGCACCAGAAATAAAGGGGAGATTGCTTTGCTGGAGCCAGACAGGAAGAGCCGGTGCCTCACACAGCGCAGCCCCGGGCTCTCCCACACTCACCAAACCCCTCCGGCCACAGGAGCTGCTGGGATGGGAGGCAGCCCCGGCCCCACCGGCACTCCCAAGGACAAGATTCCCTTCCGAGGGAGCCCGCCGCTGAGGGTCACGACCCGGGGTCCTCGGCCCGCTCCCTGGAGCAGGACCCAGTAAACCTGGTCTCTCCTGCATCTGACAGCCTCGAAATCCGTCACAAGCTACTTCCTTCCCTTCTGCAGACAAAGCTCCCCGATCCCGAGATGCCGTCCAGGCCGCCTCTACCTCAGACTCCCTGCGGGTGGTCCCCAAACCTGCACACACCCTTCTGGATGTGGTGGGTGAGGCTGGAGGACACACAGGGGCGATTTCCTCCACGATCAGGGTGATCTCGAAGAAGCGTTTTCTTAAGCAAGTGTCTCAGCCTGCTGGGCTTAATGAGCTCACGTCAGTGTGAGCCCAACGAGAAGCCAGCGTTCACACACACGCATTTCTGTGAAGGAAGGTAGACACCCCCAAAATGGAGCCTATGAAATGAATGTCTTTAAGCCTAAATTTTAAAAAATGTATTTCTATTACATTTTATTTTGTCCACTTCGGCCCGTATGTCCGGGCTGCCAAAACCTTCTGGCTTTGGACCCAACGATGCAATGTGCTAGGTCCCCCAGCTCTGTGCCAGGACTGCGCTTCAGAGATGAGCCCCGAGGTCTGTCTTCGGGGGGTCACTGTGGGCTTCGTCTTTACTCTGTGAGCTGCAGGTTTTGTTAACTCTTACCTGCAAATTATTCATCGCTGTCTCAAAACAAGGCCCTACATAAGCTGTTACTCTTCTTTTTTTCTTTTTTTAAAATATATTTTATTGATTTTTTACAGAGAGGAAGAAAGAGGGATAGAGAGCTAGAAACGTCGATGAGAGAGAAACATGGACCAGCCGCCTCCTGCACACCCCCTACTGGGGATGTGTCGGCTACCAATGTACATGCCCCTGATCGGAATCGAACCTGGGACCTTTAGTCCGCAGGCCAATACTCCATCCACTGAGCCAAACCGGTTTCAGCTAAGCTGCTACTCTTAACTGCACACGTGATAACAGTGGCTCAGAGACAGACTCTGAGAGCCCTGGCTGGGTGGCTCACGTGGTCAGAGCACCATCACGATACACCAAGGTTGCAGGTTTGATCCCCGTCGGGGCATTTACAAGAATCAACCAATGAATGCATGAAAAGGTGGAACAAAAAAATTGACAGGAGCTTTTAAAGCAAAATTAAATTAAAACACTAAGAAAGATGGAAGCTCTTAGAGAGGTGTGATTAGAGTAAAAATATCCTAAGTTGCCCTAACCGGTTTGGCTCAATGGGTAGAGTGTCGGCCTGTGGACTCAAGGGTCCCAGGTTCGATCCTGGTCAAGGGCATGTACCTTGGTTGCAGGCACATCCCCGGTAGGAGGTGTGCAGGAGGCAGCTGATCGATGTCTCTCTCTCTCATTGATGTTTCTAGCTCTCTATCCTCTCCCTTCCTCTCCGTAAAAAAGCAATAATATATATATATATTTAAAATACCCTAAGTTAGTTTTGGTCCAGAAGCCTTGGCCATGGCTGCTCCCAGCACCTGGGCCAGTGCCAGGCTCACAGTGTGTAGCTCAAGAATCATCAGTGGATGAATGACTAACCTTCAAAACCATGTTGTTAAGTCAAATATGATGGTTAACGTTATCAAGTAAACACGAAAGGAATAAAAACTGTGTGCAAACCTTTATTCTAAAGAAGGAAGGAAGTCCTCCTGGGCCCGGCTGCTCTCCGGGGCCGTGTTAGCAGGCACACTGAGCTGTGCAGTCACGGCCGCGGGCTGGCTGCAGGCCTGGGCTCCGCGCAGGAGGCAGAGAGGGAGGCGGGACAAAGACCTGCCCACAGGGAAACCCACAGCCCAGCCTCTGCCAGGAGCCCGGAGAGGGGAGGGCACAGCCCCAGCAAATCCTCGGGGTGTGCTTTTAACGAACAAGAGGGTATGGAATGCCCCAGCCCACGAAGGCGCCCAGGCAGGCAGCCAGCGTCCGGGGCCTGACAAGCCAGGGCCCATCGAATGAAGCAAACTCAAGGGTGACTCACATTTCCCCTCTCCTGGCCAGTTCTGCTGCCAGACACAAGGGTGTTCCACTCCCACACTCACTCTGTCCTGCCCTGACCAGATAATCCCCCCCACCCCCCTCCAGCTCCAGCTTGGAGAAACAACATGATTGGAACTCGATTGACGTTTAATGGGAGCATCAGAAACCCTTCCTTCACGGAAGGCAGCCTGGCAGCACTGCCCGCTCACTGCCCTCGGGGCCTCCTCTCCTGGAGCGGCCTGGTCTCCCTGACCAGTCCCGGGAGCTGGCCGCGGAGCCAGGGCTGGTAGCAGGCCTCCAGTTCTCACAGCCAAACCTGCCACTCAGAGGAGTTAATGCCATTGTGTGGGTGCAAAACGCAAAGCGCAAGGCAACACGGTGGAATACGGAGACGGTATTCATGGCTTTATAAATTGGCTAGCGTGGCAATTCCCAAGACATCATTCTAGAAAAGCCTGGTGTGTGAGGCAGCATGGCGATAACAGAGGGTGGATTCGTCCCCTTATTTAATCGTGTCGGTCAGGTGCTGTGCGGCTCACCTCATATCTGACCTAGAACTCTTGGGTTTTCCTTGCCTTTCACCGGACTCCTCCTGCTCAGAGCCTTCGCTGGCATGTGTCAGAGCCACAGCGAGGCCTGGGGTTGAGTGTAGGAGCCACCGGACCCGGGTTTGAGGAACCAGCTCCGGGGCCGGCAGGGAGGTAGTAGCTGTTAGAATACACAGCCCCGGGGCAGGAAATGCTGCTCACACTGCTTCAAAGGGCCCCGGTGAGATCACCTTGTGCTACTTTGGTCCAACTCTGGGGGCTCTTCATCTCAGCACCTCAAAGCTCTTTGCACACATCACTCATCGGCTTGGGGGTGGGGCTGGGGGGGAGTTGGGAAGAAGGTCCTAATAACCACCCTCATTTGCACTAAGATAAAGAGCGAACCCCTGCCCCCACTCCACCCACAAACCAGGCCACCCAGCTCGCTCAGTGCCAGGAGATCACAGGCCCTGGGTCCCCTCGCTGCCCTCCTCCACCCGACCCTGGCACTCCCCCTGGCATGCCCGAGACAGCTGAGCTAAAGATGGACGGCCGGCCAGCCAGCCCAGGGCTGTGCAGTGCACAGTGCTTTGCTCTTGTCCCCATGAAGGCACACGACCTAGTAAAGTCGGTTCAGAACCCCTCACTTCTGCCAGGAGCAGGGCTGAGCTCCATGCATCAGAGGAGGGGGAGGAGGCGAGAGGCCGGGCCCGGGGGCCTGTGGTCTGTCTTCGTTCTCGGTTTGGCAGCGGGGCACGCCGGGCGGGTCCCTCTGCAGACACTCCCAGTGTGAGCCCCCGCGGCCCCTCGGCCTGTGCGGGAGCTGAAGCCTGGAGGCCGTGTGCCTCCGCTCTGCCCCGGGCGGCACTGCATCCGCAGGACGTCAGCGCTGACTCTATCCGATGTCTCCCCAGGACAAGCTCCTGCTCCTCAGCACGGACACTCCCCAAGGCTCGGCCGGGACCCACTCCTCTCCCCACACCTTGGGGAATCATACCCATTTCCGGCGTGCTGCCTAACTATTAGTGACTGTTATCAGTGTTTGCAGAAGGTCCGAGCAGCACACACCGGACCTTAATAAACATCGTCTCATCGGACCCGGCGCATGACGGGGAGAGGTGGGAATGGCTCCTCTCCACGCGTCAGGGACAGCATGAGCTCAGGAGCTAAAGGGCCTGGGTTCAAATCCTGGCTCCGCTGCTGCCAGGCTCCACCTCCCTGGGCACCGGCTTCGCACTTGTGAACGGAGAGAACATTCCCGCTCAGCTGAGAATATCCCTCACAGGGTTAGTGGGAGAAACCAGTGAGTTAATATCTGCACGGGTGCCTGTTAAATAATGCATTGGGGAAACTGAGGCTCAGAACCAGTGCCTGGTTCGAGAGGACAGTCAGTAGTAGTCCCACAATGTGGTCCCCTGGCCGTGGGCTGCCACGCACCTTCAACCCATCCATCCCCAGGGCAGGTGAGATTCCACCCGCCGTGGCCGCCTCCACTCTCACGGCCACACCCTCCACGTGCTTCCGCTCCGGCCAGCGGGCGGTGCGCTCCCGTTTCTAATTTGCTTCGCTCCTGCCTGTGCTCTCCCTGCCTGCAGAATGGATGAAGATGCCGTAAGTCTAAGTACTTTATTGATCTGTTGGTCTAATAACTTTATGGAAGGAGAGAAAGAAACAAACCAACAAATGGGGGAGGCGAGGAAGGGGCTTGAGGATAACTCAACATCTACCACGTCACACGCAGGGCTTGGCGATGAGGTCTTGGATATGCCACTGAAAGCAAACAAAGAAAAAAAAATAGATAATGGAACGTCATGAAAAAGTTTAAAATTCTGTACATCAGCCGGGACGGGTTTGGCTCAGTGATAGAGCGTCGGCCTGCGGACTGAAAGGTCCTGGGTTCGATTCCGGGCAAGGGCATATACCTTGGTTGCGGGCACATTCCCAGTGGGGGGTGTGCAAGAGACAGCTGATCGATGGTTCTCTCTCATCGATGTTTCTAACTCTATCCCTCTCTCTTGCTCTCTGTGAAAAAATCAATTAAATAAATAAATAAATATATATATATAATTTTTTAAAATAAAAACATGAAATAAAATAAAATTCAAGTATGGGTGAGAATGTGGGGAAATTGGAGCTTTGTGCACTGTGGTGGGAATGTGAAATGGAGCCGCCAATGTGAAAACAGCAAGGTCATTCCTCAAAAAATTAAACAAAATTACCATCTGGCTCAGCAATTCGATTTCTGGTTATAGACCCCAGATAACTGAAAGCAAGGTCTTGAAGACAGAGTTGTCCACCACATTCATAGCATTAGTCACAGGAGCTAAACTGTGGAAGCAACCCCAGTGTCCACCAACCAATGACTGGGTTGGCCAAATGTGCTCCATCCACACATCGGAATACGATTCAGCCTCAAACAGGCAGGGAATTCTGACACACACTGCAACTTGGATGCATCCTGAGCACAGTATGCTGCTGAGTGACGTAAGCCAGCCACAAAAACACAAATACCGTAAGATTCCACCTATCACGAGGTGCTTAGGCCAGTCAATGTCATAGAGAGAGCAGAAAGGCTGCTGGGGCTGGGCAGAGAAGGTGATGGGGAGCTATCTGTCAGTTTTGCAAAATGAAACAAGCTCTGGTCATGGATGGTGGGGATGGCTGCACTATATGAAATGTACCAAGTACCACTGAACCGTGCACCTAAAAATGGCTACAATGCTATATTTTATGTTATATATATTTTACCATAATTTTGAAAGTTAAAAAAAAGTCCCAGGGTACCTGCTCTTTAATCCCCCCTCCTCCCCCCGGTTTGGAGGGCCATGCGAAGAAGGCAGGGTGATCCTCACAGCCTCTCAGCCATGGACAGAGACGAACCACAGAAAGCCCCCAGCCCAGTGGTCGGCAAACTCATTAGTCCGCAGAGCCAACTATATAACAGGACAACGATGGAAATTTCCTTGGAGAGCCAGATTTTTTAAACTTAAACTTCTCCTAACGCCACTTCTTCAACATAGACTCGCCCAGGCCGTGGTATTTTGTGGAAGAGCCACACTCAAGGGGACAAAGAGCCGCAGTTTGCTGACCACGGGACTAGAGGAAGGCGCTCAGGCCTTGGCGAGCAAGGACCACTCCTCACAGGGACCGGTCCACGGCTGCGCCCCTGAACGCAGCTCGTACTGGGGCTGCACCCGCCCCGGATCACAGACTGAACCCAAACCCCGCTTCTGGCCACCAGGCGCCTCCGCGCCAGCGCTTCCTGTGGGCGCTGAGGCCCAGAGGACTCAGCACGGAGCCACGCCGGGCTCTGAGCCGTGGACTGTTGGCTGGATTCCTCCAAAGGGCAGCTGGCCCCTCCCAGGCCTCCGCCAGCAGCAGAGCTGCCATCATCGCCCTCCCGTTTCCCGGTCAACACGCACGGGGGGTCCCCGCGAGCCGCCCAGAAACGCCACAAACAGCAGCTGACGTCATGGCGAAGCCACGTCACCCAGGGCAGAGGCTGGGCCCCGAGGGGAAGATTCCGGAAAGAGGAGAGGAGCCAGTGATGGCCACAGAGCAAGGGGGAGGCGTCAGCCATCGAAGGTGGAGCAAGACCTTCCCATGGAACAGCTCCCGGCACCGGCACCGGCAGGCCTGGCTGCTGTGGGTGCAGGAGCGGAAACGCCGGTGCTCCCCGAGGCTCACCAACGCCTCCGGCCCTGGCTCACCAACGCCTCGGGCCTGCACCTGGGATCCCCGCAAATCCCCAGGCAGCGCCGGGTCAGACCGGGTCGGCGCTGCCAGGCTCTCCCAAGCCTACCTGCGGCTGCCAGCACCACGCGGTGACTCACCGGGCGGCCGGGCCCGGGCGTGGCGCGGAGCCCCTGCTCTGGCAGCAGCGAGGCCAAGGCCAAGGCCACGCCGGAGTCCCCGTTCCCCACCGGCCTGTCCTGCAGCTGCTCAGCGTCGCCCTGGGAGTCCCTGGGCGCAAGCCTAGCGCGTCCAAACCCGACTTCCTATCCTTCGCCTCAAACCTCCCACCCTCTTCTTCATCCATGTGAGCTCCCCCAGTCCCCCCACTGCCAGACAGACCCTCAGCCTGGGGGCCTCCTGCCTCACTTCCTCTCACATCCCCTAACAGTGGTCGGCAAACTCATTAGTCCACGGAGCCAAATAGCAGCAGCACGACGATGGACATTCCTGTTGAGAGCCAAATTGTTTAAACTTAAACTTCTTCTAACGCCACTTCTTCAAAATAGACTCGCCCAGGCCGTGGTATTTTGTGAAGAGCCACACGCAAGGGGCCAAAGAGCTGCATGTGGCTCGAGAGCCGCAGTTTGCCGACCACGGCCCTAACTAGCCCATCAGCCAATCTGATTGACTGTCTAACCACTGTGCATAAATGCATGAAATGTATCTCGAATTCAGCCAGGTCTCACTATCCCCACCACCGCCATCCTGGCCGAGCCTCCTCGTTATCCCCTCCTTCTCTTGTTGTAATTAAGCATTTTCTCCACGGGGAGGGACGCCAACAGGCAGGTGGACTCACACAGCCTGGGAAAGCCGGCGATCACCAGCATCAGCCATGCCCGAGCCTCCGACTCCCTTTGTGGCTCATGGGAATAACATCTAGTTCAAGGTCCACCTCAAAAGGAAAATTCTGAAGACCCCTTCTGGAACCTTCCACTCCCAGGAGGCCCCTGAGCACCACTTACACCACCGTTTTCCTTTGCTATTGTAGTTATCCTTTCAGACACGCATGCTCAGGCACAAGTTTTTGTTTTCATTGAAGAAGTTTTCCCCTCCGGATGGCTTCGAAATTCTCCCCACAGCACTGTGTATGTAGAGGAAATGAGTATTTTATATCCCCCTATTCATTAATATCTACTTAGATCTGATATTCATAGAGAAAACATTTTTTTAAATGTGTGAAGTGATCATATTCGTGACTCCCCAACATTTGAAACCTCAGAGAGACTTGAGAAGTAATTCGTTCTAGCCATGCTATGTTGCAGCTGGAACTGACACCCAAGGCGGGGGGAGTTACTCACAGCCATGCCCCCATCGCTGACAAAGCCCAGCTTTCCCGATTCCATCTCTGCACCCTGCCTTTGCTGGCACTCCCCGGGGCCGGATGGGAATGGCATGGCAGGTAGATAGGACCCTCCAGAAGATGGTCGAGGTCACAGTGCCCAGTGAGTGAGTGGTGACCTGCTTTGGGCAGGGCTGCCAATGGCCTCCCAGCCGAAGCCAGCCGCCCTTCCTTGAGCTCTGCCGCAGGGCGCCTTCCACCGCTTCCCTTTCTGCCTGCGCCTCCCTGCTGCCCGGCTCCCCGACCTGCTCCCTCTGACAGCTCCCTCCTTCGCTCCTGAGCCCCCCATTTACCTCCTGACCCCCCCATTTACCTCCCAAGCACCCCATTTACCTCTGGACCAGCCCCATTTACCTCCAGACCACCCCCGTTTACCTCCTGACTCCCCCATTTACCTCCCAACCAACCCATTTACCTCCGGACCCCCCATTTACCTCCTGACCAGCCCCGTTTACCTCCAGACCACCCCCGTTTACCTCCCAACCCCCCCATTTACCTCCTGACCAGCCCCATTTACCTCTGGACCCCCCATTTACCTCTAGACCAGCCCCGTTTACCTCCTGACCAGCCCTGTTTACCTCCTGACCAGCCCCATTTACCTCTGGACCCCCCATTTACCTCCTGACCAGCCCCGGTTACCTCCAGACCACCCCCGTTTACCTCCCAACCCCCCCATTTACCTCCGGACCAGCCCCATTTACCTCCTGAGCAGCCCCATTTGCCATAATCATCCCGCCCTGTAAGTGTTCCCATTTCCCTCTGGGGCACGCCCTCCTTTCTCATCCACTTTCTCAACTGGGAAATGAAATGCCTGCCTCCTCTACCTCCCTCCCCCCTGCTCCCATAGCTGCCCCGAGCTTCCTCTGTGGAGTCCCCCTTCCCATAGTGAGTCCCTGTGCCTTGGTGGATGTGACACACCACCGAACGCCTTCCCAGTCACATCCCCGCTCCCACCGCCCATCCGCTCTGAGATAGGATGAGACTGTTGCGGGGACAGACGGGAGAAAGACAGCTTCCTCCGGGGACGGCCCGGGACAAGGACGTAGGAAAAGGAGACCCCATGAAATGACTCAGCCTGGACCCCTGCCTGGAGCCAAGCAGACCCTGCCCTCCTCAGGGGCATGAGCAATAACTTTCCTTTCGCTTAAGTCAATTTCAACTGGAGTTTGTATCTCTTAAAAAAAAAAAAAAAATCCAATTTCCACTGTGTAAAGTACATGACTGTCTAACCACCCTGAAGATTGAATACAAAATAATATCAAATGCAAACTGTACCTGAAAATAGAGTCGGATTTGATATCGCAATCTCTGTCTTTAAGCTCCCTCTGCACCTCCTCAAACAAAGACCATCCCGAGCCTCCATCTATTTCAATATCTAATATAACCCAGACAACTGGAGCTCCAGCCTCTTAGCCACACCGGGTGGATGTCCGCCCGGCTGTCACGCCAGGCACCTGGGGGGCATGTGCAGATGGGATCCATCACGCCTGCCCTGCCAGCTCCACATGCAGTTCTTCACGGTTCTCCCTGCCGTCGAAAGAGCACCGCCCACTCCATCACTCAAGTCAGACATCTGGATGCCCAGACTCCTCCTGCCAGGCATTCCTGCCCTGGAAAGCCCTCTGTGTGGCCGTAGATGAGTGAGCCCTGGATTTCCACACTGACCTCAGGAAAATCGCGTATGTAAGGCGTTGGCCGGTTCCACTCCTATCCCAGACACTGAGCGCATCACTAACTTCTCACTCAAAACCGCATCCTCTCTGCCACTGCCCCAGCTCAGAGCACCCCGGTCTTCCCCAGGGACTCCCAGACATTCCCATCTCGTCATATCTCTGACCTCACCCCACTCCAACCTGCTGCCAGGCTGCCAGTCCCCTGGCAAGCCTGAAGGTGCCATGTCATTCTCTGGCACCCGTAGGATGTATTCACTGGCGGGACCCTCCACTTCGGCTACCCGGCTCACTCTCCTCCTCCACGTCCGTGACTTTGCACATGACGATGCTCTCGCTCGCTCGCTCTCTCTCTTTCTCTTTTTTCCTTCAAAGATATTTTATTGATTTTAGAGAAGAGGGAGAGAAAGATAGAAACATCCATAATGAGAGAGAATCATTGATCAGCTGCCTCCTGCATGCCCCCCACTAGTGACCGAGCCTGCAGTGCAGGCATGTGCCCTTGGCTGGAATAGAACCTGGGACACCTCAGTCCACAGGCTGACGCTCTATCCAGTGAGCTAAACCAGCCGGGGCATGATGATGCTGTCATCCAGATGTCCTTCCTGCCCTTCTCCCACCTGCGGAAGAGCGCATCCTAAAGACGTGGAGAATCAGACTGGAGTTTAAATTAGGTGAGAATGTTCTTGGTATTGCTCCCCCCTGGCCTGGCAATTACTTCTGTCATCACAGATTTTCCTATGGATTTCCTATGTTACTCAGGTAGCTGCTTCTTTGCTCATTTTAGTTATTTGTGGAAGAGATAACCTCTCTGCCATTTCTTTAAACATTAAATTGAAGAAAGGATGCAGAACTAAAAAAAATTCAACTTGGTAAAAAAAAGAAGTCGCTATGAAAATTAAAGAAATTATACATGTCACACTGGCTAACGGGGCTCACGGATCAAGTCAAGCCTGGAACCAGGGAGGAAAGAAACTGAAAGTAAGAAAAGCAGTAATTTAAAATATATGTAAATAAACAGTATCAAAGAAAAATGGAGGGAAAATTTAATATTGAGAGAGAGGATTTCCTAATCAAGAAAATGTGATAACCAGTTTGCTCAGTGGTTAGAGCGTCGGCCTGCAGACTGAAGGGTCCCAGGTTCGATTCGGGTCAAGGGCATATACCTGGGTTGTAGGCACATCCCCAGTGGGAGGTGTGCAGGAGGCAGCTGATCGATGTTTCGCTCTTATCCATGTTTCTAACTCTCTATCCTTCTCCCTCTCTGTAAAAAAAAAAAAAAATCAATAAAATATATTTTTTTAAAAAGAAAAGAAAATGTGAAGCCACTAAAAAAAAAAAAAAAAATCAATATAGATTTAACCACCTAAAAGATAAATACCCTGCACAAAGGTACAATAAACAAAGTTGGAGAAAACATAAAAGGCAAGATGTTTGACTTACTAACAAGAAAAGGATTAAACTCCAGAATTTAGTCAGAGCCTCACAAATAGATGGAATCACAAACAATTCCATGAAAAACTGGGGGTGGGGGTGGGGGAGACTTAATGGTGAAATTGAGTCACAAAGCCAGTCCTTCCTCCAAATTGCAGAGAGCTGACCGCTACCTCCAGTTTTGGGATGGTTTTCTGGGGTGGTTGTTCTCAAAGAAAAACATCGAGAAGAGGAAACATTGCTTCTCACCTCAGGGATGTCCGCTTGTCTCCTAAGTGCCTCCTGAGGGCCAATGCAGAGGGTGCAAGTCTGCACATCATGGGAAGTGTTTTGAATTAGTTGTCAACTTAAAAAACATGGAGCTTTTCCCCCCATAAAAAAATGTACAGCTCCCGCCCTAGCTGGTTTGGCTCAGTGGATAGAGCATCAGCCTGCTCCATCTGAAGGGTCCTGGATTCGATTCCGGTCAAGGGCATCTGCCCAGGTTGCAGGCTCGATCCCCAGTGGGGGGCATGCAGGAGGCGGCTGGTAAATGATTCTCACTCATCATTGATGTTTCTATATCTCTCTCCCTCTCCCTTTCTCTATGAAATCAATAAAAATATACTTAAAAATGCACAGCTCCCCCTGAAGGCAGGGAGCACTGTGCTGGAGCCTTGATGCACCTGCCCCTACCCGGCCCCTGCTCCTGCCCCTTTACTGGAGGCATTACCCCCCCACACACACACACACACCACACACCACACATACACACACACACACACACACACACATACACACACACACACACAGCCCCCCTGCCTGGTCTCCTCCCGCAGCAGCCTCCTGACAACCCCCCTTCCCCCCCAGCACTGAGTTCACACGACACAGAACCAAACCTCCTTTGACTGGCACTTAGGCCTGTTTCAGTTCAGCCCGTTTCTGCCTTCCTCAGCCCCCCTGACCACATGCCTCATTCGCCTCGCATATTCCCACTGCCAGGGGCTGCAATGAACCCGGAGGGTTTGAGGGTCTGAGGCCTTGGATTTGTTGCTGAAAAGCTCAGTAGGCCTCTACGTGAGGGGCCTAACCTGCTGAGCGGTGGAGCAGGACAGGGCCGGTCCCGAGTCCGGGGCCAGGGCTGTGATGGAGCCGCTCAGAAGACCTGACTTTCATGGTGGCTCCCGTTTGCTAGACAGAGAACTTCATCTCCCCAGTCTCAGTGAACTCCTCAGGGCTGTCAGGTGAAGGAAACAAAAAGTGTCTGAAAGTGCTTGTCAGCTCTTCTACGTGTAAAATAAGCTGGGTGTGGCCCTGGACAGAGAAGTGTGTTCTGGAGAAGTGCGCACAGGGGCGGAGGAATCCCAGGTGAAGAGAGTTCGGTGCAGAGTTTGCTCGGTGTGACCTGGGTCCCTCCCTCACCCCCTCCTGCTGCTCCGGCCTCCCCCCGCGGTCTCCCTGGGGGCTGCGGGAGGTGCTTCCCAGGGATGCTGAGCTCTCCCCAGGCTGGACCAGGACCAGCTCGCAGGGGAGGAGGCCGCTGGATGGGAGGAGGCGCCCTTCGGCCGGTCCTCCCAGCCTCCAGCTCAGGACACCGCCGGCCCACGTAACTTACCCTCACTGAACTCACCCAGGAATGGAGGTCCTTTCCCTCCAAAGCCACACACCTCCCGTCCAATGACCGATCTTGAAAGCACTTCCCAAAACTGACCAAAGGCAAAGAACGCACGGACAGAGCTCGGCGCTGTGCCCGGAGCGGTGCCAGCCGGCGGCGCGGTGCCCGGAGCGCAGATGCCGGAGCAGCACTCCCAGACCCCGGCCGCCAGCCCGCAGGCTTCTCCCCGCAGGCCTTTGTCCGAGGCGGCACGGCGCTCAGCTCTGACCCAGGAGGAGCAGCAGGCCGGCCAAGTCCCCCCCCCCCCGAAGCCAGCCGGACCGGCCCCTCGCAGATCGGAGGGGCAGAGGCGCCCCCCCGCCCCGCCCCGCGGCGCCAGGGCGGCCGGAGACTCCTGGGCGCGCCCCCCGCCAGGCGCCCCGAACCCCGCGGAGGATGCTCTCACCGGGTCCTCCGGGTCCCGCGCAGGAGGAGGCCGCCGGCCCCGCACACCTGTCCCCGAGCCGGGCCCGGGCCCTCGGCTGGGGCGCACGGCCCCCGTGAGCCGGCCCCGGGCGCGCACCGCCGCCCGCTCTCCCGGGTCCCGCAGCGGCTGCGGCGGCGCCGGGGATGCGGGGCGAGGCTGCGGGCAGGGCCCCCGGGAAGCCCCGGTGCCGGGAGGGCGCGCCCCCCAGATCTCCCACAAAGAACGCGGGCTCCCCGAGCCCGGCGGGTGCGGCCGCGGGGACCGTCCTGCCTCCGAGAGGGGTGGGGGGAGGTGCGGGGACCCCCGGCCCACGCCCCGCCCGCGCCCTGCACCCCCGCCCCGGCCGCGATCCATCCCGCCCGCCCGCCCCGCCCGCGCCCCCCGCTCACCGAGGGGCCGCCGCCCGCCCGGCCGCCGCCGCTTCCGTCCTCCTGCCGCGCGGGGCCGAGGTTTCGGGTTTCAGCCCCGATCCCGCCCGCTCCGCCCGCCCGGCCGCCGCACGCGGGCCGCGGGGCGCAGGCCGGGAACTCCGCGCCCCCCCCCCCCCCCCCCCGGCGCTGCCCTCCGGCTCCGCCGCCCCTTCCTGCCGGCCGCCCGCCCCCGCCCCCCTTCCCCTCTCCTCCCCGATCGGCCCGGCGGCGGCGGCTCTTTGTCTCGCCCTCGCCTCCCGGCTCGCCCCCTCGGCACCCGCACACCCCGAGGCCCGGCCTTCCCGGTCGTCCCGTCCCCCCAGCCCGCTTCCCCTCCGGGACGCCCTCTCCGCTGCCCGGGCTTCGCGCTCAGACTTTCGGGCTCTTCCGGGCGCAGCCCCCGCGCCTCCCCAGGTCTCCCCGGACGCCTGCATCCTCCCCGCTCACCTCTCATTCATCCGCCCGCAGCGAGTGTCCGCCCGGGGCGGCCCGGTCCCGGCCCCGGCCCGGGAGCATCTCAGGAGCCGCCCGAAGCCTGCCCGCCGGAGGGACCCGCATGGGGTGGGGGGGAGGGTGTTTACCCGCTGCTCCCCTCTCTCTGATGCACTCAGCCTGGCGCTCCGGTCCCAGCACAGAACGGAGCCTCCTCTGAAGGTCTCTGTCCTCTCCTGCGTTTTCTACGCAGAAAACTTACCCCCAGAGGACGGGACGTGCGAGCCAACAGTAAAACTGCTTTAGAAAGGGAGGGAGGGAGGGAGGAGGAGGGAAGAAGAGAGCAACAGAGCAGCCTGGAATCGGGTGGGAAGTTAAGTTCAAACTCCAGGGGAAATGAATACTGTCCCTGGAGCAGGATTCAAATTCCCCAGAAACCCGTCTTTGATGCATGCATTGATTGTTCCCTTGTCTGCAGACTGGCCCTGTGGGAACCGCTTTCTTGTTATTAGGCCACGGAGGCGGCGTTTAGGGCGGTAATTGACTCTGGAGCACCTGCCAAGCACCCCGCTTGTCTTTGGGGACACCCGGGCAATGGGGGGAGAGAGTGACTGGGTGGCTGAGCACTCCCGAGGGTTCAGCTGCTTCATTTGGTCAGAAACCGAGCGGAAGCTCCTGAGGCCAGGTCACCAGCCAGCCAGGTGCTGACGGATCCCAGCAGTCTGCTCTCCAGAGCAGTTTATCCCTTTATTCTGAAATCCCTAGTTGTTATGATTTTTTTAAATTTGCACTGATTCCAACACTGGCAAAGACTTGGGACCTTGGGGGGAGTTATTTAGCCTTTCTGAACCTCGGCTTTGTCGGGCATCATCTGTGCACACTCCTGCCTGCCTATTTGTAGACTTTAAAAGATGAGTTGAGATAATGTCAGTAAAGCCCCTAGTGCCATAGAACCTGAGAGCTGAGCCCCTTTGAAAATTGGAATTAGAGAAAGGTCTGAAAATATATGCCATAAGTTAACATGGCGAGAATGAGAATCTATTGTACAATGGAAGCATCTTTATATTTTATATAAAACTGCTGTCTGAGATTTTAACCCTGCTATTTGGCTTCTGTAAATGCTTGTTTGCTTAAATAATAAGGAAAATAACACTACTCCCATTTCAGTGAGGCCATTAAACCTTCCCCAGACGAAGTTATCAGTGCTGGCGCCAGGCCAGGCCTTTGGTTGAGGTCTCAAGGCCCCAGCACACAGGGGCTCTCTAAGAACTTGCAAAGGGGGGTGGAAACACCCCATATTGGGAGACAAAGAAGGTAAAAACATGTAAATAGGGAAAGTTCCTCCATGTGGAGGCCCAGAATTTGAGAGACATTTTCCTCTGGACCCGCGCATAATAAATGTAACTCCGTCTCTCTAAGTATTGCGTGGCTCTTCTCCGGTTTTCTGTAACACAATTATGGCTCTTTGGGCTCCATATCCACCCATGATGCAAAAACTGCCCATCCCGTACTTGGTTCCATTGTGAACTCTTCAGATGAAAACATTTGTTCCTTCTGCTGCTCATTATCAAATATATTATTTATCACAAAGGTTTTTCTTCCCATCGCTCAACAGCTCAGAACTTGCTGTACATTCTAGGATAGAAATTGCTGCCAACAAGTGCATCTTTCCAGTTGCTCTTAAGATTGGTTTTTATTTCCTCTAGAGCTAATATTGAGCCATGAACAATATTCAGTCAAAGGCAGACAAAACAAAAATTATTTAAGTAATGATTCCACTATATATCGCTGTATAGGTGACAGTTGTGTGAAAAACAACATTGATTTGAGCAAGAATTTTTTTTTTCCAAAAAATTTATTGAAAGATTTTAAATAATTCTCCTTTCTCAGATCAATTTCATAAGCCATTCCCCTTCGGAGTACCTCCTCCCCTCCAAAGACTTCTGAACTAAAATAATGAGAGGTTTTGCTCAAGTGAACCCTAAATGCTCATGAGGAATTGACATTTGATGAGACATCTTTGGTACAAAGTACCTTTTCAATCCCACAATCCACATAAAACTAGCCAAAGCAAAATCAGGGCCTAAACCTATTACACATTTTAAATAAATTTTAAAAAATGGAAATAAATAAAAGCATGTCTTCAAAGACCTCTGGTTCTCAAACTTTTGGATATATAAGTATCTCTTGGAGTTTCTTAGATACAACACCAAAGGCACAAGTAATTAAAAGAGAAGTTGGATATCTTGAATTTTTATTAAAATTAAAAGCTTTAATGCTTCCAAGGAGACCACGAGGAAGCTCACAAAATGGGATAAAATATTTTCAATTCACCATATCTGATAAGGGACTTGCATCCAGAATATATAAAGAACTACAACTCAATAATAAAAAGATAAACAACCCACTTTAAAAATGGTCAAAGAGCCAAAACCAGTTTGACTCAGTGGATAGAGTGTTGGCCTGCAGACTGAAGAGTCCCAGGTTTGATTCAGGTCAAGGGCATGTACCTTGGTTTCGGGCACAGCCCCAGTAGGGGGCGTGCAAGAGGCAGTTGATCGATGTTTCTCATTGATGATGTTTCTGACTCTGTGACCCTTCCTCTCTGTAAAAAATCAATAAAATATATTAAAATATATATATAAAATAAAAATAGGCAAAAGATCTGAGCAGACATTTCTTCCAAGAAGATGTACCAATGGCCATTAAGCACAGAACAAACTGCTGGACATCCCTGGCTATTAGGGAAATGCATCTCAAAACAACACTTTTAGCCCTTACCTGGTAGCTGCATTGGTCACAGCATCGTCCTCATACACCAAGTTTGCAGGTCCGATCCCTGGTCAGGGCACATACAAGAAGCAACCAATGAATGCATAAATAAGTGGAACAATAATTCACTGCTTTTCTCTCTCCCTTCCTCTCTCTCTAATAATCAATCCATCAGTCAGTAAAACAAAAACAAGTTCACTTCATACCCTCATTGATGACCATAATAAAGAGGTCAATGACAAGTACCGTGGAAGGTGTGGAGAAATCAGAACCCTCATGGGGATTTAAATTATGTCTCCACAAAAGCTGTTTTACAATTAAAAGAAACGCTTGGGAAGTTTGTTAAAATGCTGAGTTTCAGGACCCATTCCCAGAGAGCCTATCTGCAGAAATTGGGGACAGCTGCTATCTGCTCAGCACCCATCGTTTCCTTTGGGAAAAACATTGTTTCCCTCTGGGGATCTGCTATGGAGTCTGCCTAGCAGTGACGTCCCCCCTGGTTCCAGGGAGGGCCCTGATTGCCCACATTTCTCATCTTTTTCAGCCACGTGGTCAATTGAGAGGTGGAGACTGGTCAGACGAAGCTTGGAGGACATTTTGCCGAGAATACTGGGTGGAACCAAAATTTAGGAAGCCGAGTACAGAAAAGGGGAGGGAGGTGAGAAAATAGGAAAAATTAGATGCTGGCTGAACTGTGTGGCCCTGGGTGAAACCTTCCCTGGAGTTGTACCCCTGGACTAATCACTTTTGAAAGCCAATAAATATTTATCCATTAAGCATATATGGGTTTATTTCTGTTATTTGGAGCAGAAAGCATCTAATTCTGCTCTGAATATGACATTCTGGGGACCTGGGGGTGCTTTGGGGTTGTCATAATGATTAGAGGACACTCCTGGCATTTAGTGGGTAGGGACACGGATACCAGACATTGTGCAGTGCAGGGGACAGTCCAAGATTAAAAGCAATTCCACTCTGCTGATATTATTACTTCTGGGCATGGTGTCCAGTTAGGGAAGTTATCCATATTATTAACACACATGACTTTGGAAGGATTCCCCCAAAACTGAAATTCTTCAGCATGGTCTTGTTACACACCAGTTTATCCAGGAATACCATTCCTGTGTAAACTGAGGAAAACATGTGCTTTGATTTGTTCAAAGCTCATCAAGAGTTGTTCATCATTTTTTGCCCCTGCCGGTTTGGCTCAGTGGATAGTATTTGTTGGTCTGTGGATCAAAGGGCCCCGGGTTTGATTCCGGTCAAGGGCAAGTACCTGCAGGAGGCAACCAATCCATGTATTTCTCTCACATTGATGTTTCTCTGTTGTTCCCTCTGTCTTCCACTCTCCCTAAAAACCAATGAATATCCTCAGGTGAGCATTAACAAAAAAATAAAACAAAGCAAAACAAAAAAACTTGTTCATCCTTTTTGGAAAATCACATCACTGTGAGCAGTGGAACTCATGGTGTCAGGTTAACCAAGCTAAGGGACTCTGTTTGTCTCAATCTCCCAGAAATCAGTCTTCATCAACCAGTCTGGATTCTCTCTGGCCAACCACCAGCAAGACAATCTGTTACATGGGCCTCTCCATCCCCCATAGAAAGAAGAGGCAATCTGAATAAAGTCCCTCCTGTTCTCTTCTCCCCCAAAAAAGATGTCTTTGTCCCCACATAACCTGTGTTTTCTTTGTGAATAGCTCCCTTGCCCACTCTTCTTCCTATAAAAATCTGCCCTGTGTACAACCCTGGTTCATGAGTCACTTAATAAAGCCAAGGAGCCAAAACCGGTTTGGCTCAGTGGATAGAGCGTCGGTCTGCAGACTGAAAGGTCCCGGGTTCGATTCCAGGCTGAAGCATTTACGTTGGTTGCGGGCACATTCCCGGTAGGGGGTGTGCAAGAGGCGGCTGTTTCTCATGGACGTTTCTAGCTCTCTATCTCTCCCTCTTCCTCTCTGTAAAAAAATCAATAAAATATATTTTAAAAAAATAATAAAAAAAATAAAGCCAAGGAGATCTTCAAACTTACTCAGTAGAATTTTGTTTTTAACACTAATTATGAGGATTAAATGACACAAATCTTGACACATGACTAGAATTTAGCAAGCTCTAGTTAAAGTTAGCTATTATTATTGATTTTAGTATTATTGCTATTATTAGAATCTGTCTTAAACTGTACTTTCCTAATAAGTGATGATGATCATTTCACCATTATTATGCCTCTGCCCAGAAAATGGCGTATTCCAAACCAATGAAAGATGTGTTCAGGGGGTGATATAAGAATTTGTGTAAAAGACAAGTCCCAAATGTGTCAGAGATCTAAATGTCAAAAGGAAACCCATGCCGAAACCGGTTTAGCTCAGGTTCGATTCCGGACAAGGGCATGTATGTACCTTGGCTGAAGGTGCATCTCCAGTAGGGGGTGTGCAAGAGGCAGCTGATCCATGATTCTCATTGATATTTCTAACTCTATCCCTCTCCCTCTCTGTAAAAAATCAATAAAATATATATATTTTTAAAAAAGGAAACCCACATAAATTGTAGAAGAAGAAAAAAGGTTAAATTCCTTTATATCTGAAAGTGGGAAAATGTTTTCCTAACTAAAAACCACATCCAGAAGTAACAATACTAGAAAAGAAAAATTTGAGTACACAATTTAAAAATAATAATTTCATGAAAAATTACCCCGAACAAAATCCAAAATAAATAAACAAACAGAGAAAAGCTGTTTTCAGCGTGTCACCAAGGAGCATGTGACACTTTGGATCCTGGCAGGAATCAAATCCGCTTCCCAGTGGCTCAAATGAAGGGATGGGCAGGGCTAAGGGAAGGAGCCAAAGTCGTGACCTGCGGAGACCCCCAGGGCTGGAGCGATGGGGAATAAGTGAGCAGGCTGGGAGCTGAGCTGTTGACCAGGAGCTAGCTCCCTGAGAGCTTTCTCAGGGAGAAGCTGGGAGGGTTTAGTGCTCTTAACCTTGGAAACGACTGTTTGCTGTTGGGCGCATCTTTTCTTTGTTTCTTCACATTTTCCTTTGGTTTACTTGGGGATGTTCTTTTGAAAATACCCATGAGAATTAATGGCATTTCTGTTAAGAAAGTTGGATAAAAGACTTTTTTCTCCTCTCAGGCTAGGGTAGTAGAGGGCCCCTAGTGGCCAATGTTGGAGCTGCAACAGTCCCAGGCGATGACTCGGTGGGCCTAGGAGGTAGATCAGGTACAAAAGAGAGGGGGGGAGAGGAGGGAGATGGGGAAGAGGGAGAGAGGGAAGAGGGATGAAGGGAGAGAGAGGGAGAAGGAGATTGGGAGGAAAGAGGATTGAAAAAGATTAGGAAGGAGAGAGGGAAGAATAGGAAAGAGAAGAACGAAGAAATGCCAACCTATGATTATAAAACATGGAATATTCAATAGTTGCTTTTAGCAAATAAATACCTCTAATAACTTTAACCAACACTATATAATAATTTGTGTACCCCCAAAATTAAAACATTTAAGTGTTTTTGATTGATATAAAAATAACATTTTTTGTAGGAAAATAATATTGCTGAAAGAATTGCTCCAATTACTGTTTGAATGATGGCCACATGCTATCCATAAGCTATAGACTTAATTAAATTTAAAATGTTCCATCACAGATGGCAGTGTTCTACCATGTAACTGTGATAACAACAAAAATTTATTAAATGATAAATATTACGAATGGGATGGACAGATACTGAGACATGAATTTATGGTTGAATTATTTTCTTTTTTCAATCTCGTTGGGGTGTCTATGCTACTTATAATGTTACTTGGTGATCACGTGAAAGTTTACATTTGAGGCTATTTGTAGAAGGGAGTCCCATCAAATAGCTTTCCTGATTCCAGCCCCTTATTCCCCCTCTTGGTAAATCCTACAGCAAGGTCAACCTGTGACTGCCAAACCTTGCTTTCTATCAAATTACACGGAGAGCCTTGAAAAAAATTCAGATTCCCAAGTCCCTCCCAACACCTGCTAATTAATGTCTCTGGAGGTGGGTTTTCTTCACATTAGCATATGGAACTAGGGTCCTGAATTCTCATTTACTGCTGGTAACAGTGTATACAGAGTGGGGCAAAAGTAGGTTTACAGTTGTGAGTACTAGAGACAGTTTGTCCTTGTATTATTATTATTTATTAATTGTTGTATTCTTTCCATACAAACAACTCTAAACCTACTTTTGCCCTATCCTGCATATATATAGCCGCTTGAAAAAACAATCTGACAATATCTGTTAAGTTAAAATAAATCTATGTCCTTTGACTCAGAAATCCTACTCCTGGGAATCTACCCCCTGGAAAGGAAAACACCAATACAGACTATACATATGCAAGAATACTTATTGAAACATTATCTGTTGTGGCAAAAAACATAAACAAAGTGAACACACATCCACAGAGGAAAGGTTGAATAAACTAGAATAGCTGTACTAGAGATTATATTATTAAATACAATAAAAAAGAGTTCACGCTAGCCAGTTTGGCTCAGTGGATAGAGTGTTGACCCATGGCCTGAAGGGCCCCAGGTTTGACTCCAGTCAAAGGCAGGTACCTCAGTTGCAGGCCCTTGTAGGCTCAATCGGTGGGGCTCTCTCTCACATTGATGTTTTTCTCTCTTTCTCTCCCTCTCCTTTCCACTCTCTCTAAAAAAATCAATGGAAAAATATCCTTGATTGAGGATTTAACAACAAAAATGCGTTAAAGTGGTATAAACTGCTCTGGAAGGGTTTTTCACCATGTATATTGTTAAGAAAATATACCAATGGGTAAAAATATATGTTTTGGAAGTGTATAAAACTATATGTTGTAAAAGTATATTTATTCAGAGGATTGTCAGCTAATATATTTCTCTGAAAGTCTCTGAGAGTTTGCAATGGCTGGCTTTTATTTCTCCTTTACTAATGGGTTCCTTTTATCTCCAAGTCATGCCACAAGTTGAGAGTAGGCAATGTTTCCTTTTTAAAAATAAATTTGGATGCAATCAACTCTGCTCTTCTCTCAGCTCTTCAAATCCTATGGGTCTTCTATACCCTATCTCCCTACCCTATTACTCTGCTGAAATATTTATATTCTCATCTCTAGCATGCCCTTCTTCCCTTGTAAGTTCCCCACAGCAAGAATTCTTATTCTGTCTCCTCCCTGCCCTCCACAGAACGTGGCCTCCCTTATATATTTTATGTGCATATTTGGGGGATGAAGGGTTGAGGGGAGGGCAAACTCAAGGAGATGTTGAAGGTAGCCCATTGTTTCCACAGAGCTCTTTGCTTGTAAGGAACAGATGTGAAAGACCCACGTCCCGTGTGGTTCAGGGTTCGGGATCTGGAGAAGGGGCTGCATGCAAATGACAGAGACCAGATAAGAAATAATAATTTGGAAATTGGGGGGCCGGGTGGGAGCCCATCCCAAGAGGAAGGACTCTGCTTGGGCTCGGCCTTGCCATCCTTTTATTCCGTTTGGGATCCTCCTATAGCCCTTAGGCAGGCAATGTCCAGTAACAGGCAATCTTATCAGTAAGGATTTACATGACTGTCTGGTGGGGAAGTTGCTTCAGCCATCATTGTCTCCACTAAACAGTTGGTGCAGCTCTGACCTTTGCCAGGGCTCAAGGGTCACCAGCATCCCAGGCTTCTTGTCCACACTTCTCTGCTAGTGAAGACAATAAGTAGGTGGTTTCCCACAGAGACTTTACCAAGGTTTTTCTTTTATTTTAAAAAATGC
Organism: Pipistrellus kuhlii; assembly: GCF_014108245.1. Taxonomy (NCBI): domain Eukaryota; kingdom Metazoa; phylum Chordata; class Mammalia; order Chiroptera; family Vespertilionidae; genus Pipistrellus; species Pipistrellus kuhlii. The sequence goes on from NW_023425493.1 coordinate 1,813,915, forward strand.
AGTTATTGGTGTGCGTGAGAGAAACATCAATTTGTTGTTCTACTCATTTATGCATTCATTGGTTGGTTCTTGCATGTGCTCTGACCTGGCATCGAACCCACAACCTTAGCATATCAGGACAAAGGTCTAACCAACTGAGTTCCCTGGCCAGGGCACCCCCAAGGTTTTGTAACAGGGGATGGGGAGGGGGGGAGGGTGGTGGAGGTGGAACTCGATCTAACCATAAGCATGAGAAAAAGGAAAGTGCATTCCCAACTTGGGATCTAAGTTCTTTCCCTGCTCCTCTATGACTGAGCCTTTGCTTGATGCTTTGACACATTGCCTACCTGCCCAACAACTTCTTGTGGCTGGGGTTCTGCCTTCCTCTCTCATGCGGTACTGCCCAAGTCCTGCTCTTTGGCCTCAGATCTGTGGCTGGATCTTCCAGCCTGGATAGCACCTGCGCTCTCTCCATGTTTATCTTCCCCGTGGGAGCAGGAGTGTCTCTGGTTGCCTACTGTGCTCCCGAGGGGTCCCCTGTCTCCCTGGGCTTCCTCCCGCCAACCACCTCTGGGCTCCTCGCAGGCCTTGCCTGGGCCCAGCGGGTCCATCAGTCTGGCCTTCCACCGCTGACCAAGCCCCAGGCTCTCCCGGTCAGGAAACGCCCCTAGATGACGTCACCCAAGGAGTTCCGGGGGCGGCACGACGCTGACCACGCCCCCGAGGCCGAAGCCCAGCCCCTCACCTGGTTTCCCCGCCCCTTTTCCGGTGCGTCGTGACGTAGACGTGGGTCACGCAACCTTGGCGCCTGCTCCCGGAAGCAAAAAGCGCAGGGCGGAGAAGAGGGCGGAAAGAAGGGCGGGCGTCGGGGCGGACGGCGGGGCGGGGCGGGGCATGGTAACGGCCTGCAAGCCCAGAGGGCCGGGCCGCAGAGGCGGGGAAACCGGTGTCCGCTGCCGCCGCCGCTCCAGCCCGCTCCGCGCCGCCCCCGCCGCGGCCATGATGATCCACGGCTTCCAGAGCAGCCACCGGGACTTCTCCTTTGGGCCCTGGACGCTGACGGCCACCAAGACCCACATCATGAAGTCGGCGGATGTGGAGAAGTGAGGTTCCGGGCCCGGAGCGGGGCGCGGGGCGCGGGGCGCGGGTCGGGGGTCGGGGGTCGGGAGCCGAGGGCTGGGCTGGGCTGGGCGAGAGCAGGGCGGCCCCGCGCAGCCCCCACCTTCCCCGGGGCGGAGGCCAGGCCCCTGACTGGCAGCCTCGGTCCATGTTCGCATCGCCCCTCCGCCCCTCGGTGAGGTTCGCCTGCGTGAATCTGTCGCTCGACCGGGTCTGAGTGGCGCCTGGCTGTTTCGGAGGATCTCTGCCCCCACCTGCCCCAGGTCTCTGCCCCGTCACCTTTGCATCTTTCCTTCCTGAGGGGTCCTGACCTGTTTCCTTGGCGTCAGTGACGGGGAGGACATGCTTGCTTGGTTTTTAGCACGTCAGGGCAGGCGCTGGAGATGCGGAAGGTGGGAAAGCCGGCCTCTGCCTTAGCGATGCAGGGTCTCCGGAGGCAGACGGCGATGCCCGGCGCGAGTAACTGGCTCAGAGGCGCGCGGGGTTTGGAGCTCCTGTCGGCGGACGGGGCATCCGGGAGGCTGGGATGCCTGCACCGAACCTCGATCACGGCGGTGGGATGAGGCGCGGTGGGGGCTCCTGGAAAGCAGGGGTCCCAGCGGTGAGCACCGGCGCTGCCTGCGCTGAATCTTTTTTTTTTTTTTTTTTTTTTTTTTATATATTTTATTGATTTTGTACAAAGAGGAAGGGAGAGAGATAGAGAGTTAGAAACATCGATGAGAGAGAGTCACCGATCAGCTGCCTCCTGCACACCCCCCACCGGGGATATGCCCGCAACCAAGGTACATGCCCCTGACCGGAATCGAACCCGGGCCCTTCAGTCCCCAAGCCGACGCTCTATCCATTGAGCCAAACCGGTCTCAGCCTGCGCTGAATCTTGACCAAGCGCAGGTCTGAGAAGAGCCCTGAGTTGCTGGGAGAACCACTTCTGTGTGGTCGGAGCTTGGAGGTCCAGAGGGGCCGGAGTGAGAAGGGGAGCCGGCGCTGGCGGTGCAGACATCACCGAGACAGCTTTTAGGGTACAGGTTAAAGAGATGAATTTTATCGGACCACCACAGGGATCATACAAAGGAGCGACATCATCAGCTGTAGACTCTGAAACAGGGATTTTCAACCAGGGTGCCGCAAGAATTTTTAGAACATGTAATACCTGACTTTTTAGATTGTCAAATAAAAAAAATGACAGCCACCAACACACAGCCCTGCGGTGTGACTGAATCCTTTCTCTCTAAAAATCAGTAAAAAACAAAAGGCTTGTTTGGGAATCATCACCTTGTAATTGAGCCTTGGGAGTGAGTGAAAACCATCTTCTAGGAGAGAAGGAAAAGGTCATGATATGGAACCCTAGGGAGCACTGGCCTTTTAAGATTGAAGTAGAGAGAAGTGAGGAGGAGGGGCAGGGAAGAGAGGGAGTCTTAAAAGAATATTTAGCTGTCTAGTTATAAATAAATACATTAATAAAGTAATATTCTTGCAGATTCACTAAGAAAAATAAAGAAAATGCAGAAAAGAAAGGGAAAAATAATTCCCTTCTTTCCACCGTACATTGATTTACTATCAGGGTTTTCATCTCCTTATCACCTTCTCTGTTACTATCTCACCATAGAGATAAACTTGTGCATGTATAAAGCAGTCAGCTTCCAGTGGTGTTTACCCTGTAATTTACTTCCAGACTCCAAGAGGGGCTGGATGCATGGTGAATTTTAAAGGCATTCAAATCCCAGGTCTTTAATCTCCTTATTTGTTATTTCTAAAATAGATCTGCCAGAGTATACTACGTAGTCCTTGCTATGACAAAAGAAAGGCTAGACCTTCACCCAGTCTAAATTTTCTGTGATGTATCACCCAGGGCGTTAAAACCTCCAGGGTGCTAAATAAATGGATTAGGGGAAGTGTTGGATTAAGGACGCTTTCTTTAATGATTTAAGACATATAAAATCCCATAGAGGCTTCCTGCCTTCCTGCCTTCCTAATGGTAATACCTATTTGTTAAGAGTGAAGCTTGGCCTTAGAAATGGCATTAGCCAAGACTGGTTTGGCTCAATGGATAGAGCGTTGGCTTGGGGACTAAAAGGTCCTAGGTTCGATTCCCGTCAAGGGCATGTACCTTGGTTGCGAACATATCTCCAGTAAGGGGTGTGCAAGAGGCAGCTGATCATGTCTCTCATTGATGTTTCTAACTATCTCTCTCCCTTCCTCTCTGTACAAAATCAATAAAATATATATTTAAAAAAAATGGCATTAAACCCAGTGTGTGTTGCTCAGTGGTTGAGTGTCGACCTATGACCCGGAGGTCATATTTGGATTCTTGGTTGGGGCATTTGCCTGAGTTTCAGATTCAGTTCCCCAATAGGGGGCGTGCAGGAGGCAGCCGATCAATAATTCTCCTTATGTTTCTCCTCCTCTCTCTGAAATCAATACAAATAAATTTTTTTTAAAAGAGAAAAAAATAGTGTTAAGATACTATGTTTGGCCAGTGGTTAAGATAGTCTAAATTTAGAACATTTGAGACAGTGTAAGTTAGTGACAGTGATTCTTTTACGTATGTGCCTGGAATATGTCATAGGACTAGTAGGGGTGTACACACTCAATCGAACTTGGGTATCTTATAAGAATCTTAAATGTGATGATCTCTGATAAACAAGAAAAAGTTAAATAATATTTTCTGTTTTCGGTTTAAGAACACAGAAAAGTCTATAATACATTTTGAAAAATTTCCATAAAATAATTTGGTACATAGAGCACATGTGTCAAACACAAGGCCCGCGGGCCAAATCCGTCCCGCCAGGCCTTGCAATGTGGCCCGCACCGCGCTGTCATCACTGCACTCCGCTGCGTTTCCATCACAATGACAGTTTATGACTGTTCAGTAAACCATTTGGCCCGCGATTTAGGCTGGATTTTAGATTTTGGCCCCTTCTCTGATTGAGTTCGACACCCCTAACATAGAGTAACTGGAAAATTCACTTCCATGGAACCTCTGCTTTCAGGTTACAAGGATCAGAGACCCAAGCTGCCTTAAATGATGGGAATTTAATAGTAAGTGAGGAGAAAATTAAACACAGGAATTGTCTCAGGAAATAGCAGCAGTTCTTGTGGCCTCCAGCAATAAAGTGCACAAGATTCATGCACTGGGGAGTCAGGGGGTCCCTCAGCCCGGCCTGCGCCCTCTCACAGGCCGGAACCCCTGGGGGGATCGGGCCTAAGCCAGCAGTCGGACATCCCTCTTGCAGTCCGGGGCTCTTGCAGTCTGGGACCCTCCTTACTGCCCACCTGCTGTGGAGGTGGGAGAGGTTCCCGGTACCACCACTGTGCTCGCCAGTCATGAGCCTGGCTCACTGCTCCTTAACACTGCCTCCTGCATTGAGCATCTGACCTCTGGTGGTCAGTGTGCACCATAGCGACCAGTTGCTCTGCCATTCGACTATATGCACATTAGGCTTTTATTATATAGGATTTCTCCATCTCTGCTTTCTTCTCTCTGCTTCCCTTGCTGTTATTTAACTTTTTCACCCTCTCCACCTCAGGCTGCTCTTTTCTGTCACCTCTCTTGATCTGTGCTTCCTTTGGCTGTCATTCAGACTTATGAAAAGAGAGGTCAGAGTATACTTCTTGGCCATGATTCAATTCAGCAAGAATTCTCCGGCTAAAATTGAAGGGCTCCTGCCAGCCCATAGATAATTGCTTTTGGTTGAGAAGCCAAACTTGCATCTCTAAATTGAAAGTCCTGGTTTTGACTGAGGTGATGGGTCATTTGACCATTGTGTTACAATGAGGTGATGGGTCATGGGCATGGTGATTTATATACTGTATTTAGCTGCTTTTTTCAGAAGTGAGTAGCTTCCACTTAAAAACCTTTATAAACTCAACTTTCTTAAGGGGTAAGGGGTCTGGTGCACCACTGAGGCCCCAGTTAAGGGGCAGCCTCTACTCAGCTTCAGCCTGTCAGTGCTGTGTGGATTGCCAGGCCTAATACTGCCAGTCGTGGTGGTGGTGGTGGTGGTGGTGGGGGTGGTGGTGGTGGTGGTCGTCGTCGTCGTCGTCGTCTTCTTCTTTTTCTTCTGTCAAAAAAAAAAAAAAAAAAAAGAAAAAAAGAAACCAGAAGTCCAGATTCCTCAAAAGACTCTCAATTTTTGTTGAAAACTATCTCTCAATCATTGTGTTGTGTTTTTTTAAAAATATGGAATGCTTCATGAATTTGCATATCATCCTTGCATAGCTCCTGCTATGCTAATCTCTGTTTTGTTCCAGTTTTGGTATATGTGCTCCGAGCACATCATTGTGGCAACTATTTCAGATATTGTTCAGGCAAATCAAAACACACCCGTGGATTAATAATTTGTGATCCTGGCTTCATAGTGTGTCAAATAAAACTTTCTTTTCTAATGAGATTGGCTAAATGAGGGGCAAGTATTTATTTATTTTAAGTATATATATTTTTATTTCAGAGAGGAAGGGAAAAGGAAAGAGAGAGAGAGAAATATCAATGATGAGAATCATTGATTGGCTGCCTCCTGCATGTCCCACACTGCAGATGGGGATTGAGCTTGCAACCCAGGCATGTGCCCTGACCAGGAATTGAACTGTGACCTCCTGGTTCATAGGTTGACTCTCCACCACTGAGCCATGCTGGCTGGGTGAGGCAGGGCAAGGCACAAGCATTTATAAAGCAGCTGGCATAATGGAGGAGGCCTGGTATTACTACTTCCTGGCTCTGTAATCGGTCATTAGGTACCTAAACTCGGTGTTTCTCAGCTCACAAGGTATTGATAGTTTTGAGGCTCAAATTCTATCTCAGAAACGATCTCTGACCATCTTACCAAAAATAGGCCCACCATTGCATTTCTTTATTTTTTATTATATATATTTTTTAATACATACTTAATTGATTTTTCACAGAGAGGAAGAGAGAGGGATAGTTAGAAACATCAATGAGAGAGAACCATCGATCAGCTGCTTCCTGCACCCCCCCCCCCCCGAGTGGAGACGTGTCCGCAACCACAGTACATGCCCTTGACTGGAATTGAACCTGGGACCCTTCAGTCCGCAGGCCAACACTCTATCCACTGAGCCAAACCGGTTTCGGCGCCTTCCTTTATTCTTTATGTCACTTAACAGTAGCCGATAATATATTATTTACTTACTTCTCTCTTTACTGTCTGTTTTGTAACCCATTAGTAAGTCTGCAGCCCTGGCCGGGTGGCTCAGTCAGTTGGAGCATGGTGCTGTGCACCACCAAGGTTTTGGATTCAGTTCCCAGTCAGGGCACATACCTAAGTTGTGGGATCTCTCTCCAGACGGGCACATACGGGAGACAACTGATGGATGTTTCTCTCTCTCTCTCTCTCTCTCTCTCTCTCTCTCTCTCTCTCTCTCTCTCTCTCTCTCTCTTTCTCTTTCTCTTTCTCTTTCTCTCTCTCTCCCGCCTTCCTGTCTCTAAAATATATTTAAAATCTCCCCTCAGGTGAAGGTTAAAAAAACAGATAGACATAGAGAGAATAGATGATTGAAGCACTTATAGGTTGTACAAAATATATCATGTTAATTAACTCAGTAATGTAGGGAAGAAAAGGAAACCAAAGTGTCAACAGCGATATGAAATAATCCTGCCCGCCCTCTGGTTGTGCGTAGGTTAGCTGATGAATTGCACATGCCATCCCTCCCCGAAATGATGTTTGGAGACAACATTTTAAAAATCCAGCATGGTTCTGTCTTGGAGATTGAGTTCAATGCTACACATGTTTTAAGATGTGTAAACAACTACCAAGGAATGCTTAAAGTGGCCTGCGCGGAGGAGTGGCAGGAGAGCAGGTGAGAGTCCGGCAGCTGTGGGTAAAACCGAGGAGAGAGCGGAAAGAAATATTCAGTCACGATATTAGAATGAGGGGCTAGGATTATTATTAAACTTTGTAATTGAATTATTCTAAAATTCATCTTTCTCTTATACAACATGGAGATTAGTTACCCCATCTCTCTTACATGCTTGTTGAGTTAATTGCATAACATTTGAGCTGAGCTCTGTGGAGTTTGTTTTGAGCGTTTAGTGTTCCTTAGTGAAGAGTACACGGTGTGCTTGAAGGTTCCTGTTTTTTAAGAAAAACGCTGTGATTTGCATTGAAAATTTGAGGATCTTTGAAATTAAGAAAAACTTATTTGATAGTCAAATCAGATGCTATGTACTTGGTGCCTGTTATGTACTGGGTACCTTGTAGGATACAAAGGATAAGGGCTTTAAAAAAAGGCCCTCATGCAGTGTAGAGGACTAACTGGAAAGACTACATAGCCTGTGACAAGTTAAACTGCAGTAAGTGTGCAGGAAGCAAAAAGGCCTGTGTTAGTGAATGCTGACAAGTGTATGGAGTAGGATGTTTTACATTGTGTGTGGAATGTAGTTTGGTGTGATAATGAATGCAGACGATCTGCATCACTAAATCTGGTCCTTCTCATTTGGTATTTGAGGTCGGAGGGTGAGCACTCCAAGGAAGTCATTAAACCATACGATTGGACCTTTACAACAGACTATAAGGGGACGTTACTGGGAGATGCCCTCAAGCTAAAGGTAACTGTTATTTTTTGCTTTTATGAGTCATCAATTATCTTGGATGGTCTTGGCATTAAAACTTCCTAGTAATGGCTTGTTTTTTACTATTTTCACCTGTTTATTTCTGTTGTGGGGGCTTCAGAACCAAACATGAGGGGATTCTGCTTATTGATTATCAGCAGGAAATAAAGTGGAGGGATTTTAATTACATGTGGTTTGATGCCTTAATGTTGTCACTGTGCTGCGCCAGCACATCGAAGGGTTCGGCGAGCCTGAGCCGGGGCGAGGAAGGATGGAGAAGTGATAGACAAAGAGGAAAGGCTGGGTCTAGGTGGACCTTCTGTGCCTGGCTGAGGCCGCAGAACAGATCCAAACAGCACAGCTGAGGCTTATTTTATGGCCAGGAACAAACAAGGTAATCTGCGATGTTCTTGTAAGTTTCAGTTGTTTTGGCAGCACTTGCTGCCCCCCCACAGCTCACTAGCTACCCAGGAAAGATCTGGGGAGCAGTTGCAAGATCAAGCTTAATTATGCTTAGAGGGCTGTGCCCTCCAAGCTGGGACTTGTTTGGGACTTTGCCAGCAGGTCATTCCGAGGCTTAACCCTATAACCGCTTCCTACAAGTCACTGTAGAGAGGTGTTCAGGCGTGTGCTTTAGACCAGTGGCTGCCAACCTTTCGGACCTCATGGACCGCCATAGTCCGCGCACCACCAGTTGGCAACCGCTGCTTTGGACAGACCTGCTGGCAGCAGCTCCCAGGTGTACAGTTGAATAGAGATGTGGGCAGATGGGACTTCTGTCCTGTGTACTATGTGTGAACTGGTATGATCTTAGGGGAGTTACTTAATCTCATCAGTAAATAGGTAAACAGAAATGTCTGCCTCACGGCAGAGTTTTGATACGAGGTCATCGATGGGAAAGCCCCCAACAGATTCGGAAGCTCCATGTGAATGTTAAATTGCTTCTTTATAAGCCCTGCGTAGGGTAGATTACTTCATGATAAATATACAAAGAAGGCGGAATAGGTAGGTCTCATATTGGGAGCTTTATCTGCTTATTATTTATTGGTTTTGTTTGCTTATTATTTATTTTTAAATCTTACAGTATGACTGAAATGAGGGAAATTTGGCTTAGTTTGCAGTTTCTAAATATCACACTTTGTTATAGAGAACAAAATGTATTTCACTGGAACTATTTTCATTAAAAGTAGTTACTGGAGCCCTAACTGGTTTGGCTCAGTAGATAGTGTCGGCCTGTGGACTCAAGGGTCCCAGGTTCAATTCCGATCAAGGGCATGTACCTTGTTTGTGGGCATATACCCAATAGGGAGTGTAAAGGAGGCAGCTAATTGATGTTTCTCTATCATCGATGTTTCTAACTATCTCTCTCCCTTCCTTCGTGTAAAAAAATCAATAAAATATATTTTTAAAGTAATTATTGGAGTCCCCATATCATATGTGGGGTTTTTTGTTTTTTGTTTTTTTAAAAATATATTTTATTGATTTTTCACAGAGAGGAAGGGAGAAGGATAGAGGGCTAGAAACATCGATGAGAGAGAATCATTGACCAGCTGCCTCCTGCACATGCCCTATGGGATGTGCCCGCAACCGGAATCCAACCTGGGACCTTTCAGTCTCTCCATTGAGCCAAACCGGTTTCGGCCATATGTGGGTGTTCAGGCAGAAATGTAAGGAGGGGGGCACCTATCTTTGTGGACATTGTTAGAATCTTAGGAAGCTGGAGTTCATGCCACTCCTATATTCCAAGCATTAACTATTTTATATTGCTTCCAAGACAAAAACACAGTTTTTGAGAACCCATGCATACATTCATTCATTCTTGAGCTCTTACTGTGTGCTGGGCAGTAATCCTAGGAGCCCTGGATACATGGGACAGACAAAAATCCCTCCTTTGCAGTCTCATGGGAAGCAAGGTTTGTCTGACTTTTATAATGCTTCAGAGGTTCACGTCTTCTCTCCTCACTCCTGATTGAAGAACTCTGTAAATTGGTGGTGGGTGGCGGAGCTCTGGCACATGGTTGCCAAGAGTGAGGAAATTTCGGGAACTTGTTTTAACTCGATGCAGTAAGGATGGTGATGCCTTCGGGCTGACTTAGGAAGAGCCTCCTGGAGGCTGTGGAGTGGCATTAGCTACTTTCCTGTGTCTCCGGCTCCTCAGAAAGATTTTAATGTGCTCCTTCGGGCATTTTTCTTTCAGGTTGTGCCTACGACAGATCATATAGATACAGAGAAATTGAAAGCCAGAGAGCAGATTAAGTTTTTTGAAGAAGTTCTCCTGTTTGAGGATGAACTTCATGATCATGGAGTGTCAAGCCTAAGTGTGAAAATTGTGAGTATTGTGATTTTTGTTTAAATTTCTTCTGTTTCTACTATTGGTCAAAACTATGACTCACTTTGAGTTGTACCGTCTTAATATGATATCATGTAAAGTTTCATTTGAGTCTAGAGTATATCTTACTAATTATCTGTTATAAAATTCACAAAATCTTAATATATTGTTAAGACTTTAGCAAAGCATTTTTTTAAAGACCTGCCTGGTCACTTTGTACTTTGTTTGCTTATTATGTAATTTGAATGAAAATTATGACTTAATTTTCATAGTTTGAATTAAAAACAATGTGGAGAGACTGAGCAGACAGCAAGGTGGATACTATTTAAGGAAGTGACCGTGTGTCAGGACTCAGTGCCCCATAAACTATACTTCAGTTTCTAGCATCCACGTGAAAACCGGAGTGACAAGTATCGGTTCCTTTGGAGGATGGACTGCTTCCATTACCAGTGCTGTTGGTGAAACATATACGTAAAAAGAAAACAGACAGGCCACCGCAGCAGTTACTCATATTTGTTTACTATTAGGTTGTAATTGGTTTCTTAACATTTTCCAGAAAAACCACAACTTTTTATTAAATGCCTTATCCTTTAACACCTAGCTAAAATGTCACTCCTCTATGAGGTCCTCCACAGCAGAGTGAAATATCCCTGGTCCATACTCCAAAATACATTATTTTTAACACCCCCATTATAGCACTTATCATAAGGTCTGTCAAAGATGGGCCCAGCATCAAACATTGTTCTCGAAGCACAGTGATAGTGAGTTTTGTGGCTTAAACAATAATTGATATATATAAAAGCCTAAGTGACCATTAGGACTGGACCATCGGCTGGTAGCTATGACACGCACTGACCACCAGGGGACAGATGCTCAATGCAGGAGCTACTGCCTGGTGGTCAGTGCACTCCCACAGCTAGTCTCTCACCGCCAGCCAACCTCTCTCGGTCTCCCTCCATTCCCTGAAGCCAGCTGGCTCCAATGGGCCTTCATTGCTGACCAAGCCGAGAGACCATACCCGTGCACGAATTCATGCATCAGGCTTCTAGTTAAGAATGAAAACAATAAATCAAAAGCAGCAGTAAATTTATTTTAAAATTAAGATTTCTGTAGAATCCTAGGATTTTGGAATTGTGATGAATTTTTACAGAATCATTTAGTGTAGCCTCTGTATTTAGACTTCCCAAAAGACTAGTTTATCTAAGTTGGGGTAACTAATTAGTACTGCTTTCTTTGACCCAATATCTCTATATTTCTAGCATTACATCACTGTTTTCTGAGCACCCCACTCCCTGTTCACCCATCATTCTCCCCCAGTTTATCTTTGTCATTTAGATTTGTTCATGCTGACTCACTGAGTCATGTACCTTTCCATTTGTCTACCCACTCACAGAGCTGACGGTGTGGAATGTTCATTATGATGTGCATATCTGATTGGGCACTTGTAACCAAGTGGGTGGGTATGTCTGCGATGTATACAAGTGGGTAGGCATGTGGGGAGCACGTATGTTTGTGTGGGTGAAAGTGTTGGAGAGGGTGTGGGCATAAATGGAGCATGTGTGTACCAGAGTAAATAGTCTCAAACTGAACAAACTGAAGAGTAATCATCATTGTGAGACGTTTTTCTTCTCACTTACTGTACTTGGAGGTGATGAGTGTGGACCAATGACGTTCCCTTGTATGGAAGCAGAGACTAGCTGAGAAGCAGGGGCGTCTGGAGAATGCAGAGATGTGGTGCCCGAGAGTCGAGGGGAGGACATGTCCCATGGAGGAGGGCGCTGAGGACTCCGCAGTGCTGGTGCAGGGGCCCTGGTTAAAGTCATGGGGACTTTACAGAGAGAGCCTGAGGCCATTCCTTACGCCCCACTTTTAAGTTGGAGGAGGAGACCTGGGTGGTTCAGTGACTTGCTCTAAGTTACTGGTTTGCCATCTCATCAGACCCATCACTCCATTTTTTATTTATTTTTAACCAAGTACTATAAATACCTTCTCCTATTTACTACCCTGGAGTGAAATTCATAAAGTACTACTTTTCAGTAAATTAACAAAATGTCCTAATTATAAATTAAAAATAAATTGACTTGGAATAAAATGTGATGCATTTCACTAGGTAAGTGCATAGTATGACCACTAGGTGACATGATGAAGTTGCCAGGTGCTTATGTGCGCGTATTGAGTCACTGTGGGTGTGACAGTTACAGATGTAGGCCGACAGAAATGCTGGCAGTCAGTGACTCAGATGACAGGTTGGCATTCCAATGATGCATTTTTCAAAGTAGTGAAATAACAAAATTCCAAACAAAACGCAGTATAATCTCTCTTGATTTAAAAGGCCAATGCCTTTATGAATAATTGAGTGGGTTTTTATTTATATGTAAAATGGAATTAGGTTCTGAGGTTAGATAGATGCCAGGTGAGAGATGTGGAAGTCTGTGGGGTGCAGGGTTGGACTTTGTTGGATAGGGTCGTCCTGTGCACTACAGAACAGCGACCGTCTCTGGTCCTTAACTCCTGAATGTTGGTGCCGATTGCTCATCACTGTTGCTCACGACAGCATTCCAGACGCTCTTAGGAGAGAGCCACTCTCTTAAAATACCACACGTGGATTGTGGTAGGATTGGGACTAGAACACAGGCCCCTAATTCCTGGTCTCTGCATTGTGCCGTGTAGAAATGGTGCTTTAGTCTGCTTCCCTGTTGTGTCAGGTGACTGTTTACTAATTATGGATTGGAGGGAATGTTGTAAGTCATTCTTTCCCATACATTTGAACTAGCACTCTGCTGGGTAATGATGTGTTTTTAGATCGACTTGTTGCATATTGTATTCAGTGCTGCCTCTGTGTTCCTGTGTCTTCCTTTGGTCCCTTGCTGCTTAGCCCACCCCAGTGCATCTGACTCAGCCCTTTGTCCAGCAGCGAGCATCTGGCCTCTTCTGTTCAGCCCCCAGTTAATGGCCACCTGCTGTGTGCTGGCTCCTTTCCTAAGGGGCCTGCTGCTGAAGGAGGCCAGTATTCCCACCACTGAGGAACATATAGTTAAATAGAGGCTTTATGCAAGTAAACACATAAATGGATGTAGTTATTGACCTGTTCATTCGTAGTGAGTATGCGAGAGGGAATAACAGGGAAATCTGTGATGACAGGCAGTGCAGGAAAGGCCCCATTGTAAAGTCACCACGTTTGCATTGAGCTCTGGAGGACTAGAAGTGCTGGCCAGAACACTCCAGGTCAGGGAACAGGATGTGGAGAGGTCAAGGGCAGGAAAGAGCTTGGCCTGTGGCTGGGTACTCTTAGGCAGTTAAGCCACTATCATCATGGGGTTATCTTATTATTCCTTATTCTTGGTTAATGTTGCCCTGTGCTTATATCCCCGCCAGCCCTGGTCTCTGCTCAGGGCTACAAAGTTTCAATTATAGAAGATAGATAAATCTCAGAGACCTGCTGCCAGGTGGGCTTGGCCTCTGCTCAAGGAGGTGCTGAAAAAAAAGGAAGAGCTGGGAGCCTGGGTCGCCAGGGGGCGTGGCCAGCCTGATACTGGTCCTCAGCCCCTTACCCAGGCTGGCCACGCCCCCATGGGGTGAGGCTCCCTGCTGGGGGGCTTGGCCAGCCTGCAAACAGCCATCAGCCCTCACCAAGGCTGGTCAGGCACCCCAGTGGGGACCTCCAGCCTGAAAGGGGTGTGGCCAGCCTGAAAATGGCCTTCAGCCCTCACCTAGGATGACCAGGCACCACAGTAGGACCTTCCACCATGACGGGGCTGAGGCCAGCCTGAAAACAGCCCTCAGCCCCTCACCCAGGCTGGCACGCCCCCCTCCCCCCAGAGAGGCTCAAACCACCACAGGCCCCTTGCCCAGGCCACCCCACACCCCAAGGGAACCCCCACCCTGATCTGGGACACCCTTCAGGGCAAAGCAGCCAGCCCCCACCCGTGCTCCAGCCCTCTATCTATTGTATACTAATAAAAGGGTAATATGCTTCCGGATGTTCTTCTGGACAAAGCTTTGGTGGCAGGGTCGAGGTAGAGGGAGTTAGAGGCCAGAGGGGAGGGCAGTTGTGAGTGATCAGGCTGGTGGGGGACGGGGCCTTTGGAGGTAAGTAGACCAGCAGGGGTCCTGTTGGGGGCAAGCAGGACATCAGTGGGGGTCAGTTGGAGATGATCAGGACAGTGGGAGAGGGGGGGCAGTTGGAGGCGAGCAGTTGGGGGGCAGTTGGAGGCGATTAGCAGTATCTAATCGGCTCTGAGCATTCCTGTTCAGTTCTCGAGTCTTTATTTTATATAAAGTGAGTAAAAGGCAGCAGCAACAAAGAACTAGGTTCTTTCATTTTGGTATTATTGGTGTCACCATTTACTGTAAGTACTACCATTTTTTATTTTTTTTTAATATATTTTATTGTTGTTGTTTTTTTGTTTTTTTTTAAAGAGAGGAAGGGAGCCGGGACCGGTTTAGCTCTATCGGTTTAGCTCAATGGATAGAGCGTCGGCTTGGGGACTGAAGGGACCCAGGTTCGATTCCGGTCAAGGGCATGTACCTTGGTTGAGGGCATATCCCCAGTAGGGGCTGTGCAAGAGGCAACTGATCGATGACTCTCTCTCATCGATGTTTCTAACTCTCTATCTCTCTCCCTTCCTCTCTGTACAAAATCAATAAAATATATATTTAAAAAAAAAATAGAGGAAGGGAAAAGGATAGAGAATTAGGAACATCGATGAGAGAGAAACATCGATCAACTGCCTCCTACATACCCTCTACTGGGGATATGCCCGCAACCAAGGTGCATGCTCTTGACTGGATTTGAACCTGAGATACTTCTGTGCTCAGGCTGGAATCCTAACCACTGGGTGCACTGGCCAGCGCTGTGTTGTCTTTTTAAGATAAATAACTTTTGACTTAGAAAAAATATATTTCTATTCTACAAAACTGAAACCAGGATGTTAAATAATATACACAAGTTTTGGGGCCTTAGTTAGTTCTAGGACAAAGAATCTCTAGTTCAGAGATTCCTATATAATGCTAATTCAGCCCTCCTCCCATGCTTTAACAAATTCATTTTCTTTTAGCACAGTAACAATATTTAATTTTAATTGAAATATTCATGCACTTTTTTTTTCTTTCAGAGAGTCATGCCTTCCAGCTTTTTCCTGCTATTGCGGTTTTTCTTGAGAATTGATGGGGTACTTATCAGAATGAATGACACGAGACTCTACCATGAGGTATCTAATCTCATTTGATGAATGTACTAACTGATATTAGGTCTGTTTGTGTTGTTTCATGTCTGTGTGAGAATTTGAATTGAACAGTGCTTTATATTCTACCAGAGGCCCGGTGCACAAAATTTGTGCACAGGGTGTGTGTGTCCCTCAGGCCAGCCTGCACCCTCTCCAATCTGGGACCCTTCAAGGGCAGTCGGACATTCCTCTCATAGGACTGCTGGCTCCCAACCGTTTGCCTGCCTGCTGGCCCAATTGCCCCTAACTGCCCTCCCCCGCCATCCTGGTCACCCATAAATGCCTTCCCTGCAGGCCTGGTCACCCTTACTGCCCTCCCCTGCCGACCTGGTCATCCCTAACTGCTCTCCCCCTGATGGCCCCCAACTGCCCTCCCCTGCAGATCTGGTTCCCTGCAACTGCCCTCCCCTGCAGGCCTGGTTGCTCCCAACTACCCTCCCCTGCAGGCGTGGTCCCCCCCAATTGCCCTCCCCTGCTGGCCCGGTCCTCCTCAACTGTCCTCCCCTGCAGGCTTGGTTGCCACCAACTGCTCTCCCCTGCCAACCATCTTGTGTCCTCATGGAGGTGGCCATCTTGTGTGTTGGAGTGATGGTCAATTTGCATATCATCTCTTTATTTAATAGGATGGCATGCTTCATATTCACTGTTGACTGTGATTACTGAAACACTCCGTCTTTTCTAAAAGTTCTGGCAACTGAAACTTTATTCTACAAGACACTCCCTACTGTGGTCTGATGCTTCTTAAAAAATTGTGTTTGTACTTCATCTGTGTTTAAGAAAACTGTCCTTTAACTTTTACCTTTGTTTATAGTATGTATTGTTTACATCAGCTTTCGCCAACCAGTGGTCGTGGGCCTCTGGTGGTCTGTGAGGTCCAAAAGGTTGGCAACTACTGGTTTACATAATGTCCTAATATTGGAAAGTTCTTCTAAAGTTTGAAAGCTTGTGCTCCAGCAAAAGGAACTGTTAACAAGGTTTATAAACAATAATGATGAAGTGTTTTTTAAAAGGACGGGGTGGGGGGTCTTAAATGGAGCTATGAAAACTTTTCCAGTAGCTTCGTCATGGCATGCCCTTTGTGAATGAATTTTTAACTGCAGATTTGTGGGGTGATGAGTTAGAGACGAGACTGCAGTATCAGTTAGGGCGTTGGGTAATGGTTAGCTCTCCTAACAACCCAAAGAAACATGGGCTGTGTGATCTCTGTCTCACGTCAACCACATGGGACAGCTAATGGGGCAGAGCTGGGATCTAGCCCATAGAATGGGATTGGATTGGTCGTTTCCCAAATCCTGCACTAGGGAAGGTTTTTTCCCCTTGAAATAATATGGTGGCTGTGATGACCTTTTTCTTTTTAAAAGTGGAAACAAAATACTAAAAATAGGCTGTATTTTTTTCCTTCAGAAAGGATGAAGTCAATCTAAATTTAAAAATCATATGTTTTAACTCAACAATATTGAGTTTTTATGGAATTACCCTAAAAAAGATTCAATATACAATAACCCACAAATATGAATCAATGTGTATATAGCAATTTTTTTTAATAAACATAAATATTTTATTTACAGAGAGGAAGGGAGAGAGAGAGCTAGAAACGTTGATGAGAGAGAAACATCAACCAACTGCCTCTTACACACCCCCTACCGGGGATGTGCCCGCAACCAAGGTACATGCCTTTGACCGGAATCGAACCTGGGACCTTTCAGTCCACAGACTGATGCTCTAGCACTGAGCCAAACCAGTTTCAGCAGCAATGATGTTTGTAATTCAAACAGGAGGGGAGGAGGACACTTACTGCCTATTGAATGGACATTGATTAGATTTTTTACTTTATATCCATATAATAGAAAAATATGTAGTCATTAAAATTAATGCCAGAGAGTTATATTTAACTGCTTTGGAAAGATAAAATTACTGGGTTAATTATCTTAAAATCTTACATAAGATTTTGTGTAGAGATTTCTAAACGTTAAGAATAGTTATCTAGGAGAATCCAAGATGGCTGCACAGGTAAACACCTAGCCGCAGCTGCACACAACAATTTCAATAAAATACAACTAAAATATAAAATGGACATTACCCAGAACTACAGGAAAGTCGACTGATTGGAAATTCTACAATAAGAAGCAAGGAGAAAGCCAGAAGGAAGAGCGGAGGAGCGGTAAAAGCCTAAGGTACAGAGACATGCGATGCGCGCGGAGAGGACGGAGCCAGAGAGGAGGGAGGCTGAGTGCCTGGCTGGCGTTCCCTAGTGGGAAGGAGATAAAAGCTCTGACTGTGCTGGACCCCAGTTCCTACTGCTCTGAACCCCAGTTCTAGGCAAGACCCCAGGGACCCAGGCTCATCCATAGGGGGCTGGGCTGTAAGGCAGAACCCCCGGGGAGCGGCGAAAGGAGGTCCCGGAGGCGTGTGCGCAGAGAAGGGACGGTTGGCTGTGCCATGGGATTGCCCTGGCGGGAAGGAGGCAAAAGCTCTGGACTGCTCTGAACGCCACCTCCAACCCCACTTCCAACTGAACTGAACCCCAGTTCCAGGCTCATTGGGGGAGAGCCTAGACTAGGGATGTCGAACTCAATCAGAGAAGGGGCCAAAATCTAAAATCCAGCCTAAATCGCGGGCCGAATGGTTTACTGAACAGTCATAAACTGTCATTGTGATGGAAACACAGCGGAGTGCAGTGATGACAGCGCGGTGCAGGCCACATTGCAAGGCCTGGCGGGACGGATTTGGCCCGCGGGCCTTGTGTTTGACACATGTGGCCTAGACTGTTTGGTAGCAGGCGAAAAGCGAGGGCACCTTTCTCTCAGAGGTTCTTGCAAGGAGTACTGAAAGACCCTGAGGATTACTGAGACCCAGGAACCCCATAGGGCGGGGCTGACAGAAGCCAGGCTATAGGCTCTACCCTGAAACCCCGCCCCATCAGGAAAGTTGCGAAAATGCCAAGACAACGAAATATATCACAAATGAAATAAATGGAGGACAAAAAGCGACTGGATATAGAGTTCAAATCTACACTTATAAGGTTTTTCAAGAATTTCCTAAAAAGGTCGATAAGACCTATGAGGATATGAAAAGGGATCAACTAGAATTAATAAGGAATCAACAAGAAATGATAGGGATCAACAAGAAATAAAGAATACATTATCTGAAATAAAGAATATTATACAGAGTCATAAAAACGGAATGGAAGATCGCAAGAATCAAGTCAAAGATTTGGAACATAAAGAGCCAGAAGACACTCCTCCACAGAAGCAAGAAGGCAAGAGAATCCAGAAAATTGAAGATAATGTAAGAAAACTCTGGGACAACTTCAAGTGAACCAACATCAGAATTATGGGGGTCCTAGAAGATGAGAGAGAGCAAGATATTGAAAACATACTGAAAGAAATAGTGACAGAAAACTTCCCCCTCTGGTGAAAGAATTAGACTTACAAGTCCAGGAAGTGCACAGAACTCTAAACAAAAGGAATCCAAAGAGGACCACACCAAGACAAATCATAATTAAAATTCCAAGAGCAAAAGACAGAGAATATTAAAAGCAGCAAGAGCAAAGCAGATAGTTACCTATAAAGGAGCACCTATACGATTGTCAGCTGATTTCTCAACAGAAACCATGCAGGCCAGACGGGAATGGCAAGAAATATTCAAGGTGATGAATAATAAGAACCTACAGCCAAAGATAATCTACTCAGCAAAGCTATCACTCAGAATCGAAGGCCAGATCAAGAGCTTCACTCATAAAAAAAAAAAGCTAAAGGAGTTCATCACCACCAAACCAGAATTATATGAATTGCTGAAGGGGGTTCTTTCGGGAGAGAAAGTAAATAAGATAAAAATTATGAACAACAAACTATCAACAAGTGAATCTAAAAACCAAGGAAATTAAAAAAAAAATCTGATGAACAATATTAACTGGTGAATATAATAGAATCAGAGGTATGGAAGGGGAGTGAACTGACGATTCTTGGGGAAAAGGGGAGAGGGGGATGTAAGAAGAGACTGAACATAAACTGTGCACCTATGGATGAGGACAATGGGGAGTGGGGAAAGGGCAGAGGGTGGGGTGGGAACCTGGTGGAGGGGAGCAATGGAGTGGGGGGGGCAGGGGGAGAGAAAGGAACATTTGTAATATGAACTATAAAAATTTATTTAAAAAAAAGAATAGTTATCTATAGGAACTGTGATGCTGATGATTTATACTTTATATACTTTGTTATTAGATTGTTTTACATGAACACTAATCTGTCTTTATTGATATGAAAGACTGAAACCTTATGGAGTTTAATCTTGTGGTTTTCTTTTATTGAAAAGTACCTCTGAAAACAAATTATGATAAATTGCTGCTTTCAAACCTAACTTTAAAAAACTTAAAACTTTTCTGTTGATTGGTGAGAGAGAGAGAGATCTCGATTTGTTGTTCCACTTATTTATGCATTCATTGTTGATTCTTCTTTTTCTTTTTTTTTTCTTTTTAAAATTTTTATTGAATTAATTGGGGGTGACATTGGTTAATAAAATTATATAGGTTTCTAGTGTACAGTTCTATAATACATATCTGTATGTTGTATTGTGTGTTCACTACAAGTCTCCTTCCATGACCATTAATATCTTCTTTATCCTCTTTTACCTGCTCCCATCCTCCTTTCTCTCTGGTAATCACATTGGTTGATTCTTGTAAGTGCCCTGGCTGGAGTAGTTTTCCCCCTGGAACATAAAAGTAGCTGCAGTTATGTAGGTGAAGATAATATTGTGACAGGAAAATCTCTTGCGTATCTCACTCACATACATATTTACTGTTAAGGTAAAACCTTGCTTGTGTTTCTCTTACATGGTAATTATTAAATCTGCTTGTATTTTTGTATCTGATGTTACTATGATTTATAGGGATTGGAATTAACAATTCAGAATTCTTGGTGAGCGTTAAATAGCAGTTCTTTCGTCATACCACCATCACAACCTATACTAAAATGTAAGCATTTTGTTTAATAGAAAGGATTATAAAGTAAATAAAAGTAAACTTGTTACAACTTTTTTTATTTTTAAACCTAGGCCGACAAGACCTACATGATACGAGAATATACGTCTCGAGAGAGCAGAATTGCAAATTTAATGGTATGGCATTCTAATATCGTACAGTTTTCAAATGTGGAATTTTTTTCTTTTCAGATACATAATCCCCCACCCCCTACCCCACTCAACCAACCAGATCTATTCATTTACCCAAAGGGCTCAATAGGGTTATATCCTGCTCGATATAACTGAGTTTACCTCAAATACAGGAACAGTTAGAGTTGCTGGGTACTATAGCCATCGTCCAATCTGATTTCCACATTTCATTCTGGAAAAGCTGAGATCCAGAGGTGGGAATTCCCTGGAGTCACACCTCTGGCTGGTTGGCACCACCTGGGTGTTCTTTCCACATGCCACCCCGTGATGTCTTCCTACCCAGCTTCCTTTCCCCTCAAGCGTGGTAATTTCACACCATGACTTGTTCTTTTTGGCATAATTTCTCTCTGCTTTTGCTCTCCTGGGAATTGGAAGGGCCTTCCTTGGGATGTACAATTCTAAATAAGTCGCTTAAAACATGACACCTTCCTGCAGACTGGACATTCTCTTTTCACCCTTTGTGAGTCACTCTGTCTGGGCCCAGCGTGCACACTGGGCTCCCGGTACAGCAGCACAGAGAAGGGGACTGGGCCAAGTGGTCCTACATTCAAAGAGGAATTCAAAGGTTTCAGTGAAAGAAAAGAGGCATTGGATTCCTAGGACATTGATGGCAGCGTTGTAAACACCGTATCCCTGTGGTCCCTGCCATCACTAAGTAGCAGAGTCGAAGAGTCGGGAACAAAGATACCTGTTAGCACCAGGGACTGGGTGATGCTTCTTACCTACATTTATGTGCTTCACTTTACAACCGCATGCTTTATACCCAAGCCTTTCTAAAGAGTGTCAGCGCAGTAACCGAATCGTTGCTGATATAATTTATGTGTTTCCCAGCATGTCCCGCCTTCCCTCTTCACGGAACCTAATGAAATGTCACAGCATTTACCGATCAAGGAGACCGTCTGTGAGAAGCTACTATTTCCAGAAAGAATTGATCAGAACCCCTCAGACTCACAAGCAGATGAGCCTGTGGAATAGAATGTGACACATCAGATCCTCACCCTGGAATCCGATGGAGACCGTGGCTATGTGGATGTGGGTTTTTTATGAGAATTAATTGCCTTGTCTATGTGCAGATTTTCTGTAGACTTTAAAGGGGGAAAAAAAAGATTGTTGCAGTTAGATTCCACTCAACTACTGTTTATACTGCCTATCTTCAGGTTCATAGTCCAGATTTGTTTCCTGGCGTTAACGTGCATTTCTAACTGTCACAGTGCGATGGTGTCAGGAGGGATGTGTACATGTCTCATGAGTAGTGGGCATACTCTATCCATTGGGAGCACGGTCTTCCCCTGGGAGGTGGGCGCTCTGAACCCCTGGATGGCAGCACGCGCCTCGGGCTGCTGTCAGCACGCGGTCGGCCTTCCACCCTGGGCTTTGTGGCGTTTCCCCTCTGCTGCATAGTCGTGGCTTGCTCCCAGGAAACTGACCTCATACTTTAATGATCTTCACCCCAAAATTAAAGAAATATACATTTCTGCTCTAAACTTAAAGTTACTCTTGAAGTTTAAAAACATTTCAGACATAGAACCCAATAACCGGGTCCTTTGGAGAGCGTAAGCTGTTGTGCCCCTGGAAACACACGAGCGTGGTTGGCATTAACCGCAGAACGCAGAGCTGTCTCTCCGTCTTCGGGTGCTACTGCCTGTGCGCTTCTGCTGGTACCGACATCTTCACTTCCCTTCCACGCAGCCGCCCCGTGGGCAAAATCCACTGAGCACTGAAGTTGGTATTAGTCCTTAAAGTTTAAAGAATCCATATGGATTGTGGTTAGCACATATTACATCAACCCCTAACAACCAAATTAATTTCTGCTTAAAATATTTGAGAGGTAGTTGTGGAGGTGGAGGCGGCAGCTAATTTTTATATTTTAAAGCCAGTTTTTTGGTTTTAAAATTCATGTTAACGTTACAGGGAATCCAGTAAAGTGTAATTAGTATAAGACCTGGGTAGTCACTCCAGAAAGTACTCCAAAGTCCATGTAAAGGCCATTTGGTTATTCTGATGATGACCTTTTAAACACACTTATATCCGTTCCTGTCTTTCTAAAGGATCTTCCGAAAGTGGAAATGGTTATAAAGCACCAAGTAAGGACTTAACTTAAAATGGGTTTTTAAAATGACTTTTTTACAGGGCAAGGGCAAAACCATCATCCCCTTTTTTCCTGGTTTGAAATAACTGTTGTACATATTTCCACTTGATGGATAAATCATTAAATAAGAATATTTAAATAAAAGTTTTAGCAAAGCTCTTCAGGTATTATTAGCCTGATAAGAAGCTCTAGTGAACATTCATTCATTGGTCCAACTCTGGTGCACTCTTGTGTGTATTGTGGTTTCACTAATTGTATTACCTAATTTTGGTCTCAAATGGTTTTGGTATTGGTTTGCCACCTGTTGCATCACTTGTGACATACAGGAAATCAAGATTTTGTTGACTTAACAAAAACACATGGCATGTTCACTGTGTATTAAATATGCCTGAATTTCATGTTTTCTCTTAGGCCAGAAAAGTAAACATATTGTACACAGCTTCCTGTGTTATTTTATTTGCCATGCAGATTTGAATAGAACAGCCTCTTTTTTCATACAAATTATAAGAAATGAAAAAAACCTCTTAAGAATACTCACTAGTTGAAATTTCTGGGCAGTATCATATATATCTTTTAAAACTTGATTGAGATGTCTTGCTCCTTGAGTCATTCTTAGATTGCTTATTTTGCTTCATTTTAAACATTGCGGGGAATTAAAAGAACTGACCTTGTTTTATAGAAGGTGAATTGTGCCTAGGAAAATGTACTTCTGAAAATTCAGGAGTTTATTCCTGCAAAGAATACCAAGAAAACCTGTATTTGCCCATTGCTAAATAAGACATATACCATTCTATATTCATTTGTCCTAAGTGTCTTTTTGTAAGAGGAAAATAAACAATAAGGAATTATTGATCTGTTTTGCTATTTCATTTACTTAAGTTATTCTTAAAGTTTAATTAAAGAATGGTTTGGTATACCTTTCTTGATTCTGCTTTTTGTTTTGAAATTGGCCAACATTATGGCCAGAATCTCCAGAAGGATTATAAATGAACATCTGATAATCCCAGTATAGCTTTTGGGTTCTTTGTATCCCAGTTCTTCTGTATCCCAGTACTCTCTGGCTGTTACAACTAGCCAGTGTTGACTAGTTGGGTTAACGTTTTCTGTTCTTGGAAATGTGAATACCTGTTGTGTGCAACTTCCCATGTAGTTCTTTTTTTAATCTTGATTGTTGAAAGTATTGCATAGGTCCTCCTTCCATGTAGTTTTTCCCCCAGGTAGTGTTGAGTGTCCCATATGGTGCTAGAAGGGATTGCAGTAAGAGAGTTTATGTCTTCATGGGGTTAAAGTCTAATGGGAGAGACAAAGTAAAAATAATTTCAGATTTTAATAAGTGCAGTGATGGAAATAACACTGATTTAAGAGAAAAACAATCACTGTTAGTAGAGGTTCTGCTTCTGAAGAGAATATAGAAAGCCTCAGGAGAATGCCGCTTCTAATGTAACAAGGAGAAAAGTCTGTGTAAGCGACAGAATGCCAGCATTCCTTGGGTGCATCAGAGAACTGAGGTTCAACGGCAGAGCAAACTGAATCCCAAAGAGTGATGAGCCCTCTGACGGGATGGGGCATACAAACTGCTATGTCTCAAGAAGAACCTGAGACAGGTGGCCACTATACAAGCAGGTAAGAAAAAAAGCTAACATGTTAACAGGTTTTTTAAAGGCTGAGTATGGCCTAGCCCAGTGGTTTGTCACTCTGTTGACAAATGAGTTTGCCAACCACTGGGCTAGCCTATCAGTTTGGAAGAGCTGAGAGTCTCAAATAAGGGACCTGAAACACACAGTTCTCAAGGTCTACACCAGGCACTCACCAGATGCTGGGGCGGGTCGTGGGGGAACCCCTGTTAGTGGCTCAGGCAGGCAGGAGGTCTGAGGCATAGGTATGAAGCCCTGCCTTGCTTCCCCCAGACCCTTTCCTTGAGGGATTCAAGTCTTAGGCTGCTGGCGGGGAGGAGCAACACATCACATTACCCTCTGGGGGGGAAATAAAGGCAAAAACCTTTAGCCGCTGGGGCAAAAGTCAGAAATGCTCTGACACAGTCACTGCTAGAGGAGGCCAAGTAAATATCCTTGACCTTGGAGCAGGGGCAGAAAACCCTGGGCCCAGATCCTACTGGGATAACAGATATGCTGCCCCTGAGGGATGGGCACGGAATCCACACACAAGAACAGCAGCAGATTTAAGGCACAGTTTGGCTGCCACAGGGGACGGGGCAAGAGTGTTGAGAGAACCACCCTCCAAGGCCCAGGCACACAGACTGCCTTGGACTGAGGCATCAGTCACAGAAACCCCGGGCCACCACAGCCTCGCACTGAGTAACAAGGGCCACCATCTTAGTGATGACCTGCACAAATGGTCCACTCGGAGAGCAGGAACTGTGTATCTCTTCACTGGCACATAGTACCCAATACATGTGCTTAGAGCGAATAAGAGTGATTAGAACCGTGGTCAGCAAGCTGCGGCTTGCGAGCCACATGAGGCTCTTCGGCCCCTTGAGTGTGGCTCTTTCACAAAATACCACTGCCTGGGTGAGTCTATGTTGAAGTGGCGTTAGAAGAAGTTTAAGTTTAAAAAATTTGGCTCTCCAAAGACATGTCCATCGTTGTATTGTTGATATTTGGCTCTGTTGACTAATGAGTTTGCCGACCACTGGGTTAGAAGAACGAATCAGCAACCCTGAGAACAAGGGTTGGGGGGAGAAAATTCTAAGATATTCCTCAGACTTTACATAACAATGTGCATAGTGACAGAACTAGTGAAACTGGGCTCCGTGCAAATTCTAATACTTTGCCTCACTCCCTCTTTCTTAGGGAGCTGCAGTCACCTTGAAGTATCCCCTCTTCCCAGCAGGAAGGAGCTTGGTCTAAAGTTCCTTGGAGGCAGGGGTAACGGTTAATTCTGCATTGTGTCAAGCACCAGGCATTGTGCACCGTGTGTAACAGATGCTCAGTGAATGCGGAAGAAATGGATGCCTGTGAGGCTGAGGCAGGGAGGCTGCCTTGGAGAGGGTCAAGAGACCTTCAAGGGCAAGAAGACTGTACCCAGTGTCCCTGGGAAAGACCCAAGCGACCCAGTCCCCCTGGACGCAGACCCCTCTCCGGTGGGCTCAGGCTGAGTCTGCATTAGGGCCTTGCTGTAGACACCCGGCCGCATGCTTGCCAACTGCTGCTTTAGGTAACTTCGTCACCATGGGACGCGAAGCTCCCGAGCCGACGCTCTGGTAGCAGCTTGCTTCTCTCCGATTGGAAAACAGAAAATCCTTGTGTTCTTACAAGGTTGAAGCCATCTGGCATTTCCGGTTAGGCCTTTGACTAACCACTTGCAGGCAAGGTTGCCCTATGATTTGTGGGGCCTGGGAAACAGTGCAAATGGAAGGCCATTAGCCATATGTCTAAATAGTTTGTAGCTAAACATCAAGCTAAGTAATTGTTAAATTATGTATGGCCCTCCTATATTGACAAATACCTGTTGTTGTGGCTTTTATAAGACTGAAAATTGGCCAAGTGTCAAAGATGATATTTAGCCCTGGACAGTCTGACTCAGTTGAAGTGTCATCCCCAAACCCCAAAGGTGGTGGGTTTGATTCCCTGTCAGGACACATACCCAAGGTGTGCGTTTGATCCCTGGTCAGGGCACATGTGGGAGGCATCCAATCAATGTTTCTCACATTGATATTTCTCTCGCCTCTCTCTAAAAGCAATTTTAAAAAGATGATATTCAAACACCTAAATTCAATGATCACAAAATTAAAATACAAAAATATAAATTTAATTTAAAAATAAATGGCATTATTTTTTATGTTTCCAACAGTTATTTAAAAGTATTTAAATCATATACAAAAATTAAAGGGAAGAAATCTAATTTATAATTCACAAATGTTTAAAAATTAAATTTCAGGTATTTGAATAAAGTTGAATTTTTTGGAGGGTTTGATTATACACTTTATTTATTTATTGGTATTAGAAAGAAGAAGGGAGAGTCACCAATGTGAGAGAAAAACAGATCATTTGCCTTCCAGTCGTGCCCAGTGGGATTGAACCCATAACCTGGTCAGGGTTATTTACTTTTTAAGCTGAAATTTTCTACTTGACTCTGAAAATGTAATTAATAAATATTTTTATTAAAAAGCTATTTGTGGTTCTAATAGTAAATATCTTAGAATCAGTATCATGTTTCATGTATTTAATGCCTAGACCTACATATTTACACATCAAGAGTAATATGAATTGTTTAATATTGCAGAATATTCCTCACCCTCCGTGTGAACTGCAAATACTGCATCATTCTGTGAGTACCTCTGCAATGGTCAATTAAAGCATGCAGAAAAATGAGCAAGTGGACAAACGGGACATGGTATACTGTTCTGTGATATTCTGCTGCATCCTGCCATGTCCGTGTGGGCTGGCACAGGGAAGGCTTCAGAGAGGCAGCAGAGGGATGCTGGCTTCCATTAGATGCTACCCGAATGCTTGCCAGGTCCTAGGCTCTCCGTACACTGTTTGGTTTCTTTCCCACAGTGACTTACAGAGGTGGCAATGTGTGTCCCTTTTACAGATGGGAAAATTGAGGATCAGAAGGTTACATAACTTGCTCAGTGCCACACAGCTAGCAGTAAGAGTTGGTGCTAGAGTTATAAAGCCCGGCTCTTCCTAACTCCACAGTGGGTGGGCTTGCCACTGTGTTCTCGCATTGGAAGGATGTGTAGGAATTTACCTGAGAGGAACAAGGGGGGAAAAGGGCATCCAGACAAAAGCATTTGTTACTCGAGTTCTGAGGTGTAAACTAAAATCATAGAAGCAAGAGATGTTTGACTATCCATAAAGATGAAGTCCCATAAGGAGTGTAAGTACAACCTTTTGACTGACTTGAATAGGGTCCTTTGCTTGGTTGTTTTTAAGTAATTTCCAACAGGCCCCTCCTGGCTAAGGGTACAAATTCATAACCAGAGTCTAGCAGCCACTGCCAGCAGAAGCCTCACACAGCCCGCTTCTCAGGGAAAGCCAGAGAAGGCAGAGAGCCTCCTGCACTATGCTCCTGCCAGCTGAACCCACCTTTATAACGGAGTTCCTGGAATCGCCCTTCAACCAATGGGCTGAGACCTGCTCTGTCCAATCGGAACTATGCAGCTCTGCCCTCATTTACATACTTACTGACCAATCAGAGCAGCTCTATAATCGACTATTTGGGACAATTACTATCTAGACCAATCAGATTGCAAATCTGGGTTCCTCATTTGCAAAACAATGGGCCAATTAGTAGCGAGGGAGGGAACTTTATAAAAGCCAGCCTCCCTGTTGTGTCAGAGGAGCGCTTAGAATTTTACCGGGATCTGTCTCCTGGGTTAGCAGACTTTGCCTGGGAAACCGTTCTCTTAGGGGCCCTCAGACTGAAGCCTGTAGGCACTGATGGCCCACCTTTCGTTGGCACTGGTAACAGTTTCTGTCCAGGCAGCCTGCGTGCGTCTGGGAGGTGGCGGGAGGCTCACTGCACGCGGCAGGGAACCCGTCTGTGGGTTTGTTTGTTTTTTTTAAAGCGACTTAATCTAGACGTTAGCTTTGCAGACACTATCCAGCGAGCAGTCTGCTAGCCCCTGTCCGGAGGCTAGGTTCTCCGACATGTATCCATTAGCGCAGGGCCCCACTTTGAAGTCGGTGAAAGGAACCAACAAACTAGCATTCCTTCCTCAAACCCCAGTCCCACCTGATTTCGCCCAAATCACACTGGGTGCATTTCCGCTTGGAATTAGCGTCTCCGCAAAGCTCGTTGCAGACGGAACTTATTGCAGGTGGTCCCACGGGATTCTGAACAGGTTGCAGATGCAATGAGAACGTGGACGGAGCACGAGTCTGAACCCACCGGCTCGGGGACGCGCGCCGGTGGGTTCCCAGCCCCGCAGGCGGGCCCTCGGCGTCTGCTCCTGACCCAGGAGGCGGAGGGCGGCGGGAGGGGGTGCGGGCCGGCTCGGTGGCCCTCCGTCCCCTCTTCCAGGCCCTCCCCGCCCTCCACCAGCGCCGCCGGGCGGAGCGGGCGGGGCGCGGGCGGTGGGTCCCGGGCGCCTGCGCCGGCGGGGGCGGGGGCGGGCACCGGGGCGGGGCCGCACCCGGAAGAGCCGTGGCCGGGGCAGCGCAACAGGCGGCGGCGGCGGCCGGGGCTGCGCGGGGCTGCGCGGGGCGGCGGGATGGACAAGCTGAAGAAGGTGCTGAGCGGGCAGGACGCCGAGGACCGCGGCGGCCTGGCCGAGGTGAGGGGCCCCCCGCCCGCCTGGCGCCGGGGGCGGGGAGGGGGAATGGCGCGGCTGCGGCGGGGAAGGAGCCGGACTTCCAGGGCGTCCTGGAAAGCGCTCTGCCCGCCTCCCGGCCCGGCCCGGCCCGGCCCGCGGGCTCCGCGCTCCCCGCTCCGCGCTCCCGGGCTGGCCGGGCGCCGGGCTCCGCGTCCGCGCTGTTCACTGGGTCCCGCACCCCCTCCCCGCGCAGAAGCGGCGCCGGGGCCGAACCCACAATCGGCTGAGCGGAGTGGGTGGGCCCGGCCCGGGGGCCCGGGGGCCCGGACGCGGGGCATTGGGGTCAGGCCGGGCCGGGCACCTGGGGGCGGGCGCCCCTCTCCGCGGGGGGTGCGGGAGCCGCACTGGGGCTCCGGCCGCCGTCCTGGCCGCAGCGGCTGCAGACGTGCCGCTCCCCCGGCCCGTGCCCACCTGCGGGCGTGTGACTGGGCGTGTGACTGGGCGTGTGACCGTGGTTCTCTGCTCGCGCAGCCTGCACCCGGGGCCCCTCCGGGGGGCTGAGCGGGGCACGGACGGCCTGGGTGCCAGAGCCCCCAGAACGCTGTTTCCTCTCCTGGGTGCTTTCTACTTTGGTTGTTTTCCTTTCTGGATAACAAAACACCCTGTGTTTACTTTTGGGCGTGTATTCCCAGGGCCTCAGTTTCCCCACCTCCTGTCAACGCCAAACCTGTTCTTCCTCTCACTGTCATCGGCGTCTCCCAGGGTTGCTCCCACGCTGCTGGTGGCACCGAGTTCTGTGGGATGCCAGTGCCTCCACCCTCCTGTGGTTTAATCTCTGTCACTGCACACCCCACCTGGAGGGAGCACTGTGGGAATGCAGCGTGAGAGGAGCTGAGCTTTAACTCCCCTGCCATCGCAGAGCAGCGCCCTGCCTTCTTTTCTCAAGTCGCTGGCTTTATGAATTGGTGGAGGCCCAGGAGTCACTTCCTGAGTCTTTGTTCTGGATTGCTGCCTCCTGTTAGGAACTCTCCCGGGAAGCCCCGGGGACAGGGAGAAGGACACAGGTCCTGCGTGTGTCCAGCTTTGTGCCCTGTGGACTGTCCACAGCCTTCGTGAGCGGTGGCTTCCCCAGGGGGACCTTTTCTCTTCCCGAGGCTCCGGGGAAGGTGTGGGCAGTGGGGTGATGCCAGTGTTACATGTTTAGAGAATCACCACGAAGCAGTGGACAGCCCCGGAGAGGGAGAGATGCTGAACAGGTTGAGAACTACATCTGAGTTTGTTCTCACCTAAAAGGGTGTCTGTGGATGTTGGGCACCGGGAGGGCTTTACGTGGGAATCTAGTGCGAAACAGAGTAGGTGCTTCTCTCTTGTTCCACAATACCGCTGCCAGCCCCCTCCTTTGGAGAGTGGATTCCGGTTTATGTCCGAGTCCGAACTCCTGGGAAACATTTCGGCGCCGGCCGAATCATTTCCAGGGTTTTTGTTGGCTCTGTTCTTTCCTGTTAGGTAAGAGCCTCTTTAAAACATCGATTGTGCTCACACGTCCCAGGGCTGGCAGGCTGGCAGGCTGCAGGGTTTCCTGCGATTTAATGTCTGTCAGGTGGTAAGGTGGACAGGTGGCCTCTGCCACGTCAGCACATAAGCTGTCAGAAGTTGCCAGAAGCAAGTGCTTTCATTTTCAATTGTTAAAAATAGGTTTTTATTTTATTTTTTTGAAGAGAGATGAAGGGAGAGGGCTGCCTCTTTCACGCCCCCTACTGGGGATTGAGCCAGCAGCCCAGGCATGTGCCCTTGACCAGGAATCCAACAGGCGACCTTTGGGTGCTTGGGTCCATGCTCAGCTAACTGAGCACACTGGCCAAGCTTTTAAAAACTTCTTTTAACACGAACCAGAGAAGGATGACAGTTCTGTCCTCCTATGGAACCGAGGGTTATACACATCGCTTGGCCGTGTCCAAACCCAGCGGTCTCACGGTGGGTCTGCTGATGCCGCATCCGCCTGACTAACCGTCAGCGGGTGGTGTCGGCGGACTGCTTTTAAAAGTGTAGGTTTTGCCAAAACCGGTTTGGCTCAGTGGATAAAGCGTCGGCCTGTGGACCGAAAGGACCCAGGTTCAATTCCGGTCAAGGGCAGGTACCTTGGTTGCAGGCACATCCCCAGTAGCGGGTGTGCAAGAGGCAGCTGGTCGATGTTTCTCTCCCATCGATGTTTCTCTCCCATCAATGTTTCTAACTCTCTATCCCTCTCTCTTCCTCTCTGTAAAAAAAAATCAATAAAATATAAAAAAAATAAAAATGAAAGTGTAGGTTTTGTGTTCCTGCAGAGGGTTCCAGGGACAAGGACGGTCTGAGTGCCCCCTGGCCGGACGGCACAGGAGCGAGGCAGTGTTCCTTCCTCAGCCCTGTTTCCCGAACAGTTCTCGGTGTTACTTCTTTTTGGCCAGAGCTGCTGCTCTGTCCGCATCCCGCATCCCGGAGTCAAAGGCCGCTTTGTGCGTAACTGACAGCACAGCCTCCAGAGTCCATCCGGGCGCCGTTTTAGCGGCTCTGATTTCCGAAGTGTTAGCAGGCTTCCCGGCAGCCGTGAGTTCAGAGACATTTTACACCACTGAGTGTGTTTTCCTAAGCGGGTTTCGTTTTCCCTGAGTCCAGTTAGAAGCAGTGGGCCGCACCTCCTCCTGCCGTTGACCGAGAGCTTGCATCCACTCGGAGTGGAAACGGGTGAAAAGTTATCTGCCCGCTGTGGTGAGCAGGGAGGCGTTTGGACGGAATTCAGCTTGAGGGACTGGTCGAACTAACATATCGCTTTCCTTCTGAAGGTGGAAAGCCACCTTTGCCAATGCTGTTGATTTTTTTTTTTTAAATGAATTTACCTTAAGTGCCCATTTAAAAAAAAATTAATTTCTTTATTGACCTCAGAGAGAAAAGGAAAGGGAGAGAGGGAGAGAAACATCAGTGATGAGGATCATTGATCGGCTGCCTCCAGCAGGTCCCCTGCTTGAGGATTGAGCCCAGAACCCATGCACGTGCCCTTGGCCGGAATCGAACCTGGGACCCTTCAGTCCTCAGGCCAGTGCTCTGTCCACTGAGCCAAACCAGCCAGGGCAGTACCTTTGTTTTCTACAGGGGCTGGAATCTCACCGTTCTCTGTTGAGATCGTTTCATATCTTCCAGGCCAGGGTCAATTCAAGTTTGATACTTACCCTTACGGTTTATTCTCTTAAAAAAAAAAAAAGTTTGAATATTTTAAAACATTCCTGTTGGCCTGGCTGGCGTGGCTCAGTGGTTGAGCGTTGACCTATGAACCAGGAGTCCACGGTTCGAGTCTCAGTCAGGGATCCATCCCCAGTGGAGGGGTGTGCAGCTGGCAGCCGATCAATGATTCTCTCTTACCATTGATGTTTCTATCTCTCCTCCCTTCTTCACTGAAATCAATAAAAATATTAAAAAATAAAGTAAAACATCTCTGTGGGTGCAAACGGTGCTCCGGTGACCGGCCCAGCCCATCCCTGTGCCACCCTTCTCTCCCGCACGCAGCCCGGGGCTGTTTTCCACTTCGGCAAGGTAAGTGCCTGGTGCCGTGGTGTGATTTTATTCTGTTCTTGGGGGAGTCGAACAGGTGGGCAGAGGGGTCTCGCCCGGTGGTCCGGGTGCACCCGGAGGGCAGAGCATCCCAGGACCACTGGGAGGAGAGGCTTTCCTGTCGTTGCACCAGGTGGCCGAGTCCCTGGTCCTAACCCCCTCTTCCCACTGCCTGTTACAGCCCCGAGTGTGCCTTTCGGAGCAGGCGGTGTGTGTGTGTGTGTGGTATTGCAGTGTCACTAGCCCACTTTGACTACCTGTGAACTATAACCTGCCCTAATACCTGTGTCCGGGCGGAGGGAAGCCGTTCCGGAGCAAGGCCTGCTGCACCGGGGGAGCCGCTGGCTCTCCTCCAGCTTCCGGTTGGACAGGAATTTGGGAGACCAGGTTGAAAACAGGCCCTGAGCCGGGAACACCCAAGGCCGAGGGAGTGGCCAGGCCAGTGACCCTGGCAGCCTCTGCCACCGCCTCCCTTCCTCCAGCAGCCCCCACCGCGCTGCCAGACGGAGACTGTGCGGCCACACCGGGGCCCTGGGTGAACAGACCGGCCCGGCCGCCCTGGCCGTGCAGCAGGGCCTGTGGGCTCAGTGGCAGCTGCTGTGCCCGGCCTGGAGCTGCCCTGGCCACTGGTCGGGTGGACGGCCTGGGCCGGCCTCTGCGGAGGACCCCTGGCTGACGCCTGTGGCCGGGGAGGAAGCCTGGCGCTGCTCCCGGCTCCCTGTTTGGCAGCGTTGCTCTGGAAACGGCGGCCTCCCCTGGACTTTGCTCTCGGGAGGGATCAGTCTCGGTGGCAGGGAGCCGGGA
This sequence comes from Pipistrellus kuhlii, assembly GCF_014108245.1. Classification (NCBI taxonomy): domain Eukaryota; kingdom Metazoa; phylum Chordata; class Mammalia; order Chiroptera; family Vespertilionidae; genus Pipistrellus; species Pipistrellus kuhlii. The sequence continues at coordinate 1,846,990 of NW_023425493.1, forward strand.
TGGGTAGGGAGGTAACTAATTAACGAGGCTCTGCCTCCCACTCGAGGGACGCGGCTGGTGCCAGCCCCGGACAACACCACCGACAGCAGCAAAGGACTTAACGGGGTCCTGGGGTGGGGGCCTTCGCCCCGGGTCTCAGAGGTGCTGGCCCTGCAGGAGCAGCGGCTGCTGAGCTTGAGTGGACGCAGGAGGCGATGGCGAGGGCCACAGCTGGGTGCTCCCTGGCTTTGCCCATCTCCTGGGTCCTGCCCAGCAGGGTGCATGCCTTTCCTGTGTGGGCCCGGGCTGCCCGGCTGCCGGCTGCTGGAAGTGGCCGGGGCTGGACACAAAGCCCCGGTTCTGGAGGCGCCCGGCCTCTCGCCGCGGCAGGACAAAGGCTGGTGGACGGAGGAGGAGCTGGTCCCGCGCTCAGGGGGCTCCTCAGCCGGGAGCGGTGGGATTCTGCTCCCGCCGCCCTCAGCGCGTCACACACTAACCTGACTGCGTGCGGCCTTTGTCTCGGGGGCTGTGTGTGACCTGTTTTTCCAACGGCAGGTGGCCGACACATCCTCCCTGAGCTGGAGCACCAGGATCAAAGGCTTCATTGCGTGCTTTGTTGCAGGAATTGTCTGCTCTCTGCTGGTGAGATCCCCCCTCCCCGCCCCCTTGCCTTTGCCCCTGCCCCCCTAAGCTTGGTTCTTCTGGGCCACCCCCCTCCCTTTCTCTGTTGCTTTTCACAGAGACGCATGGGTGAGGGGAGCGGGAGGGGAGTGGGAAGGTAGGGGGGCCCTGGCTGAGGCTGGGGTGGAGATGCAGGCACCTCGCTTTGTCTTCCAGGGCACACTGCTGCTCTGGGTGCCGAGGAAGGGGCTGTACCTCTTCGCCGTGTTTTACACATTCGGCAACATCGCTTCGATCGGCAGGTACGTCTGTCATCCGCCCTCAGCCGGCTATTCGGTGGGAAAGAGCTGTGTCTCATGGGGTGAGGAGGAGCCTGGAGGGAGGGTGGGGGAGGAAAGAGGCAGTCAGGGTGCATCCCACATGTCCTGTCCCTCTAGATATGTTTGCATTTCTTTCTTTTTTTAAAATATATTTTATTGATTTTTTACAGAGAGGAAGGGTGAGAGAGAGCTAGAAACATCGCTGAGAGAGAAACATCGACCAGCTGCCTCCTGCCCATCCTGCACTGGGGATGTGCTCGCAACCAAGGTACATGCCCTTGACCAGAATCAAACCTCAGACCTTTCGGTCCACAGGCTGATTCTCTGTCACTGAGCCGAACCGGTTTTGGCAGATACGTTTCCGTTTCACAGTTCCCCTTGGAGACTCCCTGGGGGGGGACAGGAGGCACGCTGTGCTGGGCTGTCACACTCGGGGGACGGGCGCCGAGCCCTGAGGGTGGCCGTGCGGGCACGACGCAGACCCCTGCGTGGTTCTGGCCCCCGCTGCCAGCGCTGAGGCCGTGATTTCGCGGCGCGTGAAACTTGTTCCTCAGAGCAGCACCTGGTCAGACCGGCTCCTGAGGGCAGGGCACCAGCCGTGCCACGTGCTGTGGATGCACAGACACTCCGGGCCACGTGTGTGCACGCTGACACCTCAGCCACACCCGTAGGCTGACAGCCCCAGGCCCGCCTGAAGCCAGGGGAGCGCTGCCCGACTGTCCTCTCTCCTCGCCTCCCCCAGAATCCCGGGGTCCACCCCTTCCCCATCACAAGGCTCCGTCCCCTTTGTCCCTGTGTCCATTGCCCCTCATGCGAGGAGCCTTGATCAGACCCTGCTGGGCTGTGAGCGTTCTAAGACCAGTGTGGCTCGGCTCCTGCCATGGTGGAGCTCACTGGCCGGCCAGGCAGGCAGACAGACAGACAGACACACACTGATACAGAAGAGGCTCGGGAAGGGAGCTGACCTGGTCTGACTGGACCAGGGACCCGGGAGGGCTTCCTGGAGCAGGTGGGGCGCCAGCTGCTCCCAGTCTGCCCTGTGGCTCACCTGACACTGCAGGAGTCCACCGTTCTGTCCTCTGCCTCCTCCATCTCCCCTGCCGGCCACCCCCTCCCTGCCCCGCCTTCCTGTCTTCTGCCCCCTCTGTCGCCCCCACCGGCCACCCCCTCCCTGCCCCGCTGTCCTGTCCTCTGCTACCTCCGTCGCCCCTGCCGGCCACCCCCTCACTGCCCCCCCCCCCCCCCCCCGTCCTGTCCTCTGCCCCCTCCGTCGCCCCTGCCGGCCACCCCCTCGCTGCCCCCTGAGCTCCTCAGGGGCCTTGGTTCCTCTCTGCTGGTGGAGTCTAATCCGTCAGCTGCGTGCAGGCCGGGCCCTCGAGGGCTGCCTTCCCCTGCGCCTCGCCCCAGAACCAGAGGCTGACCCTCGGCCTTTTCCCCGAGTCTCTGCTCAGGCTGCCTTCCTGCAGGGGACGCCGCCCCTATGCCGCTCCTCCCCTCCCCCCCCCCCCCCCACTGGGCGGATACTCGCCAGACCTGGCTCCAGCGTCGCCTCTCGGAAGCGATGCCTCCACCCCTCTTGATCAGCGCCCTTTTCACACGGGCTCTGCGTGCCCGCCTGTGTTTACGTGATGGCCACACAGCTTGTCGTTAACGGCCTCGGCACCGTCTGTGAGCCTCCGGGCTGCTTGTCCCTGACATCCCTGAACCAGCTGCTTCCGGCTGGAGTGTGACAAGGGGCTGTGCCTGCCTCCGGCCCCCTTCTTACAGTCCTTATGGAACGCTGCATGCACGTGTCCCCTGTGTGTGCCTCTGAGCCCGCACGTGCTCCCGGGAGCTCTGCCTTGGGCAGACGGCACAGGTGGTGACACAGAGTCCAGACTGAGCACAAGATGCAGCCGGTTGTTTAGTCCAGAGGAGCTGCTAGGAAACCCCAGCGGGACCAGCTCTGCAGCCTTGTGCAGGGGGACGGCCGGGGAGCGAGGGGCTGCTTCCAGGCCGTGTCGAGGAGGTGGTGGCTTCCCTGTTAGTCTTAGGTGTTTGTGCTGCGTTTAACTTCTAAGGCCAGCCTGGGCCGTGGCTTCGTGTTCAGTGTTGGCTAAATATCTGACCCAAGAGCACAGCCTTGAATTCCACTGAAACTAAATGGCAAATGGCATTTCAAAGAGAGGTGGGCTTACGCTTAAAATGTCTTTATTTTACATCAATAAAATAATAATCTGGCCACTCAGTGTATATCCTATAGAATAAAAGGCTAATATGAAAATTATCCCCTCGACCAGGAGTTCAACCAGCAGGCAGCGAGCCAACTGCCCATTTCCCCTCCCCCTGACCAGGCTGGCTGGACCCCATCCATGCACGAATGCATGCTCCGGGCCACTCAGTGTGTGGATGCTTATGGCGTACACATGGTTAAGTTACTTGAGTGTTTTTGGTTGGCTGTTCATTTCCAGGGTGGACTGTGAAGGAGGCACCTCTCAGAGAGGGTCCTCTCCCCAGCGGAGGCGAATGTGGCCCCAGAGCCAGCCCTCTGCACTCCGGCCTCCGCCTCTCCTGGACGGGAGGCGGGGATGGACCCAGCCCCAGGGGCTGCAGTTCCTTCGTCTGTAAGACAGGTCTGATGCCTGTTCCGTGATCAGCCCGTTCGTGTGGATGGGTTAAACAAGGAGAGTGCAGGCAAGGCCCTTCCTCGCGTGCTGGGCACAAAGGAGGAGCTTTCAGATGCTGCCGTCGTGGCCGTGGTTGGTGGCCCGGGGGCGGTGGGAGGCGGCGGTGCCCGGCGCGGGCTGTCGGGGCTGATGGCCTGTGTGTGTGTCTGCAGCACCGTCTTCCTCATGGGGCCCGTGAAGCAGCTGAAGAGGATGGTGGAGCCCACGCGTCTGATCGCAACCATCCTGGTGCTGGTGAGTCGCCTGTCGGCTGGGCGTTCTGCTCCGGGCATTTCTTTCTTTCTTTTTTTCTTTCTTTCTTTCTTTCTTTTTATTTTTATTTTTATTTTTATTTTTATTTATTTATTTATTTTACATATTCATTGATTTTTTTTTGCCCTCCTCTTTCCCTCCCCAGAGTTTTATGTCCATTGGTTGTACTTATATGCATGTATACAAGACCTTCAGTTGATCTATTGTATTATCTCCCCAAGATCTTCCTCCCCTCCCCACTGTAATTTGACAGTCTGCCTGTTGCTTTACTTTCTCTATATCTGCCTCTTGGTTCATCAGTTTATAATGATCTTTATCATCCACCAATGAGTGAGGTCATGTGGTGTTTCTCCTTCACTGATTGGCTTATTTCACTCAGCATGATGCTCTCCAATTCCATCCAGGTTGCTGCAAATGATGGTGCTCTGGGCATTTCTTCCCGAGCCTTTTCCTTTCCTCGTGACTCAGTTCCCGATGCCCGTGACCCTGCCGCACAGGGAGCATGCTCCACCTCATCATCACCCCGCTTTGTGTTTCTGTGGGTGTTACGGTGCTGCCAGTTCTGTAAAGCACCTCCAGAGGGCGCTGCTTGTCAATTTAGCCAAAATGATAGGGTTGGTGAAGTCTCACTCAGCCATAATGGAGGGAATCAGGCATAAAGAGGGAGTCGCTGGGAGAGACCAGGGGGAGGCAGGGGGAGGGGGGGGGAGGGGCTCAGTCTCTGGGGGTGGCTTTAACAAAGTCCTGTGACTTTGGGGTCATGTTTGATTCTGTAGGTCTTCCTTTCTCCCTGTCCGATAACTCAGAATGCCCGTCATGTCTTTGGCCCGTTCTCTTCCATGCGACCATCCCAATCACCCAGACCGCGCTCTGGCATCATCAGTGGTGTGACACTGGGAGCCTGGCAGCACGATGCGTAGGTTTTCCAAGGCCACGCCCACGTCGCTGTCCATTTCGTGCCCTTCCAGAGCACTGGGCCAGTGCCGGCCACACAGAAAAACTCAGACTTACCTCTGGGGAAGTTACGGTGACGGAAGGAGGAGGTGGCAGGCGTGCGGCCGCTCTAGCTCCTGCCGTCCTCGCCATCGAGGGTGAGGGCCTGGACAGGTGTGCCTCGTAGAAAGAACTTTCTGAGAAGGGCCTAGAGGAAGTGTCAGGTGGCGGGGACACACACAGGTCCCCGGCTCGTCGCCTGTGAGCGTGGCATCTCGGGTTAACCTTGCCCTCACGTGGCTCTTCCTCTCAGACGGATGCTGGCAGGAGCTGGATGCAGGTACGGGTGAAGCCCGTTTACAGTTTGAATGGAAAGACGGCCGGGACTGGGAATGTGGTTTTTGTTGGCTGGGCAGAGATTTTGGGGAAATTACAAAAGGATCCTTCTCGTTTTAATCCGCTGGGAACCTTATTGGTGATTTTAACTTTCCTGCGAACTGCGGGTGCTCAGGCGGTGACGTGCTCGGACATGAAGGATGCATTCGCTGCCGAGCCCATCCCGGGGTCTGCATCCGGCAGCTCGGGCAGTGCCGGTGTGCGTCTGCCAAGAATGAGTATGGTTTTCCCCCGTCGCCATTGTCGCCATAGTAACTCATCACTGTTTCCTTTCTCTCTGCAGTTGTGTTTCACGCTCACCCTGTGTTCTGCCTTCTGGGTAAGTGTGTGTGTCTGCATTCTCCTGAGCCCCCGTGTGTGCGCCCCGCACCCTGTTCACGGGACTGTCGCTTCCCTTTCAGTGGCACAACAAGGGGCTCGCCCTCATCTTCTGCATCCTGCAGTCTTTGGCCCTGACGTGGTGAGTGCCCTTCGCCAGCGGCCCTGCCCTCGGCCCCGGGTGAATGTGCTGCGGGAGGCGGGCTGGGAGAGCACAGAGGGTTCTCAGGGACGCGGTGCAGCCTGTGACCAGCTGCTGCCAGCAGGTGGCAGGAGTGGCCCCGGGAGGCTGGCTGCCAGGCTCCTGCTTCATCTGGAGATGTTACTGCTCCTAACCACTCGTGTCCAGTGAGAGCGAGGGCAATGGAGTCTGACAAGGGCTGGTAAAAATAGTCTGTGAGTCAAAAAGATGTTGAAGACAAAGGAGAGCGGTAAGAACGATAATGAGCGCTGTGTGGGGAGGGGATGACTCAGTAACAGAAGCAGGAAGAGGGAGCTGTCAGCGGGAGACAAGGAGCCCACTGACAGGCCACCATGTGGCTGTGGGCGGTCTCAGCCCCCGCACAAGGCCTGGGGCCAGGCCGGTGGAAGGGCCGCTGGGGATGTGGGTACCTGGACCCACCGGGGGCTGTGGGCTCATGGCCCTGTCAGTCTGGTCCAGCGTCAGAGGGAGGTGGTGGTGGGGGAACATATGGCGTCTGTAGCTTCTGGTCCTGTGGGGCCTCCCTGTGCTCACAGGGAGACGGCCGCTGAGGGGAGGTAGGGAGGAGAATGAGGGAGGGTCCCGTTGGGACATGACGCATGTTTTGTAGCAGGCGCTGCATGGGCCTGGCGTGGCCGCTGATGTGTGTATTTCTGTTTTCTGGGGGCAGAAATGTGTACCCACATACATATGTCTGTCTTATATAGCTGTCCCCTTACCCGTGGGGCCATGTTTGTTCCGTGTCCCCCTGAAACCAGGGCTAGTACCGAACTCTATACGGTACATACTAGGCCTTTTTCTGCACATGCCCACCTGTGATGAGGTGTCCTCAGTCATCAGGCACAGCAGGTGGTTCACCACAGTAACTAATAAGATAGAACACGAACACAGTTTAGAGGGGTGTCGAACTCAATCAGAGAAGGGGCCAAAATCTAAAATCCAGCCTAAATCGCGGGCCGAATGGTTTACTGAACAGTCATAAACTGTCATTGTGATGGAAACGCAACGGAGTGCAGTGATGACAGCGCGGTGCGGGCCACATTGCAAGGCCTGGCGGGACGGATTTGGCCCGCGGGCCTTGTGTTTGACACATGTGGGTCACTTTAGACAATAAACGTTAGTGAATGTGGCCTCTCCCTGTGGGTACCACCCTGCCGTGCGGCCTCCCTGTGACCCCGCGGCGGTGAAGGCCTGAGGTCGGGGTGCCCCTTCTCACGGAAGGAAGCCTCCCGGCTTCTCCGCGCGGATCTGGAGCGCAGCACCAGGTCCTGCACTCCGGCCATCACTGAGAGAAGTGAGGGACCCGGGCACCAGCCTGTGGTTCCGAAGGCTGAGCTGGTAGCTCAGCGGCTGTCGGGTGGGACAGCGTGAAGATTCGCGTCCCGATCGGGACAGCGTGAGATTTCATCACACGATTCAGCACACAATTTAAAACTCAATTATTTCTGGGATTTTCCATTTAGTATTTTGGACCACAGTTGACCACGAATAGCTGAAACTGTGGAAAGCGAAACTTTGGAGACGGGCAGGAGGGACGGCTGTGGACTGCTGCTGAAGCCAGTGTTCAGAGGACCCGCGTCCCTGTGGGCCCAGGCCAGGGCCCTCCCGTTGCTCTGACGGTTTGCTTTTCCTAGGGCTCCGTCTGCAGGCCTTCCTCGGGGTGGCGGGCACGGCTGCCTGGGGCCACCAGGTGCCTTTGGACTTGGGTTTGAAGAACCAGAGGTCGTTTATGTTTTCATCCGTAGAGTAGTTGGTACTGGGTTTTATGTTTTTCTGTTCTCTCTAGTTTCAGCAGTAATTGGAGCAGAGCGGGCAATTCCTCCCATCCAGTGGTGCGAGTTGTGTGCTGTTGAGGATTTATAAAATATGAGAGCACAGGGAGTCTAGGGCTTGTATGGCATTCTCTCCGGACAGGGCTCTGTGCCATCGGGATTTCTGGATCTGCCTGTTTGAGGGGACCCTGCTGGCTCAGCGGGTCAGATCGGTCACCCACGAGCCTGAGGTCACCTGGCTGTCTCCACCTGGGCGTGTTGCCTTCCTCCTTTGGACACAGATGACACTCCCCCCCCCCCCCAGTATATGATGGCATAGCGTGTGTGCACGCGCACATGCGTGTGCATGCACAATACTATGTGTGTGTGTGTGTGTGTGTGTGTGTGTGTATGCGCGCGCGCACGCGTTCATGTGCATGTGTGTGTGCCCTCGCACCCTTCACCCCAGGATCCCATAAGTCCCTGCAGATGCCCTTACAGCGCAGAAGCCTGTCCCGCTGTACGGTCTGCGCCCCCGTTTAACTTGACCTTCTGTTTGTTTCTCTGTAGGTATAGCCTCTCCTACATACCGTTTGCAAGGTAAGTCGGCTGCGTGAGGAAGTGGCGTTGTCACTGGGGGGTGTTGATGTGTGTGCACAGGACTGTGGTAGGAAGTGTTTTCAGAGATTGCCTGTTCTTCCATCTTTCCTGAGCTGTGAGACAAGCGGGCAGGTTGTATACATACTATTTATAGGTCAGTGAGCTAAGGTCCCCCCTGCCCATATAAGCGGCGATGGGCATCGGGCAGGCCACCTGCACGTACTGCTGCGATCTGTCGTGTGTGTGCCCATGCCCACCCATTAGCCTGCAGCTTTGAGAACCACATCCATCTGCCTGAGCCCGAGGTGGAGGGACCGGAGCGCGGGCTGTCTTCCGCAGCATCACTGGGGCGATTCAGGGAGGAGTCTGAAGGGGAAGTCAGCTGGCCGGGTTCCTGGGAGAGGGCGACCTTGGTGACCTTGGCGACCTTGGCAGCCCGCTGCCCCTCGGGCCTCAGGCTCGCTGACGACTCAGCGGGTTAGCCCTTCAGCACTAAGGCTCTGACTGCAGACCTCCTTACATTGGCACCGTGTGTGGTCTGCCTCTGACCCTGCTCCCATGTCACCATTTAATTTCCATGCTGATAAAAAGAAAAATGGTGTGTGAGCAGGGCAGCAGGCTTTCGTCGGACGCCTCCCAGATCCGTTGGACGGTGACGGGGACGCTGGGAGTGAGGGGACGACAACGTAGAAGCCCCCGGCCGCATTCACAGCGGCAGCGCCTTTGTGAAGGGCCCCCGCCTTCCAGGCCCCAGTGTGACCTGTGCATGTGAGCTTCTCTCACCGGAGCCCCTCCTGGCCACAGCAGAGCAGAGCTTAGGGAACGTTCTTCTCGCATCATCTTGCTGTTAAAGCACACGGGAGTGCACGCCCTCACCGCCCTGCAGCGGGCACCCCGGGCCGGGCACAGGTGCCGCTGGGAATGGGCAGGGCTGGGTAGGGCAGCGGTAGGTTGAGTGCTGTCTCCCCGTGCGGCCCGCACTGGTCCCGGAGCGGCCGGCGAGCGCCTGCTGTAGGGCCCGGCAGAGCTCCTGGCGGATGGCGCGCCGGCTGCTCGCTTAGAAGGAAGGAACCCGAGCGGCCGTCTTGCTGACAGCATGGACCTCATCCTGTGACCCTGGTCGCTAGAAAGGGCCCCCTCCTGGCGGGTGCCTTGGTTCCTGATGGGCTGTACCTCCTTCCTGCCTTTTCCTTTGGTCATCACGATCTCTGGCTGTCCTTGAGCACGTTCCTACTGCATTCAACGCCCTCCTTCCCACCGCTGCTGGTCAGGAGGGAGAGTGGGGTCACCCCTTTGCACAGATGAGACATTTGCAACTCAAACAAGGCAAGCGACCTGCCCAGGCGGTCTGACCCCCCGTCTGGTGCTTGCCGCTCTGCAAGGTGCTGCTCCGGGTGACCGTCTCCGTTCACCTCTGTGTCTCCTCCTAGGGACGCGGTGAAGAAGTGTTTCGCTGCCTGTCTCGAGTAGCAGGCGGCCCGTTTCGCACAGCTCTGGACGGCACGGCGGAAGGAAGCTTTCGTAGGAAGCTGGCAGACGCTTTGTAGATGCCTCCACACCTCTCGCTCACGGACACCGGCCTTCCCTCCTCGGCAGTGGGTCCCCGCGATGCGCGTACGGCCCGCTGTGCCCAGCCCGTGTCTGCAGCACAGCGGGGGCTGTGTCCTCCTCGCCCTCCGGTGACAGCGGTGTTTCCGAACCTGCACGGCGGCCCCTGCAGATCCCGCCCGGCGGGTTTAACGTCAGCCACGCCTTTTCTCTTGGGGCTGCCAGCTTGCTTTCCTCCTGACCTGACCTGGAGCTGGATCGGGAACGGAGCCCCGGGGAAGACACCGCTCTCCCTCTGGGAGAGCCGACCGGAGGCGAACACGTTTGCTGTCCTTGCTGTGTTTTCCTTCGTTTCCGTCTGGAGTGGAGCCGGGGGGGAGGGGAGGGGAAAGACAGCCCCAGGCGCTTGAGCCCGAGGCAGAGACACTGGAGAAGGCGCCGGGGCTGCGGGCAGACCCTGCTCAGCCGGATGGCCACCTCCACGCGCGCTCCTGTGCCCGGTCTTGTCTGGGCCTCACCAGCCTCGTGGCTGAGCAGGTGAGGAAACCGAGGGCCAGAGAGGTTTCCGGTTCTACCCAAAGCTACGGCTGGTGGCAGCGCCGAGCCTCGCAGGACCCTGTGGTTCCCGGGGTGGCCCTGGGGTGCTCCTGGGCCTGGGTCCCTGCCTCCCTCCGCAAGCCTGCGACGTCCCGGGCCCGAGCTGCGCCCCTGCGGTGGCCCCCGCCTCTCCCCTCTGGGAGGTGCCTGACCTTGGCCTCTCTGTTCTCCGTGTCCTGGAGCCGTGGCTGCCCGGCCATCAGAACGTCCCGCCGTGGCCCCGAGCTCCTGGCATTGAAGGACCTCGCGCAGGCCTCTTCCCTGCACCTCCACGCCGAGGCCGGACTCCCTGCCACTGAGACCCCGGCCGGCCAGCCTTCCCTCTGTGCTGGGAGGGAAGGGACACTGACGACACCCTCTGGCTTTTAGGGTCCTGGCGCCCCTGGGAGAGAATCCAGGGCTCTGAGGGGCACGGCGCTGCCTCACGCCTCCCAGGTGTGTAGATGGTGGTGGTGAGCGTGGGCGTTGATGGCAGGCCCGTCGGGTGGGAGTTGGGGCTCTGTCACTGCCATGTAGAACCAGTCGCCTAGCCTCTGGCCCTCAGATTGCCCCCGTTTAACCACCGGGAATAAGTCTGCACTGGCTGTGGCAGGACGGCCTCACGTGGTGGTGGGTCTTGACCAACGTTACTTAATGCCAGACATCGCCGATGCCGTGGAGGTGACGGTGCGTGTCTCGTGCCGCTAACTCGCCTGAAAGCTGTGCCCTGCACAGTGTGCCTGCGCGGCAGGTGTTGCCTGTGCGATCGCATTAATAGTCACAGTGCCTCGCCCTTGTGGGGAGGCCTCGTCTGCCTTGTTCACAGAGCGGCCTCAGCTGTGTGGATCCCACCGGGAGCGGCAGCGGCTCTTGCAGCAAAGCTGCTTCCCCACTCTGTGGCCGGGGCCTGTCGGATCGACTTCCATCAGGACACGTGGGCAGCGAGGGTGTGGCGCTGCCTTCCAGGACCTTCCGGAACCCTGTTTCTCCTGCTTCCGCTTGTGCTTTTTTGCTGCTTGTTTCTGTGGGAGGAAGACGTCCGTTTCAAATCTGCTGAGCACCGTTACCAAGCAACTGCCTGTTTCCAGCCGCCTAGTGGGTGGGAGACGGGCGTGGAGAATTGGGGTTCAGACCCGGGGCTGTAGGGCTCTCCCTGCTCCCCTGCCTGGTGTGCTCACTGCTGGGGGAGAGACCATAGCGTTTGGGAGCGGAGGGGACCACTGAGGTGACGCCTGCAGAGGGCTGTGCTCCCCTGAGGGCACAGTGCCAGCTGGGTGCAGTGGGCCCTGCCCCCCTCCTTCCTGGACCTGTACCCCAGGCCGCTGTGCTGGGAGGTGGGGAGCAGCTGGCCAGCAGGCTCCCGGCCTCTTCCATGCCGCACAGAGCCTGCCTTCCACCCCGTCTCCCTCTGCCTCTGGTCTTGGCTCCTCGTGTGGCTGTGCCCCGTCCACGGCTGCCAGGCCCGCCGGCTCCCCGCCCCCATCTCCCGGGCAGGCCGCCTCGTCCCTGGGAGAGCAAAGCTGCCCCCAGCGGAGCACTGCCACCGTGCTTACCAGGCCGAGGAGCTTCTGTCCCTCTGGTGGGGCGACGGGGCTGTTCGCCTGCGTGACCCTCCTCCCACCCAGGCCGTGTGTGCTCAGTACCATGGAGAAGGGGCGCACCTTAAAAGAGGGTGGAGGGGTGTGGGCTCCTGCGCTGGCCACATCCCGCTTGGGGAGTGCCATGGGGGACAGCTGTTTCTATGAGTGGTGAGACCAGTGGAATGAGTAGGAAGCGGCTGCAGGGCTGTGGCCCAGGACCCCTCTCGGGGGCAGCGGCAGTGCCCCCTCCCCTCCCCTTCCCTCCCCTCGGGTCCCTGCTGCACGGCCAATCGTGTGCAGCCTTACAGAGCCGCCTGGCTCGGTTTCTGATACCGTTCTGACTACAACCCAAGTAACCTTTGATGCGGACATGTGCATAGTTTCTTTGCAGATGCTATTTTTGTAAATGCTTACAGACCTTCCACTGAGGGTAAATGCAGGTTTATATCCGGATGTCTCTTGATAAGACATTAACAAACGAATTTAGATTAAGGTGACCAGTCGTCCCGCTTTTGGCGCGACAGTCCTGATTTTTAACCATTTGTCCCGCATCCATCCCGTTTTTTTAAAACGCCGCGGGATGCGGGACAAATTGTTAAAAATCGGGACGTCTGGTCACCTTAATTTAGATGTGGAAGTCCAGGTTTTTTGGGGAGTCCTTACTTAAAACATCGGGGGGTTAAATTATGTGTTTCCAGCACCTTCTAGCACAACGCCTGACGGGATGCTGAGATCTCGCGGGTTTTATTGGAGGAGAGCGGGCAGGTGCGGTGCAGGGTGTTTAGTCCCAGTTCATGCCCCATATGGGGTGTCTCGTTCCCCCTTGGGGCGCCTTCCAGCTCTGCCCCGTGCACGGCTGCCCCCGGCCTGCACCAGCGAGCTCCCGGGGCGCCCGGGGGCCCCTCGCTCCGGGGCCGGAGGGCCAGGGGGCTGCGGGAGCCGCGGAGCCTGAGTGCGTGGACGGAACGCGATCACCTCCTCCCTGGCAGCAGCCGGCCCGCTGGCAGCGGCTCGGAAACGTGCGGACTGTCCTGTCCTCGGACGAGCTAAGAGCCGGGAAGATGGGTCCCTGGCACAGGAGGGCCCGGCTCTTTGGAGCCACAGGTCGGCCATAGCGATGTGATAGATCAGTGACTTCACCCTTTTCCTCACGTGGCACAAACTAACTGCTAAAATTCTGTGGCACACCAAAAAAACACGTGTGTGTTTTTTTTGACAATTTGACCAAAAAAAAAAAAAAAGGTGTAATTTTGATTCATTCACGCTGGATGACTGTTGTGGTGGCTGTTGTCAGTTTTTTATTTGGCGTTCTGCGAGAGAAGAGGCCCGTGCCCGGGCTGCCCAGTCAGGTGGTGCACGTTTTAAAGTTCTTTGCACCGGGTGACAGTCAGTGTGCTAAACAATACCAGGGTGTGCTTCATAGCAGAGTTTTGGCACCGCATCTAATGCACAGAACCAGGAAAGGTCTCAGGTCACTGCATCTAATGCACAGAACAAGGAAAGGTCACAGGTAGAAGCTCCCTGATGAGAACGGGCTGTTGCACCGAGCATCCTGCATCCTGCCAGGCGTCCTGGGACCATGCAGACGGGTCTGGGCAGGTGTGGCTGCGGCCGGACACCGTGCTGGCGGGGGCAGGGAGGCCTCCCGAACGTCTGGACGAGCCTCAGTTTGTGAAATGTCCTCCAGGAAAATCCTAGCTCACAGCTCATCTCGCCTTTCCGCCGTGACACCTGTTTACTTTGCCTTCCACATATTTGCTTGACTTAGCCGCTTAGAACAAGGAAAGGAAACACAAAAAACCCCCCTCTGGATGTGTACTTTTTGCTGCATTTGTAAAATGGATGGTGAGGGTGGGGGTGAGGATGTTCGGAAACCCGTGGAAACTTCTGTGCCTTCAGAACATTGTGCCTGTTCAATGTGATGAGCTTTTAAAACACTTTGTTAAAACGTGATCCTGTTTTTTGTAATTATATAGTCAACAATTTTGAATGTTGCTGATTGCATCACTGAACTTTTTAATATCCAAAAAGGTTTGTGTGTGTGCTCCTTTTCCCACCTTTTCATATAATAAAGATTGTGCTCTTTTTACTAGCTCATTTCAGAGAGGAAAAGTTTTGCTGGTATAAGCTATTTCATACTCCCCTTACCCCCAAAAAAGAATCAAAACTATTCTGTTTTTGTTTTGCTTTTTTCCCTTCTTTAATAAATGATAACGTTATGATCTTTAATAAAGCTAGTGTTGCCTCTTATTCTTGTTTGTATTTCCAGGAGTCACTACACCAAATGATGCTTGTATGACTATAAGGAAAGTCCACGCCTTTAATATGAATCCTTTGTGGGTAGCATACATGGTAGGCGCTTACCGATGTTCATTAAGCTGAGTGGACATGTGGTCCTCTCAGAGGCCCTGCAGATGGGTCTAAGGACGGTTTTGAAGGTGTTTGAGGGGTAAGTTGTTTGGGGGCAGTTCCTATACACCTAGCTTGTTTAGTCACCTAGTTCAATAAACTAGGATTGTCAGATTCATTAGCATAAAGTTTTTAATTTTAAAAAATTGTTTTCATGTCTATAGGATTTGTAGTGTCCCATCTTTCATTGCAGAGACTGGTGCTTTGTGTCTGCTCTCTTCACCTGAGGTTTATGAATTTTATTGTCTCAAAGAAACATCAGTTAAAAAGGTTTGAACAAGTATTTTACAAAAGAAGATATGTGAATGGTTAACAAACATATCTAATACTAACTAGAGGTCCAGTGTACAAATGCGTGCACGGGTGGAGTCCTCTGGGTGGCCTGCAGGGATTAGGCCGAAACCAGAAGTCCAGCACCACCTACAGCTCCTACCTGCTGCTCCTGCTCATCCCGACGCCACTGTGCCTGCCATGGGCTCAAGCCTAATCAGTCCCGATATTGAGAGGCTTGCGCTGCCATAGCCGCACTCACCAGCTATGATCCCTGTGTCTGATGCCCTCCCAAGGGGAGTGGCCTACGGGATCGAACTGAAACCGGCTCTCCAACATCCCCGAGGGGTCCTGTATTGCGAGAGGGTGCAGGCCAGGCTGAGGGACCTCACTGGTGCACGATCGGGCCAGGAGGGACCGAGGTAGGGCTCCAGGGTGTGTCTGACCCATCTCACTCAATCTTGTTCAGCAGGACCCCAGCAGCAAGCTAACCTACTGGTTAGAGCATCTGCCCCCTGGTGGTCAGTGCACGTCATAGCGAGCTATTGAGCAGCCTTAACATATCCTTAGCATACTAAAGGCCCCGTGCATGAAATTCGTGCACTGAGGAGGGGGGTCCCTCAGCCCAGCCTGCCCCCTCTCACATACTGGGGGTCCTCAGGGGATGTCCTACTGATGACATCACTAGGGAGCGGGCCTAAGCCACAGTCTGACCTCCCTTTTCAGGAGGTGACCAGCTGATCAGGGAAAGGCACCTGCCCCATCGCCCCGCTGCTGCAGCCACTGCCAGTCACCACAGCCGCCAAGGTGTTTTCATCAACACAGACCCCCTTCACCATGAAAAACACAACTTTCTTTAGGTATTTTCAAGATGTGTCTTTCATAGGATATGACATTTATTTTTCTTTTATCCTCACCTGAGGATATGTTTCCATTGATTTTTATCCCCTTCCCTCCGATCCCGGACAGCCATCGGAGGGACAAGGGCCCCTTACTTTCCCTCTCCCCCGCCCCTCCCATCATGGGCCTAGGCTGCCCAGGCTTTAGGCTTGGGCAGGGGGCCCCTCTGATTGCAGGCTCGGGCCCTTCCCAAACCTGAAGCCTCTGTCTGAGGCTTTAGACTTGGGCAGGGGCTCCGCCCCTTCGATGGCTAGTTGGGAGTGACGTGGGTGCCGAGGAGGTTCCTGGGACCCAGGTATATATGCAAATTAACCACCATCTTTGTTGGGTTAATTTGCATTCTCTAATTGGCCATGAGCATAGTGGAGGTATGGTCAATTTACATGTTTCTCTATTATTAGATAAGATTATGCTTTGATTGGCTGTTTGATTATTTTGCCTTTTGGTCTATTTACATATCACCCTTTTATTATATCGGACTAGCTTCCCAGTGCATGAAATTCATGCACTTGTGGGAGGGGATTCCTCAGCCCGGCCTGCACCCTCTCACAGCCTGGGAGCCCTCAGGGATGTCTGACTGATGGCTTAGGCCTGCTCCCTGTCAGTCAGACATCTGTAACACAGACATCTGTAACATGGAGGCATGAGTCCAGCTTCTGGCTGAGCAGTGGGAGCACACTGACCACCAGGGGGCAGCTCCTATGCACCCTGGTGGTCAATGCACATCATAGTGACTGGTCGTTCTACTGTTTGGTTGATTTGCATATTAGCCTTTTATTATACAGTGGTGCCTCGCATAAAGAACGCCTCGCACAGCGAACGCTGCACACAACGAACTTCATTTCATGATTCATACAACGAACTTCGTTTCACACAACGAAGTCGCCCGAGCTTCCACGACCGCTTTGCCCGAGCTTCCACGACTGCTTCGCCCGAGCTTCCACGACTGCTTCGCCCGAGCTTCCACGATCGCTGCCGATGTATTGCATCCTTCCGCGCAGGCACTGTAGGCAGTCGTTAGTCACTGCGCTTAACTTAAGCACGTATCGCGGCAATCGTTCTTCATTACGAATTAAATCACGCACGTATCACGGCAGTCGTCCTTTTAAGTTAAACTCAATATTTTTTTTATATCATGGCTTCTAAAAAACAGGACAATGCTCAAAGGGAAGCGTCATCTGATAACGAGGAGCAACAATCAAACAATCAACCATTCCCAACTGCTGACATCAAGAACATCCTGGTCAAATGGAAAGCAGTTCAGGAGTTTACCAATGCCCACTATCCGGATTCAGCTGAAGCAAACAGGATCAACGATCTTTACTCCGATACTCTTGTCCGTTATTTCCGGCAGATGTTGGAGAAAAGAGAAAAACAAACGACTTTGGACAGGTTTTTCATGAAACCATCGGCCAAAAAGCAGAAAATGGATGAAGATGTGCAAGATTCGGTAGACTCTACTTAGTCTGTCTTAAAATTTAAAAAATGTGTGTTTTTTTTTTAAAAATTATGTTTTTAGATGTATCTAAATAAAAATAATAACAAAAAATTTATCTTTTTTTATGTCATCTTAGCATATTTTATGCTACAGAACGAATTATTTTTCTTAACATGTATTGTTATGGGAAAACGCGTTTCACATAACGAACTTTTCGCATAACAAACTTGCTCCTGGAACAAATTAAGTTCGTTGTGTGAGGCACCACTGTATAGGATTGTGTTATTGTATGAAGATTAAAAACCAAATAAAACTAAATTCTTGACTTTAAAGATGCATTCTTAGGTGGTAAAATTAAAATGCCAGGCAAGGAAGTTATTTGCATAAAGTTAGGATAGTGATGACTTCGGGAGGGTTGGAGAGGTTAAGGACTGGGAAGGGGCACTGTGTGCAGGCGAACCCTGGGTGCTGGTCATGTCCTATGTCTTGATTAAGTGGAATTTACATTTACAAGATGTTCACTCTGATAAGTCATCCCACTGTATGTTTTTTGTGTATGTGCACTTTCGTGATGTATTTTACAATAAACAATACCCACTTTCATTTCATGATTGGTTATCTGTTTTTCATTTAATTGATTTATTTTCTTGCCTTTATTATTTCTTTTATACTTACTTTGGGTTTAACTAATTCTTCTAGATTTTTAAGGTGGGAGCTTAAATAACTTATTTTAGATCTTCCATCTTTTCTAATATAATACTATACGTTTCCCTCTAAGCATTGCTTTAGCTGCACTTCACAAATTTTGATATGATGTGTTTCATTTTAATTCAGTTTGAAATATTTTCTCATTGCCCTGTGATTTCTTCTTTGACTCATTGATTATTTGGAGATGTATTTAACTTTTAAACACTTGGAGATTTTCCAAACATCTATTATTGATTTATAGTTTCATTCCTTTGTAATCAGAGAACATACTCCAAATGATTTTAATCCTTGAACATTTATTGGGCCTTGTTTTATTATTGCCCACTATATAGTCTATCTTGGTGGGTGTTCCAGGTGTATTTGAAAAGATTATGTATTTGTTGGGTGGAGTATTCTATAAATATCAATTATGTCAAATTGTCTCATAGTGTTGTTCAAGTTCTAACCTTACTGATTTTGTCTACTTCTAGAAATTATAACTTGGGTTTAACTATTCAATCAGTTATTTACACTTTGCTTATTTTAAACCTTTTGAAAAATAAAACACACAAAGAGACAAAATGAAATACAAAACAATAAAGAATGTACAGCTCAATGATGATGTAACCACCACCCACATCAAGAAACAGAATGTTGCCCACACCTCAAGGTTGCTCCTGTGTCTCAGAGGTCACTGCCACCCTGTGTGCTGCTCTGTGTTGTCCTTGGCAGACCTGAAGTCCCCTGAGGGCTGAGTGTTGCTGCTGCCTGCCTGCCCCCTCACACCGCCTGAAGGAGAACAGGCTCCCCGAGGTGATGCTGAAGGGATGGAAGCATGAGGGGGAGGTCCCAGGCAGCAGGCTGACTGGCAGCAAACAGTTTGTCCCCACACGACATTTGAGATGGCTTTGCTCTGGGTGCCTTTGGGGGGTGGCACGGGCCTTTTCCTCTCCAGCCCGAGGGCCCAGCCCGGGTCCCAGGCCCGCGTGGCGGTGTCCCTGGTGTAGCTGTGTGAGGGCGGGCAGCTGCGGGAAGTCAGGAGCCTTTTAGCTTGGCCAACCTGGAGGACAGGGTGTCCCCCGGGGGCTGTCCCCTCCCATCACTGGAGGTCTGGAATGACGTTCTAGCCCTGGAGACTCGGGGCAGCATTCACTTTGGTGACGTTTCTGATGAAAACTCAGCCGTTTGGGTCCGACGAAGAGTGGGTTGGTTACCTGTGGCTTTATAGCCTAACCCAGTGGTCGGCAAACTCATCAGTCCACAGAGCCAAATATCAACAGGACAACAATGGAAATCTCTTTTGAGAGCCACATTTTTTAAACTTCAACTTCTCCTAACGCCACTTCTTCAACATAGACTCGCCCGGGTCATGGTGTTTTGTGGAAGAGCCACACCCAAGGGCCAAAGAGCCGCGTGTGGCTCACCTTTCGAACACAGAGGGATGGGCTGTCGGCGTGGCAGGGTGTGTGACGTTAGGACACGGGGCTGGAACTGCCCCCCAGACACTAATGAAAGTGTAATCCTTCCTAAATTGCCCCAAAGCTCGTAATCCCCGGGCTGCAGGCTGGCGATTAGAGGAGCAGGCCGAGCAGGTGTCGCTTTGTTCGGTTTAATTAGGACGATCCCCGGGCGCGTGTTCATTTCCTGGGCCCGGCGGGAGCAGGTGTCAGGTCTCCCCGGGACTGAGTGTACCGCGGCCCTGCCCAGTGGGTGCCGGCGGCCACAGGCCCGGGCTCAGGTTGCGTGGTTTCCACTCCTGCCCTTTGCGTCGGAGACGCGCTGTGCGTGCGGAGAGCGGCGATCAGGTGTCGGCCGGGCCGCACACCTTAATTAGTGCCCCTCACCTCGTGAGGCAGCCAGGCAGCTGCTGGCCTCGAGACAAACAGAACACGGTGCCCCTAAACTAAGGTGACCAGATTTTAACATTGGTAAAGTGGGACACCCTTGACCAGGGGAGGGTGTGTGTGTGTGTTCTTGATTAAAATTTTGGTCTATATGGAGCAACAAAAATTTTCATAGAACGCAAAAATAGTATTGTAATGTATATTTTTAAATTTCAACGTAAGTACAATTTACAAATATAATAAATAAAAAAATTATGTATAATCGTGTCACTTACAAGACCGGTGCTAGACTTTTTGCCGCCACTATAAAATATAAATAATATGAGTACTGTCTGCTAAATTCAAGAAAATTTATGTATTTATGAAATAAATAAATAAATTATTTACCTAAATTATCTGAATAGCTGATTTGTAATGACATCACTTGTTTAACTAGCTTACTAGCACACAGTATGATGTGTATTGTCTGAGAGACAGTTACAAAATGTTTTCGTCGCTGCCATTCCCAAAAAATGCCATTGTTCATTAAGTCCAAACAATGGTGGTGGAATTCTAATCAACTATGCGAACTTTGATAAGCAGTTCTCGATAATCAGTTCTCAACAATTATTTGTTATTATTAAAGTTTAACATTATAAAATTAACAAAAATAAAATAAATCTCATATCCTGGCTAAATAGCCACATGGCCGCCAAAAACCGTATATTTCCTTCCCGTTCTCCTGCCGTTCCCTAGCTTGTCCTGCATTCTTTCCAAAAATTGGGACTTTTTTAAAACACCACGGGACGTGGGACAAATTGTTAAAAATTGGGACTGTCCTGTCAAAAGTGGGATGTCTGGTCACCTTACCCTAAACTCTCTCCTCCCCCAGGTAGGGGAAGAGGTCAGAGCGGGCACGGATCCCCAGTTCCCAAAATCCGGTCGGAGTCCAGGGTGCTCACGGTGGCCCATGAGCTGCAGGCTGCTCCTGGGGGCGCGTGTTCGTGCTCACTTGCTCGCCGTGAGCGTGGACACCATCCCTCTGCGGGGCCCCCCCCCCGGTCCCCCCCCCCCCCCCCGCCGGTCCCAGGACACGCCGTCACCGGCCCGGCCTTCCGGCAGACCCCAGGGCGTCCTCGCGTGGGCCCTGTCCCTGCAGCCACATCCTGTGGCTCCCACCTTCTACAGAGTGCCACTGCCATGCCCTCCGGTCCCCACTGCACCTGCCGGCTCCCCCCTGCCCCCTGCCGCCCCCAACACGCCAGGCCTGTCTCCTTGCCGAAGGAAGCCGCTCTCACCACCAGGGCGGCTTCTGTAAGCGTCCGTCATCTCCGCTGCCTCTGGGGTGTGTGCATCTCCCCTCACTCTCGTGGTTAGTATCCTCACTCAGACAGTCTTCGTATCTACTTCCCTTTCTCCTGGTCCGGAGCAGTGCTGCCCTGGGAGACAGGGTTCCGTGCTGGTTCTGCTTCTCTGGCAAACCTGTTTGACACCTGTGGTCCGGGCGCCGGCAGGTTGCCTGGGGGACACGGAGTGTCCGAACGCCGCTCAGTGTCCTCTCGTCCATGCTCCACGGCTGCACTCCTCCAGGCTGTTGTGATGTTTTCACGCCTCCAGCCTCTCCGTGGGTCTCCCTCCGCCTGAGGGCAGTTCGTCCCGGGCCAGCAAACGTGTGCCCGTCCCGCACTCCGGAGGCCCCGCTCCGCAGAGGCCCCGGCTCCCGGGTCTGGGCCTCCTCTGGCGGCTTCCCTTCCAACGTCCCTGCAGCTCCTGCCCTCTTCCCCGTCCCGGGCCGGCCGCCAGCTCAGAGCGCACTGCGGGACGGGCTCGGTGAATGCGGGATTGCAGCCATTGGTGCCCGGGAAGCACGGCCTCCTGCCGTCACCAAACCGGCGCGTGTCGGGAGAACTCGGAGGTTTCGGCTCCTCCTGGCACTTGAAGCAAGAGGAGTGATGGTGTGGACTGCCCAGGCCTCCAGCTCAGTGGCTCAGTGCCGTGGCCTAGTGACTTAACCCACGTTTTTAGCCCAGCGGTCTCACCTACCTGGTGGATATAATCACAGCCCCACAGGGTTCTCTTAAGGATTACGTGGGATCATCCACATAAGTTGCTTAGCACAGTGGTCGGCAAACTCACTAGTCAACAGAGCCAAATATCAACAGTACAACAATTGAAATTTCTTTGAGAGCCAAATTTTTAAACTTAAACTTCTTCTAACGTCACTTCTTCAACATACTCTTCCAGGCTGTGGTTTTTTGAGGAAGAGCCACACTCAAGGGGCCAAAGAGCTGCATGTGGCTCAAGAGCCTCAGTTTGCTGACCACTGGCTTAGCATGTTGTGTGCTTGTCAATCATTACCACTTCTAAAGACACTCTAAGAGCCGAAACCGGTTTGGCTCAGTGGTAGAGTGTCGGACTGAAAGGTCCCAGGTTCGATTCCGGTCAGGGGCATGTACCTGAGTTGTTGGCACATCCCCAGTAGGGGGTGTGCAAGAGGCAGCTGGTCGATGTTTCTCTCTCATCGACGTTTCTAGCTCTCTATATCTCTCCCTTCCTCTCTGTAAAAAATCAATAAAACATATTTTAAAAAATAAATAAATAAAGACGCTCTAAGAAAACCACCATGGCCGTTCCCAAGTATCTGTTGTACAGAATTTTTTAAAAAAATATATTTTATTGATTTTGTACAGAGAGGAAGGGAGAGAGATAGAGAGTTAGAAACATCAATGAGAGAGAGTCATCAATCAGCTGCGAGAGAGTCATCAATCAGCTGCCTCTTGCACACCCCCTACTGGGGAGGTGCCCGCAACCAAGGTACATGCCCTTGACCGGAATCGAACCCGAAACCCTTCAGTCCCCAAGCTGATGCTCTATTCATTGAGCCAAACCGGTCTCAGCTGTTGTACAGAATTTTTATCTAACTGTTAACACTGTAAAATACAGAGAAATAGTAAATATACAGGAATGGAAGATTGGGTAAATGAAACATGACCCATTCCTAAGATGGAATAATTTACAAACAGTAAAGTGACAGCATTATTTAATAACATGGGAGAATTGTCTGTATGTGTTGTTGAATTAAAATTAGATAGAAATGAATAAATCTTACTAATGTCTCATTTACTCATATGGTTAAAAACTTATAGGAAAAAAAAACCAGTATTCCTCTGTTTCTCTCCCCAGAGGCAGTTATTGTCCTCGCCTTCTTTAAACGTTTTTAAAAATTGTATTGATTTTTTAGAGAGAGGTAGGGGGAGAGAGAGAGAGATTGATTGGTTGTCCCCCGAAAGGGCCCATGGGATTAGACACACAAGCTGGGATGAGCGCTGACCTTTGGTGTGGGAGGACGCTCCGGCCAGCCATGCAGCGGCCAGGGGAGTCGCTGCCCGCTCTGTGCTGTCACACCGGCCATTTCCTCCACACGGCTGCACAGGGTCTGTGTGCTGCCGCGTTGGTTGACTGTCAATGTTAGACTTAGTTTACTCTCTTCCTACCATGGAGGACATGAGGTTAACACCCCCTTTCCTTGCCACACAAGCGTCCCCTTTTCTCATCATCCCAACATCATGAGCTTTTGTTAAATCAATACTTTCATTTTTACAATGGCATTTCTAGCTGAGGTCTAGTCTACTGTGATTATATTTTCTTTCCTGGACAATTTGTTTGATCCGTTAGGGTTTGTACAATAGTTGCCTCTGCTTCTCTCTCTCTCTCTCTCTCTCTCTCTCTCTCTCTCTCTCTCTCTCTCCTTTTTTTTTTTAAATAAATCTTTATTGTTCATATTATTACAAATGTTCCTCATTTTTTCCCTCCATTGCTCTCCTCCACTAGGTTCCCACCCACCCTCTTCCCTTTCTCCACCCCCCCATTGTCCTCATCCATAGGTGCACAGTTTATATTCAGTCTCTCCCTGCACCTCCCCCAACTCTCCTTTTCCCCGAGAATCGTCAGTCCACTCCCCTTCCATACCTCTGATTCTATTATATTCACCAGTTAATATTGTTCATCAGATTTTTTAATTCCCTTGGTTTTTAGATTCACTTGTTGATAGTTACATATTTGTTGTTCATAATTTTTATCTTTATCTTCTTCCTCTTCCTAAAGAACCCCCTTCAGCAATTCATATAATTCTGGTTTGGTGGTGACAAACTCCTTTAGCTTTTTATTTTTTTATTTTTTATTTGTGAAGCTCTTTATCTGGCCTTCAATTCTGAGTGATAGCTTTGCGGATGGGCCACCAGCCAGTAGAGTAATTTTGGCTGTAGGTTCTCATCACCTTGAATATTTCTTGCCATTCCTGTCTGGCCTGCATGGTTTCTATTGAGAAATCAGCTGACAATCCTATGAGTGCTTCTTTATAGGTAACTGCCTGCTTTTCTCTTGCTGCTTTTAATATTCTCTCTTTGTCTTTTGCTCTTGGAATTTTAATTATGATGTGTCTTGGGGTGGTCAGCCCTCCCCTTGTGCGCTCGCCTGAGTTTCTGCCTGACCTCTGCCTTCCTCGGCTCCCCTGAGTTTCCGCTTGACCATTCAGATTCCCTGTGCAAGAGAGAGTGGATGCCCAGGGGCTCACCCGGAATTGGGTTGGGTCTCTGTAGTCTGGAGCTTCTGACTCCTTCCGCTATGGAGAGGCCTTGGCAGCATCTGAGGTCAGACCTCTCTGCGCACACTCACTCGTGCGCAACTGTAGACCCTGCCCGCTATGGCTCCCAGCTCCCCCAGTCTCTCAGTCTCGGAGTCTCTGGGTGCCTTTTCTCTACAGTCTGGACTCCACGCACATGAGCCTGGGTCCACGGGGTTTCAGTCGGGGTTGAGGTTCTGTACAGAAAGGGTTCAGTGCAATCGGGGACTTCCTTCCCTCTCCCGCCAGCCAGGCATTCGGCTGCACTTGCTCTCTGTACACGTATCACCCTACCTCAGTGCTTTGTGGCTCCCAATCCGATCCATGAGCCTCTCTTCTTCTTTCCAGTTGTAGATTCCCCACTCCACCAGCTTTCCTGTGGTTTTGGACGATGTCTGTTCTGACTTTAGTTGTTTTGAAATTGTTGTGCGAGGCGGCAGCTTAGGTGCTTACCTAGGCCGCCATCTTGGTTCTCCCCTGCCTCTGCTTTTTTCACCTGTTTTCCAGCTTGTTTTCAATGTGCTCTGGTGGGCAGAATTCGTAGATGCCCCCCAAGGTTCTGCCCCTCTGGTGGAGAAGCCCGTGCCATCCCTCCCTGAGGGTGGCAGGCTCTGAAGAGGACGGGTGTCTGTCACTCCTGGGTTATGGAAAAAGGACTTTCCAGATGCAGTCGGGATTCCTAATTGGTTTATTTAGTTAATAACGGGGTCGTTTCAGGTGGTCTCCCCTGATCGCAGATCCCTTAAAGGAGGAGACGGTCCCTCCTGCTCTGGGGGAAGAGAGCACACAGCGGGTTCCGTGTGGATGGCGGGGAGGCCTGTGGGAGCCGCGGCCTCGGCCTGTGGCCGGGAACAGAGTCTGCCAGACGTGCCCGCCAGAAAGGCCTGACCGTAGTTACGGCTCCTCTAGTTCTCTTCTGCTGCCTGGTGGACTGTTTCCTCAGAACTCCTTGATTTGCTTTGGTTTGGCTTAAATGTTGGACGGTCCCTGACGGTGCAGTCCCTGAAGGTGGTGCGGTGTCTGACGGTCTGGTCCCTGACGGTGTGGTTGAGGCCCATAGATGGTGATGAACTGCCCATGAGCAGGGCAGGCGTGACCAAGGTTGGCTTCCCCATGTGACTGGGGCTGGCGGTACGTGGGGACGGGTCACTTCACTGAGGAATCATGTCTCTTACCTGAGGGCTGTGTCTCTGTTGTTGTTACATCTCACCTGAGGATATATATATATTTAAAATTGATTTCAGGGAGGAAGGGAGAGGGAGATAGAAACATCAATGATGAAAGAGAATCATGGATTGGCTGCCTCCTGCACACCCCCTACTGTTCGAGCCTGCAGCCCAGGCATGTACTGTTGACTGGAATTAAACCCGGGGCCCTTCAGTCCCCAGGCTGATGCTCTATCCACTGAGCCAAACTGCCCAGTGCTCACCCAAGGATATTTTTCCATTGATTTTTAGAGAGAGAGGGAAGGAGGAAGGGAGAGGAAAGAGAGAGAGGCAGATGTATGAGAGACAGAACGTGCCCTAACTAGAGCAGAGATCGAACCTACAACCCAGGTACATGTCCTTACTGGTCATTGAACTGAGACCCTTAGGTGCACGGATGGGCCACCAGCCAGGGCAGGACTGCCCTAACCCTCTGTGTTCCGTGTGGCCCTCACGCCCACTCCGTCAGCGACCTCTGACTCCGCGGACAAACCCTTCCGCAGGATTCTGTTAATTCTCTTCTGAACCTCAGGCTCCTGCTCTCCGAGGCAGCAGGGGGGACCGCCGCCTGGCTGGTGGCTGGGGGTCTCCAAGGGAATTGTTTCTGACACAAACTCTCAAGACAACATCCCACCCCCTGGTCCCACCCAGACGCACCCACACCCGCCTTTAGAGGGAAGTGACGGCCCAGGCCCCGAGGTGCTCAGACTTCCCGCACACTGTGCTGCCCGTGGCTTCTCCCCAAAGCTCAGCGTCTCTGAGCTGCTCCTTCGTGACCTTTCCCGGCCCCTCTAACCGCGTGCCCTCAGTGGCCGGCCTCGCTCCTCACCGCTCCTCCGCCTGCCCTCCTCCCCCTTCCCTGGCCTCCAGCACCTGTGGGTCTCAGCATCTCCCCCGCAGAGAGCCTTTCCCTCCAACCCCGTCCTCCGTCCCACCTGGCGCCCCCGCCCCCACCTCCCCTCTGCCACAGCCTGAGCCGGTCTCCTCCTTGGGGCTTGTTGTCTGATTGTCACCTTCTCTCTGGTTAAATCCGGGAGGTGCAGCCACGCCTGCTCCACCCGCCCCAGGCAGCCTGGGCACCTTGCAGGCACCAAATGCTCTTTAGGTATGGGCCTCGCCCTGACTTGATTTGCCTTTTGCTTTTATTCTCCTTCTGTTTTAACTTCCTGCTGCAGCGGGAAGAGCCCACAGCCCCCGGGTCCACTCGGGCGGAGGAGGAGGCAGTACTGCCCAGCCCTGGGTCCTAGCCCTGGATCCGCAGACCGCCCCTGGCCCGGGAGACACAGGAAAGCATCTAGTATCTTCCTGGGAAGCTGGCACCTCCCGAGAGCGTGGCTGTCCAGGAGACGCGGCGGCAGAGCTTCCTGGCCCAGAGCTGCTCCACACCCGGTGGCCACGCTGGCTCCCCTCCTGGGGGCAGAGCACACCCTGGGGAGATGCTGAGGGCTTCTCTCCCTCTGGCCTCACTGGGTTTAGGGCCACCAGTGCGGCCCCTGGGGGAGGGACCAGGCCCAGAGCTCTGCCGTGGGAGGTGAGCAGAGTGTGGGTGTGCGTGGGCTCTGCCAGGAGTGAGGGGACCCTTCGGGGACGCCCTGGGAGAGGGGCCCTTTGGACCTGTGACCGGGGGCGGTGGTCACGTTCCCTGAAGGCGCCCTCGGCCTCCATACAGGCTCGGGGCGCGGGCCGGGGCCGTGGTCCAGGGACGCAGGTTCTCGACGTGTCAGGAGGCCCGTGTGGGCCTCAGTTAGCCGTCCTCCCGGGCCTGTCCTCCCTATGGGGCCACATGCCATGGTTTATACACAAACACGATTGCCCGGTTTGGCAGTCGGGCCTGGAACGGTTTTAATTAACGGGAAAATGGCCCTCCACCCGCTGATTAGGCCTCTTCGGGCTCAACACGATAAAAGCCGGATAATTTGGATGGAGTACTCTTCTTAAACGGTTCCTCCGTGCCAGCAGCCAATGGCAGGGAGGACTCTCCCCCGCCCGGTCCAATGGGTGATTAAGAGAGGGCTTTTCTCCCCCTCCCCCCGCCCCCCGCCTCTCCCCAACTAAAGCTTAACAGGTTGGTGTGTAATTTGGAGACCCGGAGGGTGTCATGCTCGGTGGGGCTGAGGCGAGGGCCAGCATCTTCCCTCGGCCCTGCCCGGTCCTCACCACGGGGAGAGGAGGCGGAGGGAGCGGCAGGTAGGAGCGCCGGAGCCCACGGTCTCCCTCGGAGGGCCCGTGGCCATGGGCGAGCCGGGCGCGCAGAAGGCCGGCGAGGGCACGGTCTCCCGCCTGCTCAACGTGGTGGAGAGCGAGCTGCAGGCCGGCCGGGAGAAAGGCGACCCCACGGAGAGGCAGCTCCGCGTCACGCTGGAGGACGCCCCGCTCTGGCAGAGGTTCAAGGAAGTCACTAACGAGATGATCGTGACCAAGAGCGGCAGGTGACTCCCGGGCGGCCCTCGGGCGGGCGGCCGGGCGCGGGCGGCGAGGCCCCAGGAACACGGGGGAGGCGGCGCCGAGTCTGATGAAAGCTGGGGAAGAGCAGCCTCCAGCTCCTCCAGCCAACAGAGTGGGCTTCTCTGGGACGGCAGAGAGGGGTGTGTGTGTGTGTGTGTGTGCGTGTGTGTGTGTGTGTGTGTGCGCGTGTGTGTGTGTGTGTGTGGCGGGGAGGTACCTGTCTTGCATGCTTTTTCATGGAGAAATTACTCTGAAGGGGGCAGGCCCAGGGCTTGGGAAATGGGCTCACACGTCAGCAGAGTGGCCGTTTTGACCGACGGTGAGTGAGTCCCAGCGGAGACCTGCGTCCCAGCTGCTCAGAAAGGCGAAAGGCAACTTCAGTTAGAAGCCGGGCGGGTTAGCTGACGTGTACAAACTTCCCGGAGATTTCCGACCGGTGGAAACTGGGAGCAAAAGGGCAAATTCGATCATTGCCTATCACTACATCTGCTTCCTGGCATGTGTGTGTGTGGGGTGCGTGTGTGTGTGTGTGTGTGAGCCGTTGGGGTCACAGGTAAAGAACTGGCAGGTACCGCCTGAGCAGGGAGGTTTCTTTTTTCATTGCAACAAGTTGGGGAGGAACGGAACCTGATCTCCGCTGGCATTTCTCGGATTCTATTAACCCTCGTCCGCCGAGGGGCTTGCGGTGATCTTATTAATAGAAGCTTTCACTTGGTAGGAGAGAGAAGGACTTTGAAGATAGTCTTACTGCTCCCTGCCTGGGCAGACCAACCAGCTCCCGACCCCCAGCCGGTGCTCTCCGGGGCTCCCGTGGCCCGGAGGGCAGCGTCGGAGGCGGGCTGGCAGGACCGTGGCAGCCGCCCGGAGAGAAGCTCTGCTCCCGGGAGGGGACGGCCACGGCTTCCGGCTTCCGGAGGCATTGGTCCTTGTGCAGATGCCTCCGTTCCTGAGGTCTCGCTCCCCATTTTTGAGTAAAATGCCCAGAGGAGAGAGTGAACCGCTGACTGCCCTGGGAGAGGCGTGCAGCCGAGGGCTGGCCTGTGACATTGACATTGACATACTTTGTGGTCACAGGTGTGCTAGGCAATGCATTGCTGGTGCCAGGATGTCAGACGGTTTGATATTTATATTTCCCCTTTACTTCATATGTATGATGTATGTGTTTCTTTAATATCTGTAGTTGTTCCTCCTCTTTATAGGTAGCTGCTACACATTGTTTTTGGTAGAAAGAGATATGAAACACGTTTTTTGTTGTTGTTGTTTTGTTTGTTTAATCCTCACCTGAGCATTTGTTTTGAGAGAGAAAGAGGAGAGAGAGAGAGAGAGAGAGAGAGAGAGAGAGAGAGAGAGAGAGAGAGAGAGAGAGAGATTGCCTCCCTGACTGGGTATGGATTGAACCCACAACCCAGGTATGTGCCCTCACGGGGAATTGAACCCGAAACCTTCTACCAGTAGTGTACAGGATGCCGCTCCAACCACTGAGCCACCAGGCCAGGGCCGGATTTACCTTCTGTTCACAGCTGTAAACATCCGATGACGCCCAATAAGAGGCAGGACTTTCTGTCCCTTATTCTTTGTGTTGCTGCTGTGGTTACTCTAACACCAGCTCACACTAACGAGTTGGCTGTCAGCGGGTCACGGATAAACGTGAAACAAGCACAGCCACCGGGTGGGACTGTGTTTCACCCCTTCCCTTTAGGAACAAACAACAGGCTGATGCCGTCCTCAAGCTCAGGTTAATAATATCCAAGTTGCCATGCACTTGCTCTTGCCTTTTTTTACCCATAACGTTCCTTCCTTCAAATTAAAAATGTGAAGTTCTTCAAGGATGTTGCCCACGTTTCTCCTAACCACCTACTATGTTTCCCCTTCTCCTGGGACGTAGCCCCTGCCTCCCTCCCACCCCCCTCTGTCCTCCACAGCAGCCCCCGAGCCCGAGCTGGGTGGTCGGGGCCCTTCTCCGGGGAGAAGAATATTCCACCCGAGCCCTGTAGTGCGTTACGTCACCGCGTAGGCAGTGGCTCTCTGACCTTCCCAGAGGCCTCGGTGAGGGTCCCGCGCCCCTGTGCACCCGGGGGGGGGGGCCTCGTTGTTCTGATGAGACAAGCAGCCTGGAGAGCCCCCGGACTCGCTGCTGGAAGGAGGAAGGCTCCTTGGACCCCGTGGGGAGCTGTCTCTGTGCATTAAGCGGACTCACCGCTGACGTGGATGAGAAGCAGCCAAGAGAGAGGATTTTTCCCGAAAACCACTGAATTATCCCCAGACCTGGGGTCCTGCCGCCCACACTCCTCCTCCCTTGTCCGTTTTAACACACCCTCTCCCTTTCCTTCTTGGTCTCTTTCCTTCTTTTTTATCGAGAACTTGCAGTGATTCATCCTCAGTCTTTCAGAGAGAACAATCGCGGTTCCTCCCGAGCCCCTGAGTCATCGCTGTGGTGGCCAGGCTGCCTCTGAGCCTGGGAGCCGCGCTTCTATTTTAAGGCAGAGCGGGCGGCCTCAGGCGGCAGAGGGAACAGGCGCGTCCCGGTCCCTCTGTGTGGCATCCCTGTCCCTCTGTGTGTGCATCCCGGTCCCTCTGTGTGGCATCCCGGTCCCTCTGTGTGCGCATCCCGGTCCCTCTGTGTGCGCATCCCGGTCCCTCTGTGTGCACATCCCGGTCCCTCTGTGTGCACATCCCGGTCCCTCTGTGTGTGCATCCCGGTCCCTCTGTGTGGCATCCCGGTCCCTCTGTGTGCACATCCCGGTCCCTCTGTGTGACATCCCGGTCCCTCTGTGTGTGCATCCCGGTCCCTCTGTGTGCGCATCCCGGTCCCTCTGTGTGCGCATCCCGGTCCCTCTGTGTGGCATCCCGGTCCCTCTGTGTGGCATCCCGGTCCCTCTGTGTGCACATCCTGGTCCCTATGTGCGCGTCCCGGTCCCTCTGTGTGCACATCCTGGTCCCTATGTGCGCGTCCCGGTCCCTCTGTGTGCACATCCTGGTCCCTCTGTGTGCACATCCCGGTCCCTCTGTGTGCGCATCCCGGTCCCTCTGTGTGCGCATCCCGGTCCCTCTGTGTGGCATCCCGGTCCCTCTGTGTGCACATCCCTGTCCCTCTGTGTGCACATCCCGGTCCCTCTGTGTGCACATCCGTGTCCCTCTGTGTGGCATCCCGGTCGCTCTGTGAGCGCATCCCGGTCCCTCTGTGTGGCATCCCGGTCCCTCTGTGTGCACATCCCGGTCCCTCTGTGTGCACATCCCGGTCCCTCTGTGTGCGCATCCCGGTCCCTCTGTGTGGCATCCCGGTCCCTCTGTGTGCACATCCCGGTCCCTATGTGCGCGTCCCGGTCCCTCTGTGTGCACATCCCGGTCCCTCTGTGTGCACATCCCGGTCCCTCTGTGTGGCATCCCGGTCCCTCTGTGTGGCATCCCGGTCCCTCTGTGTGCGCGTCCCGGTCCCTCTGTGTGCACGTCCCGGTCCCTCTGTGTGCACATCCCTGTCCCTCTGTGTGGCATCCCGGTCCCTCTGTGTGTGCATCCCTGTCCCTCTGTGTGCGCATCTCTGTCCCTCTGTGTGCGCATCCCTGTCCCTCTGTGTGCGCATCTCTGTCCCTCTGTGTGCGCGTCCCGGTCCCTCTGTGTGCGCATCCCGGTCCCTCTGTGTGCGCATCCCGGTCCCTCTGTGTGGCATCCCGGTCCCTCTGTGTGCGCATCCCGGTCCCTCTGTGTGGCATCCCGGTCCCTCTGTGTGCGCATCCCGGTCCCTCTGTGTGCACATCCCGGTCCCTCTGTGTGCGCATCCCGGTCCCTCTGTGTGCGCATCCCGGTCCCTCTGTGTGCACAGCCCGGTCCCTCTGTGTGCGCATCTGTGTCCCTCTGTGTGCGCATCCCGGTCCCTCTGTGAGCGCATT
Organism: Pipistrellus kuhlii; assembly: GCF_014108245.1. Lineage (NCBI taxonomy): Eukaryota > Metazoa > Chordata > Mammalia > Chiroptera > Vespertilionidae > Pipistrellus > Pipistrellus kuhlii. Next base: position 1,878,417 of record NW_023425493.1, read on the forward strand.
CCTGTCCCTCTGTGTGGCATCCCGGTCCCTCTGTGTGCGCATCCCGGTCCCTCTGTGTGCACATCCCGGTCCCTCTGTGTGCGCATCCCGGTCCCTCTGTGTGCACATCCTGGTCCCTCTGTGTGCACATCCCGGTCCCTCTGTGTGGCATCCCGGTCCCTCTGTGTGCACATCCCGGTCCCTCTGTGTGTGCATCCCTGTCCCTCTGTGTGTGCATCCCGGTCCCTCTGTGTGCACATCCCGGTCCCTCTGTGTGCGCGTCCCGGTCCCTCTGTGTGTGCATCCCGGTCCCTCTGTGTGCGCATCCCGGTCCCTCTGTGTGGCATCCCGGTCCCTCTGTGTGGCATCCCGGTCCCTCTGTGTGCGCATCCCGGTCCCTCTGTGTGCACATCCCGGTCCCTCTGTGTGCGCATCTGTGTCCCTCTGTGTGGCATCCCGGTCCCTCTGTGTGCGCATCCCGGTCCCTCTGTGTGCACATCCCGGTCCCTCTGTGTGCGCATCTGTGTCCCTCTGTGTGCACATCCCGGTCCCTCTGTGTGCGCATCTGTGTCCCTCTGTGTGGCATCCCGGTCCCTCTGTGTGCACATCCTGGTCCCTCTGTGTGCACATCCCGGTCCCTCTGTGTGGCATCCCGGTCCCTCTGTGTGCACATCCCTGTCCCTCTGTGTGCACATCCCGGTCCCTCTGTGTGGCATCCCGGTCCCTCTGTGTGCACATCCCTGTCCCTCTGTGTGCACATCCCGGTCCCTCTGTGTGGCATCCCAGTCCCTCTGTGTGCGCATCCCGGTCCCTCTGTGTGCACATCCCTGTCCCTCTGTGTGGCATCCCGGTCCCTCTGTGTGCGCATCCCGGTCCCTCTGTGTGGCATCGCGGTCCCTCTGTGTGGCATCCCAGTCCCTCTGTGTGCGCATCTCTGTCCCTCTGTGTGCACATCCCGGTCCCTCTGTGTGGCATCCCAGTCCCTCTGTGTGCGCATCCCGGTCCCTCTGTGTGCACATCCCTGTCCCTCTGTGTGGCATCCCAGTCCCTCTGTGTGCGCATCCCGGTCCCTCTGTGTGCACATCCCGGTCTCTCTGTGTGCGCATCCCGGTCCCTCTGTGTGCGCATCCCGGTCCCTCTGTGTGCACATCCCTGTCCCTCTGTGTGCACATCCCGGTCCCTCTGTGTGGCATCCCGGTCCCTCTGTGTGGCATCCCAGTCCCTCTGTGTGCGCATCCCGGTCCCTCTGTGTGCACATCCCTGTCCCTCTGTGTGGCATCCCGGTCCCTCTGTGTGCGCATCCCGGTCCCTCTGTGTGCGCATCTCTGTCCCTCTGTGTGCACATCCCGGTCCCTCTGTGTGGCATCCCAGTCCCTCTGTGTGCGCATCCCGGTCCCTCTGTGTGGCATCCCGGTCCCTCTGTGTGCGCATCCCGGTCCCTCTGTGTGGCATCCCGGTCCCTCTGTGTGCGCATCCCGGTCCCTCTGTGTGCGCATCCCGGTCCCTCTGTGTGTGCATCCCGGTCCCTCTGTGTGGCATCCCGGTCCCTCTGTGTGCGCATCCCGGTCCCTCTGTGTGCGCATCCCGGTCCCTCTGTGTGCGCATCCCGGTCCCTCTGTGTGCGCATCCCGGTCCCTCTGTGTGGCATCCCGGTCCCTCTGTGTGGCATCCCGGTCCCTCTGTGTGCACATCCCGGTCCCTCTGTGTGCACATCCCGGTCCCTCTGTGTGGCATCCCGGTCCCTCTGTGTGGCATCCCGGTCCCTCTGTGTGCACATCCCGGTCCCTATGTGCGCGTCCCGGTCCCTCTGTGTGCACATCCCGGTCCCTCTGTGTGCACATCCCGGTCCCTCTGTGTGCACATCCCGGTCCCTCTGTGTGCACATCCCGGTCCCTCTGTGTGGCATCCCGGTCCCTCTGTGTGCGCATCCCGGTCCCTCTGTGTGCGCATCTGTGTCCCTCTGTGTGCGCGTCCTGGTCCCTCTGTGTGCGCATCTGTGTCCCTCTGTGTGGCATCCCGGTCCCTCTGTGTGCACATCCCGGTCCCTCTGTGTGGCATCCCGGTCCCTCTGTGTGGCATCCCGGTCTCTCTGTGTGCGCATCCGTGTCCCTCTGTGTGCGCATCTGTGTCCCTCTGTGTGGCATTCCGGTCCCTCTGTGTGCGCGTCCCGGTCCCTCTGTGTGGCATCCTGGTCTCTCTGTGTGCGCATCCGTGTTCCTCTGTGTGCACAGCCCGGTCCCTCTGTGTGTGCATCCCGGTCCCTCTTTGTGCGCGTCCCGGTCCCTCTGTGTGCGCATCCGTGTCCCTCTGTGTGGCATCCCAGTCCCTCTGTGTGCGCATCCGTGTCCCTCTGTGTGGCATCCCGGTCCCTCTGTGTGCACATCCCGGTCCCTCTGTGTGCACATCCCGGTCCCTCTGTGTGCACATCCCGGTCCCTCTGTGTGCACATCCCGGTCCCTCTGTGTGCACATCCCGGTCCCTCTGTGTGGCATCCCGGTCCCTCTGTGTGCGCATCCCGGTCCCTCTGTGTGCGCATCTGTGTCCCTCTGTGTGCGCATCCGTGTCCCTCTGTGTGCGCATCTGTGTCCCTCTGTGTGGCATCCCGGTCTCTCTGTGTGCGCATCCGTGTTCCTCTGTGTGCACAGCCCGGTCCCTCTGTGTGTGCATCCCGGTCCCTCTTTGTGCGCGTCCCGGTCCCTCTGTGTGCGCATCCGTGTCCCTCTGTGTGGCATCCCAGTCCCTCTGTGTGCGCATCCGTGTCCCTCTGTGTGGCATCCCGGTCCCTCTGTGTGCACATCCCGGTCCCTCTGTGTGGCATCCCTGTCCCTCTGTGTGGCATCCCGGTCCCTCTGTGTGCACATCCCGGTCCCTCTGTGTGCGCATCCTGGTCCCTCTGTGTGCACATCCCGGTCCCTCTGTGTGCGCGTCCCGGTCCCTCTGTGTGGCATCCCGGTCCCTTGTGTGCGCATCCGTGTCCCTCTGTGTGCACAGCCCGGTCCCTCTGTGTGTGCATCCCTGTCCCTCTGTGTGCGCGTCCCGGTCCCTCTGTGTGCACATCCCGGTCCCTCTGTGTGCGTGGCCTGGCATCCTCGGGGAAGTGCTCCTGGTCATGTGCACTCCATCCGCTAAGTCACCTGACTTCCTGCTGCTAAACTCGCCCTCAGCAGGCCCGTCCATTTGTCCTAAAGTAGGTGTGGGGCCCGAAGTCAAATTTGGTGGTGATGACGGCTGTCAGCAGGCGGGGGGGTGGGGGGGGTGTCGAGTTCCCAGTGAGCTGTGCAGAGCAGAGGATACGGGGTGCGCCAGGCAAATGGTCAGTGTCCATCTCCTCCCTTCCCCCAGACATTCTTCTCCGAGCTTACCTGGTACAGCTGCCATTTATGAGGAGCACGTGTGTTTGTGTAATCTGCCCTGACACACACACACACACACACACACACACTCACACACATACATTCACACACATGCACATTCACTCACACACATACATTCACACACATGCACATTCACTCACACACTCTCACACACTCACACACACACTCACATGCACATACACACTCATACACGTACATTCTCACACACTCACACATACACACGGACGCACGCTCTCTCTCACACACACACACTCACACACACATGTGCGTGCACACGCGTGCTCTCTCTCTTTCTCTCACACACACACACACTCACACACACTCATACATGCACATTCTCTCTCTCTCTCTCTCTCTCTCTCTCTCTCTCTCTCTCTCACACACACACACACACACACACATACACACACTCTCCCGGAGCTCTGATGACTGCTCCAGAACATTCTAGTTCTGTGGGAGACGGAGGAGGGTGTTGAGGAGGGCGCCTCCTGACGTTTGCCTTGACCACCTCTGCCGCCCCCACCCACAGCATCTGCCTCGTCCTGCCCCTTCTTTCGCAGGCCCCACTCCCACAGCCTCCTCCTGCCCCCTGTTAGGGAAACAGCGTGGAAACGAGCCTCACGGCACAGCCACGGGTTCAAGGGCGACCCAGCCCATGGTCCTCACACGTGGTTTGCGGAGTCCTTACTCACCTGCCACACTGCCTGCCCGCTCTCCTTGTCTCTCGTCTTTCTCCCTCTCCCTTCTCCTGCCCCCTCTCTCCATCCCCCTTCCCCCCCTTAGTGATCCACACATTTCCCAGCTCCCCCAGAACTCCGGGCATCTCTGGTTCCCGGCACCTTGGAAAGAAAAGGGGGGTGGGGACCAACCTGAGGAGCAGAGCCATTCACCCTGAGAATGACCCGCCCCGGGTGCTGCCCACAGGTAAGCCCACGGCGCCTCCTGGCCCTGTGAGGCCCGAGGAGCTGAACTTGGTCCCAGGCAGGGGGCGCATGGACCCCTTATAAGACGTTTGACAAATTGACTGACTTCTATTTACTCCTTCCGGGCTTAAGGGAGACTTAGAAAGACACAGCATCCCATAGTTCATTTGTTTGATGATGAAAAATAATTGCAAAATTGTTGGCAAATGAAGTGCTAAAGAGAACAAGCCATTCCAACTTCCCTGTGGTCTCTGAGCGCAGGATGCTGGCCCCTCGGTTCCCCCTGTAGCAGCTTTATTGCCCCCACACCACCCCATCACCCCTTAAAGCAGACAAGTCAGGTGTTTGGTACAGTCACAGAGCTGTGCTTGCGGTCCCATGAATAATTTTAGAACGTTTTCATTATCCCCCCAAAGAAATTGTGCATTCTTAGCCGTCACCCCTCCTCCTCACTCCCTCCCCCCTCCCCCAGTCCTGGCAATCTCTACTTCTATCCGCAGAATAGAGGTGCTGGCTCTGGACGCGTCATGCTAATGGAACCATGGACGCACGGCCCTCTGGCTGGCTCCTCTCCCTGGGCTGAGTCCTCCAGGCTCCTCCTCGCTGCAGCATTTTTACTGCCACCCGGTGCTCCGCGGTGTCCTCACACCCCACGTGCGTCAGCGGGTGGCGCGCGTGCTGCTGCTCGTTGTGAAGGAGGCCGCCGGGAACATTGTGTGTCTGTGTGGGTGCGCGTGTCCTCCCTCCGCACGTGCTCCGGGGAGAGGGCTGCGGCTCCCCGGGAGCTCGGCCTCTGACCGGTCCCGGAGCTGCCAGGCTGTTTTCCAAAGAGGCTGGACCGTTTCCACGCCCGCCTGCAGGTGTGGGGGCTCGATCTCTCCGCGTCCTCCCCCCACCCACACCTCGCTGTCCCTCCTGGAGCGTGGGAGCCTTTCCCTGCTGGCCAGGGAGACGGGACCTTCCCCGGGGGTCACGTTTCCTAGAGCCTCAGGAGAAGACGCCGGAGCTGTCCTTGCTGTCAGAACATTCCTTGGGGGACCCGGCGTGAGGCAGGGGAGAGAGGCGAGGGCACGCGAGCCTGTTGGTGGCAGCGGAGTGGAAACTGGGATTGTTTCTTCCATTTGCCTGACCCCCTGGCCTTCCCCCTCAGTAGCCCAGGCCCATGTGGACCCCAGGGCCGTGGGTCTGCGAGTCCTTGGTGTGCAGGTGTGCTGATGTCACCCGTGTTCGGCGTCTCGTCATTTAGGTCTCAGCTTAATGCTACCCTGATCCACTGGGGCCCATGGAGAGCAGTCCTTCCCCTCCAGCCCTCCGGAGCCCCCACGGCGACCCCCGGGGCCCTCTGACAGCTCACGTGGCTTCACACGGTGGACAGACACCTGTCTGCCTTTCTGGCCTGACTGCTCCGCTCGGGCTTGGCGGCGAGCAGGACGCTGGTGGGAATTACACCAATTCCCCCCCAGCAGCTCGGGCCACGCTGTGTCAGAGGAGGAAACGCACCTCCAATGAGGGGCTCACATGGAGGAAAGCGTTTCGGGGCTGCCTCTCCGTGGGGCCTGCCCACGTTTACTTTCTAGAAGACTCGGAAGGGGAGGGAGAAAAGGTATGCGTGTGGCAGCGGGAGAGGCAGGGGGCTGAGATGTCCGAGAGCTCAGGGAGCCGCTGTGACCATTCCCCTCTGCCTGCCTTGGAGCGGGCTCCCTGCACACGCCATGGCTCCGCGCTCCCCAGATCCTCATGGTCCTGGCCAGCCGGGACCCCTCCTCCCAGTGGCAGGCCCATCCCACCTCCCCTTAATTCTCCCAGCGCTCAGAGCACCAGTCTTTAGACAGACCCCCCCTCACACTCCCCCTCACGCCCTGCACGTCTCCTTAGGTACCATCTTAGGCCCCAACCAGACCTCTGAGCGTTAAGGTGTGTGCCTGTGGCTCCGGGGTCTGGAAGGCAGTGAGGTCTGAGGGCCTGCATCCCTGACAACTCCCAGCTACACGAATGCTGGTTCATGGACCAGCCAGGGTCTGTCTAGACTCTGGACGGATAGCGTCTCGATTTGGGGCTGCAGATTTTAAAAGCTGTATTGATCAGTAAGACAGCACATGGGTAGACAGGTGTGTGTGTGTGTGTGTGTGTGTGTGTGTGTGAGAGAGTGTGTGTGAGTGTGTGTAAGTGTGAATGTGTGAGTGTGTGTGTGTGTGTGTGTGTGAGTATGTGTGAGTGTGTGTAAGTGTGAATGTGTGAGTGTGTGAGTGTGTGTATGAGTGTGTAAGTGTGAATGTGTGTGTGTGTGTGAGTGTGTGTGAGTGTGTGTAAGTGTGAATGTGTGAGTGTGTGAGTGTGTGTATGAGTGTGTAAGTGTGAATGTGTGAGTGTGTGTGTGAGTGTGTGCGTGCATGTCTGGAAACCAGGCCTTTAGAGGACAGAGTGCAGCAACTTTGAATGTTTGGTGAAGGAAGAGGGAGTCGGAAGCAGGTGGCGAGGTGGCCGTGCACGTGCCCGGAGAGCAAACGTGCTGCACTTCCTCGCAGGGGCGGGAGGTCTGGAGCCAGATCCGCGGGTCCCAGCCCGTCCCTCGGACGCAGGCGCCCTCAAGGTGCTCACGCAAGGAGGGCCGTCCTGTGTGCTGAGCTCAGAGTGAGCACACGCCATCTCCCTTCTCAGAGGTCTGCGGAGCATGTCCGCGGAGGGAGGCTTTGAGACAGATGCCTGCAGGAAGGAGCCGGCTGCACTCGCTTTTCCGTGAAAAAACCACGCTTCCGCTGGCCGTGCTCTGTGTTCACATTTGCCTTCTTGAGGCCAGAAAGGGCCACTGGGGGCGTGAGTGTGAAGTGCCCCGTGTGCGGGCCAAGACGTGGGAATGCCCTCTTTGCCAACGTGCCCCTGACTGTGCCCCGGGGGCTGCAGGGTCCCGCCCAAGGCCCTGGAGGGTGGGTTTCAGACTCTTGGTGGAGCCGAGGGTCAGAGCGACCCCGATGCAGAGTGCCTCTGTGGGAAGGGCTCCGTGGGGTTGGGCCTGCTGCTCGGCTCCTCTCTGCTTATCCCCCGGCCTTCTCTGCGCCTGAGGCACTCAGGGCGGACCGACGGCTGGACAGGCGGCGGTGGGGGTCCCTAACACTCACGCATCCCCGCCGTGGCTCCGGTTCTGCTTTTCTTTCAGGCGGATGTTCCCTGTGCTGAAGATCAGCGTCACGGGGCTGGACCCCAACGCCATGTACTCCCTCCTGCTGGACTTTGTCCCCACGGACAGCCACCGCTGGAAGTACGTCAACGGGGAGTGGGTGCCCGCAGGCAAGCCCGAGGTCTCCAGCCACAGCTGCGTGTACATCCACCCGGACTCGCCCAACTTCGGGGCGCACTGGATGAAGGCGCCCATCTCCTTCAGCAAGGTCAAGCTCACCAACAAGCTCAGCGGCGGCGGCCAGGTAGGCGCGCCCGGGGCCCTGCCGCCTGCCACCCTTGGACCAATCGAGGAGAAACCAGGGTGCATTTAGTCAATTAGAGGGGTCCTCAGCGGCCTCTTCGCCCCACAGAAGCCAATTACTCCCCCCCAGCCCACCCCCCGGCCCCAAGGTAAACAGGAATAAACAGCTCTTAATTGGTGCTTTGGGTTTTTAATGGACTTCCTGATGTGAAGAGAGCGCTTACTGAATCAGGGCCTTGCAGGGCAGGGCTGGGAGGGGGAGGCGGGCCGGGGTTTGCTAGGCGCACTCCCCTCTTTGTTTGGGGGAGAGTGGAGAGTTGGCAGTGGGCGAACGCCTTAATCGAAAGCGTCTCCTAATGAAATAATGGCTCCCTCCTCCTGGGCATCAGGATAATTGTCAGTAGAATATGGATGCAGCGTTGGTTTTGCAGAAAAAACAAAAACAAAAAAACAAAATAAAAAAACCCCAAAGAAACCTCGAGAAGGGAAGGAAGGTCTTCAGGGCGAGGGGACGAGACGTGGGGGCGTCTCCCTCCTCTGTCTTCTCAGGTGGGAGTGCGAATGCCAGTGCTCCGCGAGGGTTGCTGTTCCCTTTATGAAATGTAGACTTTGGGGGCATCCGAGGAAAGGTTTGCTACCCCCATTTCCAGTGGCCAGCCCCTTCGCCTGCAGCCTCGGCGCCTCCCCCGTCTCTCAGCCCCTCGGACGGGACACAGGAGGTCATGTGTCTGCAGGGGAGGAGGCCCCCCAGGTCTCGGCAGTTTTCAGAGGTTTCAGGTCTGATTAAAACAGGAAGTTGGGAAGCGAGCTGTCACCGCCTCCCACATTCCAGGGTCCCTCAGGGGGGCGGCAGTGGGTGCTCCGTGACCGGCAGGTGCCGGCATCCCTGCCCCCCAGGCAGCTCCTGTGGATGCAGCACATCTGGGCCCGGGATGCTGGGTCCTCCCACGAAGGAAACCAGCGTGGGGAAGGGTCACAATCCACATCACTGCGATGCAAAGAGGGAGAGAGAAAGAAGGAAGTCAGTATTTGGGCGGAAAATGGAATAATCTTTAGAACCGCTCCCTGGAAGCCTGCGCCAGCCTCCTATCGGCGCCCACGCTACGGTCCCTGGGGGCTGCTGGGGGAACCCCCTTCTTGCTCAGAGAGGTGCGCTGCATCAGGGGGCCGAGGGGGCCCAGTGCGTGGCCCTAAGCGGGTGGTGCCGAGCTTGGGGCGAACCACGGTCTGTTTCCCGTGAGAGCCCGGCTCCGCACGGCTCGCTTGCTCCTCTCGCACCCACAGATAATGCTGAGCTCCCTGCACAAGTACGAGCCGCAGGTGCACATTGTGCGCGTGGGAGGTGCCCACCGGATGGTCATGAACTGCTCCTTCCCTGAAACCCAGTTCATCGCCGTGACCGCCTACCAGAACGAGGAGGTGAGGGCGTGCGTGCGTGTGTGTGTGTGTGTGTGTGTGTGTGTGTGTGTCACCCAGAGGGCGTGCTTTTATTGCCATCTCCCAGCTGGGGTGACAGGTAGGCTTTTTAGGGTTCAGACACTTGGCGGAGGCGGAGTTAAGCAGTGGGGTGGCTGTCCCAGGGCCTCGGTGCCTGCAGGGAGCTGCGTGTCTGGAGAGAAGAACCATGTGCCTGTGGGCTTTCATTTGCCCGGTGCGCTGTCTCTCCTTTCAATGCTGTGGGCTTTTAAACCGTCACCATGTGTCCCCCGGAGCCCAAAGCAGGAGAAAGACGGGTGTGCGCAGCCGCCTCCCCTGCTCTAGGGCTCCCCCTCGCCCCTCGCCCCTCCGCCTCCCCCTCTCCCTCCGGCTTCCCGCCTGCACCAGGAAGAGCCTGCGTCTCGGGCCTTTGCTGACGCACCTGTCCTTTTTAACATCCGTTCATTCGGCAGCTGCCTGTTGAGTGTTAACTCCCTGCCTGGTGCTTCGCCCGCTGGGAAAACTGCAGTGAATTAAACACGTGTCTGGTCCTCAGGCTCATACGTCCCAGCAGGGAGAGGAGGACCAAATATACCTACATCACATGGGCACCGGGTGTCTGATAGGCGGTGTGTACAGGTCAGGGGCCCGAAGGAAATGAGGCAGGCGGAGGCCGGGGGATCGGGTGGCCGTGGGTAGGGTGAGAGCTTGAACGCTGTGCTAACCGGCCCCGGGGGTGGGCGGCTGATGAAGAACCAGGGAGGTGATGCCGGGCGCCTCTCGGCGAGGCTGGATCGCACGGCCTTACTGTCTTCCCTCCTGGTTCCCAGGCCAGAACCTAACTGACACGCGGGAGGCGTCCAGTGATGGGTGGAAAGATGAATGAGCAGGTCCAGGAAAGGGAGCGGGCTCAGTGCACGAGGCTCAGTGCTCTGGCCTGTCCTTGCTCACGCTCACGGCACCTGTCCTTTCCCCACGGGCCACGATAAAACGCTCTTTGCCAGAGATAGTGCGTTCGACTGTGGCTTTGTGCAGAAGCCAGCAGAGACACGTGGAGGAGGGAGGAGAGGAGACGGGGATGGTCCGGTGTTACAGAAACTCCCAGGTGAAGGGAGAGGGTCTGTCTGCTCTGCCTGTCTTGCTTCCACTAACACTTCTTATCTTTGTGAACGTAAGATAACAGCTCTCAAAATCAAGTACAACCCCTTTGCCAAAGCCTTCCTGGATGCCAAGGAGAGGTGAGTAGAGACATTTCAGTGAAACCTGGTGCATTGATTTCTGCAAAGGCGGGGTTTATGCTCCTCCAGAAAGAGCTAGACGAGCGGCACTGGCTTTATCTTTAAAAAAAAAAATGTTTCTACTTATTTCAGAGAGAGCGAGAGGGAGAGAAACATCAATGATGAGAGTGAATCATTGATCGGCTGCCTCCTGTATGCCCCACCCGGGGAGATTGAGCCTGCAACCTGGGCCTGTGCCCTGACCGGAATCTAGCCGTGACCTCCTGGTTCATGGTCGACACTCAGCAACTGAGCAACACTGGCTGGCTGCACTTGCTTTATCTTTAATAGAAATGTTTTTAATACTCAGTTTAATATTTAACAAAATCAATGAAACTCAACAAACTTATAACTCTCTGTCCCTTATAATACAAGCCTGGGAGAACCTCTCACTGGCACTACTTTGCCACCTGCTTGTCTACAGATTCCTGAAGCTAGCTAGCACAACCACATTTAAAAAACAATTCATGGGCTTAGAATTACATAGTTCACTCTGCCCTCTCCCAGTATCCCTGAGTTACTGATTTTAGTAAGTTTGATTTTTCAAAAAATGACATTTAGCCTAGGGAAGATGAGTTGTTCATTTAGCAGCTCGTGCAGGTGAGTGGGCCACACCGTTCAGGTCTGAGAGAAGGCAGACTTCCAGGTGTAAGTGGTACTTCTACCGCTGGGCCAGGGACTTCAATCCTGGTCTCTTCCCTTCCGTTCTAGGAAAAACATGGAAAAGTAATAGTACTTGTCATAGACTTCCATCAGGGAGACCAGAGCTCTGACGTGGTTCCGTTGGAAGGGGTCCTACTTTACTGCCTGAGTTCCAGGTCTTTTTTGATGCCTCCTACAGCTGTCTGTCTCCTTCCCATCCTAAAAGCTCCGGGTCAATGGACAGCTGTTTGTAATGGCTCCACAGGGCCTATCCTGTCAATATTTGACTTAATTTTGAGGATGTAGAAGACATACTTATAACCTGTTCAGATAAGCAAAGGCTTAAAGAAAATCTGCCTCGTGAGATGCCAGAACCCGGATTCAGAATGCTGGTAGCGTGGTCCAATCAGGAGAATCCAGCTCCAGGAGGGAGCGTCCTGCCTTAAGTCTGAGCTTCGCCATGTCCACTCTGATCTGGCCCACTTCCCTTACTCCCTGAGCCCCCTTTTAACCCTATGTCCCCCACGGGACCGGGGTGGGTCCAGCTCGGCACAGGTGGGGTTGTGCCTTGAAGTGCCCGCGTATCTTAGCTGTTGTTGGGCTTGGATTGTGTCAGGCGGGACCGTGGCCAGAAGTCAATAGGCTCTGACTAGGCGGAGAGAGCTGTAAACACGGTGAATTGGAGCAGCCCGTAACATTGCGATTAAGGAGCCATGGCCCAGGCGGATGCAGCACCTGGAGAGCAGGGAGTGGGAGAGACAGCGGCTTCAGGGAAAGGGGGTTTGATTTTCAAGAATGGGGTGCTCCCCGAGATTCGGGGCGACTTGGCGCTGATATGGGGCCGGCTGGACAGCCATGTGCCTTTGTTCCTCCTGCAGGAGCCACCTGAAGGACATCCCGGACGCCATCTCCGAGAGCCAGCACATGGCCTGTCCCCACCGTGAGTTCATGGGTGAATTCAGCGGGGGAGGCGCCTGGGGGGGACACCATCAGACTCCACATCAGACTCCACGGTCATGACCGCTGGCCTGTCCCAAACCTCCGTCAACACCCAGCGGGTTTTTCTTCCTCTCAAGACAAGTCTGTGCCCTGGCGAGAGTTCCAGAGAGATAGAGACAGAGAAAGAGAGACAGAGACAGAGAGACAGAGACAGAGACAGAGAGACAGAGACAGAGAGAGAGAGACAGAGACAGGGAGACAGAGACGGAGATGGAGATAGAGATGGTGACGGAGATGGACACAGAGACAGAGATACAGAGGGATAGAGACAGAGACAGAGAGATACAGAGATGGAGACAGAGACAGAGACAGAGATGGAAACAGTGACGGAGATAGAGATAGAAACAGAGAGAGACAGAGAAACAGGGACAGAGCTAGAGACAGAGACAGAGTCATAGATGGAGACAAAGAGTAGCAACAGAGATAGTATATAGAAATGCAACTGATTTTTTGTGTTGATTTTATGACCTGTAAGTTTGCAGAATTTATTAGTTCTAACATTTGTGTGTAAGTGTGTGTGTGTGTTTGTGTGTGTAATCTTTAGGGTTTTCTCCATGTAAGACAGTGTTTCCCAAATTTTTGACATATGTGTACCCCTCCTATAATTTTCTTTTTTTAAAAAAATATGTTTTATTGCTTTTTTTACAGAGAGGAAGGAAAGAGATAGAGAGCTAGAAATAGCGATGAGAGAGAAACATCTACCAGCTGCCTCTTGCACACTTCCTACTGGGAATGTGCCTGCAACCAAGGTACATGCCCTTGACCGGAATCGAACCTGGGACCTTTCAGCCCGCAGACTGACGCTCTACCACTGAGCCAAACAGGCTTCGGCCCCTTCTGTAATTTTTGTAACGCTGAGTACCCCTCATACTCATGAGAACGTAGAATTAGGTGCAGCTAAGCACGGTGCAGTGCATATCCCCACCGAACTCTGGTGCAACGTGTACCCCCATCAAACTCTTCCCGTACCCCTGGGGGTATACGTACCACATTTCGGAAAACACTGATGTAAGATCATGTCATCTGTGAACAGGGATAACTTTATTTCTTCTTTTCCAATTTTGGTGCCTTTTCTTTCTTTTTTAATTTTGATTTGATTTTTTTCCTAATTGTTCTGGGTGGGACCTCCAGTATCAGGTTGAATGGAAGTAGCCAGAAGGGGTGTCTGCCTCCCTGCCCTCAGAGGAGACGCTCGCACCTTCCTGCTGAGCTTGTGAGCGGTGGGCTGACAGATGGGCCTTTAGTATGTTGAAGCAATTTCCTTTCATTCCTCTTTTGCCGAGTGTCGTTGTTGTTTTAATCATGAAAGCATGCACATGCATTTTTTGCATTAGTTGAGGTGATTGATTACTCACAAACAAATTTCTATGAAATATTCTGCAAGATTCTTGCTGAAAGATATCCCGCTGCAAGATTCTTGCTGCCCAGGCAGGCCAGTGGCTCCCCATCTTTTCCATTTTCGGATCCTCTTCGTGGGGGTGGGGGACAACAGAGAGACCTTCACCCCTCTGTGCAACCACAGCAAACAGTCCTGGCGGCTGCCGCTGGCACCTCCTTCTTAGACTGACTTTTAATGCCACTCGTTGAAGTCAGAGCAACATAAGCTGTGAGTTTCCATTAGCGTATTCATTCCAACAGCCTTTTATATCGCTATGATTTCGGGGCCACAAACCTGGCTCGGACCTGCCCTCCGAGAGAAGCCGACGGGCTGTGATGTGGAAGGGGCAGGGTGGTCTCTGTCCCTCGGCAGATGATTCGGTGTCATCCACACAGAAACGGGGGCTGGAACCTGACTTTCCGTGTGCGTGTGTCTCCCTCTGTCTGTCCCAGTGGGCGGCTGGATCTTCTCCAACCCGGACGGAATGTGCTCGCCCGGGAACTCCAACTTCCAGTATGCACCGCCTCTGCCTCTGTCTGCCCCTCACGCCCACCACGGCTGTGAGCGCTACGCCGGCCTACGCGGGCACCGGCCGGCCCCCTACCCGGCCCCGTACGTGCACCGGACCCACGCTCCCTCAGGTGTGTGGCTCCGCTCACTACCCAGCACCGGGGTGGCGGGGGGTGGGCATGGAGGAGAGAGATGGGTAAAAAGAAGTGTCTGAAGATGAAGGAACCCCTTTCATGGAACACAGGTATGTTGTCATTTTAATGTTCTCTGTTATATACTAACAGTTGGTTTTAGATAGGATGTTGCTAGGTTTTGGTAATTTTCATAAGACACCGAGTGCGATGGGTGTGATGGTGCGGGGCACGGTGCCTGGAGCAGTTCCAGGCTTCGCCTCGGGGAGCCAGGTTGGAGGAGTGTCTGAGACAGTGCTGGTTGCCTTCCCGGGCTTTTCTGCAGGCACGTGGCTCCGTCCTGGGAGCTCGGGGCCCGCCCTGAGGCGCGGCCCGGAAGGTCTTGGGAAGCGGCCGCTCTGCACCCAGCCTGCGCAGGGTTAGTTGAAGGCACACCGAGCCAACCTGGATAATTTTTGGTCTGATTATTTTTTTATGCTGACGCTGATGTGTGCTTTTACCCTCCCTGACTGCTACCCGGCCCCCCTGGCCTGTGTCAACCCCTTGCTGGATGTTTTTGTGAAGGAGCGAGCAATGAAACCAAGGATGGATTTCTCATTCAGTTATTTATGCAAAAAATATTTATCAGAGGCCAATGGGATTCCAGGTTCTGCCCACGAACAAATCAGACCCTCATGGGGATTCCATTCGCAGATGGGGAGATGCACATGAAATAAGACAAGCAAGTCACGTCCGTGGCTGGGAGGCGGAGGAGGTGTTAGGCCTGCAGTGCCAGGGCCTCGGGAGCCCCGAGTCTGCAGAGGGCATCCCCGGTCACCTGCACCTGTCCCCGTGCCTCCGCCTGCGTGCTGGCGACCTCGACAGCTGCTGCGGGAGGGAGGGCGGAGCTGAATGTCTGGCGCTGAGCAATGTTCTCACGGCTTCCTGGTTCTCTCCGTGGCCGGCACAGAAAACGCGCCCTCGGAGCAGGTCCCCAGGCCTCTGCCAGGCGGTGGAAGGCGATTGGGGTGCAGTGTCTCCCTGCAGGGACTCAGGGCTGCATGCACCCACACGTCACTCATCACGTGATGTAGGGGCAGCACGAAGGTGGGCCTGGGCCTGTGCGTCCCCTGGAACCTCGCAGAGGTGGGCTCTCAGGCTCTCCCTCTGAAAGCGGCTGCGTTTAGCAGGGTCCCCAGGTGACTCCGAGGCACAGGAGAGTCTGAGAGGCCCAGGTGCTGAGGGGGAAAGGGCAGAGCTGCCCAGAGGAGTGTGAAGACCCACGTCCCCCATGGTTCAAGGTTCGGGCTCCGGAAGAGGGGCCGCATGCAAATGACAGAGACAAGACAAGAAGTAATAATTTGGAAATATTGGGGACCAGGCAGGAGCCCAACTCAAGGGGAAGGACTCCGCTTGGGCTCCGGCCTTGCCATCCTTTTATTCAATTTGGGAGATGCCTATAGCCCTTAGGCAGGCAGTTTCCAGTAACAGACAATCTTACCAGTAAGGATTTACATGGCTAGTCTGGTGGGGGAGTTGCTTCAGCCATCATTGTCTCCACTAAACAGTGGGTGTATGGCTCTGACCTTTGTCAGGGCTCAAGGGTCACCAGCCTTCGGGCTCCTTGTCCACACTTCTCTGCTGGTGAAGACCGCGGGCGGCTTCCGCAGAGGGGTTGACACTGGAGGTCTGGGGGCTGCGTGGAAAGCGAGGGGCGGGTGGGGTGAAGGACGGATGACCTGGGACACAAGCAGAGGCGAAGGGCGCCCCGGTGACAGCGTGATGTGAGCGAAGACCCAGAAAGGCGAGGGCCGGTGTCTGGGGAATGGAAGAGGAACGGGGTGGAGGGAGGGGAGGTAGAAGACAGAGCGGAGTCCGAAGAAGTTGTAAGTGCCCATCAGGTGAGGCGTGGCTTGGCCAGGTGGATACGCCGGAAACTTCTTCTCTCTCCTCTTTTCCCTCCGTCCTCTCTTCCTCTTTCCCTCCCTTCTCTCCCTTGTATTTACACTATTTATGCAGGTGGAGATTCTAAGACACAGACGACACTGTTTCTGAGAGGGTTAAGTCCGCCAGAGGCTGCTGAGAGACGTAGGTTCTGGACCTCAGACAGCTCAGCTGGGCCTGAGGGTGATGACACCCTAAAGTGCGACTTGCGCCTCAGCTGAGCCTGTGGCTTATGGCTGACGTTAAAAATTCCAGCCTCCCCCTCCTTTCTGTTTCCCTCAGAATGCTAGCAGCTACTGGCACCTGTAGGCAAGCCACGGCTGTGATGGCACAGGATAAGGGCATTGGGCACCACTGTGTAGGTCTGCGCGCTCCCTCAACTGTTGTTATTTTTCCAAAGTGAACTTGCTAGAAAGCTCTGGCAACAACCTGCAAGTGTTCTCCGGAGCCGACAGCTGGACCTCCATCTCCTCCACGCCGCATGCCAGCATCCTGTCCGTCCCGCACACCAGCGGCCCCATCAACCCTGGGCCCAGGTAAGACAGCGCCAGCAGCCGCTCCCTGACTCAGGGGCAAAGGTCAGCACAGGGGAACCCCGTGCTTTCTCTCTGAGGGGGCCTCGACTTCTCAGCCATGGGAAATGCCGTCGCAGGTAGGCAGTGAACAGAGGGGAGCTGGCGGGGGGGGGGGGGGGGGGGGAGAGAGTGAACGCACACGGAGAATGCAAGGCTTGAAGGTCCACATTCTTTCAAGCCAAGTTTTCACGGGGCAGGGAACGGGTGCCTGGCCTGCAGTGCAGGTGAGGGGCTGAGGGCAGGGCAGGACCAGCATGGCACTCACAGATACCAGGTCAGTTCTCACTTCTGGAAATGGGCGTGGCCGGTGAAGGCAAGGGGCCTGGAGTGGGATGGACGTGGGCTTAAGCCCCAGTGCCCTTTCAGTGACTTGGGGCAGCTTTCTCAGCCTCACTGAGCTCCGCTGTCCTGCCTGCGTGAGCTGCTCTGTAGTCAGAGTGGATCAAATAAGAAAATGCATGAAAATGCGCTGGAAGCAGTAGGTTCTGTCTCCGCTCAGCGGCTGTGCTCCACAGACGTGTGCAGCGTGTGAAGTCCCCAGAGGGGTTCAAAGGACCAGACGGGGCTGGGAGGCCAGAGGGCTGTGACTCTGCAGGTCCAGCCCAGGCCAGAACGCAGGGCTTCGGTCTACAGCAGCACCTCTCACGCCACATTCGCCAGGCTCGCTTGCGACGCTGCCACAGTGCACCGCCGGCGAGACCTGTGTGTGCCACAGGCTTCCAGGGGTGGCCAGGGTTGCTGTCAATTGTGATCTTTTTTTAAAATACATTTTATTGATTTTACACAGAGAGGAACTGAGAGGAATAGAGAGTTAGAAACGTCAATGAGAGAGAAACATTGACCAGCTGCCTCCTGCACACCCCCCACTGGGGATGTGCCCGCAACCAATGTACATGCCCTTGACCGGAATCGAACCCGGGACCCCTCAGTCCCCAGGCCGACGCTCCTCCACTGAGCCAAACCGGCTTCGGCTCAATTGTGATCTTGGTGTTGCCGTGGCCACAGGGTCTGTGTCATGCTGTCCCGTGCAGCCGCCACCTGTCACTCGCAGCAGGCTGATGCTCTATGCACTGAGCCAAACCGGTTACAGCTCAAGGTGGCCTCCTCCTCCTCCTCCTCTTCCTCCTCCTCCCCCTCCTCCTCCTCCTCCTCCTCCTCCTCCTTCTTCTTTTTCAAAAATATATTTTATTGATTTTTTTTTTACAGAGGGGAAGGGAGAGGGAGAAAGAGATAGAAATATTGACAAACATCGATTAGCTGCCTCCTGCACCCCCCTTACCCCCACTGGGGATATGCCTACAACCAAGGTACATGCCCTTGACCGGAATCGAACCTGGGACCCTTGAGTCCCCAGGCCGATGCTCTATCCACTGAGCCAAACCGGTTACAGCTCAAGGTGGCCTTCAGTGCCAGGCTTTCGGACCCCAGCGTGTCCTGGTGTCCGCACCTCATCGCCCCTCCTGGCCAGTGTCCGCACCTCATCGCCCCTCCTGGCCAGTGTCCCCACCTCATCGCCCCTCCTGGCCAGTGTCCGCACCACATCACCCCTCCTGGCCAGTGTCCGCACCTCATCGCCCCTCCTGGCCAGTGTCCGCACCTCATCGCCCCTCCTGGCCAGTGTCCGCACCTCATCGCCCCTCCTGGCCTGTGTCCACACCACATCGCCCCTCCTGGCCAGTTCCGCACCACATCGCCCCTCCTGGCCAGGAGACCTCTTGCTTCCTGCCCTTCAGGCTGCGACAGGGAGGCCCACAGACAGGCACTGCTGTGCTGGGAAGGGAATAGCGTGTTCGCGGCAGGGCCAGCCTCCACATCCGGGTCTCAGCAGGCCCAGTCCTGTCCTTACCGGCTCCTCTCGCCGCTCCCCTCGGCGTCTCTGCAGAGTCAGGGCCGGCGTGTCAGCGCCGCAGTGAAGCCACTCCCAGCCCCACGGCCTCCCAATATCACATATGCTTGTCGGGCTGTTTCCGGGGTGCCTCAGGCACCCCGCCTCTCCTTCTGTCTCCGCAGCCCCTACCCGTGCCTGTGGACCATCAGCAACGGAGGTGGAGGCCCCGCCGGGCCGGGCCCCGACGTGCACGCCGCGTCCCCGGGCGCGTTTCTCCTGGGCGGCCCCGCGGTGACCTCGCCCCTCTCCACCCAGGCGCCCCCCTCGGCGGCCGTGGAGGTGCTGGGGGAGCCCTCGCTGACCAGCATCGCCGTGTCCACCTGGACAGCCGTGGCCTCACACCCGTTTGCGGGCTGGGGCGGCTCGGGCGGGGGCGGGCGCCATTCCCCCTCCTCGCTGGACGGCTAGGCAGGGTCCGAGGGCAGGGTCCCCGGAGAACCGTCCACGTGCCCGGCACCGAGAAACCCCAATCCCAGGGAGTGAGGCTCGGGGGTGGGCTCCTCCAGAAGCCGACGGGCAGATGGTTCAGCGAGGGTGATGCTAGTGCGTCCTCGGGTCTCTCTACCACTTGTGTGTGTTCCCCTGTTCTGGCAGCGGATCTCTGCTATGCTCCAGCCTCAGCCGCTCCTCGGGTACCCTCCTGTGCCTCGCCCCTGCTCCCAGATGATGGTAAAGGCTGTCCTTCTCCTGCTGGGCGGGGGCCCAGCTGTAAGCGAGCCCCACGTGTGCCTGCCGAGGCCACTGCTTCGTGGCCGTGTGCAGCCCGGGAGTGTGTGTGGCCACAGGCTTCTCCTCTGAGAGCGAGAGGCCGTGACTCAGGGTGAAGGCAGCAAAGACAGAGCACATCACGCAGCACAGCAGGGGGCCTGGAACTGAGGTCAGACCACGCACTTCCTTGCTCACCGGTGCCTGCGGAACGGAGCCACGCTAACCGCCAGGAGATCTTCTACGGCCCGGCCTCGCCGCTGCTGCTGCTGAGCGCCCTGCTACCTGCCAGCACCTGTGTGCCCGCCGAAGGAGACACGGCCTCGGTGCTCTGGGTGTTCAGTGGGCTTTCCCACCACGGTGCCTCTGACCCGAGCTGACCTCTGTCTAGTCCCACTGTGCATCCTACTCCGCTCCCCGCCCCTCCCAGTGCCACTCCCTGCACCAGACCTGCCAAGCCCAGGGCATTGCTGGAGCCAGTGTCCTGCCAGGCACACTGCCCTGTGCCCTGCCCAGCCCGCCTGCCCCCTGCTTGGCCTCTGGCGTGGAGCTCACCTCTCCCTGCTTGTGCTTTTCTTACCTGTGAGTGTGTCTCTCCCACAGACTGCCAGCCCCTGGGGGTGAGGCCTCGCCTTGACTTTGTAGCCACAGCCCCTGGATCTGTGCCTTGCCCGTTGTAGGTGCCCAATAAACCTTGATTGAGCTGAACTGGTGTGAAGGGTGTTTGCTAAAGGACCGTGGTGAGGGGCAGAGCTCAGAGACACGTGTCCGGGACAGGGCAGCCTGTCCATGTGGGAGCCTGGGACACGCTGGACAGCCAGGGCTCAGTGCCTGCGGACACAGGAGACGGTGTGGGCTAGCACTGGCCCGTGGCTCCTGCACCAGGGTCACCTGGAGCACCTGCTGGGGTACAGATTCCTGGGCACACCCCACACCTGCGGGTCAGAACCAGGGGCTGGAGGTCAGGAAAGTGCATTTCAAACGAGGGCTCCAGACAATGGACACAGAGCCGTTTGAAAAGACTTGCCTAGAATAGAGAAATAAAATGATAAATACTCTAGGAACCTCATTACAGATAAAAGTTCCAACCTCTGTCCCAGCCAAGCTCATTGCTATAGCCATTATCTCAGCCAAGGTCATCGCTATAGCCAATATCTCAGCCAAGCTCATTGCTATAGCCATTATCTCAGCCAAGGTCATTGCTATAGCCAATATCTCAGCCAAGCTCATTGCTATAGCCAATATCTCAGCCAACGTCATTGCTGTAGCCAAATATTTCAGCCAAGGTCATTGCTATAGCCAATATCTCAGCCAAGGTCATTGCTGAAGCCAATACCCCAACCAAGGTCATTGCTGTAGCCAATATCTCAGCCAAGGTCATTGCTGTAGCCAATGAGAAAAATCACTTTCCTTGGTTCTCCTTTGCCTCTCCTACCCACTGCGGGATGTGGTGGTGACCAGGAGCGAGGTTTCCAGAGCCAGGTGGTGAGTGGCTCTCCCAGCATTGATGTCACACTGCCCTGACAGAGTGGTCACTGAGGGCATCCAAGGTTCTGTCAGCTGCTCCCACCACTGTCCCACCAGCTGAGCCCATACACAGCCGCCCCGTGCCACGCCTTGGTCTGGGCATGCCAATATGGCCCTATTGCATCCTTGGTTCTTTCTACAGAAAAGGGCCCTTTGCCATGTGCTATTCCGTGTTGGACTCAGATCTCTGGAAATAATGCCACTCCTACTGCACGGTGACCTGGAAAGCCGCCCGACCGCCCCCAGGCTGCCTGGCCGGGGCTCGGGCCCCTGAGGGTGGGCGATGAGGCGCCAGGCTCCTGCACACGGCCCTTTGCAAAGCTGCCTGGCCAGCACCACAGACAGGACGCTTGCCTCCCTAGGCCTCTGCATGCCTTCAGAGGCTGCTGAGATATTAACATGGCAGCATCTCTGCAAGACGGACGCTGGTAAGTTGTTGGAAGTGGCCCTTCCTCGCTGTTGGAAGCTGAGGCTGTGGTAGCGCTGTTGCCCCTGCAGGCTGGGCACAGCCCTCCTCCGCGCCAGTTCCTGCAGCAGAGGCCATGCACCAAAGAGCGTGGCAAAGGCAACCCGCTCTGTGGAAACCAGCTGTGGTCTCGCCCTCCCCTTCTCCCTCTGCCTCGAGCAGACGGGAGAGGCCGGGGCCCAGGGCAGAGGGAGCCTGCAGCCTTCAACCCCTTTCACGCCTGCCCCTGGCTCAGAGGAATGGGGTCCTCGCAGAGGAGGACGGAAGCACGAGCTGGGCTGGACGTGCGTGCGTCTCCTCGGCCTGGGAGCCTGTGATGCTGCTGAGACAAATGCAGCGAAGCAGCTGCATGGGGGCCCCTGGGTGTTCGCCCTGCGGCGGGAGCCGTGTGCTTTCTGGTGTTTTCTCCACCGTACGGGCCCAGTTCTGACCGGGAGGAACAACACTCGACAGCTTGTCAGTTTAAAAAAAGGACAGTCTCTCCTGACCGGTTTGGCTCAGTGGATAGAGCGTCGGCCTGCGGACTGAAGGGTCCCAGGTTCGATTCTGGTCAAGGGCATGCACCTTGGTTGGGGGCACATCCCCAGTGGGGGGTATGCAGGAGGCAGCTGATTGATGTTTCTCTCTCATTGATGTTTCTAGCTCTCTATCCCTCTCCCTTCCTCTCTGTAAAAAATCAATAAAATATATTAAAAAAAATAAAAAAGGACAGTCCTTGAGGTTTTAGAGAAATGTTGGAGCACAGTTACTAGCTCATTATAAAGAACAGCAGTGCCCCGTCGGGTTTAGGCGCGTTGCATGAAACAGAAGAGCAACTTAGATCCCAGCTGCACAGGGAGAACTGGTGCCGCTCCGTGAGGCGGGCGCTAGGCATTCTCACTCTCCCTGAGGCCTGGCCGATTCGGAGCGTCTCTGTCGAGGGCCTGTGGGTCTGCGTGGCCTCACCGGCCCTCTCTCTGCGGGTGAGGCAGCTCCGGCTCCCAACACCTCTGCCTGCCGGGCCGAAGCCAGGTGCTGGCAGGACGCTGCTGACCCCCTCGTGCCCCTCGGGGGGCACCTCCTGGGATGGGGTCAGGGTGGGCGGTGGTAACTGAGGAGAGTGAAACTGTTACAGAGAATCACACTCCCTTGTTGCTCGTGGGAGCGAGGTGGAGGTTCTGGGGGTATCACCGAAATCAGCATCTTCAGAGGCCCCCACAGAGGATGGGGTGTGGAAGAAAGCTTCACGGGTGTGGACCTACATTCCTCAGTGTCCGATGTCCCTCTTCCCCCAAGCCAGTCCCGAGAGAGGGGCAGCTGGAGCCTCAGCAGAGCTGGAAGGAGGGCCAGTGGTCAGAGCTTCAGTCCCTGTTGCAGCCGGATGTGGCTGGCATCCAAGCTGATTACAGTCTATTCATTCGTGTGAGGGGTCCACCATGGCTGTCCACCACGTGGGCACAGGGCAGCGATCCCCCAGCCGCAGGAGTCACAGAAGACAGCACCCGGGAGCCAAGAGAGCCAACCGCCTTAGCCTGGAAGTTTAAATGTTGAAGTACTGTGGGCTGGCAGTGGCCACGCCCATCCAGGCCACTAATTTGTTCTCAGGTGTGACTGGCAGGCAGGCAGGCACCTGCCCAGGCCACTCAGACCTTCCTGGGCAGGCGTCCCAGTTGCCTTCGTCTGGTTTCTTCCCCATCAGTCAGCGGAGAGCACACTCGGAGAGTGTTAAATGCCGTGTTTTGGCAAAGCTGCACAAATGGCATGCCTATATCCAGTTTTCCCTTTTCTCCTTCCTTGTTAAATAATAGCCAGGTTGCTATAGCGGCGGCAAAACCCTTTCGTTATTAAGACAAACATCTCAGTAAAAGCATCCTGTAGGTGGGGCTGTTGAATAGCACAACTATAATAGATGCAGGAGGCCGCTGCTGCTCAGAGTGGCCACAAGCTTTGGTGCAATAAAAGCAGTGTCGGCACAGCCAGCCCTGTCCATCGGCCCAGCTCCACCCAGCGTCTCCCTGCCAAGAGCTTGATATGGTCTGAGACCTAGAGATGCTGTCTATGATCGTAGAGTTTTCTCCTCTCAAAGTTGTTACAAAACTCCAGGTTTTAGGCATCATGTGCCATTAAGCCAAGTTTGTACATTCTATTGAATATATTTATATGGTCAACTAAAAAAAGCTATTTGGCCCTAACCGGTTTGGTTCAGTGTGTAGAGCATCAGCCTGAGAAGCCAAGGGTCCCGGGTTCGATTGTGGCCAAGGTTCCTCCCCTGCCCGGGCCCTCGTCAGGGCTCCTATAGGTAGGCAACCAATCAATGTGTTTCTCTCACATCAATGTTTCTGTCTGTCTTTCCCTCTCTCATCTATTCTCTCTAAAAATCAATGGAAAAATATCATTGGGTGACAATTAACAACAAAAATCTCTCTATATAAAAACCTAAGCACCATTACAACCTGACAACTAGATGACCAGCCAGTAGCTATGATGCACATTGACCACCAGGGGGCAGATGCTCAATGCAGGAGCTGCCTCTTGGTGATCAGTGTGCTCTCACAGCCAACCTCCTGCAGCTGGCCAACCTCCCACAGTCCCCTGCCCCCAGCTGGCTGGTCCCAATCGGCCCCTGATCACTGGCCAGGCCAAGGGATCCCACCTGTGCACAAATTCATGCACCGGGCCTCTAGTAAATAAATAAATATTAAACAAAAACAAACAAATGAACAGAAAAACTATTTGTAGGTCTTCAGTCTTTAAGAGAAGTCTGTTGAAGTTTAGCCTGTTGATTTATTTTTGAGTGAAATTCTGCCACATAATAAACACATTCTCAATCCTCCGCAGCCCATGTCATATAACATTTGATCAGCATATCTCCAAGGAGGCTTGTATTAACAAAGATATTCAGTAAGTCAGATGTGTCCTGAGAGTTGTAATTACCAAAATCCACATTCCTGGATAAGAATAATCTCCTCCATGAACTCTCAGTTAACTAGAAAAATAAAACGAAATCTTCCAGGCGCTGACCCTGCTGACGCACATTATCATGGAAAGCCTGGAGAAGACTCCTGGGCGTGTTCCCACACCAACAGGCCAGTTGCTGTTGGGGCTTTAAACTGGGGATGAGCCACCAACAACTGTCAGACCTCATTCGAGTCAAATGAGCTTTAGTTTTCCCCTGGGGGTGTGCGTAGTGGCTTCGCAGGGTCCTGGCTCCTGGGCGGTTTGTACCTCCCGGGGACTTCTGTGATGGATTTAAGGTTGCCTTTCCTCTCTCAGAAGTTGAGGCATTTGTGCTCCAAGGGGGGACGGTGGGTAGGTGGGTTGAAGAGCTTAGAGATCACATTGCCTATGTTTGCCCTCCTCTTCCTCCCTCTGTCCCCTTTTCTCACTAGGGCGTATGGGGGGACAGGAGGAGGATGCAGGAGAAGATGACCTGAGAGCAAATGGAAAGATCTGGCGGTGGGAGAGTGCTGGGCACATGAACTTTGCCCTGGTGCCAGGCATTCTCTCTGGACCACCTACTGGGAAAGTTTGTCTCTTCACCGCATCATCCTCACAGGCTGACACCAGGTGGCAGCAAAGTGCCTGGCTGGCGGGCTTCCTACACAGAACTTTTAAAAAAGAAGCAATTTATATCCTCAAGGGTCTCACTAAATTTATCAGCCTTTTCTAGAAAATTCTTGAAAAACCTTATAACCATGGTTTTGAATTCTATATCAGTCGTTTGCTTTCCTCCATTTTTTAATTTGCCCTCGAGGATATGAAAAGGGACGAACTAGAAATTAAGTATACACTGAAATAAAAAATAATACACAGAGATCCAATAGCAGACTAGAGGATCGCAAGAATCAAGGCAAATATTTAAAATACAAAGAAACAAAAAATACCCAAGCAGAAAAAGAAAAAGAAAAAAGAATCCAAAAATATGAAGATAGCATAAGGAGCCTCTGGGACAACTTTAAATGTATTAACATCCGAATTTTGGGGGTGCCAGAAGAAGAGAAAAAGCAAGATACTGAAAACCTATTTGAAAAAATAACGACAGAAAACTTCCCCCACCTGGTGAAAGAAATAGATTTATAAGTCCAGGAAGCACAGAGAACCCTAAGCAAAAGGAATCAAAAGAGGACCACATGAAGACACACCATAATTAAAATGCTAAGAGCAAAAACCAAAGAGAAAATATTAAAAGCAGCAAGAGAAAAACAGTTAGTTACCTACAAGGAAGCACCCCTACGACTGTCAGCTGATTTCTCAACAAAAACCATGCAGGCCAGATGGGAGTGGCAACAAATATTCATGAATAGCAAGAACCTACAACCAAGATTACTCTACCCAGCAAAGCTATCATTCAGAATTGAAGGTCAGATAAAGAGCTTCACAGACAAGAAAAAACTAAAGGACTTTATCACCACCAAACCAGTATTATATGAAATGCTGAAAGGTAGTCTTTAAGAAGGGGAAGAAGAAAAAGGTAAAGATAAAAATTATGAACAACAAATACATATCTATCAACAAGTGAATCTAAAAACCAAGGGAATAAAAAATCTGATGAACAGAATAAACTGATGAATATAATAGAATCAGGGGCATAGAAAGGGAGTGGACTGACAATTCTTGGGGGGGGGGAAGGGGTGTGGGAGGGGGGAAGAGACTGGACAAAAATCGTACACCTATGGATGAGGACAGTGGCGGGGGGGGGGCCCTAAGGGCAGAAGGTGGGGTGGGAACTTGGTGGAAAGGAGCTATGGGGGGAAAAAGAGGAACAACTGTAATAATCTGAACAATAAAGATTTATTTAAAAATAAAAGAAGCAATTCTGCAGAGTTTTCTTTTACAGAAAGAGCTGCCCACGCAAGGCTGGCAGCTCTCAAGAGAGCCATGGAGATAACAGAGACGTCACCGGGATGAAGGCTGCCTTCGGGGTAGATCAGGCAAACACCCCCCACCCCCCCGGGTCCCCCCCTCCTGTTAAGTAAGCATCCTTTATGAAGCGTGTGGGAGAACACAGTGCCATTTGGTCCTGATTCTTCGGAGCTGACAATTCCATGTGGAGGGTGTTCCAGAGGCGTCCCAGAGGCAGGAAAAGGAGGAGGGGTCCAACACCGGAGCCCTGTCTGCCAAAGGCCAGCTGGTCCTCAGGATTTAGGGAATCTATTCCCCCCCCCAGCTCCTGCCCACATGCCTGCTCCTTCCACAGGATTTTCCGTTTCGGAGTCCTGGCCAAGTCCTGCAGGAGGCCAGCCTGTCCCAGCAGAGGCTGCTATGCTTGCAAAAGTGACCATCTTGCCCAGGACCACTTTCCCACATGCTGGAAGGCTGTGCCTGTGGCTCTAGAGACAGCAGGAGAGACAAAGGCCAGGAGAGGAGGCGAGTCAGAGCTTGGGGGGTTGGGGGAGGGGTCCTGACAGACACCTCTTTTCCTTTCCCCACCATCTGGGAGCCCTGCACGCTCACAGGGAACAAGAGCCCGGGTCGCCGGTGTGTGGCTGCTGACTGCCTCCTCTCCAGGTCTCCTGTGGCCTCAGTGGGGTGGGGCCACCACACGTGCCCGGTGCCTCTCTCGGGAGCCGGGCGGCGGGGGAGGTGCATCTATCTGCCGTCTGTGTCGATGGACCACTTAACCCACAGAGTGTACTCTAGGCTCACCTTTCTGATATCTGCATGTTGTCCAGAGTCCTCCTTTTCCAGAAAGCCTTCCTGGATTGATGAATGAGAGTGGGCTGGTAATGAGTGCCCTGCCTTCGAATGCCACCATTCTCTCTCCACATGTGACCTCAGCCCATTAACTTCTTTGCTGACAGCGTCAAAGGTTTCCATGTAAATCTGTGCACTGATGCTAGCTTTGTTCGTAGTTTGCGTTTTCTCTGTGCGTCCATATTTCTATCAGCCAGAGGGCATGCACCGAGGAGGGTGGGGGTGAGCCCCTGCACGCTGGACACCATGCAGGTGGATGCCCTGGCCCAGGCTTCCCAGGCCTGGAGCCTCCAGCTGCCCAAGGCCCACTGGTGGGGTCAGCACAGATTAGGGCGCCAGGATCTGAACCCCACAAGTTTCAGGCTCTTGGGGGAACAAGCCCTAAGCTACCCTAAGGTAGCTACTCTCACTGGGGCGGATGCTGGGGGGCCCTGGTTGCCAGAGAAGCCCTAGGTCCCTTCGTGTCTCAAGTCCATGTGGGGCTGGTCGGTCCATGCAGAGTTGCAGGGAGTGATTTGAGGGGGGACGGGCTCTCTCCGCTGTGCAGCCCCGGAGGCTGTGGGTGGGCTGGGCTGCAAAGAAGGCCCATAGCCAAGGTCACTGACTGCGTAGGTCTCAGCAGCGGGCTCTCAGGGGACCAGGCACCACCTGCAGCCCAGCCCTACACCGGCCTGTGCACACACCATGGGACAGGGGAGAGAGCCACTGCCTTGCAGCAGGACAGCGACACGGGCGGGTGTCCTCTGCTCTGAGCACCCGGAGCCCCAAGGCTGCAGGTCCGCATGGGGACCCACTGTTCCCATTTGCAGCTGCCACCGGGGAGCCAGTTGCAGGCCGAGGGGGGGGGTGGGGGCGCTCCACAGTCCCAGAGACCAGGGAGGTTTGGGGATTGGGCTCCTGCTCGGTCTGTGGGCAGTGAGGGCTGTGGGTGTGTGGGCAGCCAAGTTGGGGTTCTGGGACTCTGGGTGGAGCTGACCTGGGTCAGCAGAGGCCTGGCCTTGGGGGCAGAATCTTCAGTGAACAGGGCACCTCCCAGTTGTAGCCTCTAACCTACTCAGGGTGCTCATCCCCCTGAGGGACCTGCACAGAAGGGGTGCCTGGAGAAGCCTCGGCTCCAGGGGGTTCCTATGGGCCCCATATGTAGCTGCTGCCCCTCGATGTGGGGCAGGGGGCTCCCTCCTCCCTGGAGGCCATGCGGGTGGTTCTGTGGGCCCAGCGCGGAGGCGGCTGAAGGGGGCGTCCTGCCCGCGGGCCTGCAGCCCAGCGGTGGAGCCAGGGTCCGGGACGGGGAAAGCCGCAGAGCGCCCGGGCCCAGGGGCGGTCTCGGACGAACAAAGCAATTGCCTCGGGCCAGCTCTCTGCGCGCTGACGTCCAGGCCTCGGTTGGCTGGCTCACACGGTTCAAGGCTAACACACACAGGTCCTGGGCACTCACTCAGATGTGACAGGTGCAGCGCTGTGAGCTGTGACAGGACAGTTAGAAACCAAGTTCCGAATCCAGCTGCGTGTTGGTCAGCTGCCCTCCCATGCCGCCTCGCCATCTCCTCTGTCTCCTGGTGCTGGGTGGGCCTCAGCAGCGCCCCTCGGGTGCCAGCCCTGGCACGCTTGCTGTGGAAGGTGCATTCTGAGCTAAGAACCGCCCACAAATGGTCTCGGTGGGAAAGGCGCCGGGAAGACCGGGAAGACCAGAAGCCATGGCACTGGAGCACAGCATGGTCCTGCTTTTCTTTCTGGGCCCTGAGCAAGCTGCCGGTGCTGTTAAGGACCAAAGCCTCTCCAGCAGCTTCTCCGCTGCTGGTCTGGTGGTACACGGGTTGGGTGTGCTAGAGGCAGACCTCGTCTGAAACTCTGGCCCTCGGTCGCTGCGGTGAGCACACGCATCCTTTGTAAAGCTCGCTGAGCTCTGCTCCTCCTCTGGGTGTGTGTGTGTGTGTGTGTGTGTGTGTGGTATTAATACCTCATTTGCAGGCTGTTGTGGGATGAAAGAGAGATGAAACCTGTCAGGCACCTGACACTCTGCAGGTGGCCTCTCAAATGGAAGCAGGTGGCCCCACCTCCATCTGATATCGAAGTAGTTGCTAGGGCACATGTGTCAAACACAAGGCCCGCGGGCCAAATCCATCCCGCCAGGCCTTGCAATGTGGCCCGCACCGCGCTGTCATCACTGCACTCCGCTGCGTTTCCATCACAATGACAGTTTATGACTGTTCAGTAAACCATTCGGCCCACGATTTAGGCTGGATTTTAGATTTTGGCCCCTTCTCTGATTGAGTTCGACACCCCTATGCTAGGGTATCACCCAGTTACATGGCCCTGAGGGCGTTTTGGGGGAATCAGGCCCTTCTGCAACCAGAGTTCCTCAGGGCTTGGGCAGAGCAGTGTGGCTCCCCGCTGCCCTCCCCCGAACCCCCAGGCTCCCACCTTCCTCCTGCAGCACAAGGCTCAGCTGGGAAGAAGTCCCTCCTCCCGTCCGACCCCGCTCTGTGCCGGACCTTCAAGACCTGTACTTACTTTCCTCTCTGGACCCAGCGGTCTCCATGTTTAATGGAGCCTGGTTGTTATCTGCTTAGAAAGTTGGTTTTTGCATGTGTTTTGGGGAAAGAAGAAGGCATCTCAGAGCCCTGGAGTCACCCAGCTCCCCAGCCCCAAGGGATACCCACTCTCGGTGCCCCAGCCCTGCCCGGGCTCGGCCCCGGGGATGGTCAAGCAGGGCCACTCCTTCCGGTGACTGGAAGGGAGGAGTCCCGCTAAGCACTTGCAGAACTGGCCCAGGAAGGCAGGGGACACGTTAGGCTGTATGTAAAAAAAAAAAAAAAAATTAAATTTATTGGGGTGACATGAGTGAACAGGAACATACAGGTTCCATGTGTGGATCATTAATTTACAAAATCTGTGTATAGGACCATGTGCCCACCACCCAAGTCAATCTTCTCCTGTCCCCTCATATTCAGACCTCTTTCCCGCCACCCCCTCCCTCCGACAACCACCACACCGCTGTTTGTGTTGGTGAGTTTCAGTTTCGTAGTCCACCTGTGAGGCTGTATTCTTGGAAACAGTATGACCACCCAGGGGCAGAGCGATCGCAGCATCCGTTTCCATGGGCAGAGTCCGTCAAGCCGCTTTAAGTTTCAGGAAGGAGGTAGCTGCCCCCGCAGGTGTGGCTCAGTGTTTGAGCGTCGACCTATGAGCCAAGAGGTCAAGGTTCGATTCCCGGTCAGGGCACATGCCCGGGGCGTGCTAGAAGGAGGCCGATCGATGGTTCTTCCTCATCACTGATGTTTCTATCCCTCTCTCCCTTCCTCTCTGGAGTCAATAAAAATATATTAGGAAAAGAAAAGAAGGGAGAAACATTTTTTAAAAAGCAGGGGGAAGCTATCAATAGTTGGGTGATTCTACGTGATGCTCGCTTGTCTCCCACGAGGGCAGCCCCACCCTCGCCAGGCAGTTTAACCCTCCGAGAGTCACAGGAATTGGCTTTGAAACGATCACTTACATTGGATCCCACAGGCCTTTCCGGTCTCCTGCCTGGATAGGCAGTGAGCTTTTCTCCTGAAATGGCAGAGAAAACGCAGCAGGATTAGAGCGAATTTAATACGATGATAACTCTTGCTTTCAACCCTCTCATTTTGCATACCTTTTTATTTTAGCATTTTATTTTTCTTACGTCTACACGTATCTATTGCAATCAATCTGAACATTTTGAAATGCAGTATATTTACTTCCTTTTATCCTGAGCACTCTCTCCCATATTTTTTATAGACTTCCTATTATTGTTTTAATTTCTGTAGTAGTTCATCTTGCTCATGCACCACGTTTATGAAGTTATCACCAGGTTGTTGGATTTATTAGCGTCCGACAGAGAGCTCTGAGTGCGCACACCGTACCCGGGCCTGGGCGAGGCCGTTACGGTTATGCCGCAATGAACAAGTCTGCCCCTCTGTATGTTTTCTTCTCGTTGTTTCTCCAGGGCAACTTCCTGGGGTGGACATTTGGGCCAAACATTAGGAGTCTCGTATTGACCCTGGAAAACGATTGTCCCAGCTCCTCCTGTGACAGGCAGCAGATGAGTAGGTACATGCATTTTGCCACATGCCCTTCCGCTCTGTCTTATCGTTGTTACTGTATTTTCAAAGGCCTTTTGCTTCCCACAGAGCTCTAACGCGGCTGGGAGGAGGCAGGCCTCACCCAGGGTCGCCTGCTCTCGGGCTGTGCTTACAGAATGGCCGGGTCTTAATCAGAAAACGAAGGTCCTTCGTTACTTTCTCTGCCCCCTGCATCCTCCCCGCTCCGGTTTGGGGGAGACGTTCAGCCTCTGACTCAGATTCCTGTCACCCCTCGGCTTTGACACCTCCAACAAGTTCCTTGAAGACAGACCCTGTGACTGAGGGCGGGCCAGGGAGGGGCTGTGGCGGTGGCCTGAAGTTGCGGAGTGACTCAGGACAGACCAGACCCAGGTCAGCGAGAGGCCAGATCTGGCACCTGGTGTGTGGCTCCCCCACTGGCGCTCCCGCTCGCTTGGGGTGCTGCCTGCAGGAGGAGCTTCTGAAGAGAAGGAAAGGACATTAGATGGGAGACCGAGGGGAAGGCAGGGCAGAAGGTCTAGGGCAGGGTGGGCTTCTAGAACTTGCTGGGCATAACAGAAAGGCTTTCCAAATCTCATTTGGATCCAGAAATCTCACTCTATAGAGAAGTTGATTCAAGTCTTCTTGTGTGATTCTCTTATGTTAACTCATACTTATTTATTCCCCAGTGTGTTTCAGAAAGGGTCTGGGGTAAGTTCCCTTTTCCCCAGAAGGAAGATGGAGAAGGGAGAGGGGAAGGGGGCAAAGGGGAGAGGAGAGGGGAGAAGGGAGAGGGGAGAAGGGAGAGGGAAGAGGAGAGAAGAGGAAGGGGAGAGAAGAGGGGGGAGGGGAGAGGGAAGGGGAGAGGGAAGAGTAGAAGAGAAAGGGGAGGGGGAGGGGAGAGGAGAAAGGAGAGAGGGGGAAGGGGAGAGGGGGGAGGGAGAGAGGGGAGGGGAGAAGGGAGAGGTATGCAGAGGCCAGGCTGCGGGAAGCTCTGCTGGAGAAACTTGTGGACCGAGCTCAGAGCTGCTGCAGACTCGGAGGAGTGAGGGCTGCAGGTGGAGCCCCTTCTCCGAGCTTCTGAGCATTTTGAGTGGATGCAGTGGTCACTTCCTAAATGTAAGAAAGGGCAGCCCTGGGTGGTTGGGCTCAGCGGATAGAGCATTGGCCTGTGGACTGAAGGGTCCTGGGTTTGATTCCTGCCAAGGGCACATGCCTGGGCCATGGACTCCATCCCCAGGCAGCCGATCAATGATTCTCTCTCACTGGTGTTTTTCTCTCTCTCTTTCCCTCTCTTCCTCCCAGAAACACACACACATATATATATATATATCGGCAATCACTGTGCAAGCCCGGGGGATGCCGTGGGCAGTGTCTCGCCATCCGGCCCGGCGTCCAGGAGAGTGCCCCGTGCCCTCTCGGTGGAGAGTGTGAAGTCTGACTGGACTCTGTTGTCAGGCACACCCGGCCCCTTTAGGACAAACAGGGCCCTTGCTCAGCCTGTGGGTGGTTTCTGGTTGAGACAGAGGACGCTGCCCTTGACCGTGGTTTCGTCCCGCGCAGACTCTTACCCGGGCCTCCATTGAAGGAGGGAGCAATTTACAGTCCAGCAGCGGGGACAAGGCTCAGGGGAGCCTAGCACCAAGGATGGCAGGGCTGGATCGGGAAGATAAGCTGTGGCCTGGGATAATAGGCTGGAACGGACTCAGTGAAGTTCAATGCCACCGATCTGGCCACATTCAGCACGGGGCGGGGCCTGGGAAAGACCCGGGGGCAACAAAACACAGCAGCTCCGGGGTGAGGGCGGTTCAGGGTCCTGTGTGGACGGCGGGTGTGTCGCACCTGAGCCGGGACTGGCCCTCTGAGGACGGCGTTGCGATCCAGCAGTGTGCTCAGAGCAGGCCTCCGGAAAGCAAACAGAGGGGCGTTTCAGGAAGAGCAGAAGGCAGTGAGAGGACGTGCGAACTACCTTTGAGTCTGTAGAGACTTTTATAGAAGTGGGACTGACATCGTTCGGGCATCGTTCTGGACGCCCGTCTTCCCCGAGTGTGGGGGCAAAAGAACCACCCGTAGCCCTACCCTCCGAGCTCCCGCCCGGAGCTCACGGAGGCTGGAGGAGGCCTGCAGGGCAGGAGAAGGAGAGCTCACACCCCAGCAGCTCCCGGCTAATTCTGCTCGTCACGGGGAGGCATTTCCTTGCGTTCACTCCCCGCAGCCCCTCAGCGCCCCCCATGAAGCGGCTTTTCTTGGTGCAAAGGTGCACAGTTTCCGCTGCGCTTGGTGGAAACCAGGTTTGGCTTGTGGTTTGGGGGCCTGGGCACCTTTTGTAAAAGCGGTTCTACGGGGAAACGTCCGCTGCGGGAGCGCATGGCGAGGGGGTCTGATCCGGCACCATCTCCGTTTGGGGGAAGGAAGTGCTGACTCGGCATTTATTCCAGCCGTGGCCTCATCGAGACACGGAGAAAACCCCGAGCTGGAAGTGACACTGAGGAGGTAGCGGCAGGTTTCGAAACGGCTCCTGTTAGCTCCACCGACCATTCACTCTGCTCTCTGGGGTTCGGTTCCTGCCTGTCCCCCTGTCATGGCCCTTCCCTGCCACCTTCCTGACTCCGGCCACCATTTGTCTGTCTGGGACACTTTCCTTTACTTCTGCCCACAGAAGTCAGTGTGATCCCAGAATGGGTGTGGCCGGTGACTGTGGAGCAGGGCCTGGGTTGGGTGTGTGTGTGGGGGTGACTGTGGGGAGCAGGGCCTGGGTTGGGTGTGGTGGTGGTGGGGTGACTGTGGGGAGCAGGGCCTGGGTTGGGTGTGTGTGGGGGTGACTGTGGGGACCAGGGCCTGGGTTGGCTCTCCTCTGACAGGGAGGTGCGATGAGGGTGTGGATGGGCCAGTGTGACGGTGCTGAGCGTGGCTGATGATGGTGTCACACAAGCCGGAAAGCTGTGCAGGAGAGGAGGGAGGGAGGTGAGTGCTCCGTCCTTCTGTTCTTGGAACTCGAGGGAGTGGACAGCAGCCCAGGGACTTCAGAATAGATGCCATTGGTGGGGAAGTGAGGTTCCTCCTTGGAGAAAGGAAGGAAGGAAGGAAGGAAGGAAGGAAGGAAGGAAGGAAGGAAGGAAGGAAAAAAGAAAGAAAGAAAAAAGAAACAGCCCTAACTAACCGGTTTGGCTCAGTGGATGGAGCGTCTGCCTGCAGACTGAAAGGTCCCAGGTTCGATTCTGGTCAAGGGCATGTACCTTGGTTGCGGGCACATCCCCAGTAGGGGGTGTGCAGAAGGCAGCTGATTGATGTTTCTCTCTCATCGATATTTCTCTCTATCTCTCTCCCTTCCTCTCTGTAAAAAATCAATAAAATATATATAAAAAAAAAGGGAGGAAGGAAGTAAGGGAGGAAGGAGGGAAGGAAGGAAGGAAGTAAGGGAGGAAGGAGGGAAGGAAGGAAGGAAGGCAGTCTGAGAGTCCATTTCAGGTAAGAATTAGTCACGAGAGGTGACGTGTCCACGAAGCCGGAGGGGCGTGGGCTAGCGTCATAGCTTCTCGCTTGCATTTCCTTTCAGCTTTGATTTGTTCTCGGTGACATCAGAGGAGGGCGAGGGCGCGTGGGGGCGAGGTGGGAAGACGGGGCGGAGAGTTCTGACTGTGGGTGTTGTGTAGCTCTCTGTGGGACGAGCCTCAGTGCACTGGGGTGACTGCTGGGTACTTGTGAGGCCACCAGCAGACGCGGAGGGTCCTGGTTTGGGGAGCTTCCGTGTGGCCGGTAAACCAGTGCTCCCTGAATATCGCCACTGCATCCAGGGCTGCTCTCCGAGCGCCATGAGCACTGGAAGATGCTGACCCGGTCAGCGAGTCACTTGTTCAGCCAGAGCTCACCAAACACTGTCCTCTGGCTGGCAGGGCACGAGTGGGGTGAGAGGAAATGGGAGAGGAGGAGACGGGGTGCACATTGCTAACGAGGAGGAGACACCAAGATGCAGGACTCAGCGAAGCAGGGTCTGAGGCAGTACGTCAAGCAGCGATGCGACGCATACAGCTGTCCACGTAGGCTAGGGGTGTCGAACTCAATCAGAGAAGGGGCCAAAATCTAAAATCCAGCCTAAATCGCGGGCCGAATGGTTTACTGAACAGTCATAAACTGTCATTGTGATGGAAACGCAGCGAAGTGCAGTGATGACAGCACGGTGCGGGCCACATTGCAAGGCCTGGCGGGACGGATTTGGCCCGTGGGCCTTGTGTTTGACACATGTGATAGGCCAACAGGGAGGCCCGGCCCCGCGCGTGGGCTGGGAACGCTGTGGGAAGGGTTGGAATTTGAGTTGGTTGGGGAAGAGGGAGGGCATCAGATTTGCAGAGAGGAGGGTGGGTGAGGAGCCATCGGAATGGAGAGCTGTGGACGGGTGAAGGGAAGAATTTCCGTGGAGCGAGAAGACAGGGGGTGGGCAGGATCAGGCAGGAGCGGAGCACAAGTCCCGTTGGCTGGTGCGACATGGAATTTTGATCCTAATAGCGCTGGGGAACCACGGGGGACGTGGCCTGGAGGAAGGCCGCGGCTGCACTGCAGTCCCAGTCAGTATTTAAATAGATTCACGTAGTCTTAGCCAGAAGCTTCCGGAGAGAGGGCGGTGGTCAGGCCCTGGTTTTTAGGGGAGGAAACAGGTCCGGGGCAAGAAGGCGGTGCGGGAGCCGGGACCCTTCCCATAGCGTTCCCAGTGTTCCCGGATGCAGGCCTGGTCTCTGACCCGGTGTCCCTCAGCAGTTCAGGTCCCGTGCTCTTTGGAAAACATCGCAGTTTTTTTTTTTTTACTTGCCCAATTAAATCTCTTCCAGGGTAAGTATTCAAAACAGTAATGCACACTTGAATATATACTCCCAAGAGCAGCATTTAAGTTCAAATGATTAGAATAGATATACTAACAATACATATCTGTTACCCTAACACCAATGAAGTAATAAAAATTAAGCTTACAAATTATACAATTTATCGAATCTAAGTTGGATAACTATAAAAACTAAACTAATACCTTCATTTTATTAAAACAAATGCCAAACATTTAGAAATTATATAAAATAAAAATTTAATGTGTGGAATGCATGCAACATGGGTGTTAACTCTCATGTTTTAATTTAAAGCTTCTTTTATATCTAATACCTTATATTTAATTTTTTTTGAAGATGAGGGTCACGCCCCTCCCGGCTACCTCCTCGTGGGGGACCAGGCCTGTCCATCCGGGATTGACTTTCCTCGGGAGAGCAGGGCCTTCCTCTTCCTGCCGAGAGCTGAGTCCAAACAGGTCTGGGAGCTGGAAGGCGGTGTGGCTGATGGTGACTTATATGGCTCTTCCATCAACTAATTATCAAGCCCCTGCCGGGGAGTGAGCACCGGGTGGCATCCTGAGAGGACACTGGGCTTTCCGGCTGGAGGGACACAGGCAGCTAGAATGTAGCTTAGGAAGTGCCTTGAGGGAGGTGGAACCCGGGGAGCCATGGGGGCTGAGAGGCCACTGATCACAGTGTGGGCTGGGAGAGCGCCTCACGGGTGGTTCGACCAAGAGCTCATGGGGAAGAGCCTTCCAGGCAGGAGAAAAGCCCGATAGAGGCAAGGCTGGGAGGGAGAGAGAGAGAGGGAGGTGGGGACAGAGGTCTGCCCTGGCTCCGTGTGTCTGAGGCCCTGCCTGCTGGCTGGGAGGGGGTGGTGAGGGATGAAACTGGAAGGTCAGCGGAGGAGGCAGTGAGGACAGTGTTAGGCCATTTGAGAAACTTGGATGGAAGGGGATAGGTAGTCAGGAGCATGCCTTCCTTCAACGAGACCTCACAGAGCACGTCCCTGGCCAGGTATTGTTCTAAGCCCAATATTAGCCTCAATCCGTCCTTGAAGCATCTCTCAACAGATAGACACGATAATTGTCCCCATTTCACAGACGAGGAAACCAAGGCCCAGGGAAATGAAGTAATTACTTAAGGTCCCCCAGGCAGGAATGGGCAAGGCAGGACCTGAGACCAGGCTGTCCAGGTTCAGGGTCCACGATCTTGCTGCTGTCCGGTGTGAATGCTGGCAGGGCCAGGGAAAGGGCAGCCCTGCTGTGCCTCGTGGGCTCTGTGCTCTGCACACCCAGTCCAGGCATAATGCAGCCAGCAGTTAGCTGGGCCGGTCCAAGGCCGGATGCAGGCAGCCGGGCTAGTCCAAGGACGGATGCAGACAGCTCGATTGGTCTAAGGCCGAATGCAGGCAGCTGGGCCGGTTGAAGGCTGGATGCAAACAGCTGGGCCGGTCTCAGGCCGCATGCGGGTGGCCAGGCCGGTCCAAGGCCATATGCAGGCAGCCAGGCCGGTCCAAGGCCAGATGCAGGCGGCCGGGCTGGTCCAAGGCCGGATGCAGGCAGGCCGGGCTGGTCTAATGCAGCCAGCAGCCAGCTGGGTCGGTCTAAGGCCGGATGCAGACGGCCCGGCCGGTCTCAGGCCGGATACAGACGGCTGGGCCGGTCCAAGGCCGGATGCGGGCAGCTCGGCGGGCCCCTCTCACAGCTGGGCCCCTGGGGCAGAGCTTCTCAGAGAGCCGCTGAGGCCTGAGAAGGTGATGCTCCTCCAGCCAGGCCGTCTGCCGTGTGTGTCAGCCCTGCCTCGGCACCGGCGGGCTCTCCTGGGTGCTGCTGGGGAGGGAAGAGAGAGAATAGTGGCTGAGTGGGCCTGACGCAGGCGGAAGCTGCATTCAGACTTCAGGCCCAGTTCCAGCGCCTGACAGTGCTCAGTGAGCATCGGTGAGCAAATGGATGCATGCCTGCCTGCATGCCCCTGCACCGCTCATTGGGAGTCCTGCGAAGCTGGGGATATTGGAGACACAAGCAGCTGGCAGGCACGGGGTCAGGGTTCGCACGGAGTTGTGCATTTTGTAAATAGATGGGCACGGGCTGGGCGGGCATCCCTGCTGCCCTGGAGGGGCGGTTGCCTCTGAGACAGACCACACCCGTCCTGATGCGGGAGCCTCTGAGCTCCACATCCTCTTGGTACAGAGACGTGAACTGTAATTTGGGTTAAAATCTTATCCTGCAAGAAACCCCGCTGAGCGGCACAGGGACTGTGTGTGTGTGTGTGTGTGTGTGTGTGTGTGTGTCGGGGGGCGGGGTGAGGGGCTGGTGGCTGCCTGGCCCCCTCCCCGCTGCTGCTGACTCGCTGTGACACACAGATTGCGTCTTGCGTGGGAGCTTCTGGGCAGCGCCCACAGCTGTTCCCGGGAGTTACAGGAATTGCAGCCTGCCGAGGGAACAATCGTGCTAAACATGCTCTTTTAATGAGACCTTGTTTTTGTTAGCGCTGCCTAATGGCTTCCTGAGCGGAGCAGCAGGCCCCACTGTCTTCAGCAAACCTGAGCGGAGCAGCAGGCCCCACTGTCTTCAGCAAACCTCTCCTCCTCCACGGACACATGCTCTCCTGGCTCTGAGCTCGGAGCCCTGTGGTGTGTGGTGGGTCCGGGTTCTGGTGCTTCTCCTGGCGGGAGTCCCGGGCCAAGTCCTTGTCAGGCTGCTGCCCTGGGATCGGAGTCTCGGGCGTCCTCCCCCAGCAGACGGCGGCACCCAGGGGTCCGAGGACTTGGTAAGCCCTGAAGCCGCAGGATGTGGCCGGCCACTGCTCACAGCTGCCAGGCTCCGGGGCCACCGGAAGAAGCAGATACTGTGTGCTCTGTTCTTCCAGCGGCCCAGGCTGACAGCTCACTGCCCTGAGACCCGGCGGGCAGGAGGCCTCACTGCTTCCTGTGTGTGCACCCCCTGCCCCGTTTTATTTTATTTTATTTTATTTTATTTTATTTTATTATTATTATTTTTACCATTTTTGGTGTCCTTTGCGGGTCTATTCATGACTTTGGCCTTTCCCGCTGGCCGCAGTTACCTGTCGTGTATTACTCCTTGGCAGAGATTGCCTGAACACGTCATTTCCAGAGTCAATATACCTGGTTCAGTGATTCTTTAAAAAAAGTTTTTTTTTTTTATTGATTTCAGAGAGGAAGGGAGAGATAGAGATAGAAATATCAATGATGAGAGAGAATCATTGATCGGCTGCTTTCTGCACGCCCCCAATGGGGATTGAGCCCCAAACCCGGGCATGTGAATTGAACCGTGACCTCCTGGTTCATAGGTTTATGCTCAACCACTGAGCCACACAGGCCAGGCCTGGTTCAGTGGTTCTGAATCCTTTTTGTGGACTGTCAGGGACCCGAGCTCTCTGAGAGGCTCATGGAAGCCATACACGCTTCCCTGCAAAGGGCTGCATATCATCTCAGGAAGATCAAGGTCTGGGCGACAAGCTGAAGGCCCAGCTGGGCTCCTTTTGAGAACATCAGTCACCAGCCACGCTCTCCTCCGTTCCTTTCCCTCCCGGGCCCGGCAGGTGCTCAGGGTGGGGAGTGAGGACAGCTGAGCGGACTCTGCTTCTAGACTCTGCTAAGGAGCCTGGCCTGCATCAGATCGGAGCCCCGTGGAGTCACTCACCGCACACACAGCAGGTGGCGCTGTAGGCACCGGCTTGGTGACAGTCTGAGAGTGAACAGCGGCTGAGGGACAGCTCCGAAGTGCAGGTCCCAGCATGGGCTGCCTCACCGGTGTCTGCCGCTCCGGGCGCTTTCCTGAGTGAGCGCCTGGGCGTGGCCCGGCCACGCCAAAGGGTTTTGTCTGGACATCAGTGTCCAGCCCCTTTGGGTGGGCCTTGTGGTGGGAGATATTGGCGCCTCCCTAAGTATTTGTAGGGTGACCCAAACGGAAGAAATTCGGTCCGTTTCCCAAGTCAGGACACTTTTTGCCCGCGTGCAGGACGGTGCTGTGCTGGGGCGGCGTTTGCAGGTGCAATGGCATTTCCTTAGGGCCCCCCCTGTTTCCCCCCCCGCCCCCCGGGAGTCCCTCCTGCTGGGCCTGCTGCTCGTCCTCTGCAGGAGCTACTGCGCGCACACAGGCCCGCACATCCCGAAGATTGATTTTGGAACCTCAGTGTCGCCGTCCTCGTCCTCCTGGCACCCAAAAGGTACCTCCTGGCCTGTCTGGGCCTGAGCTTTCTCCTCCCCAATCTCACGGCTAAGTCCCAGGTAAGAGTGGGGGTGGGGCCACGATGGCACCTCCCCCATCCTTCCCGCTGTCTGTCAGGGTTTGGCGGGGGGTGGGGGGGGGGGGGGGGTGGGGGGGGTGGGGGATGAGGAGAGACCTGAGGCAGCTCCTCTCTCCGTGCTGGCGCGATGGGAGGGGACGGCAGCACCCAGGGTTCTGGAAGGAAGCTCGGGGTTGATGAAACCTGACCAGGCAGCCCGGCCAGGTGAAGAGCTGGGCAGCTTCCCTGTGGGGTGCCTTTCCTCATGACGTCAGGAGCCACTGCTGTTGCCTTGGCAACTCAGCCTCAGGCTCTGCTCTCAGTGAGGAGGCCCCAATGCATCCCTCTCCCCCACGGAGCCGGCCCAGGGAGGCCTCTCCAGGGCCATGCATCTGGGGGAGACGCTCAGGCAGAGGGGAATGCTGGGATCATCCAGGGACACGTGGGGGCCAAGAGCTCTTCCTTTTCACCCTCAAACTTGCATGTTCTAGAGCACATGTGTCAAACATAAGGCCCGCGGGCCAAATCCGTCCCGCCAGGCCTTGCAATGTGGCCCGCACCGCGCTGTCATCACTGCACTCCACTGCGTTTCCATCACAATGACAGTTTATGACTGTTCAGTAAACCATTCGGCCCGCGATTTAGGCTGGATTTTAGATTTTGGCCCCTTCTCTGATTGAGTTCGACACCCCTATTCTAGAGAAATAAACTGCTGACCACCCTTTTCACGTGGAAAGTCTTGTTGAGGCATGAGCCCTGTCCACCCTCCAAGTCCTGTCCACCCCCAGAAGGTCTGTCCACCCCCAGGGGCCCTGTCCACCCCCAGGAGTCCTGTCCACCCCCAGGAGCGCTGTCTACCCCCAGGTGCCCTGTCCACCCCCAGGAGTCCTGTCCACCCCCAAGCCCTGTCCACCCCCAAGTCCTGTCCACCCCCAAGTCCTGTCCACCCCAGGAGTCCTGTCCACCCCAGGAGTCCTGTCCACCCCAGGAGTCCTGATCCAGGCCAGAGGGGCTGGTGGGCACTGGGAGGGGACGGCGCGGAGGAGAAGGGGAAATCTCAGCTGCGCACCTTCAGTGAACA
This sequence comes from Pipistrellus kuhlii, assembly GCF_014108245.1. Taxonomy (NCBI): domain Eukaryota; kingdom Metazoa; phylum Chordata; class Mammalia; order Chiroptera; family Vespertilionidae; genus Pipistrellus; species Pipistrellus kuhlii. The sequence goes on from NW_023425493.1 coordinate 1,919,425, forward strand.
TAGCCTGTCGTCCCAGGCTCACGCTGAGTGGCTCAGGAGTATGCCAGTCACAGAACTAGCGAGTGAGGGTGAGACAGGATTTCGCGGTGGCCAATAACACTCCCAGGCGTCTGTGTTCCACTGACCAGAGGCTCCGCCACTTCCTGGCTGTGTGATCGCAGCTCAGTTAGCTACCCCCCTGAGCCTCAGTGTCTTGTCTGTAAAGTGCTAACAACACCTGCCCCAGGGCATTTTAAGGAATAAATGACATAATACAGGGACAGAGCTTAGCAACGTGTCTGTCCCAGACAGGGACTGGAATAATCGTGCGTTCTCCCATTTAGGATTGTGCTTAGCCATGCCTGGTGCGGGGCTGACCTCGCGTCTGCCACGCCTTTGCACAAACGGGGAGGAAGTGCCCGCTGGCAGACTCGCTGGGACACGTCCTTCGGGCCTGGTCCCTGCAGGCTCTCCGAGGCCCAAGGCCCAGCCAGCCCAGGCCCAAGGCCTGCCCCCCCTTCCCACTGCCCCCCTGTCCCAGCACCCGGGGTCCCTAATTCTGGATTCTCCTGTGCAGGCTGCTGTCGGAGGGGGTCCGAGACGTGGCATCTTTGCCCTGAAGGTGCTTCCAGTGCCAACATGGCGCTGGGGAAATGCAGCTGCTTGTGCAGAGGAGAGCTGGGGAGCGGAGGAGCGTGCTGTCAGTGCAGAGGGGCCGAGAGCAGAGGTGTCACCTTGGACCTGATGCATCGGCCCCGCCCAGCGCCGTGAGCGCTTGTTTCCAGGAGAAGAACCGCCGTTCGGCTCAGCGCCCTGGTGTCCGCGCCTCGTGGCTAATTAGCCCACGATAAATCAGGAATGCTCATTGAATCTGCAGACCTTGGCGAGCCGGCATCGCGATGGATTCAGGGTCCCCGCGGAGCTGGCGGCGGCCTGGGCTGTTTGCACAGGCTGGTTTGGGGCCGAGGATGGCCTTTCCTGTAAGCAGCGTGGCAGTTAGATGGATGGCAGCCGTGCCCAGATTAAATAGGATGGAATTAGGTGGCATTCTGCAGGCTCTGCAATTCAATTTGTTTTCTGGGAAGGGAGTCAAGAAAAAAGCAATAAAAGCCTTTAGTTATATAAGGTCAGACCGGGGCTGGGCTCCCTCCCTCAGGAATCCTCTCTCCTCCTCCTCGCTGCCTCCTCAAGAGCCCATGCATCGTGCCTGGCCCAGAGTTGATGATTAACTAACAACTAACTAACTAACTAACTAACAACTAACTAACTAACTAACTGACTGACTGACTAACTGACTAACTAAACGCATAAGTAATTCATCCATCCATCTGTGCAATAAAGTTCAATAAAATTCCCTGTGGAAGGTCCTAGGACTAAAGTGAAAAGCCCAGGGAGCCGGGCATCAATGGGTCAAGGGTTCGATTCCCAACCAAGGCCACGAACCTGGGTTTCAGATTCCCTTCTCGCTCTCCCCTCCAACCCCCACCCCCACTCGGGGCAAATGCAGGAGGCAACCAGTTGATGTTCCCCTCTCTTTTTCTCTCCCCGATCCCCTCCCTCTGTCCCTCCCACCCTCTCTGCTGAGTGATGGAAACTGTATCCTCTGGGGAGGATCAACAGCAGCACACACAGCGGGAGAGCTCCCAGCCTGTTAGGGCAGCGGGCTCCCAACAAGCAGCGGTTAAGACTCCGCAGTGGAACAGGCTAGTGAGCAGAGAGGGAAGGGCTGGGAGAGCAGGGGGAGGGGCGGAGGGACGTGTGGGAGACATGGCAGGGAAGTGACCTGTGAGCGGGGTCTTCGAGGTTTGATAGCCGCCCCAGGTGCAGGGCTGAGGAACACCCCCCACGTGTGGAGGGTGGCGGTGTGAACACAGGAGCCTTTGATGATGCGGGCCGTGTGGGAGGGCAGGGGAGTCTGTGATGCCACCTCAGGGAGCCTTGGCTTCACTGGGACCTAATGGAGCCTTAGGAGGCTTTGCAGTGAGTGCCAGGGCCAGAGTCAGGTTTTAGGAAGGGTTCCTGTAGTGGACGGCAGTGGGGGGACTCAGGGTGGAGACGGAATGGCAGCCACAGGCCTGGGGAGAGGCAGAGGGAGGAGGACACGGGTGGGGGAGGAGGGCCACACGGGTGGACAAGCTCATTTCTCTGAGCATCCTCCATTTCCCTGACCTATACAAATGGGGGAAATAGTTTGTCTCATGGGGTTATTTTGATGATAAATCACATGCAAAAACTTCAGTAAATATGAAGGCACTTAGTAAATGTGAGTTGTGTATTTACTTGGGGAGAGAGGACAGGCGCGCAGGCGAGGCGGCCGCTGCAGGATGGGAGCAGGTGTGGGAGGGAGAGATGCGAGGAGGCGCGCCAGATGCTGAGTCACGGCGCCCTGCAGAGAGCTGAAGGCCGCTTTGTGCTGACTCATTGCAGCAGTCTGCTCCGCTGGCCTCACCGCCCGCAGATGAGGCCCTGGGCTGCTTGACCTTGGCTCCTGAGGACCCAGGCAGAGCCAGCAAAGCTCAGTGAGTCTCCAGCCAGAGAGGCGTGGCCCTGGTGGAGGCGGAGGCCCCGGTGGAGGCGGAGGCCCTGGTGGAGGCAGAGGTCCTGGTGAGGGTGGAGGCCCTGGTGGAGGCAGAGGCCCTGGTGGGGGCAGAGGCCCCGGTGGAGGCGGAGGTCCTGGTGAGGGTGGAGGCCCTGGTGGAGGCAGAGGCCCTGGTGGGGGCAGAGGCCCCGGTGGAGGCGGAGGTCCTGGTGAGGGTGGAGGCCCTGGTGGAGGCAGAGGCCCTGGTGGAGGCAGAGGTCCTGGTGAGGGTGGAGGCCCTGGTGGAGGCAGAGGCCCTGGTGGGGGCAGAGGCCCCGGTGGAGGCGGAGGTCCTGGTGGGGGCAGAGGCCCCAGTGAAGGCGGAGGCCCTGGTGGGGGCAGAGGCCCCGGTGGAGGCGGAGGCCCTGGTGGAGGCAGAGGTCCTGGTGGGGGCAGAGGCCCTGGTGGAGACGGAGGCCCTGGTGGGGGCAGAGGCCCTGGTGGAGACGGAGGCCCTGGTGGGGGCAGAGGCCCTGGTGGAGACGGAGGCCCTGGTGGAGACAGAGGTCCTGGTGAGGGTGGAGGCCCTGGTGGAGGCAGAGGCCCTGGTGGAGGCAGAGGCCCTGGTGGAGGCAGAGGCCCCGGTGGAGGCGGAGGCCCTGGTGGGGGCAGAGGCCCTGGTGGAGGCGGAGGCCCTGGTGGGGGCAGAGGCCCTGGTGGAGGCAGAGGCCCTGGTGGAGGCAGAGGCCCTGGTGGAGGCAGAGGCCCCGGTGGAGGCGGAGGCCCTGGTGGAGGCAGAGGCCCTGGTGGAGGCAGAGGCCCCGGTGGAGGCAGAGGCCCCGGTGGAGGCGGAGGCTCTGGTGGGGTCGGAGGCGCTGGTGGGGGCGGAGGCCCTGGTGGGGGCAGAGGCCCTGGTGGAGGCAGAGGCCCTGGTGGGGGCAGAGGCCCTGGTGGAGGCAGAGGCCCTGGTGGAGGCAGAGGCCCCGGTGGAGGCGGAGGCCCTGGTGGAGATGGAGGCCCTGGTGGAGGCAGAGGCCCTGGTGGAGGCAGAGGCCCTGGTGGAGGCAGAGGCCCTGGTGGAGATGGAGGCCCTGGTGGGGGCAGAGGCCCTGGTGAAGACGGAGGCCCTGGTGGGGGCAGAGGCCCTGGTGGAGGCAGAGGCCCCGGTGAAGGCGGAGGCCCTGGTGGGGGCAGAGGCCCCGGTGGGGGCAGAGGCCCCGGTGAAGGCGGAGGTCCTGGTGGGGGCAGAGGCCCCGGTGGGGGCAGAGGCCCTGGTGGAGACAGAGGCCCTGGTGGGGGCAGAGGCCCTGGTGAAGGCGGAGGCCCTGGTGGGGGCAGAGGCCCTGGTGGAGGCAGAGGCCCTGGTGGAGACAGAGGCCCTGGTGGGGGCAGAGGCCCCGGTGAAGGCGGAGGCCCCGGTGGGGGCGGAGGCCCCGGTGGAGGCGGAGGCCCCGGTGAAGGCGGAGGCCCTGGTGGGGGCAGAGGTCCTGGTGGGGGCAGAGGCCCTGGTGGGGGCAGAGGCCCTGGTGGAGGCAGAGGCCCTTGTGGGGGCAGAGGCCCTGGTGGGGGCAGAGGCCCTGGTGGAGGCAGAGGCCCTGGTGGAGGCAGAGGCCCTTGTGGGGGCAGAGGCCCTGGTGGGGGCAGAGGCCCTGGTGGGGGCAGAGGCCCTGGCACCTGCTTCTCTGCTCCTGGCCCTGCGGGAGCCTGGGCACGGCCTGAGTCTGCTCTGAGGTGCCTGGTGAGCAGCAGGGCAGAGCCGCAGCTGGCGTTAGGAAGGGGGCTCCGTGAGCCCCCGTGGGTGCTACTCACAGGGAGAGACTGGGGCGCCATGAAGGACCTGCCCACTCCTTTCTCTTGGTTTGAAGCGTCACCTCTAGGGACAGAACTGTTTGGTTTAAAGACTCTTTCTCTCCTCCTGAACGCAAACACCCCAGTGAAAAGCAATGTCACTGCGGGAGGAATAGCTCATTTCTAATAGCAGAAGCAAATAACAGTAATGGTGACCACCGGTATTTCCGGAGGACGGTGTAGTGCCAGGTCCTGTGCCAGGCACCTTCTGTTCACTGCCTCATCTAATGTCGGACAGTCCTGGGGGGCGAATGAGGACATGGGAGCTCAGAGAAGTTAGGAACCTGGATTAAAAACACACATCATACATTTTCGAGAGCACTAGGACCGAGAGAGAGAGAAGGAAGGCAAGAGTGAGAGGTGGATGTAGGCATGAGATTTGGTAGGTGTCCCTAAAGGCATTAAAGGGCAGAATAGAGTCTATATTTTGACATATTTCACTCCCTGCAACCTTTGACCTTTGCCCTCTGAAGTACAGCTACCCCCTGGGCCCCTCCTGACCTGACCTGCTCGTGGAAGCCTCTTCGCTCCCCACGCACACATGGGCATTTCTCCCCTCACTCCACACCCTGACGGCGAGCGACCTTCTCCGGGGTCAGTGCAGCTCCGGTGCCAGGTCCCGGATATTTCCAGGTGACTCCCCAGGTTCTGGTCCCCCTGAGCTCTCTGCGGAGTGGCTCCCCTGGGAAGTGCGGGCATCAGAAGTCCGGTGTATTACGTCCTTGGCAAACGTGCACCTTCTCCTGTTTCTTCCCCCTTAAATGGCATTGTGGTCCCCTTAGCTGTCCTCTGCATGTGGCTTTTACCTACTGTGATTCCTCACCTTCCCAGCATCACTCATAGTCTCTGCAGCATCCGAGTTGCTAACTTCTCCCATGTTCATCCCTGCTCCCCATCTTCTCTGATGTGGCCTTGGGTTTCTAGGGGTGTCGAACTCAATCAGAGAAGGGGCCAAAATCTAAAATCCAGCCTAAATCGCGGGCCGAATGGTTTACTGAACAGTCATAAACTGTCATTGTGATGGAAACGCAGCGGAGTGCAGTGATGACAGCGCGGTGCGGGCCACATTGCAAGGCCTGGCGGGACGGATTTGGCCCGCGGGCCTTGTGTTTGACACATGTGGGTTAGTCCGTCCATGCTTCCTGCCTGGGTTCCATCACCGTCCCTGCCTTCCTGCTGACAGCCATCGTCCTCAAAGTCAATTGGCACATGGGCCATGGCACTCCCCAGGGATTATCCTGGCTGTGTCCTTGGTCAAGCCTTTTGAGGCCTGGCTTTGCTCACCTCCACAGCCCCCCTTCTCTTCGGTGGCCACAGATGGCTATGCTTCCACACAGCACTTAGCCAAGACCCCAGCTTCCAGTGGCTTTTTGTTCCTTTTCTCCTAACTTGTTATCCTGTCTTTGAGCTTTTCCAGATCTTCTTGATGCCACCATGTTTAAAATCCTAATCTATATAACAATAGCCTAAGCAACCATTACGGTGGAATGGCCAGAACGACTGGTCACTATGATGTGCACTGACCACAAGGGGGCAGACACTCAATGCAGGAACTGCCCCCTGGTGGCCAGTGTGCTCCCAGGAGCTGGGCCCACGGTGGAATGGCCAGAATGACTGGTCACTATGATGTGCACTGACCACAAGAAGGCAGACACTCAATGCAGGAGCTGCCCCCTGGTGGCCAGTGTGCTCCCAGGAGCTGGGCCCACGGCTGTTGAGTGCAGCTGCATGGCAGGAGTGTCTCCCAACTCCATGGCAGCACTACTGAGCAGTGGCAGCAGGCATGGCAGGCTGGGGTGAGCTGAGCAAGAGCGGTGTAGTGCCTGGCTCTGGTTTGGGCTCTCCACCTGCCACTTAACACACACTATATCCCCCGAGGAGTCCCGGACTGCGAGAGGGATGTCTGACTGCCGGCTTAGGCCCAATCCTGGTGCTGTTCTCTGCAGAAGGCAGTCAGTCTGAACAACTCAGTGACGCAGGGAAGCACAGGGAACTCAGGGTGAGCCTGCCTTCGCGCTTGACTCACCCATTCAACGGTGTTCCCAGGACAGACATGGTGGCCCAGTCCATGCACGTGCAGCGGCTGCTGCAGCTCAAGCAGCAGGCTGTGTCAGCAGAAGGCCATCCAGCCACAAGTCAGCTGGCGGACACCCCTTGAGGGGTTCTGGATTGCGAGAGGGTGCAGGCCAGGTTGAGAGATTCCCCCACCCCCCCCTCGCCCCACAGTGCATGAATTTTGTGCACAGAGCCTCTAGTATTTTAATGATATCAAACTTATGCCATTTACATTTAATAAAATTTGTATTTCCTTGAGGAAAATGCTTTATATACACTAATCACACAAATGAATGGGAACATAATACAGTACTAAAAAAAAGTGAATGAAGAAATGTGTCTAATGTTACAAAAACATGATTTATACTTAACTTTCCAACCACAATCATAGAGTAAGGCAAAGCACACAGCTCTAAAGAAAGTAAATAATTTTACTCATGAATTTTAATATTGAAAAAATGGAGTAACTTGAGAATATTTTGTTCCTCCCAAAACCACTGTTAGCTATTCTTACCAGGCAATGGTGCAGCGATTAGTGAGCAGGAGAGGGTCACCGATGGACTGTCCGAGTTGCGGGCCACACGTAAGTGGTTCAGGAAACCTCAGCAGGTGATCTCTTTGTGGCCTGGCCTCGTTTTCTTCAGATGCATGTTCATATGGAAAGCCTGACTAAGATTAGACTTAATTTTCACTTAAAATTCAATCAGAATTTTTTTCTTAAACTCAGTCATTGAAGGCAAGCACATTGTTCAAATACTCTTATATGGCTTTGTGGGTAATCACTATTCCTGGAAAAAAGAACAAATGGCTGTCATCCAGCCCCTGTCGCTGAGGGGATGGATGGATTAAAAAAAAAAAAAATCTGCCGAAACCGGTTTGGCTCAGTGGTAGAGCATCAGTCTGCGGACTGAAAGGTCCCAGGTTCAATTCCGGTCAAGGGCATGTACATTGGTTGCGGGCACATCCCCGGTGGGGGGTGTGCAGGAGGCGGCTGGTCGATGTTTCTCTCTCATCGACGTTTCTGGCTCTCTATCTCTCTCCCTTCCTCTCTGTAAAAAAATCAATAAAATATATATTTTAAAAAATCTAAAATGTCTCTGACTTGGTTTGTAAATAATTCTGACTCATAGCATAGTGCTTTTGAGAGGTTAGATGGTGAGAATGAATTTTGGCTAAAACAAAATTAAAATAGACCCTGCACTGTTTTTCTTTATCTCATAAGTGGGAAAGAGAACATCTTTAAGGATTCAAGTAGTTTCCTCTCTCTGGTCACATGGAGTTAACGCCCAGTCGGATTCATTGAAAAAAGTGGCCCCATGCTGAAATAAAGGTGTTGGGTGAATGTGAGGATATTTTTTTTAAAATTGATTTCCAGAGAGAGAGGAAGGGAGGATATATATAGAGAGAAGCATCACTGAGATAGAAACATCATCGATGGGCTGCCTCCCACATGCCCCCTACTGGGGACCGAGCCCCAACCAGGGCCTGTGCCCTGACTGGGAATTGAAAGGTGACCTCTTGGCTCATGGATTGACACGCCACCACTGAGCCACGGCGGCCGGGGCTGTGCGGCTACATCCAATTTCCATTCGAGGCCCATTGCCAGGGTCACTTTTATTAGTTGTTTGATCTCAGGCAAAATTCTCAACTTCTTTGAGCCACAGTTTCTTCCTCTATAATAGTACAATGTTAGCAATCAGACCCCTGTCACCAGTCCGCTGAGGTGTCAATGTGTTTACATACCGAGAACGCCTGGCACATGTAAGTCCTCACTCAGTCCTGTTGTACACAGACACGCAGACATGTGCACACAACACGTGGGCTCAGACAGAAGAAGAAAAATATGGTTTTCTTTAATTGGGGCAGGAAAATTGTCTGACAGTCACCGGGAAATGAAGTCGTCCTGGCTCACGCAGGCAAGTGGTATTAAGGCAAGACTCCTCATTTTTGCTGATCATGAGTACATTTCCTCTTAGATGCTTGTTGGCTGCTGGGCAGCCACACCATCTTTTTTTTTTTTTTTTTTTTTTTTTTACAGAGAGGAAGAGAGAGGGATAGAGAGTTAGAAACTTTGATGAGAGAATCATCAATCAGCTGCCTCCTGCACACTCCCTACTGGGGATGTGCCCGTAACCAAGGTACATGCCCCTGACCAGAATCGAACCCGGGACCTTTCAGTCTGCAGACAGACGCTCTATCCACTGAGCCAAACCGGTTTCGGCAGCCACGCGTAATTCTGGTTCTCCCAATCACTCCTTCCCACCCGCCTGGCACTGTTTGCATGGAGAGCTGGCGAGGACCTTTGCGACCTCGTTCCCCAGAAGCATGTCCGTAAGGCTGCAGCTTAAAGCATTTTTATTTCGAGGCGGGAGATGCAAGGTCACTTCCCCTTGAAAGAACAGAGGTGCGAGGGGCGGGGCCTGAGGCTGATGGGTAAGGGCCAGGAGAGAGGAAGGGAGGATATATATAGAGAGAAGCATCACTGAGATAGAAACATCATCGATGGGCTGCCTCCCACAACCATATCCAACTAGGTATTTCAAACACCTAGTTGAAATATCTGGCACCGTTTTCAAAGTGAAGCTGTGACATGCAGACTCAGACATCCAGACTTCCTCTGGAGTCTTAGGTGGCAGATCCTGGACGGTCCCCGAGGCCCCAGGGCGGGCAGGCTCCGCCTGGAATGAGCTGACACGGATTTGAGCTGGTGTTTGGCAGCTGAGGCTTCCGGGGACAGCGCTGAGGAGTGAGGGTCCAGAGCCAGACAGGGTGTGCTCAGGCCCAGGCCACTGTGTCGGGCGGGAGTGGGCACAGCATCCGGGCACCCACATGCCCGCCCAGCTCCGAGCAGCTCGCTAGAGGCAGACGAGTTCCTCAGCCTCTTCCTTCCTCATTGGGGATGGGCTCCCTGCCCGCCTTTCAGACCGGGCTGCTGTGAGGCTCACGTGGTACCATCTCTGTGAAGCCCCTGGGAAAGGAGAGACAGCCCAGGCGCAGGGCACTTCCGGCTCCAGGGACATGTGGCTGCTGGCAGGAGGAAGTGGGGTTGGGCGTGTCCCCAAGGGCACTGTGACCAGTGGAGGGGGTGGTGGGCAGGGGGGCGGTCAGACCTGGGTGGGAGCTGAGCGTGGCGTGGTTAACCTCCCCTGGTCCCCGTGTCCTCCCCTGTGAAAGGGGAGAGAAAGCACCACCAGGCGGTGGTGAGGACGAAGCAGAAACGTCACGGAGTGCTTGCCGAATTGGAAGGCGTGGGCTGTTGGCGGCATGGAAGGGGGCGGGTCTGGGGTGGGGGAGGTGGGGGGTCAGGGGCTCGGGGTCTGGGGGGTGGAGGGTCAGGGGCTCGGGGTCTGGGGGGTGGAGGGTCAGGGGCTCGGGGTCTGGGGGGTGGAGGGTCAGGGGCTCGGGGTCTGGGGGGTGGAGGGTCAGGCGCTCGGGGTCTGGGAGGTGGAGTGTCAGGGGCTCGGGGTCTGGCTCAGAACACGTGAAAGGCAGCCCTTGGTGGGTGGTGGGCGAGGCTTTCTGTGACTCGGGCATATTATCTTCTCGGCTCACGCTTCATGGGATATTTGTGAGGATGAAATTGATCTGCAGCAAGAGGAAAATAGCCGTTGCCTAGGCAACCAGCTGATGACTCACCCTGGCTCTGAAGCTGCAGAAGCCATGAGACTGCAGTAATTTTCCAGATGCTTAACCTGCCCTCCCCCTCCCTCTCTCTGCTTCCCACTCTCCATCCTTCGGTTCTCTCTCTGCACCACCTTCCCGCTCCTCCCCGACAGACCCCGCACCCTGCAGGCTCCCTGCGGGGCCCCCTGGGTCCTGGGCCCCCGGTAGCAGGGGTGCAGACCCATCCTATGGTGCTTTGTGGCTGAATGGGTTGCTGCTCTGGTCTCTGCAGCCAGGAAATGGCCAGGCTGCACCAGCCTCGGAGCCCCAAGCCCCAAGCTCCTTCCTGTGAGGGAGCCTACGGAGCGTAGCACTGCCTCAGGCCGCAGAGAGCGCTGTGAGGAGAGGGGTCCGCTCTCTGACCTCCAAGCAAAGCTGTGCAGCCTCCCTCTCTCATTCATCCTTCCCCCACTCACAGCCTGGGGTCTGGTGTTCCAGAACCTTCTCAATTATCCATCAAACTTCTCTCTGTAACACAAAGTAATAGAAGCTTAAGCCATTCCTCTTCCAGAGGCACCTCATCTTAAAGAGGAGTGTGGGGGACCCAGGACCAAGCCTGTAGCCTGTGAGGTGCGGGTTGAGGCAGGGGCTTGGGCTGTGTCTTTCTCTGCACGTCATGTGTGCACCTGTGTTCCTGCTGATGCCGACTTACAACACTTATGCCGGATACACTTTGGTCCCTCACTTTTGTATCCCACCCCCATTCATATACATATGCACTGAAGTCACACACATGTGCACACACATGCACACACCATCTTGGGCAGCAGCAGCAGCAGATGGGAAATGACACATCCCCTCTTCCCTCCACCCCCAGTGATGAAGGCTGGGGGTCTACTCACTTTCATTTTATTTGTTAATCCTCACCTGGGAATATTTTTCCATTGATTTTTGGAGAGAATGGAAGGGAGGGGGAGAGACACAGAGAGAAACATCGATGTGAGAGAGACACATCAATTGGTTGCCTCTTACTTGCACCCTGACCAGGGCCGGGGGTTGATCCTGCAACTGAGGAACGTGCCCTTGATTGGAATTGAACCCCGGACCCTTCAGTCCGAGGGCCGACACCCTGTCCACTGAGCCAGACCCGCTAGGGCTCTCCTCACGTCCATCCATTGGCTCACGCCAGGCCTCCGCTCTGTGCAGAGCGTGCTGTGGGCCGCGGACTGGGGCCCGAGCTCTCAGCACAGCCTGTGGCCAGAGGGGGTCCGCCAGGCAGGCCATCCTCCGGGGAGAGGGAGCGGTGCCGCTGCCCTCGGAGCTCCCAGCCCTGTGCCTGTGTCGCTGGCGCAGCGGGCTCAGGCCCACGAGGTCTGGCTGTCCCACCACACGCTGTCCCACCCTGGGGGCCACCCGGCTGCAGGGCCACCCAGCACAGACATGCTCCTTCCTTTCTCCGTTCTTCCTCCTGCTTGGTCCCCCAGCTCTCGGAAGGCGTCATGCGCAGGAGTGGTCCTCTCCTCTGAGCTGGAGCCCAGGGCGGTGCCCTCCAGCCCCTCTGCCCGGTGCAGGCACAGCTTCCGAGGAGGCTCCGCATGACGGTCCCCGACGGCCGCACCCTGCCGGGCCCACACGTGCGGCATGGAGGCCGCCTCCCAGCAGCCCGCGGCATTGTGGAGCAGACGGCGTTGTGCACCGATTCACTTGTTTACCGGCAGCTCCTCTGTTCGGCGAGGGTGACACGGGCGCCCACGGCGTGCTGGACGCTGGAGCTGCCATCGGGAGCGAAGCAGATGGTCCTCCCAGCATGGGGCTTGCCCTCGATGGGGGAGGCAGCATCCTGGGGCAGCCTGGCAGCAGCTGCTCACCAGAGGGATGGGAGCCCCAGGCCGTAGGCGGGGACCCTGGAGGGTGAGGGTGGGGCCGTGGCAGTGCAGGGGGGCAGGGACCAAAGCGCCTAGCTGGCTGAGAAGGCGTGGTGGGCAAATGGGAGCAGCGTGAGGGCGGAAGGAACAGAGTGCACAGGGCAGCGCCCGCGGCGAGAGGGACTCTGTGGGGAAGGAGGCTTAGCCCAGCGAGGGGGACGTGGGCGTGAGAAACGGCCCACGGGTGGCAGATGGAACAAGGCCCGGGACTCGGCGTGTGTCTCCTACGGAGGCAAAGGCCACCTCTTCCTGCTCCTCCCCACCCGGCCCCTCTCCTCCCAATCCCTGCCCTCCGCCCCCTCTCATCAGTATTTTTTGGGGTGGGGGGTGTTATTATTGAACTTGGTCTTTCTCAGGAACTCCATCTGCCGAGGAGCAGAGCTTGCTGTTTCAGAGCTCAGTGTGAGAAGAAGATGCGTCGTCCTTTGTGAGGGAACAGGCTGAGGTTCAGCCACCGCCACCCATGGCGCTTCAGGCCTCTGGGAGTCCTGGGAGGCCTCTGGCTGACCCGGGAACTGTGGCACCGGGCACAACGGGGCCGTGGGCCCAGCAGGACCAGGACTGTCCTCGTCTCTTTCAGATCACCCAGCCCCGCCCGCTGCTGTGTTGTCCCCCAAATGGCCTGCGTGGGGGACCTCCTCTGGCTGTGCGGAGCCTGTGGTCTAGGCGGCCGGCCTGGTTTCTGAGTTAAGAGAGGTCCTCCCTCGCACGCTGGCTGCAGAACCCCGTTTCGAAAGAGGGAATCTGAGTGGGAACGCCCTCCCCTTGGCGCCCCTCCCTCCCAGCCCGTCTTCCCTCGTGAGGGGCTGCTGGGGCCCAGGGAGAAGGGGCCTCTCGGTGAAGGCAAACGAGGAAAGGATAGGGGTGTGTGTGTGTGTGTGTGTGTGTGTTTCAAACCCGGGCTCCTGCTCCTGCACCGTTTTAGGGACTTGGAGCTCTTTTCGCTGAGATCTCTCAGAAACCTCGGGAGCCTTTCGGCGAGGGGGCGATAGATTCAGACTCGCATCTTCCTAGCGATGGTGGAGGCTGGGAAAGAGAGGGCACTGGGGCGGGTGGGTCAGCAGTTTCCGGAGGCAGCGAAGGGGCCAGAGAGGTCTAGGGGATGGGGGCGGGCAGGACAGGGAGAGGGGTCAGGTGTGGGGGTTCAGGAAAGGTAGAAAGTGCCTCCATCTCTGCTTTATGTGGCTGCATAGATGTGGGGACATTGGCTGACGGGGAATCAATAGCAAGCACCCAGATTTAGAGAGGAGGGAAAAACAAGTCTGCAGGGCGTTTGCGTGGGAAGGGTCTTGGGGACGTGCACGTGCAGAGTGGGTGGGCCCAGGGCAGCTCCAGAGAGTCACTGTGAGTGGGTGAGCGTCCGTGACCATGCACTGCAGGCAGACAACAAGGGGGAAGGGTGTGAGCGTGGGGAGGGGTCCTGCTCCAGGATCAGACAGAGATGTGGTTGTGACAGAGGGCGTTTGTTTTAAGAGGGGTTCTTCTTATCAAAGACAGAAAGCCCTGAGCACCTCTACATGTGCAGGCCCGAGGCAGGGACAAGGTGCCAAGTTTGTGCCAAGGTCATGCCAAGGGTTCCTTCGTGAGCAGGGACTCCTGCACCTGGGAGTCTGGCAGAGACCACTGCAGCTTTGCTAGAGAAAGAGAGAGAGAGAGAGAGAGAGAGAGAGAGAGAGAGAGAGAGAGAGAGAGAGAGAGAGAGAGAGGGAGAGGAGTTCATTGGATGAAAATAACGACCACATGAAAAGCACAATAATTTTAAAGCTTCTAAAGCAAATGCTCTGGTTTGGTCTGGGAGGAAAACATTAAAATTAAAAATTGCAGATTAAAAAATGCAGAGGACTAATGCTAATGACGAGAACCCATGAGGCGAGAAGCCGCCAAGAACGGCATGTGAGCGCCCTCCATGGCTGCCCTCGTGGCCACCACATCTTGGTGCAGGTGGTCACGTCCAGTGGGAACAAGTCACCCATTTCTGGGTGGAAGAGTGACGGGGGCAGAAACAGAACGTCGGGGAGCAGCTAGGATTGTAAGAAACATGAATCGTGCTCTGCTCCCGTGCTTGTTTGGTTCTGACTGAGGAAGGCACGTCCTCACCTGGCTGGCAGCCCCACGGGGGCCTGGGAGCTCACCTGGCAGCACAGCGCCCTCCCCGTGAGGAGCTGCCGTTGTCATAGGAAAATGGCAACTTCGCTGCAGGAACCAGAGCCGCCCTGGGCAGACCCCAGCCCTTTTGTGTCCCTGCAGCCTCTGCAGACCTCCGCCTGCTCGCCTGTGGCATACCCTTGGCGACTTTCCCATGCGATCTTGGTCTTGTGCGCATATAAGCAGCTGGCTGTGCGGGGGTGGGGGAAGGTACAGCAGATTTTTGTGGGTGACCTGCTGCTCTCCCATGCTGCCAGCAGGATTGGAATAAACACTCATAACGATTCAACCTCATCTCTGCTTAATCGGCTTAAGCAGGGACAGTCAGCCCAGACCCATTGATAGGATGATGTTAGCTATAGTGTGAGTTTCCCTTCCTTCCTCCCTTCCTTCCTTCCTTCTTCTGGTCTGACGTGAGAACATTTTGCAATCCATTTTTTGCACTTCTGAAAGAACAACTATGTAACAAAACAAAAAGTATATTCCAGGTCATTTGAAAAAAAAAAAGAGAGAGAGATACTGGTGCTTTATATTGAGTTCAAACCCTCCCACCTTTCCTCTGAAACGATTCTTCTGATTGTGAGAGCGATTCACAGCCCCGGGGGAGCAGAGCACGTGGAGAGTGTGGGGTTGTAAAAGAAGAAAATAAAATATCATGATCCTGCCACCCAGAGACAGCAGCTCTTAACACTTCGAGGCCTTTCTTTCTGCTTTTTCTCCCAGGCACGCGTTTAAACAAAGTCAGAAGACTGGCGTTCCACAGTGCGCTAGTTTGAAAGCCGCTTTAAAAAATTAACACTCTGTCAGGAGCGTTCCCCACGCCATGGAGCAGTCCTGAGAGCAGAGCTCTGGCAGCGGGCACAGCTATTCTGTGACTCTGCTCTGTCCCAGGGGGGCCAGCTTCCTGCGCAGCCTCAGGACTGCGCCTGTGCTCCCAGCCCCGTGCGCTCTCCGCTTCCCTGAAATGTCACCGACGGAGCCTTCCTCGCCGGCTGGTACCCTCCGCTGCCATGGCCTCTCCCCGGGCCTCCCGCGCCTGCAGGGCCCGCACTTCGGAGCGAGTGCCGTTTGCCAGGGCTGCCGCAGAGGACACCACAGTCTGCGCGGCCTGCACAGCACGCCCGCTCCTCGCAGTGCTGGAGGCCGAGCCTGCGGCCAGGGGGGCCGCGGGGCTGGTTTCTTCCCTCTCTCCCGGGGCCCCTGCGGCCCTGTTCTCCTTGTGCCTCCGCACGCAGGGCCACCCCCACCCCCTGCTGTGTGTGTGTCTGTGCCAATCGCCCCTTTTAAGGAGGACGCCAGCCTTCAGGGCCACCCTGATGACCTCACTTGACCTTCATTATTTCTTTGGAGGCTCTGACTCCACACAGGGTGAGAGTCCGAGTGTCCGGGGCTGAGGACTCCCTCTTGGGGCTCTCAAGGGGGACACATTGCAGCCCAAATAGAGTGCAGGGTGGTGACGTGGCACTCCCTGCTCCCAAGGGTCTGGACGAGGGTTTAAAGGTGTGCATTGTCTGTGGTGGATCTTTGGGTGTAAGCATGGCACTACGAGCCTTCTCCTTCCCAACCCGGCCAGGTGTTTATTGCCGGTGGAAAGTGACTTTGAACGGTGCTGTGACACCAGGGTAGGCTCTGGAACCTGTTACGGGGACGCACTCATCGTCATCCTTCCGGCGTCCCCTTGGTCTTCCCACCCATCCATCACAGTCACTATCATATTTTTTTTCTTATTTATTTATAAAACACACGGATCCGTGCACCTTGAAAGGAAATTAATTAGAAGGTGGCCGGCGGGGTGGGACTGGGTGAGACGGGCTGGACATGCCCTGAAGCCAACCTCCCTCTGTGCCTCCCCAGCATCTGCAGAGTAAGGGGGTGGGGTCCCTCTGGCAGGTGGGGTCCCTCGGCCTGGCCTGCGGGGATGGGGCCTGAACAGACTGGATCACCCCCCGAGGGGCCCCAGAGTGTGAGAGGGCACTCTGCAAAGCTGCTGTCGTGGAATGCAGACACAGTGAGCAGTAACCAGATTCAGGGCCAACAGTGGCCCAGCAACAACGCAGCCCACAGCCGAAGGTGGAATCGTGTGGCCCCACGAGGAACCGGGCTCCCTCCTCTCTGGCTTCAGGCTGTGTCACCGAGAACCGCTGCTGCCGTCACTGCAGCTCCGCAGCTCCTTCATTGATCATCTGCCCCCTGGTGGTCAGTGCATGTCATAGCGACCAGTCAGTCGGTAGGAGGGACACAGCATATTTTTCAGAATGGAAGGGAGAGAGAGAGATAAAAACATCAATGATGAAAGAAAATCATTGATTAACTGCCTGCTGCATGCCCCCCCCGCCCACTATTGGAGATTGAGTCTGTAGCCTGGGCATGTGCCCTTGACTAGAATCGAACCCAGAACCCTTCAGTCTGCAGGTTGATGCTCTATCCACTAGGCAAAACCAGCAAGGGATTTTTTTTCCTTTCAAAAATGATCTGAAATATAATTAAAAACATTTTTAAAAAATCCTCACCCACGGATATTTTTCCATTGCTTTTTAGAGAGAGTATAAGAGAGGGAGGAAGATGGGGAGAGAGAGAAATATCAGTGTGAGAGAGACATGTCGATTGGTTGCTTCCCGCATGACCCCAATAGCGGGCAGGGATCTAACCCAACCCACAGCCCAGGTACATGACCTTGACCAAGAATCGGACCTGCTACCGTGTGGTGCGTGGGCCCACGCTCTAACTGCTGAGCCACACCAGCCAGGCCGAAATATAGTTTTCATTTTGTCTCATAACCATTTTTCTTTTTCAGGTGGAAAGAATGGATTGCAACATGTCTTAAGCCAGGTGTAGCTATTTTCTCCCGAAATATTATGGAATATGGATAAATATTGTCAGTATCTCATTGATGTATCTCCTTCTACCAAAACCTGTTCTCAGTGTGTGGAGCTTATCCACACTGGAGCGTTAATACCCAATGACCACATCAGAAGTTTTTCTCTGCTTTCGGGTCATGTTGTCAGAGGCCAGGCCTGAGCCAAAGGAGTCAGCACGCTGTAAGGCAGGGGTGGGGGCGTCTGGCCTGGAACAGCGTTTGGTCTGGCCCTGCCAAGGCATTAGGGGGGGTAAATGTGTGACCAAAGGCAGCAGGCTGATTCTGCAGGTGACACTTCTGTGTGGCCGGTCACTGAGATTCCACATAGTCCCGGGCAGAAGACAGGTTCCCACCCCCGCTTTCAGGGCATGTCCGGGGCGAGCAAGAGGACGAAAAGGTGCTTTTTAAAGTCCTGAGGATGCAGCACTGTGGGTGCCAGCCCAGCAGACAGTCATGTGCTCCCCGCTCCTGGTGGGAGCTGCTAAGAACTGCCTTGAACCCAGGGGAAAGCGACGCTGGCTGCACGGGGAGGCCCCTTTTACCTGGCTCACTGTCCTCCAGCCCTACTTCTACCTCCCTGTGCTGCCAACAATGATGCTGTCATCCTCGACGGGAGGCAGCGTGGGCTGGCTCTCTGTTCAGGCCTAGCGTTTGCTCTGCCTTCCCCAGTTCCAGAAGCATTAGCGTCTCCTGCACAGCAATGCTGTTAGGACCGAGCAGCGTTGGAGTTGGCTGGGAGCGGGGAGCTGGCTCACGGTGGCTTCCTGCCTCTGCAGAGCTGTCGCTGTCAGCCACGTTGTCTGCCAGCTCCAGCCGGAAGGTCATGACTCGTCTGAGGAGCAGACGTGTTGTAGGCTAACACCGATCAGGACTCAGAGGGAGGGGCCTGGTGCTGGTGCATCCTCGAGACCCAGGTTCTGGAGGGAGGACGGGCTCTCTGTGTCTCTTCCTTTTCTAGATTTGAGAAGGCATCTGAGTCCCTGAGCAAGTCCTTCACAACCCCCACGCCCGGGGTCACCGGGACCTCACGATGGCTCCCAACGGCCTCCTCCACACGGCAGAGAGCAGCTGGGATCTTCCCACGGCCTCCGCGGCGCTCTGAGCTTGCCGTTTGGGAGGAGATGGAGCCACGTTCCACAGAAAGGGCGCTTCGCTCCGGAAGGCGGAGCCAGGGACGGTCTCGGGATCCGGAGCGGGCTGCGCGGGCAGGGCAGGGGTCAGACGCGCTTCGCTGGAGGCTGAACTTCCGTCCTGACGCCAGGAAAGCCGCAGCTCGGTGCTGACGGCTGAGTGTGACGGAGGTGACCCCGCTGGCCCTTTCAGAGGGAGGACTGCTGAGGAGGTGTGCCCGGGGTCCAGGCCATATTTAGCTAAAGATGGAAGGGTGCTTTCTGGACCGGATCCCGGGAGTTTGCAGTTTAATGGAGAACCATGCTTCTCTCTTTTAAAAAAAATATATTTTATTGATTTTTTACACAGAGGACGAAACATCGATGAGAGAGAATCATCGATCAGATGCCTCCTGCACCCCCCCCACTGGAGATGTGCCCACAACCAAGGTACATGCCCTTGACTGGAATCGAACCCTGGACCTTTCAGTCTGCAGGCCGACGCTCTATCCACTGAGTCAAACCGGTTTCAGCAGAACCATGCTTCTCAGGGGGGCTCTTCTGTCTGAGGCGTGTCTGCACGTGACCACGGAGGTCATTGTCATCCGGTGCCGGGGCGCCGACCTTCCGGACTCACGGCCACCGGTGTTCCTCGGACCGCGTGGTGACACGCTGGCACATGTGTGCCAGGGAACAGCCAGGCTGGTACATACATGCACTGCGGCACCCGGCTGGGAATCAGGGCGGGGAAGCCTTGGAGCTGGGTCTGAGGATGGAGGGGAGTTGGCCAGGGGGCTGTGCCCGGCCCGGCCGGGGGGGGGTGGAGGGGGGAGAATGGAGGGGGAGGGCAAGGCCCGGCCGCAGGGGCAGGGGGGTCCTCGGCCACGTGAGGGAGGGTTGGCTTTACTCCGAGAGCCTGAGAGGCAGCGAAGAGAGGCAGAGTGTGTCTTGAAAAGATCTTCTTGGATAGAGTGAGTGTGGGCACAGGCCAGCGTCCCGCACATCCTGTGACGCATTTTGAATTGTGGGGCGTGAAAGGGCTGGACGTCACTGCTTATGGCTTCGAAGGAGCATTTGTCCCGATCCCCGGCCAACGGGAAGGAAGGCGGCACTGGATGGGGAGCGGCAGACACGATCAGGGGATCCTTAACTCAGTCTCGGCCACCATGGGCCGTGGCCGGGCCGGCAGAGGGTTTTCTAGATGGTTCCACATCTCGGAGCCAGAAGCAAAGCAGCGTCTCGGCATCACATCCATGTTGGAGCCGGAAGTAAACCCGTTGCCTGGACTCCACGCGAGCGGATCGCTGAGAGGAAGGAGGCCGGCTCTGAGGGCTCAACCCTCCGGGCCCGGTGCCAAGCAGGTGTGCCTGCCGAGGCGTCCCGGCTTCGCGGCGACCACATCTGTCTCCGGCGCCCTCTCCCGCGGCTCCCCGGGGCTCCCCGGGCTCCCCGTTTCTGAGGATGCCTGGGATGGAAAGCTCCAGAACCCCTCCTTTCCCCATTGTCTGTGTCGGACACAGACCAACAGGAGCTGCCCCCCCCCCCCCCCCCCCCCCCCCCCCCCCGCCCAGCCCTGTGCTGCGCAAGAGGCCTCACTTCAGGCTCCCAAGAAGGTCACGGCCGAGACGTCGGGGCTGGGCGTGTGCTGTGGGCCCCACGTTCAGAAGGCTGGCAGATGAGCTGGGAGAGCTGGGCCTCTCGGTTGCCACAGAAACCGAACCGAGCCGGATTTAGCATTAAATCACAGGGAACATGCAGGGACAGAGTCAAACATTTGTCTGCCATTGCTCTCCTCTTCTCTTTCCAAGTTGGACCCTCTCTGGAGGCAGCAGCGACACCAGGGTAGCTGGCGGGGGCGGCAGCCCATGTGCCCAAAGAGGGGGGGTTCTGGAAGCTTCACATGTGGCAAGGACATAGACCCCACCCGAGGCAGGACTGCCATCTGCATCTCCCCCCTCCCTCCAGGCTCCGGTCCTGCAACCAGGAGACCTCAGGAAGGCCGGGGAGGGGAACTGGGCGGAGCCCTGAGCGCTGGCTTCCCACAGGCTGGCCCGGGCCCCGTGGCTGCTGAGCCCCGGAGGTGGTTAGCTGGAACCGAGGTGATCCAACAACAGGGACCCAGGCCAGATTTCCAAGCCGAGGGTGATAACAATGTAAAACAGCTCACTAAGTTTTGGTATCGAGTACTGATGAAATGGCGGTATTTTGGACCTCGGTTAGACAGGATGTGTGACTGACATTGACTCCACCGGTTTCTTCTCACCGTTTTGTAGAGTTGTTCCTGGAAAATGTCAAACCACACACGTGGCCCCCATCGCAGTCCATGGACGGCTGGTCCAGGGGCCGCTGTTCCATGCTGGGTCGACAGTCGCTCAGTGCTTCTGGGGTGTGAGGCCCAAGTCCCTCACTGCCTCAGTTCGTCCTTACTGTCGCCATCAGTGAGCACGTACACTGCACCCATTTTACAGGCGGGGAAAGCGAGGCAGAGGCGAGTGCGGCTCTGTGGGCTGTGGAGCCTCCTGGGCAGGAACGGGGCACTCAGCGCGCTCCCACCTCCGGCAGCCACATGTCCAAGGGGCTTGGCTGGGCGTGAGCCGAGAGCAAAGACAAGCACGCTCACCAGGGCCTTTCTCCTTTATTCCAACGTGTGACCTTCCAGAAACATCTCGGGGAAACTCTGCTAATTGCAAAATTACGTTTGCGTTCTCATCTCTGTGTTGGAGTGATTGGAAAGAAAACTCTTAGGAAAGGCTGATGTGATTTGGGGGAGCAGTGACGAGGAAAGGGGAGACCAAGAGAGGCCCGGGAGCCTGTGTCCCGCTCAGTCCGTTGGGGAAATGGGACCCCCAGGGGACCAGTAGGTGGTGACAGCTTAAAAAATGTTTTTGGAGCCAAAACCGGTTTGGCTCAGAGGAAGAACTTCGGTCTGAGGACTGAAAGGTCCCAGGTTCGATTCTGGTCAAGGGCGTGTACCTTGGTTGTGTGCACATCCCCAGTAGGGGGTGTGCAAGAGGCAGCTGGTTGATGTTTCTCTCTCATCAATGTTTCTAGCTCTCTATCCCTCTCTCTTCCTCTCTGTAAAAAGTCAATAAAATATAAAAAAAAATTTTTTTTGGAGATAGAATTGCCATATAAATTGTCTAAGTGTAAGGTGTACACCATGTTGGTTTGGCACATTTAAATATTGCACATATCTATACATTATCTATTGGTTAGGCACATTTAAATATTGCACATATCTATACATTATCTATTGGTTTGGCGCATTTACATATCGCACGTTGTATCTATAAATTATATACTGCCGAAGCTTTTACCGACCAAGGGTGTGGCTTCGGTTTCTGAGGCCCCGGAGAGAGGCGGCGGGAGCTCACCAGATGTCCCACTGCAGGAGATCCCGGCACAGGACTCAGACACGGAGCCTCCTCTCCTGGGCCTGGGCTCCGCCAGGGGAGGTCACCTTTGAGCTCAGCAGCTGCAGCACGAAGCACAGGCAGACGGGAGAGCCTGGCTGGCGGAGCAGAATTTCTCCTGCAGCAAAGAGAACGAGCTCTGAGCTGCTGGAGGCAGCCCGTGCTTACTTGGTGCAAAGTCTGTGTGAGCATCGAATGGGCCCCTGCCAGACCCTGGCCACGGGTCCTCCGCTGCTGGACAGTCGCTAAGGCTTCTTTGCACTCTGTGTGGGCAGGGCCGAGCAGCGGGCAGCAGACACTGGGCTGCGGGCTCCACCCGGGATTTCCCGGAGAGGTCACGGGTTCGCGGTCTGCCCTGGGGCAGGGGCGCAGTTTCACAGGCTCCCCTTTCCCCTCCTGGTGCGGGAGCCGCCCTCAGGCACTGAGCTGCTTAGCAATAACAGCACTGCGGTTTCAGAAAACGCTGTTTCTCCAGGGAGCGTCAGAGCCAGCAGGTGGCGCTCCTGCCCTGGCACAGGTGGAGGACACAGGCCACGTCCGGCCTTTGCAGTCTGCAGGCACCAAGGGCGCAGCAGAATGGCTGGTCACGACTGCTCCAGGGACAGCTGTTGTGTCACAGCCCCCCCCCCCCCCGGACGCGCCATGCAGGCTGCCGCAGTGACTACGGTGCACGCGCTAAGCCCACCCTATGACCTTGGCACCTGCTGCTGCACCCAAAACGGGGGTGTCTCTGAGTCCCAGACGCTGGCTGCCCCTGGGCTTCCGAGCATGAGAAGGGGGAGGGGTCTCACATGTCTGGTCTCTGGGTGTGGTCAGCATGCCTGTCACTTATCCCAGGGCGCTGTGGGCTAAGACTGTCCTTGGGAACAGGGTTCGAGGAGAGCCCTGCTGGGGGAGCTGGGCTTTGCAGGGCAAAGCTGCACCTGCTCAGAGAGAAGACCTGGCGCTGGGTCCCTTCTGGAGAGTCATAAACAGAAGTGAGCAAGCAAACCAGAGCCGAGCACACACTGACCTCGTAATGGAGCCAGGAGGCCATGGACTGGAGCTCAGGTAAGCCAGCTGGCGGCGTGACCTGAGGCTGCTGCTCCTCTCTGGTCCTCAGGCTCGCTGAGATCTCAGGAGTAACGGCCTGCCCGTGTTTCTGCTAGCACCACGTTCAATAGCATGTAATCTGTGTGTGTGTGTGTGTGTGTGTGAGAGAGAGAGAGAGGGGGGGGGAGAGGGGAAGGGAAGGGAGAGAGAGAGAGAGAGAGAGAAGAGAGAGAAAGGGAGAAAGAGAGAGAGGAGATGGGAAGGGAGAGAGAGAGAGAGAGAGGATAGAGATAGAGAGGATATAGATAGCGAAGAAGAGAGAGAGAGAAAGAGACAGAAGATAGAGAGGGAGAGATGGCGAAATATCAGGAGTGAGTAACTAGATAGAGATCTCAAAGATCATTAACATAAAGCCAGCGAAGAAGAGATGGAGCAGAGGTATAAATGATGTCGTCTCTCAAAGCTCGATTTTTTGCGCTCGTGAGAACTCTCCATCAGGCCCTCGAGAGATATATCGCATCTCTCGCCTAGCTATCTATCTCTTCTATCTTATTCCACACATTCCGCATGTACAGCAGTCTTTCTTTTTTCGTGAGGAGTCCCTCTCCCTGATTTCCATTTCAGTCACTGAAGCTCAGTGACCACATCCTCATCCTCTGGGAGCTGAGGCAGCTCCCCCAGAAGTGCGCGAGCCCACATCCGTGTGCCCGTGACCTTCACGTCGTGGCTGGGATGGCCGAGTGCCTCCCCTCGGAGCCCAGCTCTTCTGGCCTCGGGGGTGGGGGGCAATTGTAACAACCACGTTCCAACAGGAGGCCTACTCGGCTCCCGGCCCTGGAAGCGTCGTAGAGGTTAGGAGAGGAGCGGGGCAGGTGGCCGGTGTGCGATGCCACATCCTCAGCCACCGGACACGGACTGAGCACCTACTGTGTGTGGGCGAGGCTGTGGGGTGCCGGAGCCCGACAGGGTCTGCTCTCATGGAGCTCACAGACCTGCCAGGAGAACACGGAGCCTGTGGTTCCCGTCAGTCACTCCAACAAGGAAACGCAAGCTCCGAGGGCTCAGGGCGAGGCAGCCCCCCTGCCTGGGCAGGGCAGCCAGGGGGGAGGGACGTGAGCCTTGCCGGTGCTCTGCCCCTGGATCAGATGGTCCCAGGCTGTCCTGGTGAGGGTTTTGCTTGGCAGGAGCCTGCTCTGACTCTACACCTGGAGGCTCTGGGGACCGGGTTCCAGGCCGCTCAGTGAGGCACTCTGTGCCCACCAGCAGGCCTGGCTGTGACGCGGAGGCGGCGGCAGCATCGGGTGGGAGGCGGCAGCATTGGGAGCACAGGCTGGACTGGCCCCAGGCCCCAGGCCCAGGTCCAGCTGCCACAGGGCGAGCTGCTGACTCACCCGCAGTCTCCTTGCTGCAGCAGGAGGGCAGCCCTGGGAATGCTTCCTGCTGCTACAGGGAAATGTGACATCCCGGAGGCCACAGGGACCCTAAACGGCCGGAGAGCGCTCCCACCAGGGTCCGGGGAGAACGCTGTCATCAGCCTGAAGGCAGCGGCCCTGGCCGCGCCCCTCGGGGGTGTCCATACGGAATGCCATCCCGGCGGGAGAGGTCAGCCAGCGGGAGGGTCCGGAAGGAGGCCTCCTTCTCTGCGTCCTATTCATTTTCTAGAGCATCTCCGCCCGCCCGTATTGGACATTTTATTCTCGGGAATTCGTAAGAAACAGCTCCCTTTTCGGAGTCCATCTCCCGCCCCGCAGGAGGCCCCTCGCTGCGCAGGAACGGTCTGTGAGACGTGGCGCCCCCTGGTGGTTTCACGGGAGGTCACTGCCTGAACAGACCGGCACAGGCCGGTGTAGCCGGCTCATTCTGTCCCCTCCTGTGCTCCTGTGTGCTCAGCACTTTGTCGGTGCGGGATGCAGACAGAGGAAGATTTATCCAAGCTGCCTTTGCTCAGGCTGCTTTGTGGCAGCTTCCAATGTAGCCTCGGGCTGATGGCTGAGTGCGGGAGGCTGGCTTCACCGATAACAAAGCAGCTGCGTGTCAGCCTGTAACTCCCTCATCCCGCCCCCGCCACGGCCGACCCTCCTCCGTCAGCCACAGAAACCCCCGAGGCCAGTCCCACCAGCGAGCGTGCAGGGGGGACGCAGCTGCCTGCAGGGGAGGAGCGGGTGGGCCCTGCACTTTGGCTGACCCCGGCCTCAGTTTTACCGTCTGTAAAGTGGAGAGGATGATCCTTACTGTGCGGCGTGGCTCTGAGACAGGGCAATGCTAGATGCAAGGGTCTGACCTCTGCAAGGCATGACCTTTGATATTTTATTATTTTATTTTTATGTTTTTGTAAATTCTCATCTGAGGATATTTTCCCCCCCAATGTGGAACAGAGGGAGGGAGGGAAGGAGGAAGTGTGTGTGTGTGTGTGTGTGTGAGAGAGAGAGAGAAAGAGAGAGAGAGAGAGAGAGAGAGAGAGAGATGTGAGAGGCACATTGACTGCACATTGACGGGTTGCCTTCAGCATTCTCCCTGACTAGGGCAGGAAGCGAACCTGCAACTCAGGTACATGTCCTTGATCAGGAATTGAACTCACAACCCTTTGGTATGGGCCGGTGCCGTCGTCACTATTCTAAGAGGGTGTCTGTGACTGCGGACCAATAGTGCCTGGGAGTGTCGGGGGCGGCAGGAAGGCTCCCCAGAGAGGGAGCTTGCTGTCTCCCTTAGGAGGACGGAGAACAGTGTGTCTGCATTTCTCTCTGTTTCCCCCAGCGCTGAGCTGCCTCCTCTCTGCAACCCTGGCTCCCGGGGCCCGTGGAGAGCCGGGAGCCGCTGCCTCTGGGAACGGGACCCTGGCCCAGACTCCCCGCTCCCCCACCCCAGCTCCGGGGCTCTTCGGCCCTGCAGGGACCAGGGGAGGGCTCGGGGTGCAGCGCCAGGCCCAGTGGGAACAGAGAGGAGGAGAAAGCTGCCAAGGACCATGACCTCGGAGGCGGCTGGACGCGGGCAGGGGTGGGGAGAGGAGTGGGGGTATGAGGAGAGGGTGGTGGAGCGAGGTACCTCGACTTTCCTTTTTCTTCGTTGTCATCCTTTACCCGGTTCTGCCCAGTTTTCTCCGTCTTTTCTGCCAAGGTCATGGGAGAGAGTGGGAGAGAAGAGGGAGGCAGCCGTGTGGGGGCTGCAGGGGCTCAGCAGCGGCTTCCCTCGGGGTCATGCGGGCGCACCCCTTTCCACGGGGCCGCCCCGAAGCCTCTCGCTGCTCTCCTGCTGCGCTCCCTCGTGCTAACTGCTCTGACGGCGGGTGGAGAGAAGCTGGAGGCGCTGGGACAGCAAAGCGCGGGAGGCGAATGCTCTCAGCGACGGGCCACGGACGTGCTGGCTGCGGGAGGCACCCCTCTCCAGCCCGGGACACGCCAGGCGTGGCCGTGGACACTTCCCGTGGGCGCTGCCTTCCGCCCAGCAGCCTCCTCCCACCCCACGGCTCGCACTGCATCCTCCCGGGCGACCTGATCAGGCGGCAACCATCACCGGACACAGTCCCCTCCGGTGCCTCGCCTTCCTGGACGGCGTCTCCCGGAGACTCGCAAGTCTTTCTCCGTCCCTCTGGCACGTGGTGCTGGTGCTGGTGAATGCTGAATGTGAATGACGGGGTCCTCCGTGCCCAGCCTGGCTCCCACGGACCTTCTTCCGTGTCCCGAGGCTCAGTGGGCCGCCCCCCCTCTCCCCGGCCCCCCGTCTGGACTACAGTCTGCAGGTGGGCGCAGAGCTTAGCAGCATCTGCAGAACCTTCCAGACTCCTTTCTTAGAAAACGACATCACTGGCCGTGAGGAGATGGGACCGTGCCTCATCTCTGCAACCCAAACCTTTGTGGCCTCAGGCCCAGAGACACAGGCCCTTTGCAGGAAAGGCGGCCGGAGGCAGCTGGGGAATGGAATTCCCTGGCCCCTCACTGCAGGGCAGAGTCCGCCGGGCCAGGCCAGCGGAGGGACGTGCCCACAGCGTCAGGCCGGCCTCTGTCCCCAGGCAGACGCCCACAGGCCCTCGTAGACAAGCCTGAGAGAGAGGGTCCCCGTTCTCCATGGAGCCCACGTCTGTCACTTCTTGGAAAGTGCAAAGGGATGGGACGCAGAACCTGACGGGATGGAGAAGGAGCAGGAGGTCGATGGGCGCCCGAGGGAGGGTGAGAGGGAGGGAGAGACACCGCTCTCTGCTTGGTTTCTGAGGAGGCGACCGTGGGAGCAGGCGGCCGGCAGGGTGGAGGGGCCGTCCTGCTGCAGATCTGTGTTCATCCTCCCTCCTTCACTCCCCTCCCACTGCCTTGTTCTCCCTGGAGCCTCTGCCCCGGCTCACCGTGCCGGGCGGGGCCACCATCCTGCCACCAGGCCCAGAGCTCTGGGCGCCTCCGCCTCCAGGAGAGCAGGGCTGTGTGTGCGTGTGTGTGTATGTGTGTGTGTGTGTGTGTGAGTGTGTGTGTGTGTGTGTGTGTGAGTGTGTGTGTGTGTGTGAGTGTGTGTGTGTGTGTGAGTGTGTGTGTGAGTGTGTGTGTGTGAGTGTGTGAGTGTGTGTGTGTGTGTGAGTGTGTGTGTGTGTGAGTGTGTGTGTGAGTGTGTGTGTGTGTGTGAGTGTGTGAGTGTGTGTGTGTGTGTGTGTGAGTGTGTGTGAGTGTGTGTGTGAGTGTGTGTGTGAGTGTGTGTGTGTGTGAGTGTGTGTGTGTGTGTGTGTGAGTGTGTGTGAGTGTGTGTGTGTGTGTGAGTGTGTGTGAGTGTGTGGTGTGTGTGAGTGTGTGTGTGTGTGTGTGTGAGTGTGTGTGTGTGTGTGTGAGTGTGTGTGAGTGTGTGTGTGTGTATGTGTGTGTGTGAGTGTGTGTGAGTGTGTGTGTGTGAGTGTGTGTGTGGTAAGGGGGGCCATGTGTGTGAGTGTGTGTGTGTGAGTGTGTGGTGTGTGTGTGTGTGAGAGAGAGTGTGTGTGTGTGAGTGTGTGTGTGTGTGTGAGAGTGTGTGTGTGTGTGTTTGTGTGTGTGAGTGTGTGTGTGTGTGTGTGTGTGTGTGTGTGTGTGAGTGTGTGTGGTAAGGGGGGCCATGTGTGTGAGTGTGTGTGTGTGAGTGTGTGGTGTGTGTGTGTGTATGTGTGTGTGTGAGAGTGTGTGTGTGTTTGTGTGTGTGAGTGTGTGTGAGTGTGTGTGTGTGTTTGTGTGTGTGAGTGTGTGAGTGTGTGTGTGAGTGTGTGTGTGGTAAGGGGGGCCACGTGTGTGAGTGTGTGTGTGTGAGTGTGTGGTGTGTGTGTGTGTGTGAGAGAGTGTGTGTGTGTGTGTGTTTGTGTGTGTGTGTGAGTGTGTGGTGTGTGTGTGAGTGTGTGGTGTGTGTGTGTGTGTGTTTGTGTGTGTGAGTGTGTGTGTGTGAGTGTGTGTTTGTGTGTGTGGGGGCAGTGTCTCCTCCAGAGTTGGAATTGCTCCCCCACCGGCAGTCCTGCATCAGGGCTTGCACACAGCGCTCTCACCGTAAGGACTCTGAATGTTTTCACTTCCTTGTCCTAAACTTGGCCCAAGTGCCCGGGGGGTGGACTGGTCCTGGAGTCTGAGCCTCTGCCCTGCCAGGCCCTTGGGCCCAGCGGCCGCCCCGCACTCCATCCCGGGCGTTCTTTTCCCCTAAGGCGGCCCAGAGCAGGTCCCCTCCCCTCAGGTGTCCCCCTTACCACACCTCACAGAGGAATGACACCCCTTACTGCCCTCCTGGGGAGAAAGTCCGGGGCAAAGGCTGGCCTTCTTCTCCTGACGTGCTAATAGCTGGCGTTGCTGAGAGCTCACGAATAACCGGCAGTGCACTAACCCAGCGTTTTTCAGCCGCTGTTCCTGGTTGCCTGGTGTGCCATAGGTGCAGACAAGACAAGAATTTTATAATTTTTCACTATTTTGTTTACTTAATATTTCATAATAAAGTAATTATAAAATACTTCCTTTGTGTTTATTTGATTCCTATTCAAGAGAATTACTTTATATATAGTCGATATAGGCACAGAGTTAAATTTTTTAACATTTTCTAAGGGTGGTGTGCCTCGTGATTTTTTTCATGAAACAAGTGTGCCTTTGCCCAAAAAAGGTTGAAAAACACGGCACTAACCCTTCACGTACTTTCCCGCTGGCCTTCGGATGAAGCGTCCCTGTCGCCCACTTTGCAGTGCAGAACCGAGCCTCAGAGCTTGTGTTACTGTTCACATGCCCCAGCCTCACGTCACGGGCGGGGCTCAGCTCTCATCCCGAACAATCGTTAGCGGACAGCACCTCCCCAACGATGCCCTGCAGCCCTGGCGAGAGGTGTGCCCCGTGCAGCATGACGCTGGTCAGCCCGCCTCCCCTGCGTCTCCAGGAAGAGGGCAGTTCGTCTAGCCTTTCCCCTGGCCGACAGGAAGCAGGCCGCCATGACCTGTGAGCGGTTCCTGGAACCAGGCCAGGGCCTTGCCTCACACAGGAAGTGGTGTGGGGGGCATGCTGGGAAATGGTGGCCAGAATAAAATGTGTGACTGGTCTTAGACTGGCTGAGAGCTGGGGAGATGGAGACATCCCCGGGCACCTTTCTGTGCTGCGAGGATTTTCCCACAGTGGGATGTTGAGTGGCTGCGTCGTATTCTGTTGCCTGGTGCCCTGCCACCATTTAGCTGCATAAAATCTGGGCGAGGGGGTGGTTCTTGAAGGCAGGAGTCATTCGGAAAAGAGAATTTGAGCACTAGGTGCAGAGCAGCCAACACTCCAGCTTCAGAGACGGGCTTGGGGCTCCTCTGCCTGGAGGGGTACCCTGCACCTGCCGTGCGATTCTCCCGGCGACGAGGCAGGGCTGTGCCTGGGGTCCGACCTCCGCCCAGCTACCTCCGTCAAGGCCATTTGGTTCATTCTTGGAGCCTCGAGGTCAGCAATTCAGGTTTCCAGTTCTCCTAAACCTGTGGGCAGAGAACATAATCCAGGCTCCCTAGTCCAATGGCGTCAGATTTGTTAAGTTTAAATCTGCGGAAACATTTGTATAGTAAGTGAAGGAGGACAGCCGCCTAGCAGTGTTCCTGCGGCTGCCAGGCGCGGAAGAATGTCCAGAGTGTGAGGCCCCGTCTTGTCTAAGCTTGAAGGATAGCATGTTCTGGAAAGGGACCCATGGGGGATTGATCAGAACACTAAGAGAAGCCCCAGAGACCACCTTTCTGAGCAGGACGGACCTACAAGGGCCAGCTGCTCTGCTGGTCATCGGCAGAGCCATGTCCTGTTCTGCTTCAGGTGCAAGATCGCCGACTCTCTCAGTGGACAAGGACCTCTACAGACACGTGACCTGGGCCCCTGTTTCCGAAGAGACAACAATGATGGCCTCTCTCAGGCAAAGGTGGGCTCCGTGGGGCAGGGACCACGTTTTCTCACCAGGAACACGTTAGCACCCAGCACAGCACCGGCCACAGTAGACACTTAATCCGTATGCTGAGAATAAACAAAGGCACCAGAGGCTGGAGTGGAGCTGTGGGTTGCCCGCTGCCATGCTTGGCACCCCAGCAGGATGTGGCAGAGGGCATGGCCACCCTCCTCAGCTTCTTAGCTGCACAGCAGGACTTTCCCAAAAGGTTGTTCCACCCACGTCTTCTCAGGAATAGAAACGCCTCAGTTGGGATGCTGAGCCCGGAGGGGATGGGTGGGTGGGAGGGAAGACAGTGACTCGGCCCAGAGTGGCGGGACCCCAGCCGGCAGCAGTGTGCTGAGCTGCGGGGAGGAGTCGGGGCATGCTGGTGGCTGCAGAGCAAAAGGTGACCCAGTGACCTTGATGAATGACTGGCCTGTGGCAGTGCAATGGCTGGGGGCCACAGTTCAGATGTAATGACTCCCCTCGGTAACAAGCGACCCTCATCCTTTACATGTTTGTCCTCTTTCCGGGAGGATGGGAGAGCTGTCCTGGGGGTGACACGAGTGGAGAGAAACGGGACGCAGGGCCTTCGGGCCCCGCATTGGGTTGGACTGGCCGTGGACAAGTTCAAAGCCAGAGAAGAGGGCGTCTCCGTTTCCCTCTGGAAAAGGCAGACTGGCCCGTACATACATTCCTCCTGGCACCCCTGGTGAGGGAGTTCCGCGCGGGGTCTCTCCGGCTGCAGGCTGTCCCCAGAAAGCCTCATTCTGATGACAAGAAAGAGAAACCCTGGCACATGACTGTACGTGGGTGAGCGTGAGCTTTCTGGGCCACACACAGTCAGAGGCCCAGGGCTTTCCATCATCGGGCGACAGTGCCTCCTCCCAGGCTGCTAATACCGTGCTGATCCAAAAGGGGACTCGGGCTTACAGCACCCCCAGACGTGCATCAAAAGTACCTCCAACACAGCAAGAAGCCAGGTCTGACAGGGCCTTGGTCTCCCTGCAGGATGTCTGTGGCAGCTTCAATCCACACTCCATTAACAAGCGTTGCCCTGGCCAGTTGCTCAGTGGTTAGAGTGTTGGCCCGTGGACTGAAGGTACAATTCCTGGCTCCAGACAGGCTGCACGTGAGAGGAAACCAATTGATATGTCTCTCACACCTCTCTCTCTCTCTCTCTCTCTCTCTCTCTCTCTCTCTCTCTCTCTCTCTCTCTCTCTCTCTCTCTCTCTCTCTCTCTCTCTCTCTCTCTCTCTCTCTCTCTCTCTCTCCTTCTTTCTCTCTCCTTTCCTCCTCCTTCCCTTCCACTGTCTCTGAAAATCAATGGGGAAAATACTCTCAGGTGAGGATTTAAAATAATAAAATAAAAGAAAGAACTGGCAGGTCCAACTCTTAGGGACCTGTCTCCGGGACCTGACTCTGTGCCTCTGGAAGGTCCTTCCTGGATTAACCACAAACCCTCAACTCAGTTCATTGTATTGATGCCTCTCATCTTCTTTCCTTCCTGCGCTGCCAGGAAGGACACCAACCCTCACCTGCTGCTGGTGCTGGGACCCTGAGCACCACCCTGGTCTCACGCATCACCAGAGTCCAGCAGGCCGCCGAGTATCTGCATCTCTGAGTGTCTCTTGCATCGGTCCAGCCTCTGCCTGGTGACTCCATAGGGAGCTGGGGGAGGGGCGTCGGCAGACAGTTTGGCTGGAGTTGGGGTGGGAGGGGAGGACAATCTCTTGTCCTGGAATGGTCACTCCCGTAGCCATCTCTTACCTGGGAGTTAATGTCATACCTTCATCTTATCTTCCTCCAATGCTTCAAATTGCTGCCCAAGAGATGTTGCTAAAACGTGTCTCTTAGGTGAGAATTGCTAGAAATCTTTGGAAAAAGGGTAACGAAGGGCATTGGGCCCTTAGCTGTTGCAGAACCAGGGCGGGTTTATCCTGGTGGGTGACTATGAAGACAGGTCCGTGGGACAACAAAGGACGGCCAGCCGTGAGCCCAGGAGTCCACAGGCATTACTCACGTGGATGAGGATGGCGTGGCCGTCAGGGGGGAAATCAGCTTCTCGCAGGGCGGGTCCTGGTTTATCGTTGCCGCAGCCACAGCGGAGTGACGTGTGAGCATGAGGCTGCGTGGTTGCCTGGTCTATTTCCTGGGATCAGGGCACACGTAGCTTTTGCTCACCGTCCATCCGTGAGGCGTGGCCACATCTAACTGCAAAGGAGGCTGGACGTGTAGTTGCTGGTGGAGTGCCGTGTGCCCAGGAAGAAGGAAAGGATGGATTTAGGGGGATAACGGCCTCCCCCCTCTTCAGTCATTCTACAGATATCCACTCAACCCACCACGAGCCAAGCACATTCTCGGCACGAGGGAGACAGTGTGCTGGGCCCAGAGTGGGAGCCCTCAGGGTCTGGCCTCCTGCTCTGCAGCTTCGTTTTCTTCACTCACCTCCTGCTCACCCGAATGCGAAGCTGCTTCCTCCCTCCTGGCCACCTCTTCCCGTCCCCACCACGACCTCTGACCTCTCTGTGGGCGCCGTCACAGGCAGGGGTGCCTCTCATCATCACGTGCCCCCAGAAGCCTGGAGCCTGGCGTGCCGAAGATGGTATTTGGTGAAGTTTGCAGCCTGGATAATTTCCTGCTCCGGGCTTCACACCTGCGTCCTCACCACCTCATCCCTCTCTGCTCTTCATTATTTTTCCCTCCGTCAAATGAATGCAAATCAGATGCAAATGAGTTATATGCCTGGGCGGGCGACAAAACAGACACAACTGTCTTTCTGTCCTCTTCATTTAAAAAAA
The DNA here is from genome assembly GCF_014108245.1 of Pipistrellus kuhlii. NCBI lineage: Eukaryota > Metazoa > Chordata > Mammalia > Chiroptera > Vespertilionidae > Pipistrellus > Pipistrellus kuhlii. The sequence goes on from NW_023425493.1 coordinate 1,952,057, forward strand.
TGTGCATCAAGGACATCTGGGTTCAAATCTTGAAACAAATTCCTTAATTTGGAGGGCACCCTCATTTTACCTGTGAGATGGGAACAATAATGCACATCTTCCAGGTCAGTTTGCGGGTTGAGTGGGCAATGCATACATTTAAAGGGGGCGCTGTCACTGTAGTCAGCAGAGGCATTACAGAAGCAGAAGTCTGATCCCTCCCCTACGCCCAGGGTGTGAGTTCTGTCTGTCTGAGAGGGGCCTCTCCAGGGGTGAGCTTGGGCCTCTTCCCTGCATTGGGCGGACGGACGGAAGAGAAGGGGAGCAGAGGGCTTCTGACCGGGTGACTGGGTTCCCTTTGTACAAAGGCAGAAGCCTCTGCGAGGCCAGGCAGAGCTCCATTCTGCTGCGTTCCACTGATCCAAGGTGGTCACACTGTCAGCCCAGACTCAAGGGGTCTGGGAGGAGCAGCGAGCAATTATGTCATTGTCTCCGGAGACTCCCAGTGTGTGAACACAGCGAGTGACACGGACATCCTCTGTGTTCACGGCTTCCAGTGAGGATCACGCGAGAGCAGGGGCCCCTGACGTGGGGAAGGAAGGCCTCATCTTAGAACTCGGAAGGTGGTGTCTGTCAGAATCAAGCTCACTCGTCCTCTTTGAACACATTTTTGGCTTTGGGTAAAGGAGCTCCAGTTTGGGTATAGACAGAGCTCCAATTTCCCGCCTCCTTGCAGCTGGGACGCAGAACAAAACACAGATGTAGAAGTCTCCAGCTCTGGGGCCGGACAGTCTGGGTTCAAATCTCAGCTGTGCCACTTCAGACTAGCGGGGCGGTCACTATGCACCTCAGTCCCCCTCCATAAAGGGGGTAATGATGGACCAGCCTCCCAGGGTGGTTAAGTGAGCTCATTCTTGTGAAGAGCTAGGAGCAGTGCCCAGCACACACGCTGGCCAGTAAGAGTAGGATGCGGCCTGGGATCCACAACCAACATAAACACAAAACTTCAGCTCAGATGGGCCAGCAGGAGGCGGCGGCCAGCCTGTGGCGTCAGAGCTGCTGGCACAGGGCGCTCAGGGCACCCGCTCTCCCTGTCACAGGGGCTCATGCGCGGCAGGAGGGGTCTTCCTGGCTCAGTTCTGTGTGGTTTGGGCATTATTCCCGAAAGCTTCCCCTGGAATCTGTTTTTCCAGCTAGTTCAATGATTGTGCGAGCTAACATACCTTTTAATAAATTATTTTTTTTCTCCCTAAATGATACCGAGTGGATTCTGTGGTTTGCAATCAAGAACTGGCTGATGCACCGTGGCGTGGTGGGGGAAGCTAGGGAAGGCCTGCTGGGCTCTTTTTCACATCTGACAGCCCAGCATCGATAGGGGCAGAAACAGAGTGTTGGGGACCAGCTGTCATTGTAAGAAATACGAATCCTGCTCTGTTAGCCGGATTGTTTTGTTCTGATTAAAGAAGGCGCTTTCTAACCTGGCGGGGAGCTACATGTGGGACCTGGGAGCTCCCCCTGGAAACGCAGCTCGTCCTCCTCATCAGGGAGCTGCCTGTTAGCATGGAAAGATGACCAACTTGTTATAGAAATCAAGCGGCCAGCCCTTTGCCTGTCATCAGCTCTTTTAAGACCCCCAGCCTTTGCATAGCCACAGGCCTTTGCAAACCCCCAGCCCACATGACCTGTAAACTGTCCATTTGGCATAACTACTTCCCCATGTAATCTTCATCCTTCTACCCATATAAGCAGCTGGTTTATGGGTTGGGAGTGCAGAGCAGATTTTTGTGGGTGACAAACTGCTTTCCCATACCACTGGCCTTATTGGAATAAACGCTCAATATGATTCAGCCCTGTCTCTGCTGAATAGGCCCAGGTGGTGACAGGCAGCCTGGACCCATTGATTGTCCAGTTCCAGCATCAGAGGATATTCCTTAAGGCAGTGTTTCCCAAACTTTTGGCATATGTGTACCCCTTCTATAACTTTCGTAACGCTGAGTACCCCTCGCAGCTAAGCACGGTGCAGTGCATATCCCCACCAAACTCCGTTGCAACGCGTACCCCCACCAAACTCTTCCCATACCCCTGGGGGTACGCATACCACACTTTGGGAAACACTGCCATAAGGGTTTCTTTTACACATTGCAAGTCAATACACACCAGTCACGAGAGGGAGCACCACACGGTGAGTTGTCAGTTATCATTCCTGTGCCAGGTGCCTCGTGTGGAACCAGGGGAGCTCACTTGGATTCCGAATCAGATCTGTCCTGGTTAAATCTGCTCCTCCCTGGTCCTCCAGGGCTGGGCAACATGGCCTGGCTTTGTCTTACCGTGTGTGCAGAGCTGCCTGACAATGGCCAGGACTTCCCATCTCGGGGGTGTGAGTCCCAGGTTCACCCTCCAAACATATTTTCATCATTATCTCCTTCATCTCTCAGCCTCCCAACGATCTCTCCTGTGTGTTTACTGATAAGGAATTTTACAAAGATGAAGGACAAAGTGGCTTCAAAGAGATGAAGTTTTATTCTCCTTACTATCCCTCCACTCCCTGGATAACAAGGGAAAATTAACTCCCTTTATCACCAACAGCAGTAGAAAGGTCTGAAACACACGCAGGATGGCAATTTGGATGGCAATCAGGAGCCAGCTCCCGAGCAATACTCAGACACCATATGCTGCTCATAAAACATTCAGAGGAGCTTAAAGTGGTTTTAAAGTTCGGAACAAATGACAAATGAAAATACAAGCCACGTGGCAACAAATTTCATTTCTATATTTAGTGTTAAAAAGTCACAGAAACCCTTTGGCTAATAATTGTGGTAAGTTTATGTTGAAATTCCAGTAATTCAAATGAGGTCAAGCATAACCTTAATAATGGATGATTAAAGTATTCAAACGAGGTCAAGAATGTTCTAAAGAATTTGGGGAAACTGTTACTTGGTTGTTGTTTATTTAGTGATTTTTTTTTTTTTTTGAGAGAGAAACATTTATGTGAGAGCAAAACATTGATTGTCTGCCTCCGACATGCGCCTTCCTGAGGACTGAGCCTGAGACCTGGGTATGCACCCTGACCGGGATTCGAACCAGCAGCCTTTCAGTGCACAGGATGATGCCCAACCACCTGAGCCACACGGGTCAGGGGATTCCCTAGTTTTATTGCAATGTTGGAGTGGGCGATTTCAGATAGTTTACTTGCACCATTATTTTCCTTCCTTCACCTAATTTAATGGGTTAGAAAGTTCTCCATTTGACCACCTGTCTTGATGAAAGGAAGTCAATTACGTTGGGTAGCCTGTGTTTTACCTCTGCAGTGTACATGTGAAGATCAGGAAGATGAGGCTTTAAAAGGTGGTGAGTATAGATTTTAGATATTTGGATCAAGAATCATAGTTTTTTTTGTTTTTGTTTTGTTTTTTACTTATTACATAGTGTAAGTAAATTAGTAGAGAAAACAAAATTTTGGACAATGATGGTTTTAAGAGAAAAATATATTCTCAAGCTCTGTATTTGCTAATGGCAATTCATCTTTATTAATTAAAGTTAACTTTCTAGGGACTATTAGAAGATTATACTCTATCTTTTATATGTACAGGTATGTGAAAATAATGAAATTTATTCCTTTAAAAAATATTTTGTCATTCAAACGTTTTACTAACCTGGTTTTATGCATTTTAGTAAATATCTTTGTTCATGAAAGCCACACTTTAAAACCAGCTCATTTTCTATGGTTCCTAGGAAAAATTAAACATGGTGCCAGTGCACTTGTGGCATTTCCATTGGTGTGGGGAGAGGAACATATTTTACCTCCCACTGTGGCTTCTGTATAATTTTATATCAAATGTCACATGTTTGGTGGTGGTCTTCTTCACTCATTGTACTAATAACTCCAATTCCCACCTTTTAATGATTTACTGGAAAAGCATGGAGAATAGCACACAACTTGCCTTTGAAGGTTTGCATTTGTTCTCATTCTTTCTGCCATGTCTTTTTGTGAAGCAGAACCCATAGTTAGTGTCTTGGCACAGTTGTTGAAATCCAACTTTCAGTTCTTATGTTTCTGAGAAAGGTCATTTCAGAGGCAGCAGGGAAACAACCAATCCAGATGGGTCACGCCCTCACCATTCCCAGTAGATACAGTTCCCACTACAATTTTATTGACCATCCATTGAATAGAAATACTCTTCCTATTAAAATCTCTATTAGAAAATAATCTGATTTCACCACGATGTATGCCTTGATATTCAATTAAGAAAATGGCATGGGCTCACTTTCTATGATTAGCCAGTAGGGCTGTCTACCAAGAGGAATCAGACCGAGGCCCTGGGAAAAGTGAGCCCCTCCTGGAGACGCCAGGTGGGGACTGGAGGGCCATCTGCCATGACCCTGAGGACAGGGTTCCTTCTGGAGAAATGGCTGCTGGAGGCCGTATTGCCAATAGCCTGAGATTTTATACCCAGCTGTCATGACCTTGTGATGTCCGTAACTAGAGCTAGAGAACCCTTTTTTAAGTTATTTTCCTTTTTCAGGCTGCCATTGTTCCATAAAGGACAGCCTTTGCTGCATTGAGATGGGGGGAGACAGAGAACCCCTCTCTTCCCTCACTAGCTACACAGCTGCCTCTGTGCCTAGTAGCCCTCCGTTTGTTCACCTGATTAATTGGGATCAGTTCTGATGGGCTGAAATCATAGCTCCCAGTGTGGTCCCTTCCTTCCTCACATCCACTGGTTGTCGGGCGAGTCTGTGTCCACGTGGTTTTCTCTAACCTGGCTTAGGTGTGCAGCCAGGTAATTCGACGAGAGCATCTTGGCATTTTGCCAGCATCATGCCTCCCTGGTCCTTTTCCGCTGGAACCACGCAGTGTCGAAGATCTGCATCGCCACAGGGCGGTGACCCAATGTCAGAGGCTGCTTTAGCTCCTCTAGTAAGATTTTCAAAGACGTGCCGAAACCGGTTTGGCTCAATGATAGAGCGTCGGCTTGGGGACTGAAGGGTCCTGGGTTTGATTCAGGTCAAGGGCATGTACCTTGGTTGCGAGCATATCCCCAGTAGGGGTGTGCAAGAGGCAGCTGATCGATGTCTCTCTCTCATCGATGTTTCTAACTCTCTATCTCTCTCCCTTCCTCTCTGTAAAAAATCAATAAAATATATTTTTAAAAAAAGATTTTCAAAGACGTAAGTATTGATTGAGTATTTTTAACATGCAGGCAGCTAGACATTCATCCGGGGCCTGTGCCAGGGTCCTTACATTCAAATGCCAGATTTGGGTCCCACTGCACAATACATAGTCTGCCAGGAGACATAGTCACATAGAGAGAAATACGCCGACCACGGAAGGGCTGCTCCTGTACTTCATACGGCACCAATGTCACCCTCTGGCTGCCGTTACCCACTCGGATCGAGTACCTGCACAGACTCTGTCATTACTTTCTCACAGAACTCACCCCCAGGGGACCGTTTATACGTGTGTTTGCGTTGTTATTCACTTGTTGATTTTCTCTGCCCCCAGATTTAAGTTCTACGAGGCTGAGGACTTTGTCAGTTGTTGAGCCCTGATCCCTAAAGCAGTGGCAGGCACAATAAATGTGTTGAACAAAGAAATGAATGTGTATCGCTACAATCATCCTCCATTATCCATGGGGGATGCCTGACACCACGGATAGAACCAAACCCTAGCTATGCTGCTTTTTCCTAAATCTGTGCCTATGATAAAGTTTAATTTATAAAGTGGGCACAGGTAGAGATGAACAATATGCTACATAATAAAGTGTAGTATTCAAATTGTCCCACAAACGGGAGGTCATCTGGGAGTTTGACCAGGGGGTGGGGCCAGCAGGGGGAAGGGAGGGAGGCCCTGGCCAGCAGTCAGCAGCCACCAGAGACCCTAGCAGTGCATGAATTTTGTGCACGGGGCCTCTAGTAACCAACAACAAAAGAACAGTTATAACCATCAGCTGCAATAAGTTATGAGAACACGATGTCTCTGATAACCAAGAGGCTGCCTGGTGACTGACTGCGGGAGCGTCTGCCTGTGGCATGGAGATGCCGTGTGGCATGGAGATGCCATGGAGGGAGGAGAGGAGTCATCTTTGGGGGCGAGGGAGGGAGCGAGATTTCACCCCGCTACTCAGCATGACAGTAATTTAAACGTACGAATTGTTTCTTTCTGGAATTTTCCATTTCATATTTTCGGACCACAGTTGGCTGTGGGTAACAAACCACAGAAAGTGAAACTGTAGCTGAGGGGGACTGCTGCATATGTCCAGGTAACAGCTAGCTTTTCATTAGCCGAAGTAAAAAAAAAAAAAAATAAAAAAATAGACACTTCTGACAAGGAAGCTTCGAGAAAACGAATTGTGGTGGGTCCTGTTGAGGCTGGGTGAGAATCCTGGGCAGTGGCCATGCAGAGGGGAGGGAATCTTCCTCATGAGCTCTCTGGGTACTTACTGCCGGGTTTGAGATGGGCCAGCTGTTCCCCCAGGACCTCAGTGAACACACTGTTGGGTTTGGGGAGGCATCTGAGGGAGAAAACAGAAGTGCTGGGAAAGGTTGGGAGGGAGGCTGGAGGGTCCACGTCAGCTGAGAGCAGGGGTGAGGCCAGCCCAGCAGGGGGGCCCCGGCCACGGGCCAGCACCCAGGTCTTCCTGGGACAAGGCTGCAGCTCGTGATGGTCCCCAGGCCCCATCCCTGCAGGTCAGAGAAGGCCCCAGCCTGGGTCCTGTCCTTTATTCCACGCAGTTATAGATAAACTACATTTACTTTTATTCCCGGAACTTAAAAATAATCATGCAATTGTGACTGTAAACCTAGAAACCATTCTATCAGCCCCCCTAAAAGCAGACCAGACCCCCCTTGGCCTGGCATCTTCTGTGGCAAAGCAGGGCCGGTGACCTCAAGGGCTTGGGACCTCGGAACGTTCTCCACTGGAGGAGGCAAAGCCGGCGTCCGAGGAGGCGTCCTGCAGGAGGTGGGCAGGCCCGGCCGCTCCTCCGCCACAGAGGGACGGGTGCCCGATGTCCCCTGTCCTGTGGTCCGGTTGTTCCATGAACTATCCCCGCTGTTTTCCGTGGTCCGGTCCCGCTGCCGCTCCTGGTGAGGCTGTGCAGGCCCTGCCTGTCCGCAAGCACCGTGTCACCGGCAGCTGGGCCAGCGAGGCCACCGGGCTCCAGCCTGAGACTGGACGGGGCTCTGCGGGAAGACCTGGCCTCCCCAGGGACGCTGCCCTCTGGCTGCTCGGGTCCTAATGCGTTTGGGGCTGGTCTCCCAGGGAAACGGGTGGGGTGAATGCTTCTGTAAAGGAGCTAGGGGTGTCCCTCGGCCCCCAGGGCGGGCCAACACGCTGTTATTGAGTTGGAAGCAGGCTTTTGATGTTGGGCATGTATTGGCCAGAAGAGCGTTTGGCTGGGCGTTCGTACCTCTGCCTCTCCCTGGCCCACATCACCCGCTGGAAGCCAGGCAACTCCCCTGCCCTTGCTCCTCTCCAAAACCTTAACTTTTCCAACAAGATTCTCTCTCATGGGAAAAAGTAAACACACGTAGATAAAACTGAAATATAGTGGCCAGACATTTCAATAAATATTCGCCTGCTTTTTAAAATAAACCATCAGCCTCCGGTGGTCTTATTTTGAACCCAGAGTTCGACCCCATAAAAGACTGGCTTTAATGGCGCCAAGTCTTTTTCAAGTTTCGCTTCCCGGGCCTTGGACCACTTTCTGTCTGTCCTGTGACCCTGATCCCTGCAGCTGAGAGAGTGTGGGCAGGAGCCTGTGGCGTGGCCTCCTGCTGGAGGGCCAGCAGATGCTGAGCGGCCGTGGCTCTCCAGCCGGCCTCCCTGCAGCTCAGCAGTGACCGGCAGTGACCCGCCCAGGCCTCCTCAGGACCCGCCCACAGAGCCCCTCTCACCCAGAAGGCCTGGCGCTGAGGGTGGCCAGGCCCAGGGACACAGGACAGTCTCCGGGCCCCGAGGAGCTCACCGTGTCGGTTTTGCTCCCCTTTGTCCCGGGAGGGGCCCTGCGTGTTGATGGCAAGTGGGTGGGGCAGCGGCATGGCCCTGTCCCTCTCCTTGCTGAGGGTCCAGGTCCTGGCTTGGTGCTTGCCAAGGTCTACACGGGGCTGCTGGATTGAATGGCTGTGCTCCCTTCCTGATTCTGTGCCTTTTCATAGGTTGGTATTATGCCAGAACTTTCTGTTCCTACTTTACTTCTGACCTAATCAGGGACTTACTGTTTGGGGGGGGGGGATGTAATTTATTTATTTATTTTTTAAAAAGCATATTTTGTAGATTAAAAAAATATTTTTTTAAATTAATTTCAGAGAGAAAGAAATAGGGAGAGAGAGAGAGAGAGAGAGAGAGAGAGAGAGAGAGAGAGAGAGAGAGAGAAACATCAATGAGGAGAGGGAATCATTGATTGGCTGCCTCCTGCATGTTGGACTGAGCCTGCAACCCAGGCATGTGCCCTTGATCGGAATCGAACCTGGGCCTCTTCAGTCCGCAGACCGACACTCTACCCACTGAGACACAGCAGCCAGGGCTTTTATGGAATTTTTACAGAGAGGAAGGGAGAGGGATAGAGAGTTAGGAACATCAATGAGGGAGAAACATTGATCAGCTGCCTCCTGCACACCCACTACTTGGGATGTGCCCGCAACCAAGGTACATGCCCTTGACCGGAATTGAACATGGGACCTTTCAGTTTGCAGGCTGATGCTCGATTTACTGAGCCAAACCAGTTAGGGCTATTTATTTATTTATTTATTTATTTTAAATGAACTTTTTAATATATTTTTTCCCTTGATTTCTGTGAGGAAGGGAGAGGGAGAGAGAGAAAAGCATCATTGATGAGAGAGAATCATTGATTAGCTGCCTCCTACACGCCCACGCTGGCGATTGAACCCACAACCCAGGCATGTGACCTGACCGGAAATCAAACTGTGATTTCCTGGTTCAAGGTTGACACTCAACCACTGAGCCACGCTGGCCAGGCTGGGGTGAATGTAATTGAAATGTTCCTTTCCTCTACGTGGTGCTTATGTAGAGTTTCTGGAAATTTGGCCACAAGCTCTTATGTTGGCTGGGCCTGGAGGACAGTCTCATTAGTCTGTACATTGCTCAGAACCCGCAATAAGCTGACTGAAGCCCTTAAAATAGCACCGTGTCCACCCCCAGATGGTGCAGAGTCGAGTTGAGTCACTGCAGGGAAAGTCCGAGTCACAAGTGTTGTTGTGGTCAGAGAGGCTGAATGCCACAGCTGGTCATGGGGAGCAGCGCCGAGCCCGGCCTCGCTGAGCAGAGCTCGCAGCAGGGCTGGGCTTGCTGCTGGGTGCCGCGTGGCCCCCATGGCTGCTGTCCTGGCTCCCAGGCCTGCCTCCCACCCCTTGCTGAGGACAGACCCCGAGATCTGTGATGAGGGGGCCCGGAGTGGGGTGTGCAGGAAATACCCATGGCCTCGGGCAGCCCCAGGAAACCACTGCAGTGGGCCGTACTAGGGCAGTGGGCGTGCTGACAAGGAGCAGAGAGCAAAGGTGAAAGGTCACTCTGCAGGTGGGTGACAAGCCAAGTGCTGGGCTGGTCGCCGAGGAACTGGGGGAAATGGGCTGGGAGGTGGGAGGCGTGTCATGTGGGTGTGGGAGATGGTGCCTGGGCAGGAGCGGGCTCTTCCCCGGTGCAGTGGGTCCTGTGTGTGTGTGTGTGTGTGTGTGTGTGTGTGTGTGTGTGTGTATGTGGGGGGAGGGGCGGGGAGGGTGCCACCACGAGGCCTATTTGCCGCCCTCAGTTACCAAGATTAGGAATAAAATAAACTGGTTCCTCCATCTGCACACGAGACTGTGTGGCTGCATGGTCACACCATCACTCCCTTTTCATAGCCGGGAAACCAACAATCCGAGGGGGGGGTGGTCAGCATCCCCCAGGGGCCCATTTCTCATTCCTTTTGGGGCAGATCTTGAGGGACGAGAGACTACTCGCAGCCAGAAGTCGGTGGGAGGAATGGAGGAGGAGGGGACATTAGTAATGTCACAGCTGTTCACCTTCCAGGAAGTGGGAATCACAGCACCGAGAACCCCAGGGAACATTCTAGAAGGGAACGGAGATGTCTAGCCCAGGCTGCTTATCCTCCAGGTGCAGCAAGTGAGGCCGAGAGAGATGAAGAGGCTCATCCCACCGCGCAGAGCGGCTTTCTGTGAGGGAGCAGCTGGGAACGCAGGGCCGTGGGCTCTTTGGAACATCAAACCCCTCCTCCCGGGGAGAAGCGGTCCCGTCGCCGCCTCAGTGGGGATTGGGCCTTGGGAGAGTCAGCAGCTTTCCTGGTTCACATTCTACTGACTCGCAGCTGCGATTTCATCTGGGTCTTTTATTAGTATATGTGCTGCTGAAGCGAGCACTCATCTGAGTCTTTAAAAAAAAAAGTATTTATTTATGTATTGATTTGGGGGTGAGGGGAGAGAGAGAAAGAGAGAGAGAGAGAGAGAGAGAGAGAGAGAGAGAGAGAGAGAGAGAGAGAGGAACATTGATTTGTTGCTCCACTTATGCATTCATTTGCGTCTTGCCCGTGCCCTCACTGGAGACTGAACCTGTAACCTTCACAAATCGGGACAATGCTCTAACCAGCCAGGTCTTCCTGGGTCTTTAAAACTGGCTGCCGCTGGGAGCCGAGGGAAGGCACTGGGACAGGGCAGCCCGGCAGAGCGGGCTGGCGTGGCAGCTGACTGGAGCGGAAGGTGGGCACGTGGAAGGGCGGAGTCAATGGGGCGGAGAGGAGCCTCCCTCCGCACGAGGACGGCCACAGCTGCCAGCCGTGTCCCAATCTGCCAACGTGCCCCAAAGGTTTGTAACTCACAGGGGAACGCTCAGCCTCATTCTGAACAAGGCACTCACTAACTTGTGACTGCAGGTCTCATCACGGCCGAGCTGGATGGAGCATGCTCTGTTTGACGTGGAGAGGCGGAATGAGCACAGGACAGGTGAGCAATGATAACACTGATGGACTTGCATTCCATGACCCCGGGCGGCCCAGCGAGGAGGCTTCCAGCCCTTTGTGATATCTGCTCGGCTTTCTCTCCCAGCATGAACCCAGGCAAGTCTAACCCTGACCCTGACCCTGACCCTGACTCTGACCCTGATCCTAACTCTAACCCCAACCCTAACCCCAACCGTGACCCCGACCCTAACCCCAACCCTAATCCTAACCCTGACCCTAACCCTAACCTCAACCTGACCCAAACCCTAACCCTAACTCTAACCCTGACCCTAACCCTGACCCTAACCCTAACCCTGACCCCAACCCTGACCCTAAATCCTAACCTTAACCCTGACCCTGACCCTGACCCTGACCCTGACCCTAACGCTAACCCTAGCCCTTCCCATGCTGCATGGGCCCAGTGTTCAGGGGTGCAGGTGCTTGAAGCCACTTGATGAACTAGGACTTTCCTCACATGAGCACATGCCCATCAATGCTGCAGCACCAGGAAGTTGGAAGTTGTGAGCGGTTTAATCATCTGGAGGAAGGAAAGAGAGGAGGAAGGCAGGGAGGGAGAGTCTGTGTCTGTGAGTTTCAATTTTATTTCCCACGTATGAGTGAAGTTCTATGGTTCTTAACTTTTTATGCCTGACTTATTTTGCTTAGCATTATATTCTTCAAAAAGTATTTCTTAAATGTTTCCTTCCCCCCACATTTAAGATGTTAATCCATCCAGAATCTTTATTGTTGTGAAATAGGGTCTTATTCATTCCCCTCCATGGCTGAGCAGTGGTTCCAGGATCATCTATGAAACGGTCCATCCTTCCCCACCCCTAGCAATGCTCAGCTAGCCACAGAGGCTGCAGGTGGTGTCTCACTCTGCTCTGTGGGTCACTCTGTCTAGTCCTCCCCCACGGGCCCTCTGTCTTCATCACTGACCTTCCAGCCACAGGCTAACTACACCCTCCAGGCTCCAGAGTCCAGGTGTATCTTCCCGCCCCCCGCCCCTTCCTGCTTCTCCATCTAATCCAGCACTTTCTCTCTGATGGGAGGGTATGGCCTTGCAGGCAGGAATGAATGCTGCCTTCCCCCCTCTCCAGTTTCTTGTTGTGTTGTCCAGTTGTCTGAATGAAATAGTGCTGAGGACAGAAATGGTCTCCCCGTCATTTCCAGGATTAGGCCTTTTCTCTCCCTTTGCCATTACTGCTTCCTCCTCAGGCTCCGCTCTCATCTCTTCATCACTCACTGCAGGTCCTGCCTGAGCTGCCCTGTGAAGTGGCCTCAACCCTCCCTCGGGCTGAGAGTGTCATGGGGACAACGGTACAGGCTTGACTTCCCGTGGGGACACATGGTAAAGGCGTGACTCCTCGCGGCTCCTCCCTCAGCTTCCTTCCTGTTGCGGGACCAGGCAGGTGGGGCTGACACTCGGGGACAGATGAGCCCGGGAGTGGAGAGGTAAACTCACTTCCTGAGGCTTCAGTGCTCCTGCTCTGCCAGCTCCTGGGGCAGAGGTTTCCAAGCTGCAGGGGAGCAGGGCCCAGGCCGCAGCTCCTCCCACTGCTTCCTCGGCTGGGCCCCCTCAGCGGGGGGAGGAGGGGCAGAGCTGCCTGAGAGCCCAGCTGCGGCTTTGGGCTGACGGAGTGGATGGGACCGAGTGGATGGGACCGTGTGAGCACTTGTCACCTCGGGGGCAGGAGGAACAACAGGCTCAGCGCTCACTGTGGTGGGCTCCCTCTCACCCCCAACCTCTTCTATTTCAGTCCCTGTGACCTCGCCTTGGGCCCCCTCAAATGTCACCGTGCTCCCTGCTGCCTCCCCCTCATCCTCCTCCGTGACCTTTTAGGGCCTCGGATGGGTGGGCTTTCATGTCAGGGGCTGGGTGAACGACGCAGGGCTCCCACCCCCCGCCTCACGCAGGGCGACCGGAGGCTGGGCTGCTAAGTCCAGCGCATTGGCCTGAAAGGAACACGTTTCCTCACAAAATACTGTGAGAGCCCTGCTTTGTTCTCTCTCTCTGTTCCTGCCTGGGAAGGGGGAGGCAATGGAGGGAGAGGACACCTGCAGGAGCTGGGGTCACAGGGTGCACCTGTCACCCTCCACCCAGGACTCCAGGGCGATGAGGAGAGAAATGTTGGACTCACCAAGGTTTCTGTTAGTGAAACCAGACAACCAAGCGGTCCAGGCTGCCTGTCAATTGAGCCAACTGAGCAGAGACAGGGTTGAATCCTATGTGAGTGTTCATTCCAATACTGCCGGCAGCATGGAGGGCAGTTGGTCTCCCACAAAAACCTGCTCTGCGCCCCCTCCCCCTGCCAGTGGGCTGGTTATACACACACAGGAGGGAGAAGACAGCTACATGCAGCTGTGAGCTGCAAGCATAATAGGGAAAGGGGAGGGGAGGGTCTGCAGTCGGCCTCCAGGACCTCAATGTCCAATAAGGTGGCTTATCTATTTAATAAAAGAGCAACATGCTAATTGACCGTACCTTCATGACACCCACCAGCCAATCAGGAGTGAGTATACAAATTAACCCAACAAAGATGGTGGGTTAATTTGCATACACAGGTGTGGAGCAGCCGGGGGCAGGGTGGGATGCAGGTGTTCTGCACCACCCCAGCTGCTCCGGGCCTCTGGGCAGCGTGGGAAGGCGGAAAGGTGGCTCTGGGCCAGAGGGGAAAGGCAGCTCTGGCCAGAGCGAAGGTGGTGCTGGCAGCCAGGGGATGAAGGCCCATTCTGGCACGAATCTTCATGCATCGGGCCTCTAGTCTTCTATGATGTTACAAAAGGTACAGCCTGTGCCTGGGGCTGAGAATGGTCAGCGTTCCTAAGAAAACTCCCAGAGGAGGTCAGGGCCCAACACTGAAAACAAATCAAAGTGTGGCCTGTCCTTGGTCTGTTCTCAAAATGTGTTTCCTTTCTGAGTCATGGGCCCATCGAGGCATCTTATCTTTCTACAGCCTGGCTTCATCCTCCAGTGTGCCGGGTCTGTAAGAAAAGTCGCCTGCAGTTAGTGAGGTGAGTAATTATTAGACAGCTGTGGCTACATTCTTATCACACCCCTTTCCCACCATCATGCGGGAAAGCGCTCTCTGTTTCTGAAGCAAGTCATCTGACAAGTTGCCAGGGTTGGAGAGCAGAGCTTCGGGCATGTGGAAGCACAAGACTTGCTCTCGGAGAGGAGTGAGTTTTTTTTGTTTTTGTTTTTTTTAAATAATAAATCTTTTGTTCAGATTATTACAGTTGTTCCTTTTTTTTTTTATCCCCCATAGCTCCCCTTCACCTGATTCCCCACCCCACCCAATGCCCACATCCCCGCCACTGCCTTCATCCATAGGTGTAAGATTTTTGTCCAATCTCTTCCCGCACCTCTCAGACCACCTTCCCCCTGAGGATTGTTAGTCCACTCCCTTTCTATGTCCCTGATTCTATTATATTCACCAGTCCATTCTGTCTTCAGACTTTTTATTCACTTGATTTTTAAATTCACTTGTTGGTAGGTATGTATTTGATATCTTTTTGTTGTTCATAATTTTTACCTTTACCTTTTTCTTCTTCTTCAAGAACACCCTTCAGCATTTCATGTAATCTTGGTTTGGTGGTGATGAATTTCTTTAGCTTTTTCTTGTCTGTGAAGCTCTTTATTTGACCTTCAGTTCTGAATGATAGCTTTGCTGGGTAGAGTAATCTTAGTTGTAGGTTCTTGCTGTTCATCACTTTGAATATTTCTTGCCACTCCCTTCTGGCCTGCATAGTTTCTGTTGAGAAATCAGCTGACAGTCATATGGGTACTCCTTGTAGGTAACTGTTTTTTCTCTTGCTGCTTTCAAGATTCTCTCTTTATCTTAAAAGTAAAACCAAGGATCTGGAATATGAGGAAGCAAAAAGCACCCAACCAGAGAGGCAGGAAGAAAGAAGAATCCAAAAGTGTGAGGATAGTGTAAGGAGCCTCTGGGATGGCTTTACCCGTACCAACATCCTGATTTTTGGGGTGCCAGAAAAAGAGAGAGCAGAATATTGAAGGCCAATTGAAAGAAATAATGACAGAAAACTTTCCCTACCTGGTGAAAGAAATAGACTTACAAGTTCAGGAAGTACATAGAATCTCAAACAAGAAGAATCCAAAGAGGACCACACCAAGACACATCATAATTAAAATGCCGAGGAGTGAGTTTTGTTGTTGAGCGGGGATGGGGGTGAGAGGGTGGGTTGGGGCAGGGGTTGTGAAAAGAGAAGAGGCAGGAGCAGGGAGTACCTGCTGGGAGCCCGTGTGACCCTGCTCCACCCCCCCAAACCCGGTGCTGGGTGAGTGGAGTGCTGGGGTTTGGGAGTGTCTTGTCAATACTGTGCAGTTGACATGGAATTCAGAGTGAGAAAGGTGAAGGAGCAGAACCTACTACGAGAAAACACAAGTTCTATTCTCTGTACTTTTCCTTAAATTGAAAACGTTTTCTATTAAAAAAAGATATGTAAAGAAAGAAGATTTCGGAATGTTTTGTCCAATGGAAGGTGCGAGCCAGGACAGCGCCATTGGCCACCATGCCACCCCAGGACTCTGGTCTGTCCCAGGCGTCAGCAGGTCCCCTGACCAGCACCCTGGCCCGCCGGGCCTGAAGCCTGGGCTCTGCTCCTGGCTGGAGCTGTGTGAGCTGGAGGGACCTTCGGTGTTGGGGTCTAGAAAGTCTCAACCCTTTGGGGTTCTCACAGGGGCAGGGACAGAGCGGGAAGGGGGTGTCAGAATCACCAGGCATTTAACACTACACCTGAGGCGGAGAACCCCTGCTCCAGGCAGACTCTCCCCAATTCCGCGTTAATTTAACCACATTTCCTTTATGTCCATAATATCCTGTCCGGGGGCATTTGAATCAAACCAACTTCAGAGAGTGAGTTCAGTTGGTAACTGTTTATTGAGCAACTATGTTGTGCCTGACACTGGGAGTCAATTCTGGAGGAATAAAAATGAGCAAGAAATTTGATTGTCCTGCGGAACTCACAGTCTATGGCAATGGTCGGCAAACCGCGGCTCTCGAGCCACATGTGGCTCTTTGGTCCCTTGAGTGTGGCTCTTCCACAAAGTACCATGGCCTGGGTGAGTCTAATTTGAAGAAGTGGCGTTAGAAGAAGTTTAAGTTTAAAAAATGTGGCTCTCAAAAGAAATTTCAAGCGTTGTACTGCTGATATTTGGCTCTGTGGACTGATGAGTCTGCCGACCACTGGATTGGAAAGAGCAGCTTAGCGGGTAGGTGGCCTATTGCCTCCGGAGGTCAGGTAGTCACATTCATGTTTCAGTCATGGACCGCTTGAGACTGTGTGTTTTTGTGTTAATCCTCACCCGAGTATATTTCTTTCCATTGATTTTTAGAGAGAGTCGGAGGGAGGGGGAGAGACACAGAGAGAGAAGCATCAATGTGAGAGAGACACATTGATTGGTTGCTTCCCACATGCACCCCAACCAGGACCTGTGGGCATGGAGCCTGCCACCAAGGTATGTGCCCTTGACCAGAATCAAACCTGAGACCCTTCAGTCCTTGGGCCGACACTCTAACCCCTGAGCTAAACCGGCCAGGGCGAGATTGTGTTTTGGTTCCTGCAATGGAGGCGCTGCATTTACCCCAATAGCTACATCAGCATTGAAACCAGGACACCTTTTAATCCATCATCTGACCTCTGCTCCGCTCAGGGAGCCTGGGTTACCTGCCGCCCGCCGTCACCTTCCGGAACTTTCCTGGACAGAATGGGTCTGACTTGGAACAATTACCTTCGGATTTCCGGGCCCCGCCAGGGCTGCCATGCTCAGTTGCACAGTGGGGCGGCCGGGGCTGAAATCCCCCCGACGCTCCCGTTGGCGATGGGGGCGCCTCTGAACCAGGGCAGCCTTCCCGGGGTGTCCAGTGCCCGGCTGTGGCTGGCGCGGAGGCGGCCATCGGCTGGCAGGGGTCCTGCGGCCGTGCAGCCCCCTCGATCAGTGCGACCCACACGCTTGCTGAGCGGTGCCCGTGGAGCCGCGGGACCCCCTGTGTCCCCTCAGCGAGCAACGACTCAGGACACGCGTGTGTGAACCTTAAAATGTCAGCACGAGTGAGGGCTTCAGAGAACGTGACCCTCTGATTTTCTGTGCGAGAAGAGCACTTTGACCTTTGGGACTTCGGGGGAAGGTGGAAGTGATTTTGAGCGAGTGTCCGGAGGGCCGAGGCGAGCAGGGATCACGGTCTCGGCCCTCTGACCTCTGACCCGGCGTGGTTCCAATGAGGTTCTCACTGCCACGCAGGTGGCCAAACCGGGGCCGAGGGAGCCACGGAACGGCCCAGGCCACCACCATCCTCCGCTTCAGACACAGGAGGGCCGGGCGGTGCACTGCAGCTGGCCCTGGGCCCGTTCTCCCCGCAGGAAGCACACACTCTCTCTGAGATTCCTCCGTGTCCTGACCCACTTCTGTGTGCCACAGGAACTGTGGTTGGTGTGACTGAACTTCCACTTGTAATCCATCCCAGAAGATGAGAGAAATCACTTTCTCTTCTGATGACACCCCTTGATCTGGGCGGGAAGGCGGGGGGTGGGGGGTGGGGGGAGGGGGTACAGTACCATTCACGGACCCTCCGCCTTCCTCTCCCTGCGGGTCCTGTGCCCTTTTCCCAGGCGGCACAGTGGGCCTGGCCTGTGCGAAGGTGACACGTCCCCGGCAGACTGCTCTGCGGGGAACTGCATCAGGCCTGGTGTTGTCCTGTCCTCAGAATCAGAGGCTCTGGGTGGTGGGCCAGGCTGCAGACCCTGAAGCCTGTGTTTCCCCAGGAATTCCCAGTGTCTCCTCACCGTCCGCCCCCCTGCAGCAGCCTCTCCTGGCCAGACATCCTCAGAGGTCAGGTGCTGGGCCTCCACGGGCTGCTGGGCCCATGGGTGCTGCAGCCATTACCCAGGCCTGCCCAGCACACCTCCTCAGGCCTACCCAGCACCCCTCCCCAGGCCTACCCAGCACCCCTCCCCAGGCCTGCCCAGCACTCACCTCCCCAGGCCTGCCCAGCACACCTCCCCCCAGGCCTGCCCAGCGCACCTCCCCCCAGGCCTGCCCAGCGCACACCTCCCCCCAGGCCTGCCCAGCTCACACCTCCCCCCAGGCCTGCCCAGCGCACACCGCTTCCTACAAGGGTGGCCTCTCTGGGATCAGCCATGGGAGAGTCCCCAGTCTGTCCCCTTGGCCTGGGCAGAGGCTCCTGGAGCAGAGGCTCCCTCCCCGGCCTCACACACTGTGTAAAGCAGGACTTCGCCCTGCGAAGCCAGCTCCCAGCTTCTCTGAGCCCTGGGTAGACTGTCTGCTGGGCCCGTTGGTGCGGCAGGAAGCAGCTGCACCCATGGAGCCGGGCACCGGGAGCACCCGGGCAGGTCCCTGGGCAGAGCCCAGGCACCGATCGCCAGGCCGGCTTTGGGACAGCAGTTTGGGCCGTGTCCAAGATAAATGGGGGAGCTGGGTGGCACGAGACAGCAGTTTCTGGGAGCCTCTCTCTCTCTCCTCTCTCTCTCTCTCTCTCTCTCTCTCTCCCTCTGGGCAGTGGCTACCACAGCCCTTGGTGGGGAACAGGGTCACTTCAACCTG
The DNA here is from genome assembly GCF_014108245.1 of Pipistrellus kuhlii. Lineage (NCBI taxonomy): Eukaryota > Metazoa > Chordata > Mammalia > Chiroptera > Vespertilionidae > Pipistrellus > Pipistrellus kuhlii. Next base: position 1,970,570 of record NW_023425493.1, read on the forward strand.
CTGAGTTAGGTTTCCAATCAGTAAAATCCGAGATGATTTTTCCTAACAAAGTGTGAGCCGCTGTCCTTGGCTCCTGGTCCTCCCTGGGGCTGTGACTCTGAGATGCTGAGGAGGAGAGGGCCTGCGTGTCTCCTCATCCTCCTCCCCCTTCCCTCTCCCCTCTGCCCCCTCCTCTCTCCCTTCCCTCCCCACCCCCCCTCCTGGGCCTGGGGCTGCGATGAGGGGCTGAGAGAGGCCAGGTGGAGTGAGGTTGGCCAACAAGACCTCTAGTCCCCCCTCCTGTTTGTTCCAGGAGAATTGAAGTTCTCTGCGGATCTAGAAGGTGCCCAGGACCTCCCACTGGAATGGGTGCCTCCGGAGGGGCCAGACGAAGGCCACGGAGAGTGACGGGACCCCGGGGCCTGTGGGCATCCAGGCCACGCGCACCCACAGGACACGGCGCGTACAGAGCCATGCAGTCAGGTGCTGGGCCCAGAGGCACAGCGAAGCCGCGTGCAGGAGAACCACAGTGTCACACGCAGGGGTGTGACAAGTGGAACCACAGTCAGCTTTTCCGGCACCAGCAGCTCACGCAGACCACCACCGCCTTATTCCACGTTCCCCACCCTCCCCAGGCTGCTGAGAGCCACCCCGGTGGTCCACGCCTCGGGGAGAGCTCGCCCATGGAAAGTCTCATGAGTAAGAGTCCAGGCTGAGCCGCAGAGGCTGAGAACCTCAGAGGAGAGGGCAGGTCAGGGTTTTCCTCTGCCACTCACTCCCCTCCACAGACACTTTCACATTGAGGCTGCTTCCTCCCCGCTGCCCCCCACCCCACCCCACCCCTGTCTCCACCCTTCTCCCCTGCCCTGCTGGCTCCCAGGAGGCCTACCACACCCCACGGGGAGCCAGCCCAGGCCGGACCCAGAGTCTGCTGCGTGGCTGTCTCAGGAGGAGGGCATGGAGCAGAGGGAAAGCTCTGGAGAAGATGCACTCATTCGTCCGAGGCCTGGGAGGCAGGGACAGGGTGCCCAGGACCCGCACACCTCGCTGGGGAGAGTTTTGAGTTTGGGAACCTTGGGCATGTCGGGATGGGAGGGCAGGGGCTGGGTGGCCATCCAGTCAGGAGTCTAGGATGCAGAAACGCACTCCAGAAGATGTAAGAAAAGAACAGTAGGGTGGCTCACTGGATTGTCAGGGATTCTGGGGGACCTGGGCACAGAGCAGGCGGGTGTAGGGTAACCGAGGTGGCGCCCGGGGACTGTTCCCTCCGATGATGCCGCTGCCAGTGCCACCGCTGAGCTCCGCCCACCGGAGCCAAGTGCCACTGCCCCCTACAGGGGCTGCTCCCTGCTCAGCCCGGGTCCCGCCACGGTGCTGACTGACGTCTGTCCCTGAAGCACCCGATTGCTCCCCAGGCTCACCCTGAGGGAGAAGGATCCGCTTGGTTTACGTTTGACGCACCCAGGCTCCTGGGAGACAAACGTGTCCTCCTGCTTCCTGCGGTGGGGGGCAGAGCGCCCCCATTTACCTCGGACAGGGCCCAGCTGCACGGCGTGCTGTGCTGGACACGGGGCTCTGGGTCCAGGGGAGCTAGTGAGGCAGGTGGGCTGTGCCCGCAAAGCGGGCAGGAACGGCCCGCTGTGGGGACCGGGAAGGGGCGGGCCCAGGGCGTTGGCAAGAGGCTGGCATAGGCCAAGGGGCTGGCCCACTGAAACGTCCAGCTTCCCTCTGCTGTTGCCACCTGTCTGCCACGTCCTCTCTCAGAAAGGACTGTGGGACTGGGCGTGGGGGACAGCATCCACCGGGAAACTGATTTCCCCTGGTCACTGGAGGCTGAGAACCACGCCACGGCGCCCGCACCGCAGCTCCGAGCGGGAGCAGGGCTGCCTGGTTTAGGAAATAAAAGGATGGGATGCTCAGGTGTGTTCCAACACCAGATAAGTGGCTCATGACTTTTAGTATGAGTGGCTTCTTGCAATGTTTCCGGCACATGGCACTGAAAATTCTTTGCTGTTGATTCAAGATTCAGGTGTAGCGGGGCAGCCTGTGCTTGACCTGGGGCCTGGCTTGGGGAAGACCTGCGGGAAATTCACTCCCGTGAGACAGGACTGTTCCCCGCGGAGCAGCAGCTCGGTTCCTGCCCCGGACGCACTCAGGCCCATTCAGAAAGCAGCTACGCCGGAGCCACACCGCCTGCCCGCCCGGTGTTACATGTTCAAATGTGAAATCTGAAAACGTGACAAGCAGAAAGGAAGATGAAATATCTGGGTAAATCCGGGAAAACTCATTCAACCGATGGGTTATTTAAGCAAAAGCCAGTGTTTTCTTCTCCATAGGTGCCTCAAGCAGGCAAGTCCCCTCATCTAACATGACTTAAACATACTCCTTTAAAAACGTTCACTCTTGGAGCCATGAGATTTAAAAATATATATTTTATTGATTTTTCATAGAGAGGAAGGGAGAGGGATAGAGAGTTAGAAACATCGATGAGAGAGAAACATCGACCAGCTGCCTCTTGCACACTCTGCACTGGTGATGTGCCCGCAACCAAGGTACATGCCCTTGGCCGGAATCGAACCTGGGACCTTTCAGTCCACAGACCGATGCTCTATCCACTGAGCCAGACTGGTTTCGGCCCGGTCCATGAGATTTTGCAAACTATTAACATTATGTTAATAATGTATATTTTATATACATTACTATGTATATTATTATATATACATTACTATATATATTACTATTATACTTACTATGTATATTTAGTGTTTAACATACGCCAGGAACAATCCTACTAAGTGCCTCACCTGTGCTAACATTAATGCTTGCCTCAGCCCACGAGGCAATGAGAGCTGTTACTTTCACCTGAGTGACTGGGAGGCCGGAGCCAGAGCTGAGGGCAGAAGGGACTTGCTGAAGGTCACACAGACACTGAGTGATCAGCTGGCTGGCCCTGAGCCACCACGATGTAGGGTGTCCCCCCCAAAATGTGTCCCCCCTTTCACAGCTCATAGCTCCCTGTGTTCACTCCTTTTCAGGCTGAACCGATCTGACTTAAGGGGTGAAGCCAGACTAAGTTTTGAATAAAGAAAAGTTATCCTAAAGTGCACTAGATTTTTTTTTATGGGGATCCAGGAAAGATAAAGCTTACGGCACAAAACCGGCAAGAGTTGACAAATTGAGGGCGCACAAACACTGAACGGAATGATTCTTGATGTTTGTGATTCCATTGCTTCCTGTTATCAGCAGGGCCCGGACTAGTTTGAAAACAGGCTTTGACAACAAAATTATCCATTTCTCTAGATTCTTGTAGGTTTTGGAAATGAACTGTATGTTAACAAACACCGACTTTACAATCATTCAAAGGGCACGCACATTTTGGGGGGACACATCGTGTTACTTCTCGGAGGTAGAGATCCACAAATAAACCATCAGATTACGTGTAAATAGTGTAACTGGTGTTCTGGGCCGGGAGCTGTGCACCTGGCTCTGCATCTTGAGGGGACGCCCCATCTTCGCTGGGTGAAGGGTGAGGTGCCCGTCGGGCCCGCCTGTCAGGAGGGACAGCCACTCACACTCGGGCTCCTGGTCGGCACGGGGACCGCCTCCTGGGCACAAACCTGCTGTAGACATGCTCTCTCATGACCCTCTAGTATAAGGGTGTCGAACTCAATCAGAGAAGGGGCCAAAATCTAAAATCCAGCCTAAATCGCAGGCCGAATGGTTTACTGAACAGTCATAAACTGTCATTGTGATGGAAACGCAGCGGAGTGCAGTGATGACAGCGCTGTGCGGGCCACATTGCAAGGCCTGGCGGGACGGATTTGGCCTGCGGGCCTTGTGTTTGACACATGTGCTCTAGTACATGTTCCCATGGAGACACGTAAGGCCTCTGAGACAGCGTGCTCCTGTGGGAGCGGGGAAGGGACGCCCTGCCCTGGACTTCCCGGGGCTCCGTGCCGACTTGGCAGTGAAGAGTAAGGCGAGGGAAATGCTCCTTTCCTGGTCTAGGTCAGCTCCATTTCAGGAGTTTTACAGTGAAAGCAAATGGTTAGATCCTGACAGACCCACTCCCATGCCCTGTCCCTACTCCCATCACATGTACCCACTCCCATGCCCTGTCGCCTTTTTCCTGACACATACCACTCCCATGTCATGTATCCCTCCCATGTCATGCACCCTTCCCATGCCCTGTCCCCACTCCCATGACATGTGCCCCCTCCCATGTCTTGTACCCCCTCCCATGCCAACTGAGGGCTCATTCTCAGCCTGCACTCCCCTTTGTCTTTTCAGGGTCCTCTTCTCAAAAGCAAATCTTTGCACTGACCAGGTAGCTTAACTTCCACTGGCATACACTGGCAGCCCGCTGTGTCTGGAGTCGGGCTGCAGGCGCTGGAGGAATGGATGATGGGGAAATGTCAGAACCCTGATGTTGGAGGGGGCCGAGGGGAGGTAGGGAGGGGAGAGAGAAGAGCGCCTCTGGGCAAGGGCAGCCTCGAGCGGCGCCTGTGGGGTCTGCGTCTCAGCACTCGTGGTTTTGAAAGTGCTCATCACCCTGTGACGCAAGTTCACTGCCGCTCGCTTACTTTCAATAAACCACAGGGACCCAGCAGCCTGCTCCACGGCGGTGCCTGAGGCATGGGTGTAGGGAAAGCCACGCGGGTAATGATGGTCAAACTTACAAAATTATATTTAGTCATTTGAACCACTGGTTTTTTAAATTAGTGAATTTCTATCAATCAATAGATATCATCTATAACTGACAGATATTGTTAATAATAACTGAGTGATACTGGTGCAGCCTAGGAATCAGCACAACACCCCTGTCTCCTTTTATAGATAAAGTTTTATTGAAACACACCCATACCCGTTTGCTTACATGTCACTGAGGGCTCCCTGCTCGTGCAGCAGAGGGCTGATGGGCTGCACCATCTTCAAAGCCTAGACTGTTTTGCACCTGGCCCTGGACAGGCAGTTTGCTGGCCCCTGGGTCCATCCTGATGAGTGTACAGTGTTAAGACCAGGTACATTCAGCAGGATTTCCACTATGTAACACAGGCAGAGAGAGAGGAGAAAGACTGAAGTACAGCAAAACGCCTACAAGAATTCCCCAGGAAGCTGGCAAGTTCATGGTCGGGCCAGCGGAGCAAGCAGCTGGTATCTGGCCTCCAGGCTCCTGCAGCCGCACCCGGAGAGAATTTGTTCTCTCTCCGCCGGTGAAAGTGTGCGGTATTGCTCATGGGGCGAATTGTACTCACCTTTGTTCCTTGATAAGGTACACCGCCACCAAAAACAGAATTCAGAGAAATGTCTAAAATGGTTTGTGGTTTTCTAAAGGTAAAACCACTGCTCTGTGCTGCTTAGCAAGTGTCTCTGCTTGGGGCCCGGGGCCTCGGGCTGGGCCCAGAGGAAATGGCTCAGGGCGGCCACGCAACTGCTCAAAAACGGCCTTAACCCAGCCTGCCCCGCTCCCTCCCGCAGATCCTGGGCCGCGGAGCAGAACCGGACCGGCTGGAACCAGCAATCCAGGAAAGTTTGGGCGAGAAAAAAAGGGGGAAAAAAAAAGGTGCCTGGTCTCTATGGGGCCCAGGTAATCACTTGGCCAAAAAATTACAATCAGTGAGTAGAGGAGCGGTGTGTTTGTTTGTTTGTTTGTTTTTTTTGGGGGGGTTGGGGGGTAGGGTTGTCAGAAAGTTGACTTTTGGGGCCGCATCGTCTGCCACAAAAGAAATCCTCGGTGGCACGGAACTCAAGGCACGTCTGGATTCCCTACACCGGACATGGCTGGTCAGACTCCAGGCACCGGGGGAAGAGGGGGCGCTGGCCAGCAGCCTCCCGGAGCCCTTTCTGGAGGAGCCACACGCTGTCACCGGGACCCGCGCTCTGCTGTCACCCACAGACCCTCCTCATCCACCTCACACTGCGGCTGCCACAGGAGGGGGCTGAAGACCGCCCACCTCCCCTCCTCAGGGGAGAACAGGGCCTGCGTGGCTGGAGTATAGCCCAAAGGCAGACACTCAGCATCACAAAGCCCTGCCACAGAGCCTGGTCTGCAGGGGACGCTTGGTTTCACCCCAAGTCTGGCTTCACTTTTATGGATCACTAAGACGGATCTTTTTGGAGTCGGCCACTCTCTGCGTCTCCGCTTTCCCACACCTGGGCTCCTCCCCACATCTGGAATCCAAGAGGAAGATGCACACGCATCACGAGACACCTTTGACCCAGAGCTAGAAGACTTGACCTTCCCAACGACAAGGTCAGTTCCAGATACATGACCCCTCATTGGGGGACAGTCCGTGCAGCAGTGTTATAGACGACCTGGGCCCCTGATGGACCAGCACAATTTTTTATTTTATTCTTTATTGAAAATTTCCCCCAATGTGTTTTTCTCCTGATGACGCTCTCAGGCTACGCATTTAGCATGAGTGCCGAGCCCACTGTGCAGATCCTGGGAGGATTCTTAGCGCGTGCCTCACCCTGAAGGGCGTGCGGTGCTGGACGGAGCCGGTACCGACCCAGATGCCCGTGGAGACAACCTGACGAAATGCTGTCTCTCCGGAGGCCGGTCCTGGCCACTCCTACCTCCGGGCACTGCTTCACATGAACTCGTAGCTCTTACCATCGCCCCCTGATGCACTTCCTGCAATCTGCACAATGTCCTTCTCCCCCCACCGGAATACAACACCCAGAAGAGCTGAGACCATGTCACCACTGAATCCTCAGCGTCACATGAAGCGTAGGGACTCAATAAATATTCACTGATCAAATAAATGAAAGCAAAATCATTTTCTTCTTTTTCTAGGAACTAAGAACAGAGGAGCTGCTCAGTGTAACTTGGAGCTAACTTCTTTACAGATTGTCCCAGTAGAACCAACAATATAAGGGGGGAAAGGTAAAAGACGGGGGAACTAGAATAGACCTTAAAAATGATCTAGCTGATTCACCATGGTTTCAACAGCACAAGGCGACCCAGGCCTTTCTGTCAGTGGCCTCCACAAAAAGACAGGGGGTGGGGGTGGGGGAGAGAGACTAATGCATTTGCTGGTTTGCTTTGCCAAACCAGAGCTCCTGTGAGGAAAGGGGAGGTGACAGTCTCGGTGGTGGCCACCTGTCTGCACCCTGACCCCCACCCGTCACCTGCAGGACTTCTTTCCTGCCGATTCTATTAATAGCTCAGTGCCTCCAGACAAGACAGGCCTCAGAGTGAAACTACTTACAAACTGCAGTGCGACCTGGGACACCCACCGGACTCTACTCACCTACTTCCTGCCGTTCTGTACTTGGCATTATGGGAGCAACTTCTAAAACCTTCAAAGGCCTGGTCAGCCTCTTCCTTTTACGACCTGCATGCCCACAATTTCCTCTTGCCTTTCCTGGCTGCCTCGCTAGGTTTACAATTCGCTCTGCTGTCACCCTGGCCACGTGCTCTCCCTGTGGGTCCCAGCCGGTCTGCAGTGATGCCGTCACCGCGCCTGCCAGCTGCCCTCCCTGAGCCAACCCTGCTCTCTGCCCGGCTCCTTCTCCCTGTTCATCTCTTACGTGATTCCTGCTGCAGGAGTTCCACTAAGCCTGGCATTCTCACTTCCTCTTGGAATAGCCAAGTCCACTAATTTCTGAACGAACCACCTGAACCTCCCACTGTTCGAGTCCACGAATGGTGGTTACCTTTGGAAAAACACCTCCGGAGATGGCTCAGCACCTGGAATGCTCTGGGGCATCCACCGTGGGTCTCCTTGGGGAAACCCGGGCATGGCGGGCGTGCCAGGGGCTTCACAGACATGCCAGCCTTGCTCGCCTGTGCTTCCAGGTGAGTGTGAGCACATGCTGGCCCTTAGTGAACAGTCCGAGAAGGGACCGTTTCTAGAGCAGTGTGAAGAGACAGAGGCACTTCCGGCCTTCCGGGCAGGAGCCCCCACAGAGAAAGAGAGGAAGATGTGCACACAGAGAAACTCAGGAGGCGGCTACGATGGAGAGGACACCGCCTGTCCTGGGAGGCAGGGAGGAAGGCGGGGAAAGGCGTTTAAACCCGATCATGGTTTTATCCCGGTTCAATGCGGGTTTTATCCCCATCCAATGCCCAATAAAATGGGTTTTATCTCTGTCCGTGTTAGAGTCCACAGCAGCCCTTTGCCACGTGGCAGCCGGCAGCCCCGTCCCCGAGGCAGCGGCTCTCCAATACTCGATCACCAACTGGTGTCTGAGTCCGAACGGTGGGCGTCCGCTGCCCTGAAAGGTTTATGTGGCAAATGGAGCCAGCAGCCTCCTCCCGTGGCGTCTGGGCCATGTTAATGAGGGGCAGGAGGTCACCAAGGCTGCAGGGGGCGTCTCCGCGTGGCTTTCCCTACACCCCTTCCCCCGCTGCCCCATATGTAATTCTTGGTGGTTTTTTTTTTTTTTTTTTTTTTTTTTTTTTTTTTAGAAAAAAACAATTCTCTTCGCCCTGTATCTGATGTGAAAGCAAGAAAACAAAAAACAAACAACTATCATGTAAAAGTTAAGCCATTCATTATGAGCCATTTCTGGAACTAAACAGCATCAGATTAGACTTTTTTAGACTGAGGCAAACAGAATGCACATTTACACATCTTATTGGAAGATAAATAGACATACAGAGGTAACCGTGGAGAAAAATACACAGAACCCAGACTTGTCCCAGGCAGGGGATTTGACTGAAAAATGGGCAACCTGACAGGACTCCACGCAGCGTCCAGCCCTCTGCCGCACTGCTTGGTTCCCACCAAAACCTCCCCCGCCTCTCGCTGTGAGGCTGCCTAGCTTGAATACGCTGGTTCACCCCGGTCTAAAACCACCCCCAACAATTCGCGCAAAATGGACTAAAGACTTAAATGTAAGACCCGAGACCGTGACCCTCCCGGAGGAAAACAGGAGAAGCTCCTTGGCTTTGGTTCTGGCGAGGAGGTTCTGGATAGGACGCCAAAAGCGCAGGCATCAAAGGAAAAAATACATGGGTGGGACTTCATCAAACCCAAAAGCTTCTGCACAACAAAGGAAGCGATCAACAGAATGAGCAGACGACCCTGGATTGGGAGGAGAGGTGGATAAGCCCTCCCCCTGGGAGGGTGAACATAAAAACTATAGAGGGCCCTGGCCCGGGGCTCCCTTGGTTGGAGCATCGTCCTGCACACTGGAAATGTCACAGGTTCCATCCATGGTCAGGGTGTGTACGGGAGGCAACCAATGAATGTCTCTCTCTCTCTCTCTCTCTCTCTCTCTCTCTCTCTCTCTCTCTCTTCTTCCTTCCTCTCTCTAAACATAAACTCAGGTGAGGATATATATATATATATATATACACACACAAAATGATTGTACTTATTTATTTTAACTTTTTTATTATTATTGATTTTAGACAGTAAGTAAGGGAGAGGGAGAGAGAGATAGAAACATCAATGATGAGAGAGAATCATTGATCAGTTGCCTCCTGCACACCCCCTACTGGGGATTGAGCCTACAACCTGGGCATATGACCTTGGCTGGAATCAAACTCAGGATTCTTCAGTCCCCAGACCAATGCTCTACCAGCTAGGCCTAATTATAATATATACTTTTAATATATAACATTAATAACAAAACAAAAACAACAATCCAGTAAAAATAGACAGAGGACCGGAACAGGCATCTCCACAGCATCGCTAATCTGGCGAAGAATGATAACCAAACCACAGTGAAATAACACCCACAGCTGTTAGTAAGGTTGTTATCAAGCAGGCGAGGGATAAGAGTTGGCAAATACTTGGCAAAAGGAGAGCTGTGCACTGTGGGGGATGTAATTTGGTGCAGCCACGGGGAAACAGCACTCGTGTGACCCAGCTGCTCACCTGGGCACGTGTGCGAAGGAAATGAAGTCACTGTCCTGAGACAGCAGCACCTCCGTGCTCACGGCGACACCAGTCACCACAGCCAAGACAGGGAGACAACCTGAGGGTCCCACCGACTGACGGAGAGGAGCTGTGGTATGTGTGGACAATGGAATTTTATGCAATAAAAAGAGAGGGCCTCGTCCTTGAGGGCATCATGCTAAGTGAATTAAGGCAGAGCAGAGAAAGACATTGTATGGCATCCCAGAGGTAGAATCGACTGAAGACTGAAGTGAAACAAATTGTCTAGAGAGAATGGAAGTTGTCAGTCAGGGTTTGGGGAGGGGAGGAGTGCAGAGATGTTGGTCAAAGGGCACAATTGGCTAATGTGAGATAAATAGGTTCTGGGATCAGTAAGTCCTGTGTTACATGCATGAACGTTAGGAAGAGAGGAAATCTTAAATGTGCTCACCACGCACACACAAAGAGGTAATTATGTGAGGTGATGGAGGTATTAATTAACCTCATTGTGTTAATAGTTTTGCAAAATATATGAGTATCAAATGATAATGTCGAACTCTTTAAACTTACACAATGTTTTATGTCAATTATTTATCCTATCTAATAAAAGAGTGATATGCAAATTGACCATAACTCCAACACACAAGATGGCTGCCACCATGTGGACAGAAGATGGTCTCCACAAGATGGCCATCAGGGGAGGGCAGTTGGGAGCGACCCAGGCCTGCAGGGGAGGGCAGTTAGGGGTGAGCAGGCTGACAGGGCAGGGCAGTTAGGGGTGACCAGGTCGGCAAGGGAGGGCAATTAGGCATCAATCAGGCTGGCAAGGGAGTGGCTAGGGGGTGATCAAACTGTCAGGTAGAAGTGGTTAGGGGCAATCAGGAAGGCAGGCAGGCAAGAAGTTGGGAGCCAGCAGTCCTGAATTGTGAGAGGAATGTCCAACTGCCCATTTAGGCCCAATTCTATGGGGTGCAGACTGGGCTGGAGGACACCCCCCATGTGCATGAATTTCGTGCATTGGGCCTCTAGTCTATAATAATAAAAGGGTAATATGCTAATTAGACCGGGTGTCTTCTGGACATCATCTCAGACGTCTTTCCTGTTGAAGCTGGGGCTGGAGGGAATCAGCCCTGGTCCCGGGTGCCAGGGGGAAGTGGTGCCTGCAGCCAGGGGAAGGAAGGCCTACACTTGCATGAATTTTCGTACATCGGGCCTCTAGTATCTTAATAAACCGGAGGGGGACTTTGGAGTTAGTAGACAAAAATGGGGAGGTATTGGAAGACTTTGAGCAGAGAAGGGACACGCTATGACTTACAGCTGAAACGGTCACCTTGGCAGGTTGGTGAGCTGGCTGACAGAGGAGAATGGAGCAGGAAGCAGGAGAGGCTGTGTCAGGAATCTGCTCACTCAGGTGAGGGCGAGGGCAGGGGGGAGGGGAAGGGGGGCGGAAGCGGGGAAGGGCTTGCAGTCGGAAGTGTTGCAGAGGTGAGAAGACTTTATGTTCCGTTTGAGGACAGAAAGCCAAGGGTGCTTGCTGGCCGGTTGGATGTGGCTTGTAAGAGAAAGAGAGGAGTCAGGGGTGGGAGACATTGTTCTGACTAACATCCTCAGCACATTGGCTGGTCACGCCCGTGTTGAAGTGGGATTCTGCTTTCTTGTCTCTGACTTTGTTCTTCTCCGCCAGACTCTAGTCACGCTCTGAGGCCTGCCGCCCAGGGGCTGGAGAGATTGTATTTCAAGATGCCATCATAAAAAGGGAGCCACTGGTCAGACCGTCAGTTGGACTGAAAAACTAAGGGAGAGCCACAGGCACCATTCTGGGATTCACGTTTGTAGGTGCTCCCCTTCACCTAGCGCCCCGTCAGCAGGTCCTGGCCCTTCAGGAAGAACTCGCTTGTTCAGAAATGGTCCGGGGAGAGCCGACTCCCTAGCAGACCTTCAGTTCATGCTGGGACCGGGAGGGGACGGGCACGCTGCCCGCTCAGCAGGTGCCCTTCTGTGGGTGACGTGGGAATGAGATCCCGGGGGAGTCGGATGAGTTAGTGAAAGGACAGCGGTGAGACCAAGGGCCCTGGGCCAGAGGATGGCACAGCTTCCTTTTGTCTGGAGGATTCGGGATGCTCATGCAAAGTGGAGCAGTTTGCAGTCACGCTGGGATCTGGGATGGCCTTTAGGTGAAGGAAGCCGCACGTGGGAGTGAGGAGGATGGCATGTCTGGTTGACTTCACCCACATCAGCTGAGGTGCAGACCTAGGAGCAGGCGGGTGGGTGGTGGGGCTGAGTGAGTCTGAGAGGTGGCGTGGGGTCAGCTCTTGAGCAGCCCGGTGTCTGACAGGGAGAGTCTGGACAGGAGAGTGTGGACAATGGGAACTGACCAAGAGGTTCCCAGCAGGAGCAGCACTCCTCCCTGAGGGCTGCGGAGGGACTCCTGGGCGGTGTCTGGAGAGCGCATGGGACAGGGAGGTGACCTGGTGTTACAGAAAACCGGAGAAAACCAAGGAACACTTAGAGAAACGGAGTTACACTGAATTATTATTACATGCGGGCTCAGAGAAAAATATCTTTCACATTCTGGGCAAAAAGCATGGAGGAAACTTTCCCTATTTATAATTTTTCCAGTTCTTTGTCTCCCAAATAAGGGTTTTCTGGTCCCCTTTGCAAGTTCTTAGAGAGCCCCATGTGCTGGGGTCTTGAGACCACAACTAAAGGCCTGGCCTGGCACTAGCACTGATAACTCTTCCTGGGGATGGTTCATGGTCTCTCTGGAATGGGAGGACCAGACAATTAAAGGGGCAGAGACTAGACGATAGGCTAAGAAGAATGTGTGTTAGGTTAATGGCCCAGTTCAGATTGCTGGACCCCCAGAATGCCTCATTTTCCCCATCACTGGGAATGGGACCCCAGTTTGTCTACTGCACTGGTCCCAGCAAGGGGTGACGAGGACTTGCCCAGAGCAGGGTGGGAAGAGAGGAGGAGACACACCGAAGAGCAGTTAGCAGGTGTACCCAGCACAGGGCTGAGAGCAGCGTGTGGGTGCGGGAGCAGCGCGGCTAAGGGGACTCTGGGTATCTGTCCTTGGAACGTGGAGGGAAGAGCATTGCCCCATGTCAGGGAGAGCTGTCCCTGGGAGAGAGAACTCATAGCTGCTGTGGGTGCCGAAGGAAGGCTGGCTGGAATTAAATTCCATGAATGAGAAGTCTCAGCCATTAACCTGTCCTTTTCAGGGAAATGTTGGAACTTATTTTCCTCTCCCTAATAGCAATGAGACACTCTTTTAGCAACACATGTATCTAAGTAGTACATCTTATCCATACCTGTGCAAAACTGGACTAGACAAAAACAAGGATGTATCGAGTGCCGATCCCAAGCCCTGCTGTAGAGGCATTGCTCGCTGGGTCCCTGCACCTGCCGGGGGACCCCGAGTCTGTGGAGCTGAGCGGATGGTTTTGCTCAGTATCCTGGTCCTGGTGGCTGATGGGAAATGACTCAGGGTCCTTAGTGAAAGTGAAAGATCCCGTAGAGATGGGATCTATAGCAATAAGCTAAGGGGAGTGTTTCAACGTGTCTGTGATGGAAACATGGAGGAGAGTTACCTTGACAGTAAAACAGTGCTTACAATTGTTGCAACTCTGCAAGCAGATGGACACCAATAGAGACTCCCTGGAAAACATAAAGAATGAAAAATGCCAGCATGGTCAATTTTGTCCTCTCTTTCTTTCCAAAACGATGTTCATGTCAGGACAACTTTCAGAAACTGTAAAAAGGTGGATACTCCGTTGCCATAAAGGGAGGTGCCTCTAGACATGCTCCCAGCACCGTGGCCGAAATGTCCCTGAGTCCCTGGGCGGGTGGTGTGACAAAGTGGGGTCACCGGAATAGGGTCTGGCGGGGGGGTGAGGAGAAAGAGAAGGCAGAGCAGTGAGAGCTCTGAGTGGCCCTCCCCTCCGGAGTCCCCCCGGATGGCGGGAGCCATGTCACAGCGTGTCCCGGGAGGCAGGTGGGAACCCGACCACGGACCACCTTTCCTTTCCGCGGTCCGCACGCCGGGGACAGGGACACGGGCCAGGCCGCGGGGACAGCGGAAGATCTGAGTGGAGGCTGGGGCAGGAGGTGCGGCCGCCGGTTGGTTGTAAGCGCACACTTGCTTTCATTGACGCTTTAACCACAGGTGAAAAGGGGAGGCCGCAGGGTGGGGGGACTGTGACAGGGGAACTTTCAGAAAAGCCTCAGTGCTGCCCAGACTTTCCGCGATGGCCCGCCCACCTGGAAGCCCCTCTCGCACAGGAAGCCCTGACCATGGGGATAAAAGAGACCCGCGGGCAGCCTGGGCTCATCCTCCTCTGGCTCTGCTCGCTCCTCACCAGCATGAGGCCTCTGCTGCTCGTCCTCCTGGGGCTCTGCTGCCTGGCGCTGCGCGCTGTGGAAGGTGAGTGGCGGGGCTGCCACGGGGCACAGGCTTCCCTTTGGACTCGCTGTGGCCTGGAGGCCCTGCCACCGCAGGTCAGGCTTCCCCGGGGCAGAGCGGGCATGAGAGTTGTGAGAGGAGCGGGCCTCATGGTTGGCCTCAGGGCCGGGCTCAGAGAGGGGGGTTGGGGATCTCTCCATGTCTCTGGGCCCACGCCAGGCCATCTGTGGGTGGGGACAGGAACAGGTCTCCCCTGGGGTCACAGTGCACTCACTCTGAGGGCCGCTCCTGGGTTTTCTCCCCTGTGAACGCGGTGGTGGGACGGTGCTGAGAACGGGAGAGGCCGCTGTAGCTTCGCGCGGGTGACACTGAGCCTGATGAGGTCTCAACAGTTCTGAAAGTTCAGTCCCAAGGTGGGGATGGGCTAGAAGGTGTGTGTTCTGGAACGAGTCAGTGTTTTCTGCTTAAAAAATAGACTGGAAGCTTACACCTTCCTATGAGAAATCAGTGTTGCCCTTGAGAAGGTGGGAGAAGTTGGGGTGACTGTCGGATGCTGCTCCCACTTAGGATAAGCTCTGGAGCTTATGCCAAGCCGTCTGATAAGTGTCAGCAAGTAGATGACTGCCTTCTGCGCAGTCAGACAAGCCTCAGAGACAGCGGGCGAGGCTCCGAGATGCAGAGCCTGCCCTGTGTCCAGCCCCATTTCCTTAAGGTTGGTTTTTAGCTGCGTGGGCTTTATTTCTCCTGTGGCTCTGGAGCAGGAGAGACTCTCCCTGGGGTGTGACTCTCCTCTCGACCTCCTCGTCTGCAGGCGGATTACTTAGACTGGATAGAGGAGCCTGATGGTGGATCCCCAAGGGTGGCCGTGGGCAGAGGTGGCAAAGTCTGCACCTCCCTGACACTGTAAGCAGAATGAAAACGATTGATGAGATGAAGGCCTGACTGGTGTGGCTCAGTGGCTGAGTTTCAACCTATGAACCAGGAGGTGGAAGTTTGATGACCGGTCAGGGCATATGCCCAGGTGGCAGGCTCTGTCCCCACTGGAGGGTGTGTAGGAGGCAGCGGATCAATGATTCTCTCATCATTGGTGTTTCTATCTCTCTCTCCCTCTCTCTCTTTCTCTCTCAAATACATATATATATATATATATATATATATATATATATATATATATGACTATATATGACTACTAGCGATGGCCAGATGTTGCCATGGGCTGGCATTTTGCCTCCCAGTCACTGGGCCATCTGTGGAGACCAGGTGTGAGTGGGGAGATGCTGTGGGAGCGGACGGACTGCAGACACTGGCCAGGTTCCCGTTCCTCTGGTGCCCTGGCCTGAGCCGCTGCTGCACATCCAGGGGAGAGAGCCCCGGGCCTGACCCGGCTCCGCTGAAGGTGCTGTGTCCTTGGATCCCGCAGTTACAGCCGGGAGCAGGGAGGAGCTGTGTGGACTGAGAGGCCATGGACACGCTGGGCCCGGGAGCCCATGTTGGATGTGTCCCAGGAAAATGTTGTTCCTTAAGTAGAGAGAGACACAGAGAGCAAACCCAGGTTCCCTCCGGGTTCCGAGACCGATAGGAAGTGATGGAGAGGAGAGACCAAGAGGGCAAGGTAGCAAACACCTTTGTTTGGTTCATATGAAAAGAAGGTTTGGCTGGCCCTAGCTGGTTTGGCTTGGTGGATAGAGCTTGGCCTGGGGACGGAAGGGTCCCAGGTTCCGTTCCAGTCAAGGCACATGCCCGGGCTGTGGTCTGGATCCCCAGTAGGGAGAGTGCAGGAGGCAGCCCATCGATGATTCTCTCTCATCAGTGATGTTTCTCTCTCTTCCTCTCTCCCTTCCTCTCTGAATCAACACAAATATATTTAAAAATGAAACCCCTAGCTGTTACTTAAGGTGGTTTGCAGCTGAATAGTTCTCTGGGCAACACACCAGGCCCTTCAGCTGAGGAGAAAGCAGCACCTGGAAATGGGTGAGAGCACCCCAAACCGAAATGTCACTCACTCTCCCAGCCCCCCCTCCGCCAAGGGAGGGGGTTCCTAATCGAACCGTCAGCTCCCCGGGGGCCGTGCCACTGAGGACGATGCTCTCTGAACCACTTCCTTCCCGTGGCTCTCGTCTCGCCGTTTAAGCGAGAACAAAACCACGCTGTCGCCGCGTATTGAATGGTGCCTTCCTCCGTATCTGTGACAAACCACTCTCCGTTGTTTCCTTGGTAACATGGTAATGCTTGTACCATCGCAGTTACATGGCATCTCATCTTGGCTTCTTCACCAGGTGTGGGGAGTGAGGTCGTGGATCAGCGGATCTGTGTGAGCCTGACTACCCGGCAGCTGCCCATGAGCAGAATCAAGACCTACACCATCAAGGAGGGGCCCATGAAGGCAGTCATGTGAGTGTCCCCCGGGCCGGGCTGGGTGGCCAGGCCGTGGAAGTCCTCCGCCGGGAAGCATGTCCACATGGGCGGCGACCTCCCCTCCGCCAGCGGCCCCTGGGTCCCCCCACGGTCACCCTGCCCTGCGCAGCCCACAGAGTGGCTGTCACCAAAGTGCGGCCACCAGAGCCCCCATCCTCCTCCTCTCTGAGGCAGTTTCAGCAGGAGCCCGAGCAGCACCGGAGGACACTGCTCAGGGCTGAGGGTCAAGTTCAGAGAGTTTGAGCCGCACTCCGATGGAATCCTCGGGCCCCTCCCTTTTATGTGGAGTGGGGGAATGTGGGTGCCATGTGGCCAGTGGCCATGTCTTCCCACAATGTGTACCAAACTGGCCCGCATTGCCCTGGGACCTCATTTTCAGAATAGCAGCTCTTCCCAACCTGTAGTAACTACAATGCTGCTCAGAGAAACTAAGAGGCTGCTCAGAGAAACTAAGAGAAAGAGAGCAGCTTTTGTGCAGAAAATGGGATGAGTGCCTCAGGTTTGAAAAGGAAGGGCTGGGATGTGGACCAGATGCTGTCACAGGCCTCTGCTGAGAGAGGAGCCTGGGGTTACGGGGTCGCCTGGAGACATGTCTCCTCGGTGTTAAAAGGGCTGTAGGAGGAAGCCTTGCATGTGTGCGTGCGCTCAGGGTCCAAACACCTGCTCCATCCTGGAGTTTCTGCAAGAACTCTGCGAGCCGGTCGGATCTGAACTCCCGGCCCGGGCTGTGGGACGCGGCTCACTTTGTCTGCCTTTTCCTCACATCGCAGATTCATCACCAAACGTGGCCTTAAAGTCTGTGCCGACCCACATGCCAACTGGGTGAAGAAGGCGGTGCAGACTGTGGACAAGTCCAAGAGGATGAACGTGAACCAGACCAAGCCCACGGGGGCCCAGCTGCCCACTGGGACGGCTCTGACCCGGGCGAGGTAGTGGCCTCGTTCCATTGAGCCAGAGGCTGGTGTCTCCTTGCAAGCCCTCTCCTAAGGACTGATTAAATTATAGCACCTTTTCTGAAGTTGTTGTCTTGTATATTTACTCTTTGTGTTTTCCTATTCCTTCAGCTGCTTTAATGAATAAATATTTATTACGGGAGGCGTCCCACAGTCATTCATTGCATATGCGGGTGGGTGACATGATCCATTTGGGTCCTACGGGATCTCCTTTGGATGGTGCCCTGCTGGGAGGTGTGGAGAGGTGTTTACTGGGGATGTGTTACTGGGAACGCTGGGCGGGCTCTGGCTGCCTGTCACTGTGTCCAATTCGAAGGCAGGGTTGGAACACATAAGTGTTTACTGAGAAGATCAGCCAACAAGGAGACAGGGCGCTTACAAGCATCAAGTCCTGTCTTACCGAAAGGTGCAGGGGACAGAGTTATAATGGGGAAGAGGTAGGCTTAGGCAGGGACAGACGTCAGCTATTGGTCCTTAGTCACCAGGGGATGCGAGGGTGTTGAAGGGAGGATGTTGATGGGATCAGGTTTTGACTCCTGGTGGATCAGCCTGACCATTGATTTTTGGTTCTGTTTGCTGGACTCAGAGCTGTGTCACCTCCTTAATCGCGTCACACAGGCCTTGCAAAGGAAACTTAAGAAAATCTTAACCCCCTAGTCACGTGGCTGGCAAACTGCGGCTCATGAGCCACATACAGCTCTTTGGTCCCTTGAGTGTGGCTCTTCCACAAAAATACCATGGCCTGAGTGAGCCTATTTTGAAGAAGTGGCGTTAGAAGAAGTTTAGGTTTAAGAAATGTGGCTCTCAAAAGAAATTTCTATCGTTGTACTGTCGATATTTGGCTCTGTTGACTAATGAGTTTGCCAATCACTGTCCTAGTCACATAAGGACATGTGATCTAAGATTTAAAATAATGTGGTTAGTTTTCAGATTATTTCAGATGCTCTGATTCTAAGTCCCCCTGTCAGAGGGAAGCTTAGTCCTCCTCCTAGGCTCCAGCTTGAACAGTCCCCTCCCCAGGGTCCCTGTGACCCTGGTACATGGCAACAGTTCAAGACCCCTTCCAGCCATCTTTCTCGTGGAGTTCTCTCCACGGAACCAGGGGAAACCTCGCGTCACTGGACCCCATGGACGGTCCCTCTCTGGGTGTTGGGCCTCCGCAAGTTTGTACTCTCGCGGTTCCATCTGCCCTCCTGGGAAGGAAGTACAAAGTCAGTGCTTTTCTGTCAGGGCAGCGGAGGCCGGCCTCAGGCGGGAAGGTACAGGAACCGTGGCCATCATGCTCTTCCCAGTGGGCGATGCTCTCGCTGCCTCTGTGCTTCCTGCAGCGCCGCCGCCACTCGGCCCTTGCCCAGGGTGTGCTGTCAGCTCGGAACACCCCCTCCCCTCCCCCCGTCACCTACAGCCTTTCTCCAGTGCCATCCCATCCGCAGTGAGGCTTTCATCGGGTGCTGCGCTGTGAGATTACTAAGCTGCTGGTTGGCTCATGCTCGTGGCCCTGTGTCCGGCGGCTGGCGATGTGCCTGCACTGCCACCCGCCACCCACAGTGAGGACCACAGGCCTTGAGGGCCTGAAGGGAAGGAGGACCAGCTGTGTCCAGCCCTTGGCCATGCAATGATCTGGTGGATGGTCTCAGAGGGCAGCTCCCTTACATGATCCAGCCAGTGGACTGGAACCGAGGCCACGGAAGGCTGCCTCCTGGTGATAGGTGGGTCCTTCCCTTCTCATCATCTCTGGCCACGACCCTGTCAGTGTTGGTCTGAAACACACACCAAGAAGGACACAGGAGCTTGGTGAGGCGGAGAACCAGCCACAGGAGCCGAGAACCGACTTCTGACGGGATTGTGCATGTGTTTCTCATGGGCCTCCCAGACCCCAGAGGTGCCGTGAGATGGTGATGATCCGAGGCGGAAGGCACGGCTCTGCACGTTTGGTTAGCCTCAGATCCTCTAGGGTGGTGTACAGGACGCCGAGGGGTTTCAACCAAGCAGTGTGCATGATGTGGGATGAATTGACTGGAGGTATTTAATTCGTTTAGGTAGGATCTGAGTCTGGGCACTGGACCCCTGTGGGTTAGTGGATTCAATTCCATTGAAAGAAGTAATTTAAGAAACAGAGAAACATCGATGTGACAGAGCCATATTGATTGGTTGCCTTCCGCACACACCCTGGGGTGCAAGGGACAGAACCCACAACTGAGGTACATGCCCTAGACCAGGAATCGAACCTGAACCCTTCAGTGAGCGGCCGACCCGGAGTCTAACCAGTTAGCACACAGGCCAGGGCTTCGTTACACTTTTAAAATTTGTGGCGTGTTTGAAAGAAGTTGTCTTGGGTTGCAAGAACCAGAATTATTTAAATAGTTTGACTGACAACAGCAGAGGAATCCAGTGGACACACCTCACTGAGACAACGATCCTTTGATATGTGTTAAACAATTTTTTGTATGTTTGGATGCAAACACATAATTGAATGTGATGTACCCAAAAGGTTACATTCCACGTGATAGACTCATAAGATCTAGTGAAGAGTGCATTGAAGATCCAGAGTGAGTTGAAATTTTCTGTCTTATATGTGTGTTATATTTCAATAAAAAATTAAAGGAAATCGTTGTTTCATTCATTCCTTTTTATATTTAAGGCTGGGTTTAAAAAATACTTTTATTGATTTCAGAGAGGTAAGGAGAAGGAGAGAGAGAGAGAGAGAGAGAGAGAGAGAGAGAGAGAGAGAAACATCAATGATGAGAGAGAATCATTGATCAGTTGCCTCCTGCACACCTCCTACTGGGGGTTGAGCCTACAACCTGGGCATATGACTTTGGCTGGAATCGAACTCAGGATTTTTCAGTCCCCAGGCCAATGCTCTACCCACTGAGCCAAACCGGCTATGCCTAATTATATACTTTTAATATATAACATTAATAACAAAACAACAACAACAATCCAGTAAAAATAGACAGAGGAACCGATCAGGAATCTCCACAGCATCGCTAATCTGGCAAAGAATGAAAACCAAACCACAGCGAGATAACACCCACACCTGTTATCAAGCAGGGGAGAGATAAGAATTGGCAAATATGTGGCGAAAGGAGACCTGTGCACTGTTGGGGATGTAATTTGGTGCAGCCACGGGGAAACAGCACTCGTGTGACCCAGCTGCTCTCCTGGGCATGTGGGCGAAGGAAATGAAGTCACTGTCCTGAGACAGCAGCACCTCCGTGCTCACAGCGACACCAGTCACCACAGCCAAGACAGGGACAACCTGAGGGTCCACCGACTGACGGGGAGGAGCTGTGGTGTCTGTGTACAATGGAATTTCATACAGTAAAAAGAAAGGGCCGGGCTGGTGGCTCAGTGGATGGCAGCATTGTCCCACAGCCCAAAGGGCGGTGGGTTCGATCCCTGATCGGGGCACTATGGGAGGCAACCAATCAATGCTTCTCAGACCAAAGTTTCTCTCTCATCCTCTGGTCTTCTCTCTCTAAAATCAGTAAAAAAAATGTCCTCGGGTGAGGATTTAAAAAGAAGGAAATACTACCATCTATGAAATATGGATGGGCCTTGAGGGCATTATGCTAAGTGAATTAAGACAGAGCAGAGAAAGATACTGTACAGCATCCCAGAGGTAGAATCCACTGAAGTGAAACTCATTGTCTAGAGAGAATGGAAGTTGTCAGGGGTTGGGGAGGGGAGGAGTGCAGAGATGTTGGTCAAAGGGCACAATTGGCTAATGTGACATGAATAGTTTCTGGAGATCAGTGAGTCCTTTGTTACATACGTGAACGTTAGGAAGAGAGATCTTAAATGTGCTCACCACACACACAAAGAGGTAATTATGTGAGATGATGGAGGTATTAATTAACCTCATTGGGTTAATAGTTTTGCAAAATATATGAGTATCAAATGATAATATCCAACTCCTTAAACTTACACAATGTTTTATGTCAATAATCTATCCTATCTAATAAAAGAGTAATATGCAAATTGAGCATCACTCCAACACACAAGATGGCTGCCCCCATGTGGACAGAAGATAGCTGCCACAAGATGGCCGACAGGGCAGGGCAGTTGGGAGGGACCAGGCCTGCAAGGAAGGGCAGTTGGGAGGGACCAGGCCTGCAAGGGAGGGTGGTTGTGGCTGATCAAGCCTGCAGGAGAGGGGATCTAAGGGTGATCAGGCCAGGAGAGGAGGGAAGTGGGGAGCAACTGGGCCTACAGGGAAGGGCAGTTCAAGGGGAGAGGGGGGGACTCAGGCCTGCAGGGGAGGGAAGTTAGGGGCAATCAGGCTGGCAGGGGAGCAGTTAGGCATCAATTAGGCTAGCAGGGGGATGACTAGAGGGTGATCAGGCTGGCAGGTAGAAGTGGTTAGGGGCCATCAGGAAGGCAGGCAGGCAAGCAGTTGGGAGCCAGCAGTCCTGAATTGTGAGAGGGATGTCCAACTGACCATTTAGGCCCAATCCTATGGGTGCATGCTGGGCTGGAGGACACCCCCCCTTCCATGTGCATGAATTTCGTGCACTGGGCCTCTAGTCTATAATAATAAAAGGGTAATATGCTAATTAGACCGGGTGTCTTCTGGAAATCATTCCAGACATCTTTCCTGTTGAAACTGGGGCTGGAGGGAATCAGCGCTGGTCCCAGGTGCCAGGGGGAAGTTGGTGCCCGCAGCCAAGGGAAGGAAGGCCTACTCTTGGGCAAATTTTTGTGCATTGGGCCTCTAGTATCTTAAGAAACCAGAGGGGGACTTTGGAGTTAGTAGACAAAAATGGGGAGGTATTGGAAGACTTTGAGCAGAGAAGGGACACGCTATGACTTACAGCTGAAACGGTCACCTTGGCAGGTTGGTGAGCTGGCTGACAGAGGAGAATGGAGCAGGAAGCAGGAGAGGCTGTGGCAGGAATCTGCCCACTCAGGTGAGGGTGGGGGCCGGGGAGGGGAAGACAGAGGGGGGCGGAAGCGGGGAATGGCTTGCAGTCGGAAGTGTTGCAGAGGTGAGAAGACTTTAGGTTCTGTTTGAGGACAGAAAGCCAATGGTGTTTGCTGGTGTTTGTGGCTTGTAAGGGAAAGAGAGGAGTCAGAGGTGGGAGACATTTTTCTGACCAACATCCTCAGCCCGTGCCTGCACATTGGCCAGTCACGCCATTTTTTGAAGTGAGTTTCTGTTTTCTTGTCTCTGACATAGTTCTTCTCCACCAGACTCTAGTCACGCTCTGAAAACCGAAAGTGAGGCCTGCCGCCCAGGGGCTGGAGAGATTGTATTTCAAGATGCCATCATAAAAAGGGAGCCACTGGTCAGACCGTCAGTTGGACTGAAAAACTAAGGGAGAGCCACAGGCACCATTCTGGGATTCACGTTTGTAGGTGCTCCCCTTCACCTAGTGCCCCGTCAGCAGGTCCTGGCCCTTCAGGAAGAACTCGCTTGTTCAGAAATGGTCCGGGGAGAGCCGACTCCCTAGCAGACCTTCGGTTCTGCTAGGACCTGGAGGGCGCGGGCACGCTGCCCGCTCAGCAGGTGCCGTTCGGTGGGCGACGCGGGAATGATATTCTGGGGGAGTCGGATGAGTTAGTGATGGGATGGTGGTGAGAGCAAGGGCCCTGGGCCAAAGGGTGGCACAGCTACTATTTGTCTGGAGGATTTGGGACGCTAGTGGGACATGGAGATGAATAGTTTCTGGAGATCAGTAAGTCTTGTGTTACATACCTGAATGTTACCAAGAGAGGAGAAAACAGTCAGTTTGTAGTCACATTGGGAGCAGGGATGGCCTTTGAGGTGAAGGAAGCCGCATGTGGGAGTGAGAAGGAGGATGGCATATGTGGCTGACTGCACGCACATCAGCTGAGGTGCAGGCCTGGGAGCAGGCGGGTGGGTGGTGGGGCTGAGTGAGTCTGAGAGGTGGCGTGGGGTCAGCTCTTGAGCAGCCCGGTGTCTGACAGGGAGAGTCTGGACAGGAGAGCGTGGACAATGGGAACTGACCAAGAGGTTCCCAGCAGGAGCAGCACTCCTCCCTGAGGGCTGCGGAGGGACTCCTGGGCGGTGTCTGGAGAGCAGATGGGATAGGGAGGTGACCTGGTGTTACAGAAAACCGGAGAAAACCAAGCAACGCTTAGAGAAAGGAAGTTACACTGAATTATTATTAATCCAGGCTCAGAGAAAAATATCTTTCACATTCTGGGCAAAAAGCATAGAGGAAGCTTTCCCTATTTTTAGTTTTTCCAGTTCTTTGTTTCCCAAATTAGGGTTTTCTGGTCCCCTTTGCAAGTTCTTAGAGAGCCCCATGTGCTGGGGTCTTGAGACCACAACTAAAGGCCTGGCCTGGCACCAGCACTGATAACTCTGCCTGGGGATGGTTCATGGTCTCTCTGGAATGGGAGGACCAGACAATTAAAGGGGCAGAGACTAGACGAAAGGCTAAGAAGAATGTGTGTTAGGTTAATGGCCCAGTTCAGATTGCTGGACCCCCAGAATGCCTCATTTTCCCCATCACTGGGAATGGGACCCCAGTTTGTCTACTGCACTGGTCCCAGCAAGGGGTGATGAGGTCCTGCCCGGACCAGGGTGGGAAGAGAGGAGGAGACACACGGAAGAGCGATTAGCAGGTGTACCCAGCACAGGGCTGAGAGCAGTGTGTAGGTGCAGTGGGACACTGTTTTAGTGACACACGTATCTAAGTAGTACATCTTATCCATACCTGTGCAGAGCCAGACAAGAGGAAAACAAGGATGAATTGAGGGCTAACACACAAGTCCTACTGGAGGTATTGCTCGCTGGGTCCCTACACCTGCTAGGGGACCCCGAGTCTGTGGAGCTGAGTGGATGGTTTTGCTAAGCATCCTGGACCTGGTTGCTGATGGGAAATGACTCAGGGTCCTTAGTGAAAGTCAAAGATCCCGTAGAGAAAGATCCCGTAGAGAAGGGATCTACAGCAATTAGCTAAAGGAAGTGTTTCAACGTGTCTGTGATCGAAACATGGAAGAGAGTTACCTTGACTGTAAAACAGTGTTTATAATTATTGCAACTATGCAAGCAGATGGACACCAATAGAGACTCCATGGAAAACATGAAGAATGAAAAATGCCAGCATGGTCGATTTTGTCCTCTCTCTCTTTCTCTTTCCAAAACAATGTTCATGTCAGGACAACTTTCAGAAACTGTAAAAAGGTGGATACTCCGTTGCCATAAAGGGAGGTGCCTCTAGACACACTCCCAGCACCGTGGCCGAAATGTCCCTGAGTCCCTGGGCGGGTGGTGTGACAAAGTGGGGTCACCGAAATAGGGTCTGGGGTTGGGGGAGGGATGAGAAGAGAGAGAAGGCAGAGGACTGAGAGCTCCGAGGGGCAGCTGTGGCCTTCCCCTCCGGAGTCCCCCCGGATGGCGGGAGCCATTCACAGCGTGTCCCGGGAGGCAGGTGGGAACCCGACCACGGACCACCTTTCCTTTCCGCGGTCCGCACGCCGGGACAGGGACACGGGCCAGGCCGCGGGGACAGCGGAAGATCTGAGTGGAGGCTGGGGCAGGAGGTGCGGCCGCCGGTTGGTTGTAAGCGCACACTTGCTTTCATTGACGCTTTAACCACAGGTGAAAAGGGGAGGCCACAGGGGGGGGGGGGGGGGACTGTGACAGGGGAACTTTCAGAAAAGCCTCAGTGCTGCCCAGACTTTCCGCGATGGCCCGCCCACCTGGAAGCCCCTCTCGCACAGGAAGCCCTGACCATGGGGATAAAAGAGACCCACGGGCAGCCTGGGCTCATCCTCCTCTGGCTCTGCTCGCTCACCAGCATGAGGCCTCTGCTGCTCGTCCTCCTGGGGCTCTGCTGCCTGGCGCTGCGCGCTGTGGAAGGTGAGTGGCGGGGCTGCCACGGGGCACAGGCTTCCCTTTGGACTCGCTGTGGCCTGGAGGCCCTGCCACCGCAGGTCAGGCTTCCCCGGGGCAGAGCGGGCATGAGAGTTGTGAGAGGAGCGGGCCTCATGGTTGGCCTCAGGGCCGGGCTCAGAGAGGGAGGGTTGGGGATCTCTCCATGTCTCTGGGCCCATGCCCGGCCATCTGTGGGTGGGGACAGGAACAGGTCTCCCCTGGGGTCACAGTGCACTCACTCTGAGGGCCGCTCCTGGGTTTTCTCCCTGGGGAATGCGGTGGTGGGACAGTGCTGAGGACAGGAGAGGCCGCTGTAGCATCGTCCGGCTGATACTGAGCCCGATGAGGTCTCAAAAGCTTTGAGAGTTTAGTGCAGAAGGAAAGGATGGGCTAGTGCACATGTGTCAAACACAAGGCCCGAGGGGCCAAATCCGTCCTGCCAGGCCTTGCAATGTGGCCTGCACAGCGCTGTCATCACTGCACTCCGCTGCGTTTCCATCACAATGACAGTTTATGACTGTTCAGTAAACCATTAGACCTGCGATTTAGGCTGGATTTTAGATTTTGGCCCCTTCTCTGATTGAGTTCGACACCCCTAGGCTAGAGGGTGTGTGTTCTGAAACGAGTCAGGGTTTTCTGCTTTAAAAAATAGACTGGAAGCTTACACCTTCCTAAGAGAAATCAGTGTTGCCCTAGAGAGGGTGGGAGAAGTTGGGGTGGCTGATACTGCTCCCACTGGAGGGAGTGCAGGAGGCAGCAGATCAATGATTCTCTCATCACTGATGCTTCTGTCTCTCTCTCCCTCTCCCTTCCTCTCTGAAATTATATATATATATATATATATATATATATATATATATATATATATATATATATATATATATATAAAAGTGTAAGGCTACTAGCGATGGCCAGATGTTGCCACGTTCTGGCGTTTACCTCCAGTCGCTGGGCCATCTGTGGAGACCAGGTGTGGCTGGGGAGACACTGTTTGAGCGGACCGACTGAGGACTCTGGCCAGTTTCCCATTCCTCTCGCATCCTGCCCTGAGCCGCTGCTGCACATCCAGGGAGAGGCAGCCTCGGGCCTGACCTTGGATCCCCAGTCATGCAGGCACAGCCGGGTGGAGGGAGGAGCTGTGGGGACTCAGAGGCCAGTGGACTCACTGGGCCCGGGAGCCCACGTTGGATATTTCACAGGAAAATGTTTTTCCTTAAGTGATGAGAGAAATGGGTTCTGAGACCGATAGGAAGTGATGGAGAGGAGAGACCAAGAGGGCAAGGTAGCAAACACCTTTGTTTGGTTCATATGAAAAGAAGGTTTGGCTGGCCCTAGCTGGTTTGGCTTGGTGGATAGAGCTTGGCCTGGGGACGGAAGGGTCCCAGGTTCCATTCCGGTCAGGGCACATGCCCGGGCTGTGGTCTGGATCCCCAGTAGGGAGGATGCAGGAGGCAGCCCATCGATGATTCTCTCTCATCAGTGATGTTTCTCTCTCTTCCTCTCTCCCTTACTCTGTGATATAAACACAAATATATTTAAAAATGAAAGCCCCAGCTGTTACTTAAGGTGGTTTGCAGCTGAATAGTTCTCTGGGCAACACACCAGGCCCTTCAGCTGAGGAGAAAGCAGCACCTGGAAATGGGTGAGAGCACCCCAAACCGAAATGTCACTCACTCTCCCAGCCCCCCCTCCGCCAGGGGAGGGGGTTCCTAATCGAACCGTCAGCTCCCCGGGGGCCGTGCCACTGAGGACGATGCTCTCTGAACCACTTCCTTCCCGTGGCTCTTGTCTCGCCATTTAAGCGAGAACAAAACCACGCTGTCCCGGTGTATTGAATGGTGCCCTTCCCCCTATCTGGTCACAAACCACTCTCTGTTGTTTCCTTGGTCACACGGTAATGCTTGTACCATCGAAGTTACATGGCATCTCTGTCTGCTTGGCTTCTTCACCAGGTGTGGGGACTGAGGTCCTGGATCAGCAAATCTGTCTGAGCCTGACTACCCAGCCGCTGCCCGTGAGCAGAATCAAGACCTACACCATCAAGGAGGGGCCCATGAAGGCAGTCATGTGAGTGTCCCCCGGGCTGGGCTGGGTGGCCAGGCGGTGGAAGTCCTCCGCCGGGAAGCATGTCCACATGGGCGGCGACCTCCCCTCCGCCAGCGGCCCCTGGGTCCCCCCACGGTCACCCTGCCCTGCGCAGCCCACAGAGTGGCTGTCACCAAAGTGCGGCCACCAGAGCCCCCATCCTCCTCCTCTCTGAGGCAGTTTCAGCAGGAGCCCGAGCAGCACCGGAGGACACTGCTCAGGGCTGAGGGTCAAGTTCAGAGAGTTTGAGCCGCACTCCGATGGAATCCTCGGGCCCCTCCCTTTTATGTGGAGTGGGGGAATGTGGGTGCCATGTGGCCAGTGGCCATGTCTCCCCACAATGTGTACCAAACTGGCCCGCATTGCCCCGGGACCTCATTTTCAGAATAGCAGCTCTTCCCAACCTGTAGTAACTTCAATGCTGCTCAGAGAACTAAGAGAAAGAGAGCAGCTTTTGTGCAGAAAATGGGATGAGTGCCTCAGGTTTGAAAAGGAAGGGCTGGGATGTGGTCACTGGACCAGATGCTGTCACAGGCCCCTCGGGGCTCTGCTGAGAGAGGAGCCTGGGGTTACAGGATCACCTGGAGACACGTCTCCTGGGTGTTAAAACGGCTGTAGGAGAAAGCTTTGCATGCGTGCGCTCGGGGTCCAAACACCTGTTTGGTCCAGAAGTTTCTGTAAGAGCTCTGCGAGCCGGTCTGATCTGAACTCCTGGCCCGGGCTGTGGGACGCGGCTCACTTTGTCTGCCTTTTCCTCACATCGCAGATTCATCACCAAACGTGGCCTTAAAGTCTGTGCCGACCCACATGCCAACTGGGTGAAGAAGGCGGTGCGGACCGTGGACAAGTCCAGGAGGATGAACGTGAACCAGACCAAGCCCACGGGGGCCCAGCTGCCCACTGGGACGGCTCTGACCCGGGCGAGGTAGTGGCCTCGTTCCATCGAGCCAGAGGCTGGTGTCTCCTTGCAAGCCCTCTCCTAAGGACTGATTAAATTATAGCACCTTTTCTGAAGTTGTTGTCTTGTATATTTACTCTTTGTGTTTTCCTATTCCTTCAGCTCCTTTGGGAGCCGTCCCACAGTCATTCATTGTGTATGGGGGTGGTGACATGTCACTCATGATCTATTTAGGTCCCACGGGTTTTCCCTTTGATGGTGTCTTGCTGGGAGGTGTGGAGAGGTGTTTACTGGGGATGTGTTACTGGGAATGCTGGGTGGGCTTGGGCTGCCTGTCGCTGTGTCCAATTCGAAGGCAGGGTTGGAGCACAGAAGTGTTTGTTGAGAAGGCCGGCCAACAAGGAATAGGGTGCTTACAAGCATCAAGTCCTGTCTTACTGAAAGGTGCAGGGGACAGGGTTATAACGGGGAAGGGGTAGGCTGAGGCAGGGGACAGACGTCAGCTATTGGTCCTTAGTCACCAGGGGATGAGAGGGTGTTGATGAGAGGGTGTTGAAGGGAGGATGTTGATGGGAGGATGTTGATGGGATGAGGTTTTGACACCTGGTCGGTCGGCCTGACCATTGCTTATCGGTTCTGCTTGCTGGACTCCTGGCTGCATCACCTCCTTAATTGCTTCACACAGGCCGAGAAAAGGAAACTTAGGAAAATCTTAACCCCCTAGCCCTGTGGATGGCAAACTGCGGCACAGAGCCACATGCAGCTCTTCCATAAGAGACCACGGCCTGGGCGACTCTATTTTGAAGAAGTGGTGTTAGAAGAAGTTTAAGTTTAAAAATGTGGCTCTCAAAAGAAATTTCTATCATTGTACTGTCGATATTTGGCTCTGTTGACTAGTGAGTTTGCCGACCACTGTCCTAGTCACATAAGGACATGTGATCTAAGATTTAAAATAATGTGGTTAGTTTTCAGATTACTTCAGATGCTCTGATTCTAAGTCCCCCTGTCAGAGGGAAGCTTAGTCCTCCTCCTAGGCTCCACCTTGAACAGCCCCCTCCCCAGGGTCCCCGTGACCCTGTGACATGGCAACAGTTCAAGACCCCTTCCAGCCTGTCTTTCTCGTGGGGTTCCCTCCACGGAACCAGGGGAAACCCCACGTCACTGATCCCAACTGAGGCTCCCTCTCTGGGCGCATCCCAGGTGCCGGGCCTCGGCAGGTTTGCCCTCTCGCTGTTCCATCTGCCCTCCCGGGAAGGAAGCACCAAGTCAGTGCTTTTCTGTCAGGGCAGCGAAGGCCAGCCTCGGGTGGGAAGGTACAGGCTCCATGGCCATCATGCTCTTCCCAGTGGGCGATGCTCTCGCTGCCTCTGTGCTTCCTGCACGCTGCTGCCACTTGGCCCTCACCCAGGGAGTGCCTCTGCTCTGAGCACCCTGCCTGTCACCTGCAGCCTTTCGCCAGTGCCATCCCATTCGCATGAGGCTTTCGCCGGGCGGTCAGCTGGCCGCTGGACCAGGCGCTGCGCTATGTGGTTACTAAGCTGCTGGTTGGCTCTTGCTCGTGGCCCTGTGTCAGGCAGCTGGCGATGTGCCTGCACGGCCGCCCGTCACCCACAGTGAGGACCACAGGCCTTGAGGGCCTGAAGGGAAGGAGGACCAGCTGTGTCCAGTCCTCGGCCATGTCAGGATCCGGCGGAAGGTCTCGGAGGGCAGCTCCCTTGTGATCTGGCCAGGGGACCAGAAGAGGAGAGGAGGCCACAGAAGGGCTGCCTCCTGGTGGAAGGTGGGTCCCTTCCTTCTGCTCGTCTCTGCCCATGACCCCTGTCAGTGCTGGTCTGAAATGCACACCATTCGAAGGACACAGGTGCAAGCTGACTGGTTTGGCTCAGTGGATAGAGCGTCGGCCTGAGAACTGAGAGATCCCAGGTTCGATTCTGGTCAAGGGCATGTACATTGGTTGCGGGCACAGGCCCAGGAGGGGGTGTGCAGGAGGCAGCTGATCTATGTTTCTCTCTCATTGATGTTTCTAACTCTCTATCTCTCTCTCTTCCTCTCTGTGAAAAATCAACAAAATATGTTTTTAAAAAAGAAAAAGGAAGAAAAAGAAGACACAGGTAAGGGCGGAGCAGCAGCGCCACAGGAGCCCAGAACGGACTCCTGATGAGACTGTGCATGTGTCTCCATGGGCCTCCCAGACCCCAGAGGTGCCTTGAGATGGTGATGATCTGAGGCGTAAGGCATGGCTCTGCATGTCTGGTTAGCCTCACGTCCTCTAGGGTGGCATTCAGGACGCCGAGGGGTTTCAACCAAGTAGTGTGCATGACGTGGGATTGACTTGAGGTTTTTAATTTGTTTAGGTAGGACCTGAGTCTGCACTGGACCCCTGTGCATTAATGGATTCAATTCCATTCAAAGAAGTAATATAAGAAACATATATATCTCTCTATCTATCTATCTTGTCTGTCTCTATCTCTGTCTCTGTCAGTCTCTGTCTCTATCTATCATCTATCTATGTATCTATCTATGTATCTATGTATCTATCTATATATCTATCCATAACCTATCTATCATCTATGTATTTATGTATCTATGTATCTATGTGTGTGTGTATGTATGTATGTATGTATGTATCTATCTATCTATCTATCTATCTATCTATCTATCTATCTATCTCTATCAATCATCTAATTTTTTATGAATGGCTGTGACCCCGCTCATCCACCTGTGACACCTTGTACTCACCTTTCCCCAGAAAGTTAACAATTTGTATGGAAATTGCTCCTCGCCCATCTGTGCTTGCACTGCCCCCTGCAGTCGGACTAGAAGCTGCCTGTGCTCTTACTTTATTTTTGCTTGGTCCCCTTTTCCACTAAATGTACGAGGTACCTTGGTGAATAAGGCACACACTTCAGGCACATTTCTATGCTACGGCGCCTGTGCATTGTGTGCTCAGCACCCAAGTCTAGTCTCCTTTCATCACGGTGTCTGACCCCCTTCCCCTGTCGTCCTTCTCTCACCCTCTTCCCCTCTGTAATCACTGTTCTGCTTTCTGTATCTGTGAGTTTTTGTTTTGTTAGTTTGTTGCTTTTGAAAAAAAATCCTCACCAGAAGGTCTTGTTCCAACTAATTTTTAGGGAGAATGGAAGGGCGGGTGAAGGCAGAAAGGAGCATCGATGTGAGAGAGACACATCATACACCTGCACCGGCACCCGCAGGAAACGGGAGTCCTCAGGCAGGAGGAACATTTGTGAGTGGCTCAGACCCAGGACCCAGCTGGAGCCCAGGAACCTGCAGCAGGAGCCTGCTTCTCTGTCCTCATGGCGCCTCCAGGGCAGTGTGCTGTGGGAAGAAGGTTCATGTCCTTCCTCAGGAAGCCTCCTGAGTGCTGTGCTGTGGGGCATGGAGGGTGTCCCTATCAGAATGGGTGAGGAAAGCCAGCATGTGCATATCCACGCCCACAACTCTCCACCAGAAACAACCCCCAACGTGGCTATTAGTGCTGCTGTGACTGTTTCAATCACGTTTGTCATGTTTTCCTCCCTTGAATAGAATTCTCACATTGTGACTATTTTTTGTTTGTTTGTTTTGCTAATCCTCACCCGAGGATACTTTCCTCATTGATTTTTAGAGAGAGGGAGGGAAGGAGAGAGAGAAACATCGATATGAGAGAGCCATATTGATTGGTTGTCTTCTGCACACACCCTGGGGTACCAAGGACAGAACCCGCAACTCAGGTACATGCCCTAGACCAGGAATCGAACCTGAACCCTTCAGTGAGTGGGCCGACCCTCTAATCTAGGGGTGTCGAACTCAATCAGAGAAGGGGCCAAAATCTAAAATCCAGCCTAAATCGCGGGCCGAATGGTTTACTGAACAGTCATAAACTGTCATTGTGATGGAAACGCAGTGGAGTGCAGTGATGACAGCACGGTGCGGGCCACATTGCAAGGCCTGGCGGGACGGATTTGGCCCGCGGGCCTTGTGTTTGACACATGTGCTCTAATCAGTTAGCACACAGGCCAGGGCCTTCGTTACACTTTTAAAATTTGAGGCATGTTTGAAAGAAGTTGTCTTGTGTCCCAAGGATCATAATTATTTAAATATTTTGACTGACAACAACAGAGGAATCCAGTGATTTTACTGGCTACACCTCATTGAGACAATAATCTTTTGATATTTGTTAAAATATTCTTTTTGTATGTTTGGATGAAAACTTATATTCACATAATTGAATGTGACTGTACCTAAAGGGTTACACTCCATGTGACAGACTGGTCGTAAGATTTAGTAAAGAGTGCATTGAAGATCCAGAGAGAGTTGAAATTGCTTCTGAATCTTGATCATACTGGTGTGTTCAGTTCATGAAAATTCTCTCCTCTGTTCGTTTGTCTTATATGTGTGTTATCATTGCTTCATTCATTCTTTTTTATAGTTAAGGCTGGATTTTTTTTAAAAAAAATATATTTTTATTGATTTCAGAGAGGAAGGGAGAGGGGGAGAGAGATACAAACATCAAAGATGAGAGAGCCATTGAACAGCTGCCTCCTGCATGCCTCCTACTGGGGATCGAGCCCGCAACCTGGGCATGTGCCCTTGACCAGAATCAAACCCAGGATCCTTTATTCTGTAGGCCAAAGCTCTATCCACTGAGTCATACCAGCTAGGGCAAGGCTGGATTTTATTAAGACACAAGAGGGTTAAATTTGACAAAATTTAGAGGTAGCAGATTGTTTTAAAGGTGGAAGATTTAGGGCAGCTAGAAATGGAAGAAGATAATTTTTCACAGCGACCTTGGAAAATTAATTTCATGGAGTTGCTATACTATTAATCACAATCACCTGTGCGATTCTGATAATGAATAGCTTCCTCACTAAAGAGGGAAGATGAAAGGCTTGGAAATCATTTTCCTGTTAACCAAGGAGTGTTTCTCCACCCATCTTGTCAAAGGCAAGGTCAGCACGTGGAGGCCAGTTGCATGGAAGTAAAAAGATCCCAGCACACCCCGTGGACATGTGGCACATTGTGTTGACGCCTTGAAAACAAGAAACAAAACCAAACACCTCTCCCGACAAAGGTCCTTTCGCGAACCTTATTATTGGCATTGATTCACGGAAGCGCCAACAGAAGGCTGGTGAGCGGAGGGAAGGGGGACCTGGAGGAGCATGTGCCCGTGAGGACAGAGGGGCAGCTCCTCCCAGGCTCTCAGAACCCAAGGGCGAGCCAGCCGGAGCCCCTCACTCAGGGCTCCTGCACCGGGTATTGTTTTTGTAGCGGGAATAGACATAAATGAGGGCTTTTCAGCAAAACACACCCACCGCCCTTGGTTGGCTGTTTATCCCCTAGAAGGCAGCGTGGTGGTGCACTGGGCCCTGGAGACAAGCTAATTCCTTCCTCCTTGATCGGCATCTGCTCCCCAGAAATGTGAGGGGTGGGTGTTACTCACCTACAGGCAGAGCTACAGAAACTCTTGCATTGACGTCCTCTGTTGACACACTGGCCAACACTGTGTTTGAAGCTCTGGCGACTCGAAGGTGGCCCACGACGGGAGGCAAACCATGCTCAGGTAGCCCAGCTAATGCGAGGGCTTGTCAGCAGGCGGGCCCGTCCACAGGGGTCATGTGAGAGTACATGGCATCTAACTGCAGCGACTACATGTGGCGTGTGGTTTTAGGCACAAATATACAGGCATTTTCTCCTCCTTTGAAAAAGACGCATGAGCGACTTCAGGACTGGTGCTCAGTTGAGCTGTTGACAGTGGCCCATGGGATGCACAGCAGGTCTGGGGTTGGCGGTGGGGGGTGGATCCTGGAGATGCGGTAGGAATGTATTGCCTGGGGCTTAAAGCTATTTTGTCATGAGAGCTGCAGGCTAAGGACAGGAGGGCTCCTCTCTGCTGCCCCCCTGTGGGCGGGACACTGGACCAGCTTCCTGCCTCTTGGCCATGGTTGCCTCTGAGTAGCCTTTAGGTTTCCGTCTGCAATGGAGATGCTTTGGCTGCAGGAGACTTACGCTTCCCTCCCCGGTGACCATGGCGATGGCTCTCAGCCTGGCCTCCTGGCTACAGCCTCTCCTCCATCCCCCGACTCGGGAGAGAAGACGGGGACGTTGTTTCTCGTTCCTCTGAGCAGTGGGTGTGATCCTTGGAGAAGCGCCATCTGCAATCTGGCCCCGTCTCTATGGTCAGAACTTACAAAGGGGAGACACTTGAAGGGGGCTTGGGGATGGCTTCCTAATGGGCCCAGCTGGAGTGTTTGAGTGTCGACCTATGAATCTGGAGGAGAGATGGGCCACACGCTCATCACCAAGGCGTCACCGTGCTCTCTGGTCCTTCCCGTCTCCCCGGCGCTGATTAATATGTTCAGAGCATCCTGGTTTCATTACCGTGTCGGTAAGGACATTAGCACTGGGGGGATGTTTCTAAGATAGAAAGGAAGAGATAGAAGAAAATTGTACAGACAGTCTCTTGATATTGAGATGAGCTTAGATTAAGTACATGTTTTATTCTTCCCTTGATTGTGTTGTGTGTACACCTTTTGAGCAAAAACACAATTTACGAAGGTAATGCTCTCCTCAGATTGCACTCATAAATCACCGGGCTGCTGGGAAGACGTGATATATTGTATTCCGGAGGAAGAAAGAGTCTGTGATGAACTGGGGTCATCTGTCTTACAGATCCCTATCCTTCTCATCTTGATGTTGAGTTGGAGATATGGAAGTGCTGGGAATTTCTAATTTTTCTGAAATGTGTTCAGTTCAGCTTATCGAGTAAGGGGCTGCACTCCCTAAAGCTGGAGCAACTGTAGGAAGCCAAGATGTTACAGCTACCACTTCTTTTTATGCTACATCGATCTTGCTGACATGCAGAAACTCAAGGAATTTAAACAGTTATGAAGACCCAGCTGGAGTGTTTGAGTGTCGACCTATGAATCTGAAGGTCATTGTTTGATTCTGGATCAGGGCACATGCCTGGCTTGTGGGCTTGATCCTTACCTAGTAGGGGGTGTGGAGGAGGAGGCAGCTGATCAATGATTTTCTCTCATCATTGATGTTTCTATCTTTCTCTCCCTCTTCCTTTCTCTTTGAAATCAACATATATATATATATATATATATATATATATATATATATATATATAAAATGAAATATTGATGAAGACCATTAACTCTGACGTAAGAAGAGCAAAATAAAGAAAACTTAGGTCAGTGGGATTCGAACTCACACACATTCATAGGTGCTCACACATTCACAAGCACAGATCTTCAACTAAAAGCAGCTAAAAGCATCATTTTCCTCCAGGGTTACCCATTTTGGCAGTATTAATTCTCTGTTTCACTCTCCTTCTCCCTTCCCCTCTCTCTAAAATCAATAGAAACATATTTAAATAAATAAATTGGACTATATATAATGTTGTGTCATATTCTAAAAATAGTAAATGTCATGACCAGGCATTGCTTTAAAATCTTATTATTGGTTAATTTTATTGAAGAAATAAATAAGATAAATCAAGTGAGATGATGGTTCAACTCATACAAAGCATCCACTGGCTAATCAAGCTTTGTGGGAAGCAACCCTGGTGCCCCTTAGCCACACCCTTTCAGCTCCTGGGAGCTCAGAGGAGCTCAGGAAACTTCCCAGCTCCTGCCCCGTGCTGTGCCCAAAACCACACAGCCACGAGGGGGCAGCACGTCCCCGCCACCACTGCAGGGGCGGCCAGTAGGGCCTCCAGGCCGCTCTCCACCTGGGGCTTCTGGTCCTGGGGCCAGGGTGCCTCCAGGCCCTCTGCGCTGAGCCCAGCCAGGCTCTCCCAGGGCCCAGGGCTCTGAGAACCGGCAGAGGGCAGAGCTGTCTGGCCGTCTCTTCCCTGGAGACAGCTCCTCCAGCCTCTGTGGGGACTTCACTCCCTGGGGACTGAGCCATGGGCCGGGGATGGAGCAGACACCCTCCTTCCCGCCCCATCTCTGGGCCTCAGTGTCCCAGCCTGACGTTCCTGTGAGAAGCTCTTTCCTCAGTGAAATTCCACTCATGCAAACGACACCGGTTCACTGCGGACCCTTCGTGGTACGTGTACCCGGTGCGGCCTTAGGTTAGACCCGGTGTCCACACCCAGCTGCACAACTTCTTTGTCCACACTCTTCCCTTAGAGTACTTTCCGGAAAAAAATAGGATCATTGTAAAAAAAGAGAATGAGCATCTGTGATATACACTGGCAAACTGCTTCCAAGAAATTCCAATTTACGCTTTAACCAGCCAATGACACCGCCGGTACTTGAGTCCTGGCTCAGCG
Organism: Pipistrellus kuhlii; assembly: GCF_014108245.1. Taxonomy (NCBI): domain Eukaryota; kingdom Metazoa; phylum Chordata; class Mammalia; order Chiroptera; family Vespertilionidae; genus Pipistrellus; species Pipistrellus kuhlii. Next base: position 2,007,271 of record NW_023425493.1, read on the forward strand.
CCCTTTCTGCTGCATGGTATATTATGTCTGTCTGTCTGTTTGTCTGTCTGTCTGTCTGCCTGGCTATGCATGCCTGTATGTCATTCATCCACCCACCCATCCATCCACCCATCCACCCATCCACCCATCTATTCGTTCATCCATCTGCCCTTCCCTCAGGCTGCTTTGCTCATGGAATTAAAGTGAATCATGGCCCAGTTCTCTCTGTATCGATGTCCTTGAGATTCCAAAACACCGAACCTTTTGAAACTCCAGGAGAGTAACACCCTGCATATTAGTTGAGCCGGTGCTAACGGTGACAGCTGTGGCTGCTGAGTGACTGCAGGGTGTTTTCCCTGAGTGGTAGGTGTGCATTGCCAAGGAGTATTAATCCTAAATACAGTGGTTACAATAGGAAGGTCTTTTTCTCTTCTCACAGCAACGAAACCAGGGGTGGAGGAGGCCAGGCAGGGGTGGCATCTGCTGACCCAGGCTTCCCACCTCTGTTCCCCACCGTGCACCCACATCCATGCAGCAGGAAGGGGAGGGGCGGAAGCCATGTTCTCTCCAGACGACACTTTGCACAAGTTGCCCAGGTCACCTCCTGTCGCTGGTTGCCCAGAAGGTGGTCATACAGCCCAACTCAGCTGCAAGGGGCGGGCAATGCAGTCTTCTTTCCACGTGACCGTTTTCCAGCTAAAAACCAGGCGTTAGGTAAAGGCCAGGTGCTTAGCAACAAGCAGAAGCCCTGTCACCGTCATGTAAGACGTTGATGGCTGTTCTTCAATGACTTGCAATTTACTCATTTCCTGGAATGCTTTCCTTTACATAAAAGACATAATACTTTGGGTAAAAGCCTATGGTTTTTCCTTCTCTTAATTACAGTCTGTTTTTTTTTTTCTTTGAAGTAGATTATAACTTTTAGAGACACTCCAGATCCAGGTCTGACTTCAGACCACGGACGGCTGTCACTTCTCATGCTCTGCTTCCTCCCTCAGCCCAGCCTGGCTGGCTGGCTATTAGCTGCTCTGAGAATGAACAGCCACCTGCGGAAATCTGCTTCATGTCCTTCCCCTGACAAAAGAGGAATGAAAGTGTATGAGAACATCAGGAAGAAAAGAAAGACACTGAGCGGGAGGAAAGAAATTCAGCAGGTCTCTCAGTGAAGATGGCCTCCATCACCCAAATTAAAAAACCTCAATGGATACAAGGCTGGTGTGATAATCACAAGTCAGTAAATGTGATCCATCACATAAACAAACCGGAAGATAAAAATCACATGATCAGATGAATTGATGCAGAAAAAGCATTGACAAAATCGAACACCCTTTAAAAATATATATCTTTATTGATTTCAGAGAAAGAAAGGGAGAGGGAGAGAGAGATAGAAACATCAATGATCAGAGAGAACCATTGATTGACTCCCTCCTGTACGCCGCCCCCTATTGGGAACTGAGCCTGAAACCTGGGCATGTGCTCTGAATTGGAATTGAACCAGGACCTCCTGGTTCATGGGTCGACACTCAATCACTGAGCCACACCGGCTGGCCCAGCACCTTTTTTTTTTCCTCGAGAAAAACTCTCAGCAAACTCAGCAAAGTGGGAATAGAGGGATCATACCTCAACATAATAAAGGCCATATATGATAAATCTACGGCCAGCATCATACTCAATGAGCAAAAACTAAAACCATTTTCCCTAAGAATAGGAACAAGACTGGGATGTCTGCTCTCACCACTCTTAAAAAACACACACACACACACATATATTTTATTGATTTTTTACAGAGAAGAAGGGAGAAGAATAGAGAGTTAGAAACATCGATGACAGAGAAACATCGATCAGCTGCCTCTTGCACACCTCCTACTGGGGATGTGCCCACAACCAAAATACATGCCCTTGACCTGAATCGAATCTGGGACCTTTCAGTCTGCAGGCTGTTGCTCTATCCACTGAGCAAAACTGGTTAGGGCTGCTTTCACCACTCTTATTCAACATAGTACTGGAAGTCCTAGCCATAGCAATCAGACAAGAAGAAAAAATAAAAGGCATCCAATTGGAAAGGAGGAAATAAAACTGTCATTATTCACAGATGACATGATATTGTACATAGAAAACTCTAAAAACTCCACCAAAAAACTACTAGATTTAATAAATGAATTTGACTCCAGGATACAAAATTAATACCCAGAAATTTGTGGAATTTCATATACCAATAATGAATTCTCAGAAAGAGAAACTAAACAAAAATCCCATTTACTATTGCAATAAAAAAATGAAGATATCTAAGAATAAATTTAACCAGAGAGGTAAACACACACACACACACACACACAAAAAAAAAAAAAAAAAACAACCAACAACAACAACAACAACAACAAACAAACAAAAAACTGTACTTGGAAAACTACAGGATGTTGAAAAAAGACATAGAGAAGTTATAAACAAATGGAAGAATATACTGCATTCATGGATTAGTAGAATCAATCTCATTAAAATGTCTATACTACCCAAAGCAATCTATGGATTCAATACAATCCCTATTAAAATACCAGTGGCATATTTCACAGATGTAGAACAAAATCTCCAAAAATTAATATGGGACAGAAAAAGACCCTGGATAGCTGCAGCAATCTTGAACAATAAGAACAAAACTGGAGGGATCACAATGCCATTTATCAGGTTATGCTACAAACCCACTGTAACAAAAACAGCCTGGTACTGGCACAAGAATAGGCACATAGATCAATGGAACAGAACAGAGAACCCAGATATAGACCCAAGCCATTAAGCTCAATTAATATTTGACAAAGGAAGCAAAGCATACAATGGAGTCATCAAGTCTCTTCAATAAATGGTGTTGGGAAAATCAGACAGATAGATGCAAAACACTGAAAGTAGAACACCACTTACACCATACACAAGAATAAATGTAGGTCATGAAATCATAAAAATCTTAGAAGAAAATATAGGCAACAAAATCTCAGACATCTCACATAGCAATATGTTTATGGATACATCTCCTAAGGCAGTAGTTGGCAAACTCATTAGTCAACAGAGCCAAATATCAACAGTATAACGATTGAAATTTCTTTTGAGAGCCAAATTAAACTTCTTCTAATGGCACTTCTTCAAAATGGACTTGCCCAGGCTGTGGTATTTTGTGGAAGAGCCACACTCAAGGGGCCAAAGAGCCGCATGTGGCTCGCGAGTCACAGTTTGCCTACCACTATCCTAAGGTAAAGAAAACTAAGGGGAAAATAAACAAATGGGACAACATCAAAATATAAAGCTTCTGCACAGCAAAAGAAACCATCAGCAAAATGAAAAGGGCTCCCACTGAATGGGAGAACATATTTGGCAATAATATGTTGGATAAAGGAATAATATCCAAAATATATAAGAAACTCACACAACTTAAGCAAAGGAAGACAAACAATCCAATTAAAATATAGGCAAAGGGCCTAAATAGTCACTTCTCTGAAGTGGACACACAGATGGCCAAGAGACATATGAGAAATTGCTCAAAGTCACTATCATCAGAGAGATGCAAATTAGAACTACAGTGAGCTGTCACCTCACACCTGTCAGAATGGCTATCATCAATAAATCAACAAATGACAAGTGCTGGTGAGGATGTGGCGAAAAGGGGACCCTCAAACTCGGCTGGTGGGAATGCAGGCTGGTGCAGTCTCTATCGAAACAGTATAGAGTTTCCTCAGAAAATTAAAAATGGAACTGTTATTTGATCCAGTGATCCCACTTCTAGGAATATATCCTAAGAAACCCGAAACATCAGTCAGAAAGAATGGATGTGCCCCTATGTTCATAGCAGCACAATTTACAATAACTAAGATCTGAAAACAGCCCAAGTGCCCATCAGCAGACGAGTGGATAAAAAGCTGTGGTACATCTACACCAGGGAATACTGTGAAGCTGTAAAAAAGAAGGATCTCTCACCCTTTGCGACAGCATGGAGGGACCTGGAGAGTATCATGCTAAGCAAAACAAACCAATCAGAGAAAGATAACTATCACACAATCTCACTCCTATGTGGAATCTAATGAACAAAATAAACTGTGAATAAAATAGATCCAGAGACACTGAAGCATGAAACAGACTGTCAAACGTCAGAGAGAAGGCGGGGTGGGGGGTGGGGAAGAAGTTAACTGAGGAACTTATATGCATACATGCATAGCCATGGACCCAGACAATAGTGTGGTGAAGACTTGGCAGGGGTTGGTGCGGGGTGGAAGGGATCAATGGGGAAAAAAGAGGGACATCTATCATACTTACAACATGAAAATACATTACAAAAACAACACAACACCTCATTTGGACAGGCCACAGAGCTCTCAAGGAGACATAGACCCAGGGCAACTTATATAGTTCATCGTGGGACTGTGTGTACCTTGTACAACTCATTAGATGCACATGGCCAGAAATTATGATTCCATGGTTTCATAAATTCCTGGCCAAATAAGTAAGACCTGTAATACAGGTTTGTGGGTCCATGACCTTAAACCAAGAATAAGCATTGGCTTGAGCGATGGATCCTGGAAATCTGAGTCTCTGCTCTTCATCCGTAACCACTTGGCAAATAGTCTTCCTGCTCCCCGATTGGTTGGCCCAAACTGCTCTATTTAACTTGTGTCCATCTTTATGTCTCATCTCAGCTTTCTCATCCCTCTCCTGACCCCACAGACATGCAGTGTGTACTCTGCTGGGAATTAATGATGGACTTGAACTTCAGAGCGCTGACGTAATAGGCGGCAGAGGGAGCACTGGTACCCAGCCCTCAGACTTCCTGCCCCAGCCTCCAGCGCTGACCGTTTAGGGATTCAGATTCGGAATTCTTCTGAGGCCAGTTGGTCTTGAAGGGCTCCCAACCTGAGTTGTTGCCACAGCCTGTAAGCCTCTGGTCGTGACTGGTCTCCACCCAGCCCTCACCATCTGACTATGAGATTCTTTTCTTTTCTTTTTTTAATAACATATTTTTATTGATTTCAGAGAGAAAGGGAGAGGAAGAGAAACACCAATGCTGAGAGAGAGTCATTGATTGGCTGCTTCCTACACACCTTCTACAGGGTAGGGAACACATGAAAACCAAGTGGATTGGATCTGATGAGGCCCAAAGCTGGGGTGAAAGGTGGGTTCGCCTGGCTACGGGGACTGAAGGCATTTTGGGGACTGTCTTGAGGGTGTAGCCCGTTAGATCTCGGAAACCTATGTCACCTCATTTAGCCCTCACAATGGAGGACTGGGCAGGAACTGCCTTCTCCATTTCAGAGGTGAGGGGAGGCGAAGGGCTTGCCCAAGGTCGTACAGACGGAGGGAACTGTACTTGGAGCTGAAAATAGAGGTGGGAACAGCTCAGCGCCCTGACTCTGGGCCGGGCTCTTCCACGCCGCTGCCCGCCTCCCGGAGACCCACGTCCAACGCCCAGGAAATGCCGCGCAGAAGGCGGCAGTGACTATTCCAGTCCCAGCCGGGTGGATGTGTGGATGCCACTCTGCCATCCGGATATGGAATCCTTTTTTTAGGCTCCTGTCATTCTAACTGGCATCCAAAAGGCATCGCTGAAGATTAAATGTTCAGAACGGGATTAGCCGTCGGCTTTCTGACACCTGCCCACCGCTCCAACCCCCGGGGCCGAGGCCGTGCGCCAGGCTTCTAAAATGTCCTCCCAGAGATGCCCTCTTCCTCGCCACCAGCCAGGAGCGAACTCCCGCCTCCCCTTTGGGAAGGAAAAATCCTCCGTCCACAGCTCACGTCGCCAAGAAAAAATTGCTTTGCCTTCCCTTCCCCTGCGCTGGGTGACCGAACTGTACAGTCTGCCCAGGCTTTGCCAGCTGAACGGCCGTGTCCTCCTTTGATCCAGAACGAGAGGTGCCGGTGACAGGAGCTGGCCGACGCTGTTCCAGCCCGAACCCCGCTCCTCCACCCTCTGTGTAGGACTCAGTTTTGCCAGGCTGACCCGCTGCCACAGGGGCTTTTTGTCAGAAAGTAGCAGCCCCACGGGGTCGCCCCAGGAGAGGGGGAGGGGGAGGGGAGAGGAGAGACGGGGGTTTGGTGGCTCAGGAGCGGTGGTTTCCAAAGGGGTTCCCTCTTCCTCCTCTGGGGTGAGTCGGACCCTGCTGTCTAGTCTAACCAGCAGATGGTGGGTGAGCTGGGCTGAGGGCCCTGCTCTGCAGGACAAGGACACCCTGAAGGTGGGGCTGGGCTCCCCTGTGGGCCTCGGGCTGGGGATGGAAGAGCGAGGCAGAGGCCTGGGAGCTGGGAGGGGGCCGGTGGTGGCACTCAGCTCCCAGCAGAAAATGGGCACGGTCCCATTGCCTAGACAATTCCCCTGTGTCCGGGAACCTGCTAGGGAAGCAGGCAGGGCATCAGCCCTCTGGGAGAACGTGAGGAGATTCTGCACAAACCAGTCTGTACCAGCAAAAAGGTCTGTGACTTTGGCCGATTTCCTGGGGCCCTGGGCTGGCAGGCAGTCCAGACCGGTTAGAGGTGGTGGGTCCCAGTGAGTTGTGTGTGTGTGTGTGTGTGTGTGTGTGTGTGTGTGTGTGTGTGCAGGTGCTGGGATGCCCCTCTCCCTCTCCCAGGAGGAGTCCTGTTTCCTGGGGGAGGGAAGCTCTCAGCCTCTCCTCTGCTGCTGGTGGTTGTTTCAGGCGTGACTATCGGACAGCTCCGGTGGTGGCGGTGGGGGTGGTGGGGAGGTTGGGGGGCGGGGAGGGCGGTCTGGTAGCATTTCGGGGGTTTGCTGTATCCCCAGGAGTTTGGATAGCCCAGGATGACCGAGGCGCCTGCTGCAGCTTATGTAAGCGCTGCGGCTGTGCAGGCGGCATGGCGGGAGGAGGGGGGCGGGGAGAGCGGTGGCCGCACCGCAATGCGGATCCTGCGTGGAGGCCTGCGGGAGGCTGAGCGGCGGGGGCGGGACTGAGCCCGTGGGGGAGGCAGAGCGGCGGGGGATGTGAGGGGGGTCAGGTGGGGCGGGGACTGAGCCAGGGCTGTGTAGTGCGGAATGTAAGGTGCAGAGCCCCAATTTGGCCATTGCAGGGCGGGACTGGGGTGAGGAAGCTGCCCCGGGGGCCATTTGAGACAATGGGAGGCGTGTGCAGCTGGAGGTAGGGGGGAGACCCAAGGAGGAGCCAAGGCAGAGGGGCTGCCTGGCTGCAGAGGAGCTAAAACGTCCTCCGTGGCCTCCCTGCCAGCTTCTCCCTTCCTATGCTCCACTCCCCACCCTGCACCCCGGGAGCAGCGCCTCCGCCTCCCAGCCCAGCACCTGGGGAGCGTGGAGACCTGGGCTGGACGCCCTGTGGTCCGTGCTCCGCAGGCCTCACCCTGAGCAGCGCCTCCAGGTGGCAGTCAGCTGGCTGCCTCCTCACAACATTCATTTGAGCTCTTTCTGCAGGAGGTGGAGGAGGGAGAAAGGGGGGCTGGGCCCTTCAGGGCATCCTGCTGCCTCTGGGCCTGGGGGGATAAAGGTGAGAATCCGGACAAGGGCCCAGATGCACAAAACCCGGGAACCTGGCACCCTAACACCCAGAGAGGGTGCAGATGGCACCCCAGCACGGGAGGGGGAGCAGATGGCCCCCCTCTGCTGCTTTTCTGCCTCAGAGACATGGGTGGGGTTGCCTGGCCTCTGCAGGCAGGATACCGGCTTCTGTCGAGTGCCGCTGGCTTCTCTCCGCTCGCCCTGCTGAGAAAACTGGCCGCAGCACCAGGCAGGCCTGGCAGAGACGCTGGCGCTGCCCTTGGCTTGCTTTGTGCTTCTAAGCAAATGACCTCCCTGACCTGTGAAATGGGCTTAAATAACAAATAGTTAGGAACCCTGAAGGTAGACGGCCTGGGCCGGAACACAGAACCACCACTATTGTCTGTGTGATCTCAGGTGAGTGCGGAGCCTTCTGGTGCCAAAATTTCCTTTTCTGGAAAATGGGGGTGATAACAGTACTTACCTCATGGGCTTGTAATGCCCTAAGGGTGTTCCTGTGAGCAGGGAACTTAAAACAGTGGCCAGCACAAAGTGTGATCACCATAATAATGTCACATGTTTGCTGAGAGGTATACATTGGACAGCCTATGTGAAAGTGCCTGGAAAACAGCACGAACACACGTGCTAAAGGAAACATCACACAGCCCTTCTGTATTAACACTCTGCAAGTCTGATGTGCTAGTTAATTTTCCTTCTTTAGCCACGTTCCTTTTAAGAAGATGGAAACCAAGGCTGATTCAGAGAATGATCATTAATATGATATAATAGCTGTTAACATTAAACAAAATAGTTATGCTAAAGTGCAATTTTTGAAAAGGTGAAACTCATGACTCACATACAAATGCAGTGTGAATAAATTTCAAAAATTTTATTTAACCCGTGAATTAATTAGGGAATGAGTAATATGCTAAAATCTGTTTAAAATATAATTTGAAGAACACGCACACACAGACAAAATGAGGAAAACTGAAATGAACTCATAATAAATACTAGAGGCCTGGTACCCAAAATTCATGCATGGTAGGGTCCCCCGGCCTGGCTGGCCATCAGGGCTGACCAGGTTCCCTGCCTCCCTGCCTCCCCACTTGCCCCGTTTCTCTACCTCCTCCTTCCCTTGCTCCCTCAGTGCCCCACCACCACCTTGGTTGCCCGCCATGTTCTGAGCTGCCCCCTGATGGTCAGTTCATGCCACAGCGAGTGATCGAACTCCTGTTCTCTTGGTTGAACTCCCAAGGGGATACTTTGCATATTAGCTCTTTACATATATAGACGATAAAACAGCCTGGCAAGCGAGGCTCAGTGGTTACACGTAGACCTATGGACCAGGAGGTCACAGTTCAATTTCCGGTCAAGACACATACCTGAGTTGTGGGCTTGATCCCCAGTAGGGGATGTGCAGGAGGCAGCTGATCAATGATTCTCTCTCATCGTTGATGTTTCTGTCTCTCTCTTCATCTCCCTTCCTCTCTGAAATAAATAAAAATATGTTTAAAAACATAAATATGAACCTGATGGATAGTCATCGAGTATAATATTTGGAGTTAACTTTCCTATAGGCTAGAAACTAGTCAGCTGTGCCTCCCAGAATCCCTGTGTCCCTCTGTAGACAGTCCTGTGCTTTGTGATTTTTCTGCACCTGCGGGGAGGCTGGACTGCCTGGGACTAAAGCACCGAAGATCCGTAACCACAGAACCCTGAAATTCCCAGAGAGCCTGCTGGCTGCACCAGGCCTTCACCAAATAGCACCCATGAACATCCCCAAAAAGTGAAGATAAATCCTATCTAATAAAAAAGTAATATGCAAATTGAGCACCACTCTCACATACAAGATGGCCACCCCCATGTGATCAAAGATGGCTGCTCCCACATGGACACAAGATGGCCACCACAAGATGGCTGGAATGGGAGGGCAATTGTGGGCATCAGGCCAGCAGGGGAGGGCAGTTGGGGGGGGACCCAGGCCTGTAGGGGAGGGCAGTTAGTGGTGGCCAGGTTGGTAGGGGAGGGCAGTTAGGGTCAATTGGGCCAGCAGGGGAGCAGTTAGACATTGATCAGGCTGGTAAGGGAGTGGTTAAGGGGTGTTCAGGCTGACAGGCAGAAGTGGTTAGGGACAATCAGACAAGCAGAAGGTGAATGGTTGTGAGTCAGCAGTCCTGGATTGTGAAAGGGATGTTTGACTATCCTTTTAGGCCCGATCCCACTGGGGGTCCCATATTGGAGAGGGTGCAGGCTGGGCTGAGGGGACAGCCCCCCCCCCCTGCTCCTAGTGCATAAATTCTGTGTTTATGCCTCTAATTTAGACATAAAATGCCTTTTATGTAGGAAAGAGAGGAGGTTTATTTGTGAAAGGTACTCACACTTGTCAGGTGATTACATAAAATGAGGTGAAGCTATGTTAGGGATGCTACCTTCTCAAGCCCTTTAGGTTCCTAGGGTCCAGACTGCCTCCAACGGGCCAGAGGCAGCACCGATGCCAGCTGCTCAGAGAGTCTATGGCCTTATGAGGGATCAAGAGGCAGAGCAGCTCTGGGGGTCTCGCCCAGGCCCCCAGGGGTGCGATGGGAAGGGGAGAACAAACGAAGCTCCTGTGGTTCAATGGACTCTGATCCACTGGGCTGCAAACTAGGAGAGCTCGGTCCTCAGACTTCCTTTTGGCACCCAAGTCTACGAACCATACTTGCCTCAACAGGAGACTTCCCACAGCTACTTCGGATAAGGTCAGCCAGTAGAAACGCAGCAGGTCAGCGTGACTAAGACTCCTTGGAGCCTGGATGGTGTGGCTCAATGGTTGAGTATTGATCTGTGAGCCAGGAGGTCAGGGTTGGATTCTTGGTCAGGGCCTATGCCCAGCAGGGGGCGTGCAGGAGGCGTCAGATCAATGATTCTCATCATTGATGTTCCTAACTCTCCCTCTCCCTTCCTCTGTGAAATCAATAAAAACATATTATTAATAATAAAATTAAAAAAAAAAACGATGCTGAGTTTGCCCGTAGGTCCTCGCAGGGAGTCGGCTGTGTTTCTCTATGGTCCCTTTGACCGTGCCCCCGGATGCTGAGCACGAGGGCATTTAACAGCCAGGGGCCGGCTCTCCCTCTCCGCCTGTATGGGTGGTGAGGCCAGCCAGCTGCTCAGGCAGCGCTGGGAGAGAGAAATGGCCATGGAGGGTCCTCCGCTTGTGACGCGGTGACATGGGCATCCACCATGGAGCGCCTCTGGCTCCTCCTGATTCTGATTGGGGGAGTGGGGCCGGGGGAGGAAGTGAAGAAAAACCGTGGCATCAGCCAAACAATTTATTCGTGGGCACCAAGGAGATGCTTTCCTCGCTCGGGCCACGCAATTCAGTCTCACAGTGACAGCGATTGTAGGGTTCAGAGCCTGTTTCCAGTTGTCGTGACCCAAAGACAGAGTCAAAATGCCCACGAGAGCTCTCTACCCTGCGGGGCGGAGGACCACGGGTTTGTCAGAGTAAGGGACCGGGCACAGAGGCGGGGCCAGGGATCCTTCTCCCCAACCCTACAAGATGGGCAGCGGCGTGGCTTTCCCCAAGTACGCCAGGCCCCGGGATCTGTCACCAGAAAGAGAGCTCGGGGCAGCATGGCTGGCAGCACCAGAGAGCCACTCTCTCGCTGACCTTCAGGCTAAATCATCAGCCCGTCTCCTCTGACGCTGGAAGCCTATCTGGGGCAGCACAGCGCAGACAGAATTAGAAACAGCCCCCGGGAGGTCCGAGCTCAGCCAGGACTGAGGACCAGCGCGCTCACCTCACCGGTGACAGCAAACTAATCAGATGGAGGCAGACAGCCACCTCCCCATCTGCATATTTTAAAATAGAAAAATGACTCTCAGGAAACCCCTCTGCCAGATGGATCAGCCGAGGGTGAAATTCCCAGGCCACTCCTCCCTGGGCAGGATAATACCTTCACCGTGGGCCGAAGCAGGGCTGTGTCCACCCAGTCCCAGGAGAGCCCCCAGCGTGTTCCCCCTCCTTGTGCCCCCCCCCCGCCCCGTGCTGCTAAATTTAGCTCCTCCAGCGAGTGCACAGTCTATAGTTAGTGCTCAACAGTCAGGGCGCAGAGTGCAGTTCCTCAAGCCATCAGTCATCTCTGTCCAAGTGACACTGAGGAAAAGCCTTCCAAAACACGGTTCGCACTCCCCCGGGGCTGGGAGCTGTGCTAGGAATGGGCCGCGGGGTGTCCCTCTCCTGGTGTGAGGAGGGCCCGGGGCCAGGCGTGGAGCCAGGAGCCAGTGCGGCCGCACAGCCGGAGGGGGGTTGCAGGGGGTGGGGGATGGGGGATGGCTGAGGATAAGCAGGGCTCTCTCCGTACAACGGGCGGGTCTTCAGGCCCAGCTTAGCTGTCACTTCTTGGTGGGAACTTGCCTTGAGACCCCAGAGTGGCCTGGGAGCCCTCCACCAAGCCAGCCTTTCCCCGGCCGCCTCCTCAGCAGCTGCCCCTCCAAACCAGGACCTTGTTGGCGTGCAGGTTGCCATTTCGTACACCCGGGGCCTCTGAACCCGCCTTCCCAGCAAGCTCCGGGGCAGGATTTGGTAGGACAGCAGGGGCTGCTCTGGGCGGGGCCAGGGGCTGAGGCAGGTGGAGACAGCACCAGGCTGACCTGCCAGTAGCTAATCCAGACACTGATGTAGGTCTGAGCTTGAAGTTCACGGTGGAGACATCAGAGGAGGGTGTTGGGAGGGAGGAAGGCAGCTGGCCTTCATTTACAAGCCCCCTCCCCATGGGAGGCTGATGACAACGTGCCCAGTGAGGCAGAGCCCCCAGTACAGGGAGAGCAGGCTTGTTCCTGGCTCTCAGTTCCCTCTTGGGCTGCTCCCGCTCCCCGCTGGCGAGCCGTTCATTCATCAGAACAAGCCACAAGCAGGGGCACCTCCGGGGGACCCTCAGGCCGCAGCAGGGGCTGGCGTGGAGGGCCTGGGGTCCTCCTACTCCTGAAGGGCAGCCCATGAGCTGGACGGTCAACTGCCGTCCACGGGAACATGGGGAGAGGCCCCGATACTAACAGGGAAAGTGGGGAAAGACAAGAGACAGCAGACAATCCAGGCGATCTCATTCTGGCCGTGGCGATGGGGAGAGGGTTCCTCAGTGAGCAGCATCTCAAAGGGAGGACGGGCCTGGTGTGTCTACATGTCACACGGGAGGATTCCGGTCGAGACCGCGCCTCCACGCTGGGCCATGCACAGGAAGCCCAGCCATCCCACGGCCGCTGAGACCGGAGATGTGGGTGTGATGCTGAGTGACAGGAGCAGCGCGGAGGCCCGAGCAGGGAGCTGCCACCTGGCCAGCCATGGGAAGATGGCTCTCAGCAGAGCGCAGACCACAGGGAACCGAAAGGAAGAAGTTTGTGAGGCAGGAAAGCGGTGCGGTGGTGGGGACCGGGCAGCAGGGAGCAGGGCCTGGGGAGGGTAGGAATGGAGGGACATATGCATGGTCTGGCTGGAACCGGAGAAAGGGGTGACAGGAGGTGTAGCCACGAGGGAGGAGAGGGAAGAGGAGTCAGGGTGACGCTGAGGTTTGGCCTCTGCACCGGCAGAAGGCAGTTACCACTCACCGAGATGGTCCAGGCCTTGGGATAAGCAGGCATGGGGACGGACGCTTGGCACGATCCATGTGAGACGCCCATGGGAAGCCCAGGCGGAGTCTGAGCTGGCAGTTGTGTTTGTAAGCTGCTGTTCAGAGGAGAGAGTGGGTCAGAGACATACGCTAGGGGACTACTGCATGATGCGTTCAATCTGTGACGGGAGGAGAGGGGAAGGGAGCAGGTACGTCTGGAGGCATTCGAAGGCTGAGCCCCATCTTGGGGACAGGAGGTGGCAGGGACGTGAGGAGGAACCAACAAGAGACACTGACAGAGAGCCGTCGATGAAGGAGAAAAAGAACCAAGTATGATGTTCCAGAAAACAGTGCAGGAGGGAAGCCATGATCCTCAGGCCAGATGCTGCTGTTAGGTCACGGGGGACCATGTGTGAGACTGAACCAGGATTTGGCTGCATGGAGAGGGGCGGGGGGCGGGGGGGAGGAGGGGGGGACTGAAGACCTCAGAGAGGCACGCTGGAAGGAGAGTCTGACTGAGCAAGACACCCACACAGACGGCTCCTGAGGACGCCGCGCGGAGGGACCAGGAGACGGGCCGTGGCTGAGGCAGCGGGGCTGAGGCGGGCTGACATGAGGTGCACCGCTTGTTTGTGTGCAGAGGGGAAACCCGTGATGGAGGAAAGAGAGGAAATGTTGGAGGGAGTCAATCCTTGGGGAGAGCAAGGGGAGGGGCCAGGTTGTGGCTCTGGCTCACTGCAGCTGGGACCATGGAGTCCACAGGTCCTGGAGGCGTCAGGCAGCCGCTCAGCGGACTCCTGCGTGGAGCTGCCTGGAGTGGCAGGGGCCTGTGGGAGCTCTTTCCCGGGGGTTCCTAGCTCCCACAGCGAAGAAGGAGCCGTGCCGGCTGAGAAGGAGAGGAGTGGAGGGGTAAGGCTCTAGTGCTGGGGGAGGGAGACTGAATGAACGAGGGACAAGTTGGACCCAGGGCCTCAGGTTGGTGGCCAGCCCCCGAGAGGGACACAGATAGCAGGGCCGTTTCCTCCGGAGGCGGGTACCCCCATCACTCCCCTCCCGGTCTCCTTCCTGCCGCACACAGAGCCCCTGGAGCTCTTGGCTACCAGCGCCGTACTTGGGGTGGGGGTGGGGTCGGAGGGGAACTGGGACTGAAGACTGCTCCCCCGGAAGGCCTGCTCCTCCTGTCTATCTGCCATGTCCATCGAGCGGCCTTGGACTGCGCTGAATCGTCAGAATCCAACGCTGGGCGGGGCCAGCCAGTTCCAAGGGGTCCGGCCAGTGCCCTTTACCCAGAGGGGCCTGGCCGTGGGGTCCTGTCAGCAAGCTGGGTCTGCATGTCGTGGCGTCCTTGTGCCTGGGGCCCTAATAGGCCAGTGGATGGATGTCAGGGAGGAGGCAGCTGGGTACGGAGGGAAGTTTGGATGTGATTTAAATAAAATAGGCTTCAGATAAAATGTTCTCCCCCATAAAAACCCCACCAGTCATCAAACGGGCAAGGAGGTCAGCCTGGATCGGTGGGTGTGTATTTCATCATCGCTGTGAGCTGGGAAAAATAAGCATAAGGATAGCTTAGCATTAATATCCAAACAGTGTCTGGCAGATAGGAGAGCTCCACACATCAGAACAAGCCACGATATTCAGAAGCAGTGATACTGATACATTATTATTGTTATTTTATCCATGACACCTTGGCTGGGGCTTACCCGCTTCTTATTTTTTGTGTCTTTTTTCAGGCTATAAAGAATCTTCTCTTTGCCCTAGCCAGTTTGGCTCAGTGGATAGAGCATCGGCCTTGGGACTGAAGGGTCCCAGGTTCCATTCCAGTCAAGGGCTCATGCCCCGGTTTCAGGCTTGATCCCCAGTAGTGGGCATGCAGGAGGCAGCCAATCAATGATTTTCTCTCATCATTGATGTTTCTCTCTCTTTCCCTCCCTTCCTCTCTGAAATCAATAAAAATGTATTTAAAAAACCCCACAAACTTCTTTTACAAGAAAAGTCAATAGATTGATTAGTGTGGTTCTTAAACAGGAATGATGCCCGTGTCTATGAGATTAAAGCATAGGAGAAGAAGGTGAGGAGAAGGTGATGTCAGGTGGTAGGAAGGTGTGGACTCTTGGGCTGAGACCCTTTGCCAGCCAGGGCACTTAGCCAAGCTGCTCAGCTTCTAAGAACCGAACTTTTCTCAAGTGTGGAATAGAGAAGCTCACACCTATCCACCATGGAGATGACGTACATTAAGGAAGTCAATGTATGCAAAGTAACATGAGTGGAACTGGGTGCACAGTGTGGATCCAACAGCGATAACTGTGGTATTGGAAATGTTGGTGTGTCCCTTCTTCTCATGGACAGAAATCATTTTTACTCAGCAGGACCGTCTAACAAGGTCTATAGACTTAGAGCAGGCCAGTACCCAGTAGAGGCAGGCAAAAATGGAGCCCACGCCTATGCCAGGGATAAAGTAGCAGGTTGTAAAAATGTACACTGACTGAAGCCCTGGATAGGTGGCTCAGCTGGTGAGAGCACTGTCCCAATTACACCACGGTTGCAGCTTATATCCCATGACAGGGCACAAATACAATGCACCGAATGACTGCAGAATGGGTGGAACAGTAAATCGATGTTTCTCTCTCTTCTCTCTCTCATTTACACTAACAAAAGAGTAAGGTGCAAATTGATTGTACCTTCGCAATGCCCACCAGCCAATCAGGAGTGAGTATGCAAATTAACACAACAAAGATGGGGGTTAATTTGCATACATGCGTGCTGAGTGGCCAGGGGGCGGGACATTTGTGTCCTTGCCATGGTAATGACCCAGGCATTCTGCACCGCCCCAGCCACTCAGGGCCTCGAGGCAGCGTAGGAAGGCGGAAAGGCAGCTCTGGGCTGGAGTGAAGGCGGTGCTGGCAGCCAGGGGAAAGAAGGCCTATTCTTGCATGAATCTTTGTGCATCGGGCCTCTAGTCAATAATAAAAAAATATACTTTAAACTTGGACACGCATTAGACACCCGATCTCCAGTGACTGAGGGTCTCAGATTCAGATAGGAAGGTGACTGACAGGGGAGGCTGGCCAGAGGGGCCCCTCTCAGACACTTAAGCCACTGCTGGTCTCCTCTATGCCTTCCTGAGGCTCATGCTCTCACTCAGGAAGACAGGATGAAGCTGTAACAGGAGGCAGCATGCGTGACGGAGAGTGAAGGAGAGTCAAACCCTGGGTTTATCCCTTACCAGCTCGCTGGCTGGCTTTTGCAAGTTGCTTAATCTCAGCGATTTGCATTTCCCTGAAGATGGGATGGTTGGCAGGGTTCAGGATGATGTAACCTGCCTGTGCTCAGGAGCTGGTTCCTTTATTATTGAAGACCTTAATACCTGCCACTGGCTTCTCTTCCAATTAGAAAAGAACAATAAAAACAAACCATGAGCAAAATAAATGTAAATGAGCTTTGGGCACGGCCCCCTATAGACCCTCCTCGCCATAGATTCAGGAGACAGGAAATTGGTTTCTTCCTCTTCTGTTCCCCTAATCTCAAGAAAATGCTTGCGATTGTCTTGAGGGGCACTGAGCTGGGTGAGGGGAAGATCCCAGTGCCCTGCTGGTTCCTACTCCGGAGAAAACCGCTCAGGGGCACGAGTCTCGCTGATGGTGATTAGTGACAGCTCTGCTTGTTAATATCGCAGAGACTCACTCTGGGACTCCCCAGGCACCGCTGGAGGGAACCGTGGGGATGGGTGTACAAAGCTTGGGAGGAGGAGAAGGCTGGGACTTGGATGAAGAAGCTTAATCGCAGAAGTGGCACCCTCCTTAGCTCTGGGAGATGAGAAACAAGGAAGTCACCTGGGGCTTAAGTGAACCCTGGGAGGCAGGGGAGGTGGAGAGGGCATTAGAATGGGCAACAGACAATGGGAAGAGATGAGAAAAGAGAAGGAGTGGCCTGGGGAGGGGTAGGAATGGGGTGTCCTGAACAGAGCAGGTGCGACCAGCCCTCACTCCATGAAGTGCTCTTCTTACTTGGGTTCTGCGACGCCTTACTTGGGCCTTGCGACCTCTCTCACCCCTTCCAGTTCCTCTGGCCACATCCTCTTCCCCACCAGCCCCTTCTTCAGTGGCTCCCACAGGGTCTCTGCTTCTGCATTGAGCTCACTCTCCCACTCTCTGTGTCTCCAGCACCTTCCACGGTTTCTGACACTCTGTTCGTGGATCTGTCTCTCTCACCTGTGACTTCCTGAATGCTGAGCACTCACTGTATGGCCAGGACCTCGCATAGCACCTGACTATGGTGGGTGCTTAAGCAACAGCAGAGGAATGAACGAAAGCCTTTATTCATTCATTCTCTTGTCCTACACAAACAAGCAAAGCCAATCGTGCCTGCCAAGGCAGGGAAGGTCACGGTGAGCAAGGTGAGGAGGGCGTGTCCCGTGGGCTAGTATGTCCTTCTGGAGGTGATGACTGGGCACTCAGGCCGGTTCCCAACCTCTCTGACTGCACCAGGGCAATGATTGCATTGTTGTAACTGCATCACATGATGCGTATAACACGGCTACATCGAGAAAACACGCTTAGAATTCTAAGCTACCAACTAGGAAACCTTTACTATACAATATTTTTAATATATATATTTTATTGATTTTTTACAGAGAGGAAGGGAGAGAAAGTTAGAAACATTGATGAGAGAGAAACATAGATCAGCTGCCTCTTGCCCTCCCCACCTCCCCTCACTGGGGATGTGCCTGCTACCAATGTACCCTGTTTCCAAGAAAATAAGACAGTGTCTTTGTTATGGGGTTGAACCCTGGGTTCAAAATAAGACCACCGGAGGCTGATGACTGATTAAAAAGCAGGCAAAGATGTATTGAAATCTCTGGCCAGGACAGACCGAGAGCACCACACGCAGGTGGTCTCCACACAACTGCACCGTTTCAGGGGTAGGCAGCCCCTTTTAAAGGTTCAAACCCCAGGAATTTTCCTTTGTTCTAAATTCTAAATCCTAAAGACTACATTCTAAAGACTGGGGTCAGCCCCCAGGGTCGTTGCTAGTCACATTCTGCTGGACATTGGAATGTGGCCCTATCCTGCAATAGCTTATAACACAGAAGCAGAGCTCAGAGGTTATCTACAGTTTCTATCTCTGAAGGTTACTGAGTCAGTGGGAATTACTCTCCTGTGCTCCTGGTCCCAGGCAAGGGGAAATTGCCTTAGCCTCCAAGTCTCCACCTGAAAGCTAAGGTAAATAGTTTTGTCCCACCTCCATCCCCCTCCCCTGTGTTTAATCAGGTGCAAGAGCTAAACTAGAAGGGTTAAAATTCAAACAGCAGTTTTTACCAAAGTATGGTTGCCACTATATTTCAGTCTTATATTAATTTTTTCTCCCAAAGTTGCGCTAGGTCTTATTTTCAGGGGATGTCTTATCTTTCCATGCGCTAGGCCTTATTTTCGGAGGATGTCTTATTTTCGGGGAAACATGGGTACATGCCCTTGACTGGAATGGAACCTGGGACCCTTCAGTCCGCAGGCTGATGCTCTATCCACTGAGCCAAACCGGTTTCGGCTATACAATATCTTCCTAACTAGTAGTCTGCTGTTGGTCTTGCTCTCAGTGTTTTGTTTTGAATGAACTCCATCAGCATTTCTTTCATTCAAGAACTTTAACCATAACCCATGGACAGTAACAGGTCATGGGTGAAAGGTGGAAGAGCTGAGATGAAAGACACCAGCCCGATAACGCAGCCTCGATGCTCAGAGCCCCAAAGAGCCCCGAGCGGGCGCAGCGAGGAGGGAGGAGGTGTGGTGGGGGCGGGAGGGAGGGCAGAGGAGGAGCAAGTGTTTGCTGAACAGAGACCGCTGTTACATCCTCTGGAGCTCCCCGGAGAGGAGGGGCAGGCGGCCGGAGTCGCTGGGAGAGGCAGGTGGCAGAATGACGTGGGGGCTGGGGGCAGCCGAGGTTTGTGCTTGGGTGGAAGTGATGCTGAGTGGCCTCGGAGCACTTGCACCAAGCTGCCCAGAGAGCCACGACTTTCCGGAGCTCCTCAGCTCCGCCTGCGACCCCGGGCTCTCTGCCAGCCTCTGTCCAGGAGGAAACCCGCTCGCGCTCTCTCTCTCTCTCTCTCTCTCTCTCTCTCTCTCTCTCTCTCTCTCTCTCTCACCCTCCTCTGTGAGAAGCTGGTGGTCAGGTGTTCCCCGGGGTGTCAGGTGTCTCTGGAGAAACAGGCTCCTCCTCCCAGTGTCTCCTGGGCCAGGGCCCGGTGCCCCAGGTGCTCAGTGTGGACGGATCTGCCTCCAACGTTAGCCTCGCGTGTGCCCTTGCGCAAGCAGGGGTGGGTGGTGGTGCCCCCCCCAGAGAGGGGGGACGGGGAAGTCTGCTTCTCCATCTGCAAGGTGAGAAGGTGAGCATTACACGTCATGGCAGTCTGTCCACAACAGCCTGTCAGCTTCTGCCAGGCCCCCTCTGCACAAACACCACAGGAAAGTAAACCGTTTCTTTCTCTGCTTTCTCAGAAAACAGACAGTTTACGGCAGGCTCAGAGAGGACATTGCTCTCCGGAGGTAGGTTTTCCTTTGTCCCGGCTCTTCAGTCCTGCCCGTCAGAAAGAGGAGGGCTGTCCCCTCCCACGGCAGGCTGACAGAACGGAGAGGGGGGTGTTGACAGCGGGGAAGGGGGGCCTGGCCAAAGATGCGCCAGGCCGGCTAATGCTACATCCAACAGCTCCGTGGCCACGGGACAGAAGGAAGCAGTGGAGGAACCTCGCATTCCCGGAAGGCAGGACTGTGGCCGCTGCAGGGCACATGTTGGCCCAGAGGAAAGATCATTCTATGGGGAGAGCTGCCAATCACCCTGTGGCCCCGCCCCCTGGGAAGCAGGTGGAGCAGGCAAAGCCTCTGAGGTGCCCCAACCCCAGCTCGCAGCTGCCAGTTTGCTCTGCAGACCCGGCCTGCTCCCGGCAGGCTCTCCTGGCCTCTCCACCCCACCCCCCACCCCCCAGGCGCCGTGCTCCCTGATGGGTGGCTTTTTGGGCGCTCCTCTGCCTCTTCTCACATGGGTGTCCTTCCTGCCCGCCCTGCCCGGCCCTGCTCAGCCAGCGGGAGGGGTGGCATGAGTTTTTGGCAAGTGGGGGTGAGGAAGCAGGGCGGGGAGAGGTCAGCATCGCTGTCCAGTCTGCTCTGTCCGTCCTAAGCTGCTTTTCCGTCGGTCCGGGTTTTACATGTGGGCCTTTGTGGACAAAGCCAACTCTCTTCCCAGCCCCGTGCTGTGTCCTCCGTGCCAGTGGGTGGCCGGGCCTTCCCTGCAGTGTCTCCTGGTAGGCTGAGGGCTGCACCTGTATCAGCCACTCGCGAGCCAGACAGGGAGCCACCTGGCGGCACTGTGCCTGTCCCCGGCTCAGGTCCATCTGCCCACCTGCCCTGCAGGTTGTCAGCGCGGAAACGCTGGAGCTCCTGTGCTGGGCTCCTCCCGCTCACTGTCCCCAGCCCCAGCCCCAGCGGGGAGCCCCGTGGCCTCTGGGCCTGCACAGGGGGAGGCTAGTGTAGGTCCCTGAGCCCTGGGAGAGACAGGGCGCCTCTCAGTGGGCCGGCGCCCTGAATGCACACCTCACTGAGGTCAGATCTGCAGCCACAGTGTGGACACAGGTGGTCAGTCATCCTGTCCACCCTGTCCTGACGGCTGGGCAGAGCTGTCGGTTCCCTGTGGTCCCTGCTTGGGGTCCCAGCCCTATTCTGAGTCCCTGATGTGCCCTGAAGAAAGAGGGCTCAGGCCCTAACCCGTTTGGCTCAGGTCTTAACCTGTTTGGCCTGCGGACTGAAAGGTCCCAGGTTCAATTCCAGTCAAGGGCATGTACCTTGGTTGCGGGCACATCCCCAGTAAGAGAGTGTGCAGGAGACAGCTGATTGATGTTTCTCTCTCATCGATGTTTCTAACTCTCTATTCCTCTCCCTTCCTCTCTGTAAAAAAAAAAAAAAAAAAAAAAAAAAAAAAAAAAAAAAAGCAATAAAATATATTTAAAAACAAAGAAAAAGAAAAAAGAAAGAGGGCTCAGGTGTCCCTTCCATGACAGCCAGAGGGAGCTGCACCCTGAACCGCCCCCCCCTGCTTGACTCCACAACTCGCTCAGGCCCAGGCACCTCGATGCTGACCTCACGCAGCAGCTGCTGCAGACAGGACTGCTGCTGGGACGCAGGCCCCTATTTTCGGAAGCAGATGACGCAGAGGAGAGGCAATGCGAGAGGGAACTTCTCACCCCTCTCGGTGAAAATCACCAGCTTGCATCTTAATCAGCTCACCCTGGACCCAAACAGGCACTGGGACACGGTTCTAGTCCTCCTGGATGTTTTCATAGGATTTACCTAGGATAGTAAAGACCATTTACCAAAAAATAAAAACCAAAAAACCCCCACAAAAAACAACATCTTCACTACATTTTGCAATAACACAGAAAAGACTCAGGGAGAGTAATTCTCTAGGATTTCCCTCAACCATCTCTCAAACATCTAGGAAGCACTGTGTTTAAATACGTCCACCCAGCTCTGTACCACCGGAGACTGCATCAGAGGGAGGAAGCCAGTTCTGGCCTTCTTGCCCCTTTAACATCTAGATTTGCCCCTTCCCATCCCCCCTCCCCCGCCAGCACTAGGGGTGATGGGCTAATTCCCCACCACTGCTTTCTTTAGGAAAGGGCTGCCTATCTAACGCATCCTAGGATGCCGTTCTCAGGCTTTCTTCTGGATGGTGCTCCGGCCTTCTGCAGGCACGCCATCGCCCATGATCTCATTTCCCGGGACCTCTCGTGTGCCTCCTCTACAAATATTGGGCGAGCGGCCGTGCTATTGAGTGTGAGTGACTCAGAATGAGATGTTACCGTTTGTCCTCCCTAGAGATGTTTGCATACATCCTGGGAGCTTGCAACACCGGTGACTTCAGACGCCTCGCCTAGGACACGGCCCGGTGACAGCTGTGCGGAGAAGACAGGAGGTGCCCTGTGCAAAGTGTGGCCATTTGGTTAACAAAACGAAGGCCGGCAGCCTCCTGTGGAACCCAGGGGAGGATTCCACAGGAGGGTGTGGGTGCACGTGTTTTTAGTGAGAAGGCAGTTTGGACTGTAGACAGCATCATCTAAGTTATTATTACACATGAACTTCCACTGGGGGCTTTGTTTGCTTTCGTCATCAAATGGCAACCAGCTGTGTCATGGGGCCCTAAGCCCTACACCCCGAAACCAGGCTGGCAATAGGGTGTCAGGCCCTGGTAGTGACAGCTAGGTGGCGCTGTCAGCTGCCCAATTCCAGTCGGCGATGGAAGAGGTTTCCGGAATAGGAAATTCACTCTGTGCTGCTTGCGTTTGCTCTCAGTTCAGTGTAACACAACATAAACCAGGGAGCATTCTCTCCACTATCGCTTTCTCACTCTCTTTCCCTCCGGTACCCCACGTGGGGGCGGCTGTGTGAAATGTTTCTTGGAATGAACCATTGGGAGCCTCTGGGCCTGGCGGCCTGAAGACTTCCTGAGTGACATGCACGCCTCCTACCCTCTGTCCCAGATTCCGCAGTTGTTTTTCTGTGTGATGACGGAGGCGCTAAAGTCTTTATAGGTCAGATGTGAGCTAAGGCCGGGGCCTACTGAACAGCTTGGGTCCTGGCAAGGAGGGACGATGGCATCTTAGAGTTGGAAGGAGACTTGGAAGTTTTTCATTGCGACTCACCACTTGGCAATGCGTCCAGCTCATGTCTTTAATTTTGAAAACATTTTATTCCCAGATATTTCAGTCTGTTGGCAAGGGCTGAGAGAGGCCAGGGAAATTTCTGGCGTAGGGAGGCTGGAGATGGTGCCCATGACCGTGAGCTCTTATAATATCGCTCAGGACAGGATGAATGAAACCCAGGGGCCAGGACAGTGACAAAATGGTACCCTCCAAGCATGTGCTGCTATGTCCCATGGCGTCCAGTAGGGCGAGCAGAGCCATGCATTTAAGGCAGTGAGACATTCTGCTTCCCACAATCCCTCTTTCCTCCTCCCTCTCCCCACAGCTTTCCAGCTGAATAAATGTCATAAAAACCTCACTTACTATTGATACAAGAAAATCAGACTCTACAGAGCCCAGGAAAGAGAAACACACCGATGGGAGAGATGATGTGGACATGCCAGAGGGCCTGTAGGACATTCTCACCCCCCCCCCCGCCCCCCCCCCCCCCCCCACACACACACAATTTTTCTTCAGTCTGCCTCAGAGTCAAACACACTGTCCTTAGACATGAGACTTATTGGTTTGGCTAGCAGGTTTGGCTCAGTGAATAGAGCATCGGCCTGCAATGGACTGAAAGGTTGCGGGTTTGATTCTGGTCACTGATCTCTCTCTCTCTCTCTCTCTCTCTCTCTCTTCCCCTCCCTTCCACTGTCTTTCTAAAAATAAAAAAATTAAAAAAATCAATGGGAAAATGTCCTTGGATGAGGATTAACAACAAAAGAGACATGAGATTTATTTTTTAATTGACGGTCATTTTCACTCCATAGGAACTTGCAAAAATACACATGTATCTGATTGCACATCATGACCAGGATTCTTGACAACGATTCAGAAGGAAGTGATAGAAACCGAATAAGCAATTAGAGTGCTCTGAGGGCAGACCCTAAAAATAGGTGCGAGTCTGGGTGGCTTTGATGGAGGAGTCCTGGCTGTAGGTGAGGCCGAGGCCTAGGAGAGGAGGCACCTGGGAGGTGGGTGTGTCCTGGGCCAACTGGAGGTGCTTCAGGGCAGAACATCTGGCAGAAGTGGGGAGGGGAATGTCAAAAAATTACTTCACCTGGGCTCAAGTCCTCATAAATGAAAATTTAATTATCTAATACCTGAAAGTTTTTGATGACTGTTGGTTGCCTAATTTATATCCTTTCTTCCCTCGAACTCTTACCTCCTAGTGGACTCGGTTTTGTGAGGAGATTCAGCCTCCTCTGGGGAAGGCTGGCCAGGGCCGGCGGGGGCGGGGTGGGGAGGAGGACACCGTGTTCTCAGTCAGCCATGGGGTTCTGTCCTCTCAGGCAGGCCTGGCCATTGGAACACGAGGAGCGGTGTCTGGGAGACCAGAAGAAGTGAACTTGCTTTTGAGAGGACACAGAGGAAACGGCGTCTCCTTCCTCAGGGTGTTTTCACGCCTGGGTGGTGTCGCAGGTGGAAACACTGCAGAATCTGAGGACAAATAAACCCACCAAAGTGCCAGAACAGAGAGAGAACGTGAGTCCTTAGTAGCGTTGCTGAGCTATTAAACCACTGGCCTTGCCCTGGCCAGTGTGTCGTGGTGGGTTGGGTGCTGTCCCGCACACCAAAGGGTTGTCAGCTTGGTTCCCAGTCAGGGAGAATGCTAGGGTGCAAGATCGATTCCCAATGGGGGCGTGTAGGAGGCAGCCGATCGATCGGTGTGCTTCATATCAGTTTCCCTTCCTCTCTCTAAAAATCAGTAAACTCTTTTTTAATATATATTTTTTATTGATTTCAGAGAGAGGAAGGGAGAAGTAGAGAGAGAGAAATATTAATGATAAGAGAATCATTGATCCACTGCCTCCTACCTATCCCCCACTGTGATCGAGCCCTGATCACGAATTGAACCCTGACCTCCTGGTTCATAGGTTGACACTCAACCACTGAGCCACACTGGCCGGGCAATCAGTAAATTATTTTTTTTAAAAATCAACTGACCTAGTAGTCACCCTACCTCTATATATTTTGCTTTATGATGAAATGAACTTTTTAATTGTTTAAAAGTCATAATTTTTATATTTTTCACTCAGGTAAATTCATATATCGATACATTAGCATACATCCTTTTTTGCTTATATTTCTGGGAGTTTTGATAAATTCGTTAGAGCTATTCATTTGCTGTGCATTGTGAAAACATCCTTTTGGATGAGCTCGTTCATTTTACTCAGGAAATATTTGCTGTGTATTAACTGTACCCATCAGGTTCTGTGAAGAACAGAACATGAGACATGGTTCTTTGCCTCAAGGAAATACTCATTTATTTAATATGAAACATGCAAATGAAGGGTGATCTATGCCTCACTTTGAAAAATAAACACGCCAGAATTTTCAGTCTCTCTCATTCACCCCTTCAGTAAACATGTGCCGAGTGCCTGTCACCTGTCTGGCCTTGTGATACACAGGCGGAAAAAGCCCTGGGTCCCTCCAGGGGAGTCAGACACATAAATGAAAACTGAAAATACAACAGCTGTTAATTTTGTATCCTGCTGCATCATAAACGAAATCTTAAAATACAACGACATCCCTGCCGCTCGGAGCGCCAATAACGGTTTATGAGCACACCAGGAAGAGTGCGCTTTCTGCTCTGAGAGGCAGTCCGCCTGCGCCTGCTGCTTGTGCTCTGGTTTATCAGACCCTTGAGGGAGCTAACAGCTCATCTCTGACTCATCCTTGCATCCCCAGAATAATCCACGTGTTATCTTGTCTGTGGGACATGCTCAAAATAAGCATTTGTTGGATAAATTAAACATCGGTTGGGTAACAGAGCCAACGTTGGTGAGCTTGGAAGGCGGTACCACATTGGCCTCAAACGCCTCCATCCTCAGGCCAATGTGATGAGACCAAAAAACGCCAAAGGCACGCACATGAGGAAGATTTCCAGACTAACGTGGTCTTTAACAGCTGTTTTATTTGGGGCTTTCTAACCAGCATTTAACTTAAGTCAATGCCCCGTCTCTAACCCCGGACCAGGACAGGTGAGCTGTTCCCGCACATTGACATCTGAGCAGGTACTGGTGCCTGTTATGAAGCGAGTCCCCAAGAGATGGACCACCGGAGCCAATTTGATTAAGCATGCTAGAATTTATTACAGATTCGAATCTGGACTCAAACCATGGCTGACGCAGCAGCCAGTAAACACCCAGGTAAGAGCCCTGATGGAGGGGCAGTCCCTCCAGAGCGCTCACACAAAAACACAGACAAACACACACCTACCGCGGCCAGTCAGGCTCTTCGGAATGGGGGTCCCTTATGGTCCTGGCTGGGGATTCCAGTCATGATCCCCAAGGACCACCAGGGAGCCGAGTCCGATGCAATAAACAAAAGAGCCATCTCCATGCTAGCATGGGCTATCCCACTCATGCCGGCTGCATGGCGGAAGAGAGCGAATTTCGCCCAGTCCAGGGGTTTTACTCAGGTCGGTGATGTCACTGCCTCGGCTAACCCTGATTGGCCCCTCAGGACTAAATTCTAAAGACTGGGGACGGCCGGCAGGGTGGGTTCCCAGTCACACCCTGCTTGACATTGGAATGTGGCCCTATCTTCCCCATAATACAAAAGCAGAACTAAAGGTTATCTACAGTTTCTACCCCTGAAGCTACTGAGTCAGTGGGAGTCAATCTCCTGCAACTACCCTATTGTTCAAGCAAGTAATCGAAGGTCGAAGTCAGATAGCAAGGTTAAAATTCAAACAGCAGTTTTTACCCAAGTATGAGTGCTACCATATTTCAGTGCCAGGTACTCCTTGGACCTCCGCTTAGGTGTGAGCTGTCCTAACGGGATCTACTCTTGTCAATCAGGAATGCATAATTTTCCTGTCATTGTATTTCTGGGACCTTTTCCTTTTCACGCTGTTTAGAATTTCCACCTCTGCCCTATGGGTCTACCTGGGTTTAACACCTAGTTTGAGAACCTACTATTGTGGGAAGCTGCCCACTGTCCTCACTAGCTGACAGGTGTGGACTAGGAGCCCGGAATGCTGGAGACCCCTGAGCCCTGGCAAAGGTCAGAGCTATGCACTGACTAGTTGAGACTGTTAACGAAAAAAACCGTTGAAACCTGTAAAGAATTTTTTTAAAGGGTTTATTTGAGCCTTACTGTCGACAATTGCCGGGAAGCAGAACCTCAATGAATTGAGATAATGCTCCAAAGAATGGTGGATTACATTTCTCAGTTTATACAATGAAATAAAAGGAGGGACATGGGTGGGTTACATGAAATTCATTGATGATGGAGTAAGGAGGCAGGAGAAGGCAAAGTGGTGGGAAACTCCTGAGATTGGATGAAAAGTAAAATGATGGAGGTGTACTCAGGTGAGTGCAGGAACAATTAACCTGATAAAGAAGGAATCTGAGGCATCTGTCCTGGCGCCCACCACATTTGGTTGTTCCCCAGGGGCTCCGGAAAAAGGGAAGTTACAAGTTACCCAGACATCTCACAGATATATTATCTTAGAGGCAAAAGGCAAACGGGCTCAGTAAAAAGATCAAAGTTGATCTTTGTCTGGGAGAATATCTGGGAAATGACTACCTACTATAACCTGTTAGATATTTAATTTTCAAACCATCTTTTGTGGTTATCTTAGGTCTCTGGGTTTGCAAGACTGCCAGGCAGGCCTTCCCTGAGCTTGTCAGGTTAGCTTGTGGCTCTTTTCTTTCACAAGACAATGATGGCTAAAGCAACTTCCCCACCAGACAATCGTGTAAATACTTACTGATAAGATTGTCTGTTACTGGAAACTGCCTGCCTGAGGGCTATAGGCGTCTCCCAAACTGAATAAAAGGATGGCAAGGCCTTCCTCTTGTGCTGGGCTCCCGCCTGGCCCCCCAATTTCCAAATTACTATTTCTGGTCTCGTCTCTGTCATTTGTGCATGGCCTTTCTCACAACCCCGAACCCTGAACCACGCGGGACGTGGGTGTTCACATACTATGACCAGAACATACATGCAGTTGACCTTTGAGCAATTTAGGGGTTAGAGGAACTGACCCCTGTGCAGGTGAAAATCCACGGATAACTCTGGATTTCCCCAAAATGTCAGTTGTTCTTCCTTCTGGCACATGTGAGCAGAGCGGGGATGGGCTTTGCTAAACCCTGAAGTGGGGCTAAAGCCAAAGACAAGACAAAAGGCTCTGAGGGTCCAACATCCTGAATTCCAGGCTCTGCCACGTCCTTCCCCAGGCTCCAGCTCAGATCCCAACTCGCCTTCCACCCCCCTCTCCCTGGCAATACGACCGCCAGACGCCTGGAAGCGGAAGGGGGTCGCCTCGGGGCGGGCAGTGCTTGGGGACAGCTCGGTCCTTCCCGCCTGGAGAGGGGCTGTCCCCCCTGCAGCCCAGGCCGGTGAAGAGTGTCCGAGAAGCAGAAGAATTTGTGGTTTTGGCACAAAGAGAAGTTATTGGCATTTCATTCCTCAGCTGGTTTCCGCTTCGCCAGCTGACTGACATGGGAAGACAGAATTGGGGTAAGTGATGTTACGGAGCGAGTCCCCAAGAGATGGACCACCGGAGCCAATTTGATTAAGCATGCTAGAATTTATTACAGATTCGAATCCAGGCTCAAACCTTGGCTGACGCAGCAGCCGGCAAACACCCAAGTGAGAGCCCCGATGGAGGGGCAGTCCCTCCAGAGCGCTCACACAAAAACACAGACAAACACACACCTACCGCCGCCAATCAGGCTCTCCGGACCGGGGTCCCTCATGGTCCTGGCTGGGTATACCAGACGAATTCGTTAACCCCAAGGACCACCAGGGAGCCGAGTCTGATGCAATAAACAAAAGAGTCATCTCCATGCTAGCATGGGCTGTCCCACTCATGCCGACAGCATGGCGGAAGAGAGCGAATTTCGCCCAGTCCAGGGGTTTTACTCAGGTCGGTGGTGATGTCACTGCCTCGGCTAACCCTGATTGGCCCCTCAGGACAAAGAACTGGCCGTCCATATCTGTTCCTAAATCCTAAAGACTAAATTCTAAAGACTGGGGACAGCCCGCAGGGTTGGTTCCTAGTCACACCCTGCTGAACATTGGAATGTGGCCCTATCTTGCCCATAATACAAAAGCAGAACTAAAGGTTATCTACAGTTTCTACCCCTGAAGCTACTGAGTCAGTGGGAGTCAATCTCCTGTAACTACCCTCGAAGTCAGATAGCAAGGTTAAAATTCAAACAGCAGTTTTTACCCAAGTATGAGTGCTACCATATTTCAAGTAGTGTGTGGGACAGTCCACCTGGGAGGGTGCCAGGTGCCCCTTCAGGTGCCCGCTTCCCAGGAGCACAGAGATGCGTCCGCACCTGCCCACAGAGTTGTGAACAAAAGGAGCCACATGCTGACCTGACAAGCTCAGGGGAGCCTCGTGGCAGTCTTGCAAACTCAGACCTAAAGTCACCACAGAAGATGGTTTGAAAATTAAATATTTAAACTACAAACAGGTTATAGTGGGTAGTCATGTCCTAGGCCTATATTTTCCCTGACAAAGATCAACTTAGATCTTCTTTCCGGAGCCCATCTGCCTTCCCGCCTCTAAGATAACATATCTGTGAGATGTCTGGGTAACTTGTGACTTCCCTTTGTCCAGAGCCCCTGGGGCACAACCCAATGTGGTGGGCGCCAGGACAGATGCCTCAAATTCCTTCGTTATCATGTTAATTGTTCCCGCAATCACCTGAGTGCATGTCCATCATTTTACTTTTTATCCAATCCTAGGGGTTTCCCACCACTTTGCTTTCTCCTGCCTCCTCACTCCATCAGCAATGAATTTCATGTAACCCACCTATGTCCCTCCTTTGATTGCAATGTATAAATAGAAATGTAACCCGCCATTCTTTGGAGCACTGTCTCAATTTATTGAGGTTCTGCTTCCAGGCATGTGTCGACAGTTTGGCTCAAATAAACTCACTAAAATTCTTTACAGATTTCAATGTTTGTTTGTTTTTTTGTTAACAGAGCTGACCGTGCAGACCGAGGAGACGGGCACCTGAACATCTGGGAGCTTTGGGTTGGAGCGGAGGCAGAGGTGGTGGCATCAGCCTGACCCGGGGCAGGATCTGGGACTGAGAGCTGGTGGTGGGTCAGCGATGACTGGTCACGGGGGAGCTGGGGCGGGTTTGGGGGCCGCACTGTTCCTGACACAGGACCCCATGTGCAGCTGTCCCTCAGTGGGAAGGACCACGGCATCTCTGAGGAGGGGGTGGCGTGGCCAGGAGTAAGTCAGTCGCTCATGAACTCACCCCCGATTCCACTGGAATAGGACAACTATCTGTCCCCACCCCGGTGCTAACTGGGAAGTGGTTTTCACTCTCCTGCTCACTGAACACCTCTCACAGGAATCCCAGACACCACGCCAGCAGATAGTGCTGGCCACAGATGGGGGAGGAGGGGACGGGCAGAACTGAGGAGGGGCGTGGTCCCTGGCCATTGGGTGCTGCTAACAGGTTAGCCACCTGACCCCAATCCCGCAGCACGTCCTTCTAGAACCTGGGCTCAGAGGCCCTGGTGACCAGCTGGAGCCGGTGGGGAGCAAGGGGCTCGGGAGGCCCAAGGGGCTCAGGAGGCCTAACGGTCCAGGGAGCAGGGGCGGCACCTGGTTCCCGATTCTGAAGCCAAGTTTCCTCCATCAATGACTCGGAGGAGGAGGGAGAGAGGGATGGAAAGATCGATACAGCAGCTGTGGGCGCCGCCTCCCTGTCCAGTGTCCCCGGTGATCCATCACAACGCCACCCCCGCGGAGCCAGGCCGTCGCGCTTTGCCATCTTCAGAGAGAGAGAGAGAGAGAGAGAGAGAGAGAGAGAGAGAGAGAGAGCGCATTCCTGTACCAGGCAGAGGACGGAATTTCCCCCAGAGAAACACTGTAATGAGAGGGCAGTGGTGGTTTTGCTGTAAAACAAAATAAAAGACCATGGAAAGCTTTCCTGGCCTTTACAGGGCTGGCAGGATGCCTGCGGGTTCAGGGTTTGTGAGATTGTGGGTTCAACGCCAAGCTCTCCTCCCCCGAGGCCTCCTGCTCCCCCTCTCCCTCCCTCCCCGCATCTCTCCCACAGGGAGGTGCCCGCTCTGGGGCCAGGCAGACCCGCACGCAGACCTTGGGCTGCCCTGTAGTTTGGAGGTGCGGTCACCTGGTGCCCCCTGGTCGGGATGAGCGGGAATTAACTGTCCGTGAAGAACTTCGTGTCTGGATCTCAAATCTCAAACGTAAGCTCCGTGATTACCGGCCTCAAAATAATTTTTTAAAACTTTTCACACAATATACAGTTGACACACACTATAACATTAGTTCTGGGGGTACAAACCCAGTGGTGAGACATTTATGTGACTTGTGAAGTGGCCCTCCCTCCGATAGGCCTGGCTGACCTGGTGCCCCGGAGTGACTGCAATATTCCTGACTCTGCTCCGATGCTGTGCTCGGCCTCCCGTGGCTGCTCTGTGGCTGCCAACCTGGGCTGCTCCCTCCCTTCACCTTTCCCACCTGGCACCCCTGCCCCTGGGCGACAGCCACAATATTCTCTGTGGCTGAGGGCATGTTTCCGTCCTGCGTGTTCCTTTATTTGGTTTCTGAGTTCCTGCGTGTAAGTGAAGTCATTATTATTTTTATTTTTTTTATGGCCGAGTCATGTTCCAGGGTGTGTATGCCCAGCTTCTGTCCTCTCCGTTCTCTGAGGGATGTGCCGGCCGCCTCCATATCTTGGCTGTTGTGAGTGACGCTGCATCGAACATACGCATGCCCGTAGCTTTCCATAGCGTGATTCGGGGTCTTTGATAAATCCCAGATGTGGAACCACTGGGTCCTTCTGTCACCTGTCACAGCCTTTTTCACAGTCTGTTTTGTCTGGTGTACATCTAGCCACCCAGCTTTATTCCGGTTTTCCTTTTCATGAGCTATCCTGCCCCATCCCGTTGCTTTCAGTCTGTGTGTCTGTCCACCTCTCGCAGAGCAGGCGGAAGGGGCTGCCACAGGTGTTTCTGTGCCACATGGTCCGCTGCTGCCTCCTTAGCCCCAAGACATCCAGGAACAAAGCGATCTGAATAGGTAGCTGCAAACAAGCAGGCGGCACACGGTCCTCACTGTGTTACCCCCTCCCTCAGAGGCCCAGCCCCTCCGGCAGGAAGGTCTGGTCTCTGCAGTCAGTGTGTGCGGGCACCCAGGAGACCAGGGCCTCTGCAGTCAGGGTGTGTGGGCACCCAGGAGACCAGGGCCTCTGCAGTGACTGTGTGTGGGCACCCAGGAGACCAGGGCCTCTGCAGTCAGTGTGTGTGGGCATCCAGGAGACCAGGGCCTCTGCAGTCAGTGTGTGTGGGCACCCAGGAGACCAGGGCCTCTGCAGTCAGGGTGTGCGGGCACCCAGGAGACCAGGGCCTCTGCAGTGACTGTGTGTGGGCACCCAGGAGGCCAGGGCCTCTGCAGTCAGGGTGTGTGGGCACCCAGGAGACCAGGGCCTCTGCAGTGACTGTGTGCGGGCACCCAGGAGACCAGGGCCTCTGCAGTGACTGTGTGGGCACCCAGGAGACCAGGCCCCCTGATGAAGCCCTCCTCAGGGAGAGCCTCACAGAGCCTGTCATCCTCCACCTCCTTCGCAGGATCCCAACCCCTCCACGGGGCCAGCGCTCAGGGAAAACCATCTGTGTCCATTGCACTGGCGTCATGACCGCTTTCCAGCATCGGCTTGGTTTCTGCTGGAAAAACCCCCCGGGAGGAGGGGCTGCCGTCAGCCTCGCTCGGTTCTGCTCCCAGAGCAGGTGCCGGGTTCAACAGGCCGAGGGTGAAGTGCTTGTGGATGAGCAGGTCCCGGGAGAAAGCGGTGGAGACGCGGCCGAGGGCCCAGGCTGGGGCTCTGGGTGGGGCCGACGCTTCTCCCTGCACCTTCCAGTCAGAGCTGCCTCCTGGGCCGGAGCGCACTGGTGGGCCTGGGGGTTTGTGCAGGAGCCATTTCAGAGCAGACAGGGGCTGTGGCAGCCGCAGGAGATGCTGGCTGCCATGGTGATGGGGGTGGGGACTGGCCACGTGACCAGGGGTAAGTCAGGGGGCTCGCTGACCCCCACCACCGCCCTCCGAGGGCAGCGTGTCTGATGCCAGGTGAGACTGCGGGTCCCTCTTCTCGTTGGGCAGCAGTAGGCTTGGAAGCATAGAAGGGTGAAAATATAGAAGAGTGAAAACAGCTCAGGGGAACCCCGACTCCAGGTCACAGTGCAGAGAAACGGGGCTTTGGGAAGAGTCGGGGTTCCAAGTTCCCTTCCTCCAGTGGGGCCACCCTGACGTGGGCAGAAACTCCAGACCCGCAGGTGCTGCCCTGAGATGCAGCGGGTGCCACGGAAAGCCACAGAGCATGGGGCTGGCGGCAGCCGAGTCCCCGTCCTGCCCGCTCGCTAAACCCGGGCCGGACCCAGGAGACCATTTCCAGGCTCAGTCCCCGGAGCCAGGTTCTGGCCGGACTCAGCCACTCCTCCCGGCTCCTCGGGCAAGGCATTCCCGTGTGAGATGTGGCAGTGGGCGGTGTGTCCTGCGGTTTCCCTTGGGCCTCGGGGCGCCCCACTTCCATGGCTGGCTCAGGCCGGCAGCCCCCGCACCCCCACCCTCACTCTGGTGCCAACCTCTTCTTGCCTGTGCTGCCTTCCCTCTGCCCACAGCCTGGGCATCGCTCGCTGCCCTGGGGCGTAAGCCATCTTCCTCCGTGTATTAAACTTTCCGGTGTTACTTTTTGTCTCCATATCCGGGACCCCCCTACCCCCGCCCCAAGGAAAAGTGTATGTTTGTGCTTCTTAGCCTCCTCCGGTTTGTGAGGAACAAAGCAGAGGTCAATGACACCTGTCGGTGACAGCGTATGTGCAGGGGCACAGCCATGGAGACTCGGGTTAGAACAAGTAGGGGTGCATCCCCCCACCGCCCCCATTCCCCACGTGCCCACCTCTTCTCGGTTTTCTGCCCGCGTGTGGCGCCTGTGGGCTTTCCATCTGTGCCCGCGGAGCCCCGGGCAGAGCACCCCGCCCGGCACGGCACCGTCTGGGCGAGGGACAGGCAGCGTGGCTCAGAGCATGTGTGTGACTTCCAAGAACATGTTTCTGGGGAGGAATGGCTCATGAGCTCACTGCTGCATCTGCCAACAAAGGGGCCCAGGGAGCCAGCCACGTCAGCGAGCCCCCGGTCACAGAGAGGCCATGCGTGTCCGCCAGGCACCGCGTGTCCGCCAGGCACCGCGTGTCAGGAAACACCCAGCTCTGAACAGTGGCCTGGCTGTCCTGCCTGCCAGCACCCGCTGACCCACCGGCACCCGCTGACCCACCCGCAAACTCTCCGCGGGCGTGGCACGGGACACAGGGCCATGGAAGCTGCTCATGAGGCCACATCTGTGCCAGGGCTTGTCCTGGCACTCTGCTTTACTCTTCATGAAGTATTTGTGGTGCAGGGGACACAGCCAACAAAACCAAACCCTGCACCCATACCGGGGCTGTCTGCTGGTGAACATAACAGTGTTCAAATGCGCACAGGGTTACAATGCCCACCCCGTGCCTAGTCCTGGGCTGCTGCTCGGATGCTGGTTTGCTCACAGCCCACAGGCCATAAAAGCACACCAATTGGCATTCAGGCACCAAGTATATTGACACACACTTCCTGAGCATGTAAGTGGCAATTGTGACCAGGCAAGTGTGCTTTCCAACTCACCCACCATTAGTGAGTAGCCTATTATTATTATTATTATTATTATTACTACTACTACTACTAGAGGCCCGGTGCATGAAATTCATGCACGGGGGTCGTGTCCCTCAGCCCAGCCTGCACCCTCTCCAATCTGGGACCCCTCAAGGGATGTCCGACTGCCCAACAGGAAGGCAGAAGGGGGCTGGAGACAGGCAGTCCGTGCTGCATGGCGACAGGGAAGACTGTGAGAGAAGGAACCGTCTACACGGAAGGTTCTCTGTTTGAGTTAATACAGCCACTGAGGCTTTCAGGAGAATGTGTTCTGCAAACTCACTCATCAGCAGAGCCAAATATCAACAGGACAACGATTGAAATTTCTTTGGAGAGCCAAATTTTTTAAACTTCAACTTCTTCTAATGCCAATTCTTTAACATAGACTCACTCAGGCTGTGGTATTTTGTAAAAGAGCCACACTCAAGGGGCCAAAGAGCCACAGTTTGCCGACCATGGTTCTAAGGAAACTAGAAAGAAGTTGGCTTTCATTCTGGGCCAAAGCCATTGGCCATAAAGATGGTACGTGTTGAAGAGCCTGGATGGCGAGGGGACTTTCTGGGCCCTGGTGTTGGCGTGAGAGCAGGGGTGGGGGTTCCTATTGTACCTCAGGGCCAAGCAGAGCACCGCCTGGGCTTCTGCAGGGCCCCGCCTTCCCTGTCTGTCTTCTCACATCCGCTGTGAGACTGTGGGCCTGGGAGGGGGGACCCACGTCTTTTCTCCCCGCTCCACATGGGGGTGGTTGGGGAGCGGCTTCCTGTCCCTGCCAGGCCGGCCAGGAGATGGTGGCAGGGATCTGGCCAGTGACACAGCCATCCTCGGTCAGAGCAGGGGTGGGCCCCGGCTCTCCACTGCCCCCAGCATGTCCTCTGGAAGACACCTCAGCAAAGCCTGTGTAAATAATCAGGCCGGATGATGGCGCTCACAGGATCCTAGGACGGCCAGGAGCCAGCGACAACCGAGGCCAAGGTCCCGGGAAATGCGGGGGTGGCTCCTCTGAGCTGGAGAGGAGGCTGGCGGGAAGATCGCCATGGAAACAAGAGAGGGAGTGTGCGGTCAGACAGTGTGGCATATAGGCCTGGTCGGACTTAGCGCTCCCCGCCTGACTGGCATAGGACGGAAAGCACGGTCACTCGGGTTTGAACCGAGGGCACCACGTCTGCACTGAGCTGTCCTGGCTCCATGCACACAGGGACGTTCTCGGAGGGAGACTTTCCTGGTTGCTCTGCAGGTCAGCCAGCCGCCTTGCTGTCCCCTTCCCGCTGAGCTCGCCCCACACCCAGCGCAGCCCTTGCCTGCGGCCCTGAGCCGGGGCTGCGATCGCTCAAATACTAACGGCCCCCCTTGTGAGAACTAACATGCGAGGCTTGTTGGCAAGTAAGATTTTGCGGGGGTGGAGGGGTTGGGGGGGTGGGAGGGGGGAACAACGGGGGAGACCACACAGCTGAGAAAGGACCTCCAGTTAAGGCTGAGGAGACCATCCTAGCCCTGCCTTCCCCTTCCTGTGCCGGCGTCTCCCAGCCAGGCAGCCCCCTGGCCACACCCACCTTCTTGGCCGCCTGGTATGCGCTCTCCTGGCCCACACGCAGGGCAGCTCAGATCTGAAAGCAGAAGGCAAACTGTGTCTAAAGGACAGAGGTACTTCTGTGGTTAAAAACGCATGTGATATGTTCTTTATTAAAATTCTCACGGTTTTTTGTTTTGTTTTTGTTTTTTTGAGAGAAAGAGAGAGAGAGAGAGAGAGAGAGAGAGAAACATTGATCAGCTGCCTCCTGTCCCCACCCTGACCAGGGATTGAACCCATCCCCTTTTGCTGTACAGGACAGCACTCCAGCTGACTAACGTGCTGGCCAGGCTGCCTGGCGCACCGAGGGGAGGGGCTGAGGGGACAGAGGCAGCGCTGCGGCTCCACCCTGTGTCCAGTGGTCGATGAGCGCTCAGGTCTCAGCCATTCCTGCCACTGACCTCACGGTCTCCCGGGTGCCCGCCCAGCTGTACAGCCTGGTGGAGTTGTGCTTTCTAGAGGATGGCTGGGGAGCTGGAGGGGGCGAGGGGCGGGGGTAGCAAACACTGGCCCTTCCCATTGCAGCACAGGAATGCTCGTATTTTTATTCCTTTTATCATGAAGAGAGTACAAAGGCTGGGACAGACACATCACGGGAAAAGAAGATGGTGCCGACTCTGCCAAGGACACCCCTAAACTCACACTGGAGAGGAGTGGGCCCCCAGGGCAGCCTTTTCCATCCAGAAAATCCAGGCGCCTGCGACTCAAAGCCAGTCCCATTTCCCAAAGCAACCTGTGCGCTCCCTGCCCCACCCCATCCTAACCGAGTCCAGCCTCGGGCCTTCCTCTTCTTCCCCCTTCCGTCTGACGGGAGACTGATCCCCGTGCTCCTGGCACTTCTGGGCATGCTGACAGCCTCCTTCCACTTCAGAAAATTTCCAGTCATTTCTTTCAGCTCTACCTTGCCCTCCTGTTCCCAATTCCCTTCCCAGTCCCCTCACCTGGAGCAGGGAGCACAGAGCGGTGCCCTGAACTTCCAGGCTAGTGCGTCCCTCAAGGGGAGGCCTGTCCTCCAAGAGGACACTACTTCCCAACTGCAGAGACCCCTCCCTGCCATCTTCCTCCACCTGCCCTGTGCTCAGCTCCCAGGCCTCAGCCAGGGGGCTCCAGGGACCAGGCTCCCACTCAGGCTGTGCATGCACAGTGTAGGTGCTCAGACCATGAGCACACACACAGTATGTACTTGGGTTGTGTGTGCACACAGTAGGTGCTCAGGCCATGAGCATGCACACCATACATGTAGCCTTCAGGAAAGTGATTGTCAGTCCTATAAAAACAGTCTCATGTTGAGAGTGAGAAATGTGTCTTCATTGTGGGTTTGGTTATAAGTGTGATAGTTGTGAGAAAGGCTTAGCAAGCTGGCGTCGCAGCCGCTGACCAGCTCAGGGGGCAGGAAGAGTACAGGAACCTCCTGGGACCCAACTGGAGTTAACACAGGTGGACACCCTTGGACCTCCAGCCTCTCCCCTTCACCCCGATCTGGTTCGAGGCAAATCTAAACATTTGCAAATTCACAGTCATAGTTGGTCATGCGGCACATTATGAACTTCCACTGGCGGTCCCTGTGGAGAGAGAGAGAGGATGGCGGTGAGAAAGGACTCTGGGAAGGGCGAAAGCCATGACCCCCCGCCTCCCCGCAAGAACAGTTAGGATCGAAGGAACCTCCCTCTCCCTCAGAGGACAGGTCTTAAGCCTCCAGAAGACTGAGGGGGGCGTGGCCTGTGAGGTCAGGAGTCCTGGGCACTTCCTCACCCAGCCCAGCGCCCCTGGAGAACTGATGAGGGGCTGCTATGTGGAGCCTGGTCAGCTCCCACTGCTCCATCCCTAGCAGCTTGGAGCACAGCGTGTGGTAACCGCCCAGATTTCACCTGACAGGGAATCCACCAGCTCCTTTGTTCTTTCTCTGACTGAGTTCTGACCCTGTGGCAGCTCCTTCGGGAAACACGACCAACCATGGACCACGGGGAGTGAAGGCGAGGAGCCCACCCTAACCCCAGAAAGGAAAAGGCAGGGCTGCCTCTGGCCCGGCAGGAATCGGTCGCCTGTTTGCTAAGAGGGCGGGTTGGGTGTGAGAGTTCAGAGACTCACTCAGCCTCGGCCAGCGTGGAGTGGAGGCAGTGGCCATTTAGTAGCCCCAATCTAGTTCTGATCTAGCAATTTTAAATGGGATTCCTCCTCACTGTGATTCCCCTGCCTTTTATACAGGGACTCAGAGCTAATCTTCTTGTGGACGTGGGTATTGTTAAAGACACTGAGCACCCCGCTCTCCGGTTACCCAGTTGCCCTTCAGGGCTACACAGCCAGCTGAACGGCACCAGCTCCTGTGGTCATTGAATTCTGTGGTCTTTCCTTCTCTTAGGTGAGTGCATTTGAGACTGTGTGTGTGTGTGTGTGTGCGTGTGCGTGTGCATGTGTGTGCATGTGTGTGTGTGTGTGTGTGTGTGTGTGTGTGTGTGGTGTGACATCATTCAGCTGTTTCTCCTCCCTCTAAAGCAACTTTCATTCTAAGTATTTTAAGTATTATCTTCCCTGTTCATTTTTGAATTTGCTGCTTCTAGAAAATAGGTGACTTAACTAGTTAAAATGTATCTAAAATAAAAATTATCCCAACTGAGAACTGAGGGTTCTCTCATGGGTAATATGAATGTGTTTGTTCAGGAAGCCTCTTTAGAGCTAATTAACGTTTACTTTTTGGTTTGTTTTTGTTTTTTTTACATTTGTGGACCTTATTGATTGAGTGCACTTCAGTGAGGTGAGATGTCATTTCATTTATGAACGTAAATATACACAGAAGGCAAGTCTCACCCAGATCCATCACCGTCCACAATCTACTGAGCCGACAGAAGCTTTGTTCTCTTTGCAAAGCGTGCTCTGGTAACGCTTCAGGAACTTGTTTGCTGGGTGAACTGGTTCTCACCTGCCTAGAGGTAGGTCACATCTACCTGTCAATGCCTGCATTTACCCACACCCCTCTCCGCATTAGGAGGGAGGAGAATCCTTATTCTCTGCTTGTTGTGTTGCCTTGATGTGTTTAGGTGGACTGGGGAGCTGACTGTGAGAGAAAGGGGGTGAAAAGTTACTGACTTTTGTGTTATTAAAACTTCCCTCTTACATTTCTAAATAGGCTGGTGGGTCTCCAGCCCCTCCCCTCGGTTTCCCCACAGCGCCAAGGGGTCGTGCGGAGAACCGGTGCTGAGAGGTACCCCTCCCACCGTGGCTGCCCTCTCCTGCTGACGTTTGGAAGAAGTACCTTTTGAAACGGAGTGAAGGGAAGAGCTTAGAGCATCATGGGCTACCAGGAGGAGACGTTCCGCCCCGGAGCAGGCTGGACCCCTCATGGCTCCACTCAATGCATTTGTGAGAAGTCAGTTCCCAGCACCCCCCATCCCCCAGCTTGCTCAGGTCTCTCCTAAATCCCGGACCAAGTGGGAAGCCACAACAGTGAGGACCCAGCTCGGACGTCCTGCAGCCAGGGTCCTGGCACGGAGCTCGAGCCGCTCCTCGAACCCCTGGCCAGGGGGGAGCTCACCTTTCCACTGCGGAGAAGGTGGTGGTGGCTCCGCGCATATAGTAATCGTAGCTGTAGGACACCATGTCCATGTCCTCGCCGTAGTGGCCGGGGTACTCCGTGGTCATCCTGCGGGGAGGAGAGGAGGTGAGAGGGAAAGATGGGATTGTGGGCCACGGGCAGGCTGTGCGGAGGGCAGCCTGTGGGCCTGAAGCCCGGCCCAAGGTGGATGGTAGCTTAGCAGACGGCCCAGGTTGTGAGCAAAGAGGAAACACTCCACTCTCACCTCCTTCTTCCTGCCCTGAGGCTAGCCGCTGAGAAAGAAGCCGACAACTCCTTAGGCCTTGCAGAAATATTAATATCAACATTAGTTCATCCCATTCAAGTCAACTAGAACCATGTTTTCAAACCGCAGAGTGACTCATTAGGGATCATGAAATCAATGCAATTGGTAATTGCCAAATTTCCTTTATGAAAGGACAAATAGAATAGGAAACATCAGTGAATTCACTGCATACACGAAGGATAAGTTCTTGGGTATATGTGTAAAAACTTTGTTTCAAATGTGTGTGTGTGTGTGTGTGTTTAAAGTATTTCTATTGATGTCAGAGAGGAAGGGAGAGAGAGAGAGAAAGAGAAACATCAATGATGAGAGAGAATCATTGATCGGCTGCCTCCTGCACTCCCCACACAGAGGATCAAGCCAGCAACCCAGCATGTGCCCTGACCGGGAATCAAAGCATGACCTCCTGGTTCCTAAGTCAATGCTCAACCACCGAGCTACACTGGCCAGGCTGTATGTGTATGTTTTATGATGTGTGTTGTGTGGTGGTTTAAATCTATGATGTGTGTTTTATGATGTATGTGTTATGTGGTGGTTTAAATGTATGATGTGTGTGTTTTTGATGTATGTACTGTGTGGTGCTTTAATCTGTATCTGTTACTGTGAGTCGCAATAAAAAGGTGCTTGGAAAAGTGAAAGGAGAGGTGAGCTCCCGGTGGTGGCTGCCTTGGCCATGGCTGGAGCCCCCTGGCCACGCGGCTCACAGTGCGCAACAGCCGTGGGCTCGCCCTGGCCCCACGCCAGCCACGGCCACACCCTCCACTGACCCCGTGGCGGGAAACTGGAGCACACTCGTCACCAATACCATGGACCCCACCTGCTCACACATTAACAAGACAGAATGGGGTACCGGGTAGTCGCCCTGCAGCTCCTGCAAAACAGGAGTGAGCCGAGAGCTCCCTAGCCTGCGTCAGGCTAGGCCTCAGGGGCACCCCGTTGCCCCACTTCCCAGTCAGCACTGTATATCAGACGACCCATTCTAATGTTGGTGACATGCCGGCATCATCTCGTTCACTTTTGGCTAAAAACGCAGCATCCTGTGTGGCACCTGGCTTTGTGATGCTGGCCCATGAGAGAGCTCCCGGAGGGGCATCTGGGTGCACGGGCGCTGGGCAGCATGCACACCTGTGACTCACTCAGTGCTGGCCATGGGGGTGGAGGGGATGGTGGGCAGCTGGTGGAATCGAGGTGCTGAATCGTTGGCCTGCATTCTCCTCCGGGCCACAGAGAGAATGGCGCTTTCTGACAGGCGGATTGCCGAGAAGTTTCTGCACAAACCAAGCCTTTGTGATCCTTAAGCACCTGCTCTCCCAGGTAAGCTACAGGGCATGCCCAAGCTTCAGGTTAGCCTGCAGGCACTGCATCAGAGCTGTCAGAATTATCCTTACAATGATGAGACACTATCCCCCAGATGCAGTGACACACAGAGGAGAGCCCTCCAAGGGGACAGCCAGCATGGCTTCCCCCCAGAGAGCCAGCGAAGCTGCCAAATGGGGCTGAATGGCCAGCATTTGCCGCCGCCAAAGTGCCCTTCCCTGCAGAGAGACCCTGTCCCCCCCACCCCCTGCTCCGAGGGTGTGAGAACGCAGGCCTGTGTTCACATCTTCCTGGTGCGGCCTTCTGGAGATTTACATTTCAGCTCCATGGTGTATCCCAGCTCAGGGAGACCAGCTCCAGAGACACTGAGGCTCACCCTGGCAGAGGAGAGTCCCTGAGTTCTTTCCAAATTGCAGTCTTGGCACGGAACACCCAGCTCACC
The DNA here is from genome assembly GCF_014108245.1 of Pipistrellus kuhlii. NCBI lineage: Eukaryota > Metazoa > Chordata > Mammalia > Chiroptera > Vespertilionidae > Pipistrellus > Pipistrellus kuhlii. The sequence goes on from NW_023425493.1 coordinate 2,048,890, forward strand.
GCCCACGCCCATGCCGATCAGCAAGCACAGTTGTTTGGACTCCGCTTGGCTTTCATCAGTCCCATCCATCTTGGTCTCCCTGGTTTTGATCTTGGCGGGGACAATGCCCCTCCCTCTCCTCTCCGGCTAACGTAACTGCTCTCCTCCCTGTTTTCACAGGAGATGCTGGCTGGGTTGTCACCCACCACCTCCTCTAGGCTGGTCTCCCATCGAGATTGGGAGAGCTCAGTGCTGTGCACAGAGCGTAGGGTTTGGAGGCAGCTGGGCCTGTGTGGATTGAGTTGGGAACCGTGAACAAGTCATTGTGCACATAGCTCCCTCTGTGTGTCATGCATGTTCTATATGACGCTCTGTTACAGTGTCGTCATTTCTGTGTGAGAAGTGAATGAGCTAACCCAGTGGTTGGCAAACTCATTAGTCAATAGAGCCAAATATCAACAGTATAACGATTGAAATTTCTTTTGAGAACCAAATTTCTTTAAGTTCTTCTAACACCATTTCTTCAAAATAGACCCTCCCAGGCCATGGTATTTTGTAGAAGAGCCACACTCAAGGGGCCAAAGAGCCACATGTGGCTCCAGAGCTGCAGTTTGCCAACCACAGAGCTAACATGAGCTTGGGGTAAATGCTCAATAAATAGAAGTTATCATTTTTATTGGGAACTGACTCAAAGTCTATGAATTGTGGTTATTTTGAATCCATTCCCTGGCTGACACAATGAATCAATGAGTGGTCGAATGAGTGATCGCCTCTAGAATCCAGTAAAGGGGATACGAGAGGACCACGGTTGGTGTGAAGAACGGATTTGGCCTGTAACTGCGGTTTGCTTTGTTCTCAGTGGCTGGGGGGGCCAGGCCTCTGGTTACACAATACTTTCTGAAATGCCTGCTCTGCAGAGCTGAGTGCAGGGAGGGAGGCATCACTGATACACATACGCAGACAGCCAATTGCCTCGTAAATAATAAATATGGCACCATTAACGGGACAGCCACTCGGACCGATGAAAGGGACAATTGGTTCTGCTCAAGCTCAGGGGTGCTGTTGCTATCTCCCCCACCCCCCCAACCCCCCCAAAAATGAGAATCTACACTCAATGCAAACTGCCTGCAAATGTAGCATCCAATCCTGCTTTCCCAAAGCCTGGGCCTCTCATCTCCACACTAACAGCCTCCGCTCGCTCAGAGGACCCAGCGAGGCCTCCGGGCTTCCCAGCAGCCTCTGGGCTTCCCAGCAGCCTCTGGGAGTGCACAGCAGGCGCCTGAGTGGGGAGAGTCAGCAGCCAGCAGGTGCCGGCAGGTGGCTCTCCTCCTGCCAGGGTTCCGCGGGGAAAGGCCGGGCAAACACCCCCGTCTGTGTTACAGCCTGAGCAGCGGAGCGGCAGTTAGAGATCCGCTTCGATCCGGGGCTGGGGGTGGACAGAGAAGAAGGATGTTCCGGTTTGTTGTCTCGAGGTGAGCTGAGCGATCTGGGAACTACGATCTGGGAACTACGTGACTTCAGCGCATGGGAGAGAGAGAGGAGCTGGGCGTAGAGAAGGCAGCGTAGGGAGTCCGAGGATCTCAGGCGGAGGGAGGAATGGAAGTCGGCTGTTTGATTCTGAGGACAGGCATCACTTTCTGGGTCACAACCTGTTACCTAATGAGCCAAACGGAAGGCCTTGGATCCGAAAAAGCCCTTAGAATAGAAAATGGATGCTCAGCCCCAGCCAGTTTGGCTCAGTGGATAGAGCGTTGGCCTGCGGACTGAAGGGTCCCAGGTTGGAGTCCAGTCCAGGGCATGTGCCAGCGCTGCAGCTCCATCCTCAGTGTAGGGTAGGGGTGTCGAACTCAATCAGAGAAGGGGCCAAAATCTAAAATCCAGCCTAAATCGCGGGCCGAATGGTTTACTGAACAGTCATAAACTGTCATTGTGATGGAAACACAGCGGAGTGCAGTGATGACAGCGCGGTGCGGGCCACATTGCAAGGCCTGGCGGGACGGATTTGGCCCGAGGGCCTTGTGTTTGACACATGTGGTGTAGGGGGTACAGCAGGCAGCCCATTAATGATTCTCAATCATCATTGATGTTTCTCTCTTCCTCTCCCTTCCTCTCTGAAATCAATAAAAATATATTTTAAAAAGAAAAAAAATCAATGCTCACTGAAATGATGAGATTCTGGCCCCCAGAGGGCTCTGCCTGGACAGCCTTGGCAGGTGGGGGTTGGATTGGGGGTGGGGGTGGGGGTGGGGGCGCTCACGCGGTGGCTGGTGCTGCATGGAGATTGGAAGTGCTCACACGCGTTCTCTGAAGTCTGTGGCTTCCTCAGCTGTGACATGTGTTTATGGTTTGCCGATGACTGGCTGGGCTAAGAATGTGAATTCTCATGCATGAACACTAAAATCGGCACGTGTCCAAGCCGGTGGGGCTGCGGGTGACGGCGTGTCCGCATCTATCAGGAATTCGCCTTCTCGCCAGAGAGCAGCGAGGCTGCCGCGTCTGGAGAAACGGCACCCACCGGAGTGAGCACAGGGCCGGGTCCCACCAGGCCAGTGACACGGGCTGGCTGCGGGCTCACTCGCTGCTGCTGACCCCCGATGCCCCAGCGAAGACACAGGCTCCCTCAGCCAGCGCCCAGCACTGAGGGCTCCGGCTACAGGGGAGCTTCTCGGGGAGAGAGAAACGTGCCAGGTCCCTGGCAGGTCACCACCGCCAGCGAGCGGGCGAGAGGGGCGCTTTCACACGGGAGGAGAGGCTTGTGGGCAGTCTCACTCTGGGAAGTGTGGGAAAACGGTTCACACTCAGGAGGGTTGTCAGAGAGTCAGAGAAAGCAGTGCCGGTGAAAGAAATCCTTTCCAGTACAAAGCAACACCGCATCCGTGTCAGGGTCACCATGGTTACCGTTCCTAGGAAACTGCCGCAGGCTTACTCACTGCAGACATTTACGAAGGGTCTGCTGTGGGCCAGCAGCACGCTGAGGTGCTGGAGAAACAAGGCCTCATGGATGCTGGGGGCCACGTTCATTAGAAAGACGCGTAACGCCGGACTCGGCTGTCTGAGAGGCCCTGAAATGTCTAGACACCCAGAGGTGCTGCACACAGGTGCCGCTGCAACCCGTTCCGTGGCTCCTCCCAGCTGCCCTGTGATGAAGCACCGTTCTCCTTGGTAACCATGGCAGCGTCCATCTCTAACACCCATGCCCAGGAGAGAGGCAATGGGGGAGCCGTCCTGGAGTGGGACATGCTGCAAAGGGGCTTTCCTGCCTTTCTAAGCGGTTCTGTCCCCCTTTCCCCTCTGCCCCGGCCCATCCTCTGGTTCTTGACCATTCGGGCCTGCCTGGGCAGTGGGGCAGGCTGGCCAAGGCTGGGAGGGGTGAGGGTGGGGTGGGCATGCCAAAGGCCAGTATTGTCACCTGAGCCTCAGGAACCTCAGGAAAGCTGCTCACCCTCCGCCAGCCGGTGAGCCAGGGCTGTTTCCGAGCACAGAGCTCCGTGTTCGTCTGGCCTTAGTCCTCAGCGTCTTGCTTGGTGGGCTGTCGTGGGGGAACCTGACAAGTGGTCTCTAAAGGGATCCTGAGCCTGGGGCATCCTGGGAAAGTCAGGAATGTGGAGGCACAAAGACCTGGGAGTCTTTTAGGCTCCGAGCCAAACACACAGGAGAAGCTCAAGGCAGTGGTGCTGGGGGTGGGGACACGGATCACAGAAGCAACAGAATGCAGCGCTCTGGGTGTGGTGTGCGGACAGCTCCCCTTCCCCCCCTCTCGGCTCCATTCACCCCCACACCGAGCCTGACAACTTTCCTAACACCCTGAGCCTGGGTCCGGCACGCCGCATCTCTGAAGCCTCGGCCTGAATCCACGCCCCGTGTTCTCTCCTGGGCCAGGGGCCCGTGGCCAGCCAATGACAGTGCGATGCCCCCAGGGGGCTGCTCTCCCCTGGGTCTGGGCAGAGGCCTCAGGCCTCGCAGCCATGACCGTGCAGCTGCCCCAGCCCCCTCCTCTACCTGGGAGGTGTCAGGACACCCCACCACACTGTCCAGTGGACGGCTCCTCGTTCCTCTGTACAACCAGCTCGTCACTGGCTTTGCTTCCTGCAAGGTCGTCTGACCCCTCACAGGCCTGTAAGGAGGTGAGGAGCAGGCTCTCACAGAGCTGGGAGGGAGGGGCCTCGGCTGCCAGACAGGCCAGCACTGTACCCTCCAAGCCAGGGGCCAAGGCTGCCAGACAGGCCGGCGCTGCATTCCCTTAGCCAGGGGCAGCACCAGGCAGATGGCTCTCATTTCATCCCCACCACAACACTGGGAGCAGGCTGAAGTCACTCACCCACTCACTCACAGATGCTGCGTGCCTACTGTGTGCCTGCACCACTCAGGGACTCTGCTTGTGCGACTAGGGCTAAAGGGGTGGGGAGGCAGACTTCACAAGTAAATGCTGCATTTCAGGTCTCTCCACCTTATTCTGCACCCCCTCTCCTCCCCTCCCCCGAAGCACCGGCTCCAACATCCGTCCGATGCTTACTGAGCAGACCCCGCGCTCTGGCGCTGGTTAGGCACCGCGGACATGATCAAGGTCCGTGTCCTCCAAAGCGCCCAGTGCAGTGGGCAGCACCTGCCCACGCCCTCGGAGGGAGTGCGCTCAGTGGAGGCCCAGGCGCCCAGTGGGGGCCGCGGACAGGCCCCACCCCAGCCCTCTGCTGCCCCGGGCGTCCCTGCCTCCCTCTAGGCAGACTTCTCTTTCACCCCGTTCTCATCCTCCCAGAACACGCCCCCGGGACAGCCCCGGGGGCCCAGCCCTGTGGTTCCTTTGGAGCCACGGAAGGGTGGGTCTGCCCAGTGTGGTGATGGATGAACCGACAGGGTGATGGATGAGCTGACTGGGTGCTCCTTTGTGTCTCACTCTCCCAGACACGTTGTTTACATGCAAACTGTGCGTGGCGCCTGGTAACAGAGGGAGGCTGACCTTCCTGAGGGAGGCCAGCTGCTAGCCTAGCCCCGCGGGGCAGGGGAGAGAAGGTTCCGGAAGTCCTATCCACTGAGGTCACAGGCTCTCCTCCCCCTTCTTACAGGCAGGCTGGGCGTCTGGCCTGCCCTGGGGTTCACCTTTGTGGCTTTGGGGTTGCGACATTTTAGGGCGCCAGACAGCCTCCACGGTCTCTAGTCCCAGGTGTCAGCGTGGGCCCGAGCGTGCCCGGAAGCTCTGTGAGCGAGTGTGAGCGTGCTCGGTGCCTTCCCTTCCTCCTGATTCTTATGGCCAGACAGGTGGCCGCCATCCTAAGTGACGGACTTGAGCCCCTTAGAAAGGAAAGGGTCTTCCTGGAGATGAGCCAGGTACGAGGGGAGAGGAGGAAGGGGGAGGAGGAGAGGGAGAGGAGGGGCCCAGGCTCAGTGGCACCCCTGCCACTGTACTCGCCTCAGGAAACCCCTGTCTCTGATACAGGACGTCTGTCTTTGATTGGCAGTTCCAGCCTATACCCGGCCTCCCCATGGAGCACCTCGGAGAGCTGGAGACGGCCTCTCTCCATCACCCAGCCACTCCATCACCAGCACTGCCTCCGCTGCCGCGGGCTCGGAACTTTCCAGAAACACGCTCAGCTTTGGGGGCTGCCTGTGCTCGGGACAGTGTGTCCCTGGGACCCTGGAGCCAGGCGGCCTGGTCTCAGAGAATATGCACAGCCCGCGAGGCTGCCCTTGGAGACCTCACCGCGTAGAGACAGACCATTGTGAGAGCCACCTGCCAAGCTGACGGCGACTCCCCTGTCCCAGGCAGCCAATGCCTGGTGTCTGCACAAGGGAGGCCTGGGGCAAAGTGTGCTTCAACACCCAGGGTGGTTATCAGGGAATTAATTACATGCACAGCCTTCTCCCCGCAGGCAGCGTGGCGCTGGCATGGACATTGGCGTTAGCCCGGGGAACGAGAGGGAACAAAGCCTCAGACTGGGATTGCAGATTGATCTAGAAAACAGAGCCTCTTTATGGGTGTCTGTAATTATGTCCATGTTTGCAGGTCTGACCTGTGATCAGCAGAAAAAGCTCGGCTCTCAGTCCGGTCCACAGCCTCTGCCTGATGGGAAGTCTGTGTGATGGAGGGAGGGGCACTGGGGCAAAGGTCACGCCTCTCCCTCTCCCCACAGAGGCCCCCAGGCAGCAGCCAGGTGACTTCCTTGCTCTATTGTTCTGTCTGTATCCTCTCTCTCTTTCTTTCTTTCTTTCTTTCTTCTTTCTTTCTTTCTTTCTTTCTTTTCTTTCTTTCTTTCTTTCTTCTTTCTTTCTTTCTTTCTTTCTTTCTTTCTTTCTTTCTTTCTTTCTTTCTTTCTTTCTTCCTTCCTTCCTTCCTTCCTTCCTTCCTTCCTTCCTTCCTTCCTTCCTTCCTTCCTTCTTTCTTCTCTCTCTCTCTCTCTCTCTCTCTCTCTCGCTCTCGCTCTCGCTCTCGCTCTCGCTCTCGCTCTCGCTCTCGCTCTTTCTTTTTTTATTTTTGACCAAAAGAAAGTTGTGGGAGTTTTGGGTGGATGACCTGTGAGGCCCCTCCCAGTGTGAACGTTCTTCCAGCCTTTTCATTGGTTGGTTGGTTGGTTGATTGGTTCATTCATTCACTCATTCACCCATCCATCCATTCACCCATCCACCCACTCATCCATCCTCTATGCTAGCTGCTGCATCTGAAGTCTATTATGCCGGGCCTATCTGAAGGCAGAGCCTGGAGCAGAGCACGCCTCCCCCCTCGCTCCCCCCTGCTCCTCAAGCCCCGTGAGTCGGGAGGGCTGCATTGGGCCCAGCTCACCAGCAGGAATAGGGACACCTCTTGCTGTAGCGACAGCAGTAGAACTGCCACTCCCGATCCAGCACTGACTCGAAGTAGCGGCTCTGGAAGCCGGCCACCAGCCCGTTGTTGGAGCAGGTCTGGTACCTGGAGAGAAGGAAAACCCGGTGAACCAGTGACAGTGCCACGCCAGCAGCCCTTCTAGGCCGGCTCCCACCGAGGCCCAGCCAGCCGCTCTCTCACTGACCTGGATCCCTGACAATGCATTCCATGTTTACGCAAACAATAAAGAACCTTTGCTGAATTTGTAGAAATGACATATGCTCACCATTAAAATTCAAATGATTCAGACTCTTTCAACCGAAGGAAATTGGGGAACACAGCCCCTGATAGCCCTCAGTGAACACATTGTGAGGTGGAAGAATGCATACATGGGCGAATGTGGAGGCATCTAGAATTTACAAATGCAAGACTGTCTTATTATTCGTGCCATTTAAAGTAGAAGATAATGAACTTATTTTTGCTTGAGTGTAAAATAAAAGAAGAAAAGAGAAAGGCAGAGAATGATGACCTTCACATGACCTTTCCTTCTGCTCAGCAGCAGAGCCTGGAGCACAGGGCGCCCCTTCCCTGGAGAGGGCCGGGCAGGGGCAGCCCATGGGGAGCTGGGAACACACACACCCCGGGGGCTCTTCCTTACCCAGGAGTTCCCTCGCTACCAACAATGGGAGTCTGAGTCTTCACAGAAGTCAGTCACCCTGCTCCCCGTTCACAGCCCTCCCTGCGGCCCAGGCATCTCACCGCACTGCCTGGGGCGGGGCTGCAGGTCTAGGACTGGGCCCAGGGTCTGCACAGCCCCTTCCTGACTCAGCACTAGCCTCCAGGGTGCTCACCTCTTCTCTCCCTTCGTCTCCCAAGCTGCCCTCTCCTCTCCTGCCCGATCCCAGCTGGCCGCTCTTTCCAGCTCTTTCCATGGGAAGAGGGTGCTGCTCTCAGAGCCTCGGGGACCCGCCCACCTGCCATGGCCTGGCTGACCACTGCTAGAATGCAGCCCTGTTTCCCAAGTTCAGTTTCCAGAAAATATCGCAGGTAAAGGAAGAGGTGCTTGTGCTGATAGGTGGAAGGTGCCTGGCGGACACACAGATGTGTGTGAAGCCATTGACAAACCTGGACATTGACTATATTTCCTGTCCCTGGCCAGCAAGCACCTGTCCTGTTCCTCCATGTGTTGTTCGTCTGTTCATCCATCCACCTATACCTTCACATATGCATGGAACCGTCCGTCCTTCCCTCCTCAGCACACGCGTTCTGGCTGCTCTCTAGCGGTCGCTGTGCTTTTGTGCTGAGAGAAGAGAGGGAGGGCCTGGTCCTCGGTGCCCATGAGCCTGGATGTCAGGGAGCTCAGCTCTAGATCCACATCTCGAATCAGGGTGTGCACAGCCCCCTGCCCTCTGTGATCTGGTCTCATTTACGCTTCCATCGCTCACATCCCTCAGGAGTATCTCCCCTGCTCCGAAGGGGCTGTGGGGGCCGGACAATGGGGCAGTGGTCTGTTCGGGCCCTGTTCCAGCAGCGAGTGAGGGGGAGGCTGGTACACAGCTCTCAGAGTGTCTGAGGGGAGCAGGTGCACAAACTGTGACCTCCCTCCCCGTCCTGCGGTCCCACTGTCCCTGCAGTCCTCCCTCACTGCAGTCCCCCCTTCCTGCAGTTCCCCCATCCCAGCAGTCCCACCCCCTCTGGCATGGGTAAGAGCCCCGCTCCCTTCTCCACGTCCAGGCTTTCAGTCTGCTGCCTGTCTACCAGGTTTCAAGACGGGGAAGCAGGAGTCACCTGGGCGGAGGGACATAGAGCGGGGTGAGAGACATATAGATCCTCCCTGGCACCAGCTCAGCCCCATAACACATGGAGGCTACCAAAGGCCCCGGGAGACCCAGATGGTCTTGGGAGAGGCACTTAAGTCCCGAGAGAATCCTAGGCCGTGCAGGGTCCCAGGCTCGGCAGCTGGAGCTCCGGGGCATCAATTGGTCCCACCTTTGTTGAAACCAAGAGGTGTCGCCCACTTCGGTGTCTCCTGAAGGTATGAGAGCTGCTCAGGGCACTCCTACTGCACACGCAGTATCTCTAGATTGTAACCGGACTGTCTGCTCCCCAAACAAAATACTACACACCAGGCGTGGATAACCTAGCCATTTGTATTCACCTCAGCTTTATGATTTCCCAGCACTGTCCTAGGCGTCTCTTCGAATTTCAGTTCCCACAGTGTAGTCATACTAGAGGGTCAGCAACTTCACCAAGAACTCACATGTGCCAGGCCCTGTCTGTACATTATTTTCACCAACAAAACAGAGAGTCCATGCTCCCCGCCCAGCACCGTTTGGTGCTCAGGACACGTGGGTTCGGAGAGGCCGGGGAAGTGCCTGGAGGACACGGAGCAGTGATGGGTATCCGTCACCTCCTCTAACCTCACAGCCCGGGCCTGGTCTGTGCAGAAGCAGCAGCTAGAGTTGACATGTCTTGCCTACAGGGAGTAGTTGGGCTGCCTTTTGGGAATTGCTTTGTTTGACTCCAAAATTCATAATCTTTTAATTATTTCAGTAAACTGCAAAGAAACACACACACACACACACACACACACACACACACGCACACACAGAGGTATGGTGGCTCTGGCAGTCCCTTACTGACTGGGAAGACTGTCTGACAAGCACCCAGACGGGAACAAATCCTGTTCCGGAGCCATGAACCTCATCTGTCCTTGAGGGCTCAGCCAGGACCCCTATTTGTGGAGCTCCCGGCAACTGATTGCTGTCCTCCGGGGAGGGATGTTGAGGGGAAGCTGGCTGCTCTCTGCCACTCAGCCTCCTGGCCCTCAGGGGTCACCCCAAGAGCATGTGATGCTTTCTTTAGCGCTGCACCCACTGTGGGACCCAAGAATAACAATCTCTGCCCTCAGCCTAGTGCCCCAGCTGCCGGCCTGGGCTCCGCCACGGTCACGCTGTGAGCAGGCGAGCCCGAACACTTCCGAGCCACAGCCCCTTGCTCCTCGTACCAAACACACAGAAAACAGCAGTGCCTGTCCCTCCTCCCCCCAGGACTGCTGCGAAGATCAAATGTGATTCGACTTTGAGTGACTCTGCAGAGACTATGTCCCTCAGGGTCACTTCCCTGGCTCTAGCAGTTTGAGATAATAAACATCTGGGCATGAACGAAGGAGCAGAGGAAGGTGTGCAGGAGGAATGTTTAATGACTCTGAAGCACCACAGCATTCTGCTGGTTTTCCAAAGGCTGCCCCTCTTGGCCTTACATCCTGGTCTATGGGGAAAGGGCCTTGTTCTGGGGTGAATTGGAACCCCCTGACACCCCTCCCCCAGTGTGGAGCCTGATTCTGTGATGCTCTGTTTGCATTAACTCCCAATATGCACCCACCGCTGGCATCCTGTTCGCTTTTAATCCTTTCGTTTCAGAAAAGTTACGGTTCCCAGAAGCTGCGTGAAGGTCATACAGGACCTGTGAACCACCCCCTGGATTCCTGTGGAGTCCGCCTTCACAGCTCGAGCACCTGCATGCACCCTCAGGACTTAACATGGACACCACTGAGCCCAGGCTGGAATTAGACCCACTGGTTTTCTCACCAACTCCCCTTCTGCTCCTGGATACACACCAGGACACCACAGGACACTTACCCCTTATGATCCTAGCTAGTGAAAAGGGAATATGCTAATTGTCTACCCTGCCCTCAAAGATGGCATTGCCTACAGCCAATAAGGAGGGAATATGCTAATTGACTGTCACACCCTCAAAGATGGTGATGCCCACAGCCACAAGATGGCGGTGCCCAGTTCCCTTAGCCCACCAGGGCAGCCTTGCCATGTGCCTGCCTCTGGAGTCCTCAGTCCCTTTAGCCTCCCAATTGCCCAGAGCTGGCCCAAGGCTCAGGTAAGCCTCAGATGTCAGCTGCCCAGCTGCCCAGGACTGCCTGAGGCTCAGGTAACCAGGGCCAGCTGAGGCTTGCACTGCTGGCAGTGGCAGCAGCAGAGGTGTGATAGGGTGTTGTCTTCTCCTGATTGCCAGTGGTCTCCCGCTCCTAAGGGCTCCCAGACTGTGAGTTCCTCTAGTGTATGAAGTTTCATGTACTGGGCCTTTAGTTTTGAAACAAGAGGTTTACTAGTGGATTTTAAGCTCATTGAGACAGTGAGATTTCAAGGATCAAGAAACCTAATAACACTATACCAGCCATGCTCTGTGCACAGTTCAGAGGCTCAGGGGGGTCTAAGAAGCACACCCTACCCAGAGGCAAATGCAACGATCAAGAGTGAGGTGTGAGATGTGAGCATGAAGCTGAGCCCACGTTACAGACACTGGAACCCCGAGAGCAAAGGCACAGCAAAGTGGTGTCCCCACAGGAGGATGGCAGGATGGGACCCCCTGAAGCTCCCGCTGGCCTGGCCTAGTCTTCCCTGTGCACTTGGGGGACCCCTATGAGCTGGCATTACCCTAGGCACCAGGGAGTATCCATACGCGGCGAAGGAGACAGAATTCCTAACTTCACGAGGCTTCTGTGTGGAAGGAGACAAACAGCATACAAAACCAAGAAGGAGCTGAAATTGGTTTGGCTCAATGGATAGAGCGTCGGCCTGTGAACTGAAAGGTCCCAGGTTCAATTCCTTGTCAAGGGCATGTACCTTGGTTATGGGCATGTCCCCAGTTAGGGGGTGTGCAAGAGGCAGCTGATCAATGTTTCTCCCTCATCGATGTTTGTTTCTAACTCTCTATCCCTCTCTCTTCCTCTCTGTGAAAAAATCAATAAAAAATATATTAAAAAAACAAAAACAAGCAGGAAGTAACAGGGGCGCCCCAGGAAACATCGAGCAGGTTGTGGGGCGTTGAGAGGAGGTGGCCTGCATGGAGGGCACCTGTGTGCGGAACCCTGAATCAGGACTGTCGCTCCGCCTACACCTCGTCTGGGTCTCAGAGCTGCCATTGAATTGCCTCTGGCGATTCTCCGAAGCCTGGGGGACCGGGGTGCCTTCAGACAGGACGGGGTCCCCCTGATCCGATTGCTGAGTGCGTGGCAGCTGCTGGGCCCAGTCAGCCTCCTCCAGTCCCAGTTCCTTAAGCCTGTCTTCCCGCCCGCCCGTGAGGGCCAGGCATCTGATTCATTCATTCATTCCTTTATTTTTATTCAATATTTACCAATTTCTCTGGAGCAGATACCTGGTAGAGTGGATACTTGTGAGTGGTTTCTACAGCATTCATAGTGCTTGGCTTCAGCCTTGAAAACAAAAGGAAATTGAACTATCTCCTTTTAAATTGAATTTATTGGGGTGACATCTATATGACTGACCATACGTATGACCAACCAACCCACAGGCCAGTTCATATGATGCGCAATGGCAATTTAGAAATAAATGTTGACTTACGCATCCATGATACCTATAAAGCTCTCGCTGGTGCCAATCACATGTGTGTTTAAATTTCATAATTCTAATTATGTATACTATTTGACATGCAATTTTTTGCAGTAATTACTGCACGAATCTTTCTTCTAATTAATTTCCTTTCAATGTGCATGAATCCATGCACTGGGTCACTAGTTGGTTAATAAAACCATATCAGTTTCAGGGTGCTAGTCTCTAACACATCACCTGCATATTATACTGTATGTACACCGCCTTAAGTCCCCTTGCACCACCATTTACTGCCCCTGCATGGGCATTTATAATAGTTTAGATCTGGTTGATTTAGAGCTCTGCTCTTTTTCCTGTGAGCTACCCGGGAGCAGCCTAACAGCTTCTTAAGTGGTGCCACACCTTTCCTGTTTTCCTTGAAGGAGGAGCCACATGCCCATGGCTACGGAGCCACGTGGTGCTGGAAACGGGGGCTGTGAAGCCAGGTTTCCTGATTCTAACACCAGAGTTTAACCTCCTAGAAAATTCCAGCCCCCTCTTGTTGCACTCGGGTCCACATGTCCCACAGCCTACCAGACAATTGCCGAGGCACGTCTGGGACCTAGGAAAGCCTCCTGGCCACGTCAGAGCTGAGCAGCCTGCACACTTCAGGATTCTGTCTCAGCGGAGCTGCTGAGGCAAGTAGCTGCGTGGACCCTCAGCCACGTGGTTCCCTCAGCCTTGTAAGCCCCTCAGCCTTGTGGGCTTCTCAGCCTCATGGGCCCCTGAACCACGTGGGCCCTCAGCTTCCTGGACCCTCAGCCGTGGTAGGAGCACTGTTAGAAGCCCTGCCCACTCAGCCAGTGTCCTCAGCAAACCCCGTGCACTGTCGTCCAGCTGAGAAAAGAGCTGTCAGACTGCTGATCCCAGAGGACTCCCTGAGCTTTGTTCAGCCCTGGAAACGCACTTGGGTTTTTCTTGCAGGATTTTGAGACTCCTCTCCCCTCTTAACAGAAGCCCGCAGGCTGAGTTAGTTATATGATGTCACCATATTGCACAGGACCGTCCGTCCGCTCTCCCCCCACAACACATTACGAGCCTGGACTGGAGAGGTCATTGCTTCCCAGCCACCGAGCAGTTCCTTCCCGCCAGACTTTATACTGAGACCGGAGTCTGAAGTCAAAGCCATGATTATCTGAGGAAGGAAGCCTGTGGGTGAGGGGTGTCCGTCTAGAGAGGCTGTTTCATGTTTGTACATTCTGTGCTCTGTGATTTTGAGGGGACTCCCCATGGAAGCAGGGGGATCCTCTAACTCTGCACACTCAGCATGAGGAGGAAGCGGAGGGGGAGAGAGCCTGCCTGCCAGCATCTTGCTTGGCCAAACGAAATGACGTTATCCCCACTCCCTTCCCCTGCAAGGCCTTGGGAGTCAATGACAAGCCAGTCACAAGTTGTCCAGTTGAAAAGCAATCGCCATTTGCCTTCTCTAAACAGAAAGACAACAAGAACAGCAGAGGCAAGAAAATCCAAGTGCATGTAGGGCTGAGAAGAGCCAGAACGGGGGCGTGCCCGCCGAGGCCTGTCTGGCCCAAGTGAGCCGGGAGCTGAGGGAGCTGAACCCCAGGCCCAAAGTCCCCAGCAAACTGTCTTCAGAACCAGGATCCAGACCCAGGCTCAGCACCCCGGGGCGCCTCCTTCGGGGCTGAGGACCCATCTCTGAGCGCTGCTCTGCTGTGGCTCTAAGAGGGCCCTCTCACAGGGCACCCCTGGGTGGGCGACTAAGGGACAGTTTAATGGACCTTCCACAGGCTCCACACCAGTGAGGGCCCCACTTCCGGGAGTCCCTGCAGATGCCAGTCTCTGAGGCAGGCAGCGGTCAGAAGGGCTTCCAGATAAGTATGTCTGCTCACCACAGGCAGTGAGGTGGACGAAGGTCCAGTGAAGGGTCCCCCACCTGCCACTGCCTGTGTGACCCTCTCTACCAGCTGGCTGAGCCCCTCCTCAGTCATGGTAACCAAGCCAGTCCCCAACCTTCCAGAGCTGCACTTGGCTGTGACCTTGAGATCCCAGCCTCCCCAGGATGAAGAATGAGGCCCTGAGTCCAGTCCTGAGGCCCTGACCTTGTCCCATGGCCCTGAGTCTAGACCTGTGGCCCTGACCTTGTCCCATGGCCCTGATCTTGTTCTGTAGCTCCAAGTTCAGTCCTACAGTCCTAACCTTGTCCCGTGGCTCTGACCTTGGCCTGCGGCTCTGGCTCCAGGGCAGGCAGCAGTCCTTCAGTGACCCAGCACTGTGGTTAAGCACCAACTCTTTGGAGTTAAGACTCGTGGAACCCAAATCCTGGCTCTGCCACTTTCCAGCTGAGGAAACCCCTGATGTCTTGACCTCAGTCCGTCCACCAAAATCATCTACAGGTTTGCTCTGAGCATTAAGTAAGAGAAACCATGGTATTGCTCGGATCAGAGGTCCCCTCTCATGCCTGGCTCCTTCACCCATCAGCATCTTCCTTCTTGATGGCCCATCATTTTCTGTCTGCCGGTAGTGTTACCCCCTCCCTTCCCCCCACCTCCTGCAAGGGTATTATTGCTTGACCTCCCCCAAACTCACTGCATCACATAACATGTCAGCCAGGCTTGCTCCTTCCTGGGCAGGTCCCCCACCCTCCATCCATCCACACACCTGCCTCCATCCATCCATCCACACACCTGCCTCCATCCCATCCATCCACCCATGGGTGTGTGGATGGATGGATCCATTACCCAAGTGCAGGGGGATCCATTACCCAAATGCAGGAGGATCCCTTACCCAAGGGCAGGGGGATCCCTTACCCAAGTGCAGGGGGATCCCTTACCCAAGTGCAGGGGGAACCCTTACCCAAGTGCAGGGGGATCAATTACCCAAGGGCAGGGGAATCCCTTACCCAAGGGCAGGGGGGATTCCTTACCCAAGTGCAGGGGGATCCCTTACCCAAGGGCAGGGGGGATCCCTTACCCAAGTGCAGGGGGATCCCTTACCCAAGTGCAGGGGGATCCATTACCCAAGTGCAGGGGGATCCATTACCCAAGTGCAGGGGGATCCATTACCCAAGTGCAGAGGGATCCCTTACCCAAGTGCAGGGGGATCCCTTACCCAAGTGCAGGGGGATCCCTTACCCAAGTGCAGAGGGATCCATTACCCAAGGGCAGGGGAATCCCTTACCCAAGGGCAGGGGGGATTCCTTACCCAAGTGCAGAGGGATCCCTTACCCAAGGGCAGGGGGGATCCCTTACCCAAGTGCAGGGGGATCCCTTACCCAAGTGCAGGGGGATCCCTTACCCAAGTGCAGGGGGATCCATTACCCAAGTGCAGGGGGATCCATTACCCAAGTGCAGAGGGATCCCTTACCCAAGGGCAGGGGGGATCTCTTACCCAAGGGCAGGGGGGATTCCCCCTCCCCCCCGCCCTGCAAGGGTATTATTGCTTGACCTCCCCCAAACTCACTGCATCACATAACATGTCAGTCAGGCTTGCTCCTTCCTGGGCAGGTCCCCCACCTTCCATCCATCCGCACACCTGCCTCCATCTACCATACATCTATTGATACCTCCATCCATTGCACACCTGCCTCCATCCATCCACACACCTGCCTTCATCCAGGTTGTGTGAGTAACGGGCCTCACAGCTAGTAGCTACTGGGATGGGCTCTTGACCGAGCAGAGGGCTGGGCCAGTCACACCCACAGTGAGTGAAGCACAGGCGGGGACCATGCCCGGGGCCGTGGACTGGGGTAGACCCCACAGAGGGGAGCAGCAGCTCCTCTGGAAGCATTTGGTAACCTTACTCAAGGGCAGGAGGGATCCCTTACCCGAAGTCCCCTCGGCCCCTGCACCCCTTACCATTCCATGCCGGCCCTGTTGATCTCCTCCCACCAGCACTCGGTGGGCTCGCCCAGGCTCTGGGTGGTGGGCATGCAGGCGTAGTTCCACTGTCTGTCCGAGCCTTCCTTCTTGCTGAAGATGCTCCTCACTGCCACCACCACCTGCCCGTGGGGACACTGGAAGCTGAAGCCCTGCCGGTTCAGGTTCACCCAGCCATCGTCACTGTAGTCGTGGTACTGCTGGTATGGGTACCCGTAGTCGCCATACTGGCCCTGGGTCATGGCGACCAGCGGCAGAAACACCCACAGAACAGCGAGGCTCATGCTGTCTGGGCTCCTGGCAAGAAGTGTCACCCCGGGTCTGTTGGACCGACCGTTTTATGCAGCTGCCGCTGACATGTGGCTTCCAGATGTGCGGAGCCGGCTCCAAAGGCGATCCGTCATCGTCTAGGCAAAGCTCTGCGCGGCGCTGGCCTCAGTGCATCCAGCGCGTTTTAAGGTGGAATTCTAGGAAAACGTCGGGAACGCACAGATGGAAGGAACTCCTTGGAGAAAGAACAGACCTGCAGATGGATCATAAAAGCGAGTGGCTTCACACTCCTTAGAAACACTCACCTGAGAAAGCAGCGTGTTGGGCCCCTTCCCTCCTCTCTCCTCTCTCTGCCCCTTTGACCCCCCTCCCTCCCTAGCACACCCGGTATTTGTTCTTCCAAGTAGCCTCCCAGGGCCACTAGTGTCTGAAGTACTCTCAAACACCAAGAGGGCTGAGGAAGGGACAGAGCCAGCGATCTGGGCAAGGCTGGAAGCCTGGTTACTGGTGGGCACAGGGCTGTTCTGCTAAAGCCCAAGGCCCCTTCGGAAGGATGTGGGCCCCTGAGAGGCCCATGGAACATTCTCTCTCCACACAAGCCCCTCCCAAGCTGCCGGGCACACCCAGCTCCCCAGGAACTGGGCTCGCTCTCAAATTCTAATGAGTTTAATCTGAGTGAAGCCACTTTTTATCCTTCCGTGTGATTTCTTTTTCTTCACGTTAAGCCTCCCCCACTGAGGTATGATTTATCTGTTTAAATGTTTAGCATACAGTCATGTAACCAGCACCATAATTAACACAGAGAACAGTTCCATCAACTCCCCAAGCCCACGTATGCTCCTCGGTGGTCATATTGTCCCCCCATACCCATACCCCACCCTGGTCACTTCTCATCTACTTCCTGTCACTGTGGTCTTGCCTTTTCCAGAATGTCAAATAAATGGAATTGGACAATATGTAGTCTTTTGTGCCTGACTCATCTCACACAGAAGAATGCGATAGAGATCCATCCACATTGTTGCAGTCAGTTCTTTGTTCCTCCTGTGTTGAATGCGTTGTAACATGGTTGTATCACAAGTGTTAACCGTTTACCTGTTGAAAGACATCTGGGTTTTCCCAGAGTTTGGTAATTATGGATAAGGTTGCTAAAAATATCCATGTACACATTTTTAATACTTAAACTTCATATATTTTTGTTTTACTGAGAAGTAACTGTCATCCATTACTGTATAAGTTTAGGGCATATACATAATGGTTTGATGTATGTAAACTGTGAAATGTCTACCACAATAGTCTTAGCCAACATCTGTCTTCTATCTATCTTCTTTGGTGATTTGGCTGTTCAATCTTTTGAGTTCTTTGGGTGTCTCTTAAGTATGAATCATTTCCATTTTTCATCAGGGTTGTCCTTGAGGAAGTCTACTAATATGGTGGTGGTAGATCATTTACATCTCCCATCTCGAACAATTCAGTTCTTGACTAAATTGTTCATGGAAAAAATGTCGATGTCTCGGTTGTCAAACCAAACTTTGGTTTTCAACCTGACAACACTCTCTTGCTGATACCTCAGCATGACAAAGTGTCTCTCAGGCAACAAACAAAGGAGAGTGCTTTTGTTGCTGGGGAAACCAGTGATTAGCACAATTTTAAAAAACATAGAGACCATCAAGAATACTAATGTTGCTAAGGGTGTGAAAGAAGCAATGATCACGGGCAATGGAAGAGGTAGAAAGACTGTTGACAAAGCAGTGAGCAG
This sequence comes from Pipistrellus kuhlii, assembly GCF_014108245.1. Lineage (NCBI taxonomy): Eukaryota > Metazoa > Chordata > Mammalia > Chiroptera > Vespertilionidae > Pipistrellus > Pipistrellus kuhlii. Next base: position 2,066,929 of record NW_023425493.1, read on the forward strand.
GTGACAGCATTTCGGAGGCAGTGATACGTGAACAAGCAAAGACACTGCGTGCTGACCTGAGAGACACCCCTGGACTGAGTGCTGAAAATGAGTCCTGGGAGGCCAGTAGGGTGGTTTGATCAATTTAAGAAAGGAAGTATTTGTTTATAGATTAAACAGTCCACTAGACATGTACTGTATTAAGGAAGGTTAACAGGGAATCCTTTGGGGGCCTGGAACAGTTTAATTCAATTGTATTATTTCTAATGGGGAAAACGGTTTGGCTTTTGAACAAATCGCTTCTCAAACAGCCTTCCTGAACGATTTAAGTTTGAGAACTGAGGTCCATTGTATCTTAAACTTTTAAGAAGCTGGTGAAAGTGCTGATGCTGGGGTTCCCCTCCAGATCTACTAAATCAGACTTCAGAGGGGATGCACAGATGTCTGCAATAAAAAAAAAAATCCTATATAATAAAGAAGGAATATGCTAATTAACCATCACTCTGTCACAAAGATGGCTGAACCCACAACTGAGCCATAAGGAGCCTTAACAAGCAATCAGCAGAGACCCGAGGCTATGCCCTCCCCCACCCCTGTGGGGCTTAATAGGGAACCTCAAGGTGTGGGGGCCTGATGCAACAGGGGCCAGACATGGCGGGGGTCTCCCTTTTCCATGAGAGATGAACGAACCGGTTCTAAGTGGAGGCAGCCAGGGATTGAGAAATAATAGAAATAAAGAGAGAAGGCACAGAGATAGATTTTAAGCTGGGAGCTGGGTGGGCTGCCATCCTGTCTGCTGGAGAGGCTGGAAGAAGATGATTCCCAGCGCATTTATTTTATACCCCAATACCAGGAAGTAACACCAACTTATTTGCTTTCTTAAGTAGGCCCTAGCATGCCTGGATTTACATATCTAGTCCTGCCCCTGCCGACACCTGGGCTGATATGAAGGCCAAGCTGACAACATGTCCGCCATCTTGGGGAAACATGTTCCCAAGGTGTTGCTCTGCCTATGCCTTGAGTTCAGCTGTAGATAATTCGGGAAAATTGCCCATGTGCCTTCCCAGGTGGCCCTCTACATCAAGGTGCGCTTCCCATCCTGGTGCTGGGCTAGGGGACCTCAGGCTGGTCCCCTCGACCCAGTGTCAGGCTGGGGGACCTCAGGCTGCACCCCCTACCAGGGGAGGCTTGATGGGGGACCTCAAGGTGCACCTCCAGGGCTGGGTCAGGCGAACTCAGGCTGTGCCCCCATCCAATGGGGCTTGACAGGGGACCTGAGGCTGTGCCCCTCCACCTTGTGGGGCTTGGTGCAGGACCTCAGCCATGCCCCCAATCCAGCGGGGCTTGACAGAGTATCTCAAGGCATGTCCCATCTTATGGTGCTTGATGAGGGACCTCAAGGCATATCCCCCAGCCCAGACCGGGACTTGACAGGGGATCTCAGGCCATGTCCCACCTGGCAAAGCTTGATGAAGGACCTCAAGGCAAAACGCCCCATCCCCCACCCTGGCACTGGGCCAGGGGACCTGAGGCTACACCTCCTGCCTGTGGCAGGGCTTTACAAGGGTGGGACTGGCTGGGTCTGGATCTAACCCAATGGGGGGGGGGGGCGGCATCCGGGTCTCATGCAATTTTGAAGTGCATGTGGGTGGGTGGGGACTTGACTCTGGGTCCCATAGTGTGCCCAAGACTCTGACAGAAGGAAGATTTTCATATACATTTTACTAATTGTCTTTCATCTCTGACACTTATATTATAGAAAAGGGAAAACAGTAATATTAAATTATTTCCTCTAATTAATCCCCTTTTAATATGCATGAATTTTGTGCACTGGGTCACTAATATATACAACAACTTTCCTATTCATCATTCAGCACTAAGCTATAGTCACCATGCATACATCAAGCATGTCAAACTCGAGTCCCGTGGGTGGCATGCTTTGTTTATTAGGCCCGTGTTAGCCTTTGAGTTTGACATACAGAGTGGCCACCTGTCTGAATGCCGATAAGGTCATTCCCCGAACTCCCATCCCGAGGTCACTTCCCGAACTCCCATCCCGAGGTCATCCCCAAACTCCCATCCCGAGGTCACTCCCCAAACTCCCATCCCGGGGTCATCCCCAAACGCCCATTCCGAGGTCATCCCCAAACTCCCATCCTGAGGTCACTCCCCAAACTCCCATCCCGGGGTCATCCCCAAACGCCCATCCCGAGGTCATCCCCAAACTCCCATCCCGAGGTCATCCCCAAACTCCCATCCCGGGGTCATCCCCCAAACTCCCATCCTGGGGTCACTCCCCAAACTCCCATCCTGGGGTCATTCCTTAAAATCCCATCCTGAGGTCATCCCCAAACGCCCATCCCGAGGTCATCCCCAAACTCCCATCCCGAGGTCACTCCCCAAACTCCCATCCCGAGGTCATCCCCAAACTCCCATCCCGAGGTCATCCCTTAAAATCCCATCCCGGGGTCATCCCCAAACTCCCATTCTGGGGTCACTCCTCAAACTCCCATCCCGAGGTCATCCCCAAACTCCCATCCCGGGGTCACTCCCCAAACTCCCATCCCGAGGTCATCCCCAAACTCCCATCCCGAAGTCATCCCTTAAAATCCCATCCCGGGGTCATCCCCAAACTCCCATTCCGGGGTCACTCCCCAAACTCCCATCCCGGGGTCACTCCCCAAACTCCCATCCTGAGGTCACTCCCCAAACTCCCATCCCGAGGTCATCCCCCAAACTCCCATCCCGAGGTCATCCCCCAAACTCCCATCCCGAGGTCATTCCCCAAACTCCCATCCCGAGGTCATCCCCCAAACTCCCATCCCGAGGTCATCCCCCAAACTCCCATCCCGAGGTCACTCCCCAAACTTCCATCCCAAGGTCATTCCCAAACTCCCATCCCGAGGTCACTCCCCAAACTCCCATCCCGAGGTCATCCCCCAAACTCCCATCCCAAGGTCATCCCCCAAACTCCCATCCCGAGGTCACTCCCCCAAACTCCCACCCCGGGGTCACTCCCCAAACGCCCATCCCGAGGTCACTCCCCAAACGCCCATCCCGAGGTCATCCCCCAAAGTTCCATCCCGGGGTCACTCCCCAAACTCCCATCCCGGGGTCATTCCCAAGTTCCCATCCCAAGGTCATCCCCCAAACTCCCATCCCGAGGTTATCCCCCAAACTCCCATCCCAAGGTCATCCCCCAAACTCCCATCCTGAGGTCACTCCCCAAACGCCCATCCCGAGGTCACTCCCCCAAACTCGCATCCCGGGGTCATTCCTTAAAATCCCATCCCGAGGTCACTCCCCAAACTCCCATCCCAAGCTCGGTCTCTTCATGTGAGTCCATCTCCTTGGCTTTGCGTCATGACCATGTTGGTACTGTCACTATTCCACCACTTGTTATACTGGGGGCAGTTTTCCCATTTTTATTTAATTTATTGGGATGACAGTGGTTAACAAAATTATCCACCTTCCTCCACCCTACCTCAGCAGTCACCACACTGTTATGCATGTCCAGAAGGTTTTTATATTAAAATTAATCCCTCCATCATTCACCCCTCTGCCCCCGTGCCCCCGGCTTGGGAGTAAAAAAGAAGGAACTCTTGCCAAAACTGGTTTGGCTCAGTGGACAGAGCATCGGCCTGTGGACTGAAAGGTCCTGGGTTCGATTCCCATCAAGGCCATGTACCTTGGTTGCGGGCACATCCCCAGTAGGGGGTGTGCAAGAGGCAGCTGATTGGTGATTCTCTCTCATCGATGTTTCTAACTCTCTATCCCTCTCTCTTCCTCTCTGTAAAAAATCAATAAAATATCTTTAAAAAAGGAAAAGAAAAGAAGAAGGAACTCTTATCCTTTGCCACAGCATGCTCGGGTCTGGGGGCACTACGCTAGAATACAGCAGACCAAGTCGGGTCCACATGAGTCCGTGTCAGTGTTGGGAGATAAGCCTCTGTTAAGATACAGACATATTTCTTTATTTTTTAATTTTTTATTTTATTTTATTGATTATTTACAGAGAGGAAGGGAGAGAGATAGAGAGCCAGAAACGTCGATGAGAGAGAAACATCGACCAGCTGCCTCCTGCACAACCCCCACCAGGGATGTGCCCACAACCAACGTACATGCCCCTGACCGGAATCGAACCCGGGACCTTTCAGTCCGCAGACCGACGCTCTACCACTGAGCCAAACCGGTTTCGGCAGATACAGACATATTTCAAGCAGCAGGTGGGAAACTAAGTCATTCCCATGACCTTGTAGTATCCATTGATCAAATTTAGGCGGATGTGGCCTCAGAAAAAGAACCGGGAAGGAACAAAGCACAGGAGCATTGTAAAGCTCCCGCCCTTGGACCACTCAGCACGTAAGGAGGACAGAATAGTGCCCAGCGCACAGGAGAGGCCTGGCCAGTACAAACTCCTCTCCTTTTCTCCTGTCCTGCATGAGGTGCACAGTGGAATGTGGGGGACAAAAGGATGGACACCAGGATTCTAGGAGAGGGGGGTCAAAGGCAGTCCAAAGGAAATGTGACCTATTTTTCCAAGCACCACAAAGGTCAAACCTCTCTGCTCACACAGGGCTGTTCTTTGTGCCATTTTCCAGCCGAGGCTGACAGTCCTGAAGCATCCCAAAGATTCTGATTCCTTCTCATCACCTCTGAGTCCACCCAAGGATTGATTCTGCTGAGAAGGAGCTTACTTTGTCGTTATGTGTCAGGAGTATTGGTGATGGTGGAAGTGGTAGAAGTGGTGTTGATGATGGTGGTGATGATGGTGCTGGTACTGATGATAGCAGTGGTGGTGGTGATGGTAGTGGTGATGATGGTGGTGGTGGTAGTGATGATAGAGGTGGTGGTGGTGGTGGAGGTAATGGTGGTGGTGGTGAGGTGGTGGTGATGGTAGTGAGGTGGTGGTTGTGGTGATGTTGATGGTAGTGGTGGTGGTGATGGTGATGATAGTGGTGGTGGTGATGGTGGTGATAGTGGTGGTGACAATGTGGTGGTGGGGTGAAGGTGGTGATAATGGTGATAGTGGTAGTGATGGTTGTAGTGGTAGTGATGGTGGTAGTGAAGGTAATGGTAGTGATGGTGGTGGTGGAGGTGGTGGTGGTGGTGGTGAGGTGGTGGTGGTGATGGTAGTGAGGTGGTTGTGATGGTTGTGGTGATGGTGATGGTGGTGGTAATGATGTTGATGGTTGTGGTGGTGGTAGTGATGGTAATTGTGGTAGTGATGATGGCGGTAGTGATGATGGTGGTGGTGGTGGTGGTGGTGGTAGTGAGGTGGTGTTGGTAGGGAAGGTGGTGGAGGTGGTAATGGTAGTGGTGGTGGTGGTGGTGGTGGTGATTATGGTAGTGATGATGGTGGTATTATTTTCCCTTTTGGAGAAGTATCTTTTCTTGTATATTTTATGTTCCACAACATTAAGCATAGTGCTTTGCAAATAATAGGTTCTCAAATATAACTTTTGAAGGGATGCGTGAGTTTTTAAAACACTGTGCGGTAATAAAGAGATGGCAACCACTCAGTATTTCCCCAATTCTATGTAGGTGTGTGGTCGTCACTTCCCCTGTGGAGGCAGCAGAGTCACTGCTGACAGGGAGGGAGGGTGTCAGGAATGGAAGCTGGGACAGTGCACCTCATTTCCCTGAGCCTCGATCCCTCTTTGTGAAGTTGGGATAATGATAATTATAATGCCCACTGCAGAGACGGGTGTGAGGATCTGAGAAGACAGACCACAGCGTATGCTTGTACTTTGCTGGCACTTGGGAAGCATCTTGGCAAATATTCTTCTATGATGTTCAGTCCTCCCACTCACGTAGCAGAATTTACCATTCCTTTGGCATAAAAATTTGTTCATATTATCATGACTAAAGTGTTCTTATTACTTAACAATTGTCCCATGTTTCTCCTTATTAAACCTCATGTCTCTGTATCTATATCTTTATCTAAATCCAAATCTAAATCACCCATATCTGTATCTCCATACCTATAAGTTTTTTATTAGATCCCCAGAGGAGTGGCTGTGGAGAAGCGCCCAGACAGCGACCCTAAACCTGCCTGTGGTCCTCACGGGCAGCCCTGCAGAGACCCACTGCTCTGGGGTTTAAAATGCATCGTCCCGAGGCTCCCAGCTAGTTACATACTGTGTCCTGGGTCTGGCTTATGAGTCATCTTAACCTTAAAGAGCTCCAGGAACCAATGCAAATGATCGTAAACACCTTCTCTGTTACATCTGTTTTCCAGCAACTCCCTGGCCCTGTCCGCCCGCCCGTTCCCTGCAGACCTCTCATCTTACAGCCTGTTGCGCCTGGGCTGGGCGCCCGGTAATGTGCAGAGGAAGCTTTCTTGTCGCTGAAGCTGGTTTGGGTGCAGGTTCCCGTGACTTAGGGCTGCGTCTCAGGGCCCAGAAGGCTGAGGCCTGGGGCCCCACATAGCATGGCTCCCCCAGTGGACACAGCCACAATATTCTCTGCATTTGCAGCTGGCTCACCAGATTCTCTCACAACCTGTGATGTACATTCGTCACGCATTACTGGCATTTGACTTTTGGCACCAAATCTTACACTGATTTTTTCAGATTATTATGATCTCTGAACGCATAATAATCTGGCCACTCAGTATATATATTAGAGGCTTGGTGCATGAATTCGTGCATGGGTGAGGCCCAGCCAGCCTGGTCAGGGGTTGGGGACATGGGCAGTTGGCTGGCCTGCCTGCTGGTCAAACTCCCGATCAAGGGGACAATTGCATACTAACCTTTTTTTATAAAGGATATACACTGAGTGGCCGGATTATTATGCGTTCAGAGATCATCATCATCTGGCCACTCAGTGTAGAGATGGAAGGTTATAAACCCCAGCTCTTCTGATTCCTATACTGCGAGTTCTTTCTTCCCGCCATTAAAACTGCTGTCACTAATGATAACTATTTAGAAACAATTGCTCAACAAGCTATGTATAAGGGTATCTGTATTAGCACACGTGAAACCAATTTGCAGTGTGGATTTCTGCTGTTGTTTGCAGGTTGCTTGAGAGGTGCTGGGGCCTTTAAGAACTAAGTTTTAATCATCGTTTTCCAAGTGCTTCTAGGACCCGAAGCGTCAGCATCACCTGGGGATGTGCCATCAGCATCACCTGGGGATGTGCCCTCACCATCACCTGGGGATATGCCATCAGCATCACCTGGGGATGTGCCCTCACCATCACCTGGGGATGTGCCCTCAACGTCACCTGGGGATGTGCCCTCAGCGTCACCTGGGGATGTGCCCTCAGCGTCACCTGGGGATGTGCCATCAGTGTCACCTGGGGATGTGCCCTCAGTGTCACCTGGGGATGTGCCCTCAGTGTCACCTGGGGATGTGCCATCAGCATCACCTGGGGATGTGCTGCAAATGCTGGGCATTTTGGAAGCCAAAGGCAATAGGCCAGGGCAGGTAAGAGCTGATTAATGTCATGAAAACAGAGAACAAGGACCCGAGTGCTGCGGTGGGGTGTGGTGGGAGGAGAGGAGGCAGGGAGAATGTGGAGAGAACCCCGGAGAAGGGCCAGAGCAAAACTCACCCAGAATCATTCCAATTGGTGAGGAAGCCCTGCTGTGTACCGCTGTCCTCAGTGCTGCAGTTGCTTTATTTTGAAAACTTTGCACATGGTGGGCAGGGAAAATATCTGTGGAACGGATGAAATTATCCCAACACCCTGAGCCTCTGATAGCGAAGTTAAAAATCCTACTCCTTAGAACAGTTCTGATGCGAACCGCCCAATAGCCATGCCTTTGCTGCACCACAGAGCAGCCACCTGTCTGAATGCGATAAGGCCATTCCCAGAACTCCCAAACCTAAGACATTCCCCAAACTCCCATCCCAAGGTCATTCCCCAAACTCTCATCCTAAGGTCATTCCCAAACTCCCATCCCAAGGTCATTCCCCAAACTCCCATCCCAAGGTCATTCCCCAAACTCTCATCCTAAGGTCATTCCCAAACTCCCATCCCAAGGTCATTCCCAAACTCCCATCCCAAGGTCATTCCCAAACTCCCATCCCAAGGTCATTCCCCAAACTCTCATCCTAAGGTCATTCCCAAACTCCCATCCCAAGGTCATTCCCTGAACTCTCATCCCAAGATGGGTCTCTTCATGCGAGTCCATTCCCTGGGCTTTGTGTGGTGACCATGTTGGTAATGTCATTATTCCACCACTCGTTACACTGGGGACAATTTTCCCATTTTTATTTAATTTATTGGGGTAACATTGGTTAACAAAATTATCCACCTCCCTCTACCCCCCCTTGGCAGTCACCACACTGTTATGCATGTCCAGGAGGTTTTTCTTCTAAAATCAATCCCTCCACCATCTCTCCCTCTCCTCACCCCCCTGTCCCCTGCTTGGGGGTAAAAAAGAAGGAACTCTTATCCTTAGCTACAGCATGGTCGGAGCCTGGGGGCACTATGCTAAGTGAAATGAGCCAGTCAGAGAAAGACAAGCACCATGTGACCTCACTCATGTGGAATCTAAGGAACAAAATGAACTAACAAACAAAATAGTGACAGACGCACCAATGAGAACAGGCTGTTGAGATCTGGATGGGTGGGGTGGGGGCTGGCGGTGGCATGTGTGGAGCATCTAATGAGTGCCAGGCGGTAGAGGAAGTGCGTCTGTTCCTTGGCATCGGGGAATGTGACTCCCGGTTACAGCTGGGCTGTTGGAATCAGGGGTCTGGTGAGCCTAGCAGTAGAGCTGGTTCCCGGTCCATGTTGTGCATTTCAAAGTCAGGGCTCCCAGGCCCTGCGCTCTGCAGGAGGGCACTCTGTCAAGGTCACTGGCAATATTAATTGCAAATTACAGGAGAGCTCCAGGCTCCCGGGGAATAATAAATGCCGGGCCCTGGTGCCACGTGGGCTCCATTTGGTCTGAAATTGGAAGCTCTTCCTCTTCTGAAGCTGCCCCCAAGGCTTCTCCTCACAAAGCAGAAACACGGATCTGAGTTGTCTGGCCGGGGTACGTGCCCTGCTCAGAGGCGGGGTGACCTACGGAGAGTCTGAGGCCTGCAGGAGGCCGGGAGAGGCATGCACCTGTTCTTGCACCCTCGCCCAGTACCTGGGGCTGCGAGCCCACCTACAGGCTGTGGTTTCCAGGCAGAGCGGGTGCCAGTGCCGCTCCTGGGTGTGGGGGGGTCTCCCCTCCAGCAGGTCCTGTACTGGCGGCCTCTTCCTCCTAAGCTGCCTGGTGGAAACCGCCTTGCCCCAGCCAGTCAGCCAGAGCCACGTCCCAGTTCCTTCCCTCAAGGCAATACCATAACGGAAAGGCCTGGCTGGCGCTGGTGACACTAAACCAGCCTGGGCCGCCCTGGGTCACAGTCAGCCTCCCTGGGAGGCAGCTTGGCTTTCTGTGTCCTGGCCATTCCAGAGCCGCAAGGTCAAAACTCCTGCTCCTTGCTTAACACGTTAACCAGACAGCTCAGCCAGCCTCCATGTGGTCGCTGTGACTGACAGAGAATCCGAGTTTCCTGACTGGGAAGCTGTGGCTGGCCAGGTGACGAGACCTCACCCAGGGCACCCCTGGGGGTCAGGCTGAGACTTAGCCTCCTGGTGCAGCCGGGAAGGGGGTGCTCCCAGCCTCTCCCTCCTGATCCCCTCTGCACAATGCTCCCCTGGAAAGTAGCACCGCCCACATCCTAAGAGAGGCCCCTTCGGATGGACCCTCTCACGGTTCATTCTCGAGTGAGAGCAGGACCCCTAACCTCTCCCACTACATCCCTCCCCACTGCAGCTTAATCACATTCCGTAACCTAGCAACGCCGCCTATGTAGCAGCGTCACCGAGGCCAGCGCCCCCTTCAGCCTGTGCTGAGCTCTGCTCTCCGAAGTCTGGAAACCTGACTCATTCTTTCAGAAGCCAGTGTCCTTTCCCCACACAGAGCGGTCTTCCGGGCCATGGGTCAGAATGTCAGGGCCTGGACTCTGGGATCAGACAGGCTGGTCCCCAATCCTGTCGCTTAATCACGGTGTGACCTTAGACAAGTTGCTTAACCTCTCTGGACCCTTGTTTGCTAATATTTACCTCCCAGGGTGAATGTGAGAATTAGCGATGTTGATAACAGGCCTGACATTGGGAGGAAATGGTAAATTCTTGATAATCTGGAGCTATTTTTACCATGTCCACCACAGTGGTACGTGGCTTAGGAGGAATTTTATGGCTTTGCCATGCCTCAGTGTCCCCCTCTGTAGAACGAGAGTAATCTGAGTCCCCTGCATGTTCACCCATTCTTTAAAAAAGCACCTCATGCTTTAAAATATTGAGTTCCCTCAGTGACTAAGGAGAAGGATTCTGGCCACTCAAGCACCTGCAGCCATTATGCTATTATACAATGTTTTATTTAATTATTTATTTATCTTTACCTCCAGAGCCTAGTGTCCTTGGCAAGCATTCACTGATTAATTTCCCAGCTTCCCCTTTCCGTACCGTATGCTGAGGACTTTGCTAAGCTTTCCTGTCTCTCATTAAACCCATGGCCGGTGTGGGATGCTGCCAGTTATCCCAAAATGCATCAGGTCACACACCTAAGCCCACTTTTCTGGCCACTTTATGGTCCAACTCAACCTGTTGTTGATCTAATAAAAAACTTACCTATGTATTTTGAGTTATTTTGGGGATTCGTGAATATCATTGAGTACCTGTGAACTAGTAGTTGTTTTATAGGTATGAAGATACAGATATAGATGATTTAGATTTGGATTTAGATATAGATATAGATACAGAGACATGAGATGTAATAAGGAGAAACATGGGATAATTGTTAAATAATAAGAACATTTTCATCATGATAATATGAACAAATTTTTATGCCAAAGGAACAGTAAATTCTGCCACATGAGTGGGAGGACTGAACATCATAGAAGAATAGATATTTGCCAAGATGCTTCCCAAGTGCCAGCAAAGTACAAGCATATGCCATGGTCTGTCTTCTCAGATCCTCACAGCGGTCTCTACAGTGGGCATTATAATTATCATTATCCCAACTTCACAAAGAGGGATCGAGGCTCAGGGAAATGAGGTGCACTGTCCCAGCTTCCATTCCTGACACCCTCCCTCCCTGTCAGCAGTGACTCTGCTGCCTCCACAGGGGAAGTGACGACCACACACCTACATAGAATTGGGGAAATACTGAGTGGTTGCCATCTCTTTATTACCGCACAGTGTTTTAAAATCTCAGGCATTCCTTCAAAAGTTATATTTGAGAACCTACTATTTGCAAAGCACTATGCTTAATGTTGTGGAACATAAAATATACAAGAAAAGATACTTCTCCAAAAAGGAAAATAATAATACCATCATCATCACTATCACAATTACCACCACCACTATCATCACCACCCCCATCACCATCACCATCACCACCACCATCACTACCACCATAACCACAATCACCACCTCACCATCACCACCACCATCACCATCACCATCACCATCACCATCACCACCAGCATCACCATCACCATCACCACCAGCATCACCATCAACATCACCACCACACCACCACAATCACCATCACCATCACCAGCACTATCATCATCACCATCACCACCACCTTCACCATCAACCCACCTCACTACCACCACCACCACCACCACCACCACTACCACCATTATCACCACCTTTATCCCACCACCATCACCACCACATCCAACCACTATCACCACCACCACCATAACCATGACCATCAACATCACTACCACCATTACCACCACCATCACTATCACCATTATCATTATCATCACCTTCTTCCCATTACTACCACCACATCATCACCATCACTATCACCATTACCACCACCACTACCACCACCACCACCACCACCCACTACCACCATTATTACCACCTTCATCCCACCACCACCACCACCACCACATCTTCTCTATCACCATCACCACCACTGCCACCATCATTACCTTACCATCATCACCACTAACATCACCACCATCAACACCACCACCACCATCATCACCATTACCATCACCACCACCACCACTACTATCATCATTACCAACACCACCATCACCACCATCACCACCACCACCATCACTATCAACAGCACCACTTCTACCACTTCCACCACCACCACTATTCCTGACACATAACGACAAAGTATAGGCTCCTTCTCAGCAGAATCAATCCTTGGGTGGACTCAGAGGTGATGAGAAGGAATCAGAACCTTTGGGATGCTTCAGGACTGTCAGCCTCGGCTGGAAAATGGCACAGAGAACAGTCCTGTGTGAGCAGAGAGGTTGACCTTAGTGCTGAGTAGTCCAAGGGCAGGAGCTTTACAATGCTCCTGTGCTTTGTTCCTTCCAGGTTCTTTTTCTGAGGCCACATCCACCTAAATTTGATCAATGGAAACTATAAGGTGATGGGAATGATTTAGTTTCCCACCTGCTGCTTGAAATACATCTGTATCTTAACAGATGCTTAAATCCCAACACTGACGTGGTGAAGGCTGTGCACATGAACCTGTGTGGGTCCGGCTTGGTCTGCTGTATTCTAGCTGTCACTTCAGGCATGGCAGGCACCTCCCTGAAACCATTCTTTACTTGTAAACTAGGAATGCTACTTAACAGTTGTGTTAAAATTATGAGATTTTATTTAGAATCTAGAGGCCCAGTGCATGAAATTTGTGTATGGGTGTGGTCTCTAGGCCTGGTTGGCGATAAGGTTGGGGTCAGGAGAGGAGGTGATGGTTGCCGGGCTGGGCATGGAAGGAAGAGACACCAGATGCCAATACCACCATCAGCACCCTGCCACCCCATGGTTCCCACTTTCCCCATCCCTCTCTTCCTCCTGTTGCCAATGCACTGCCACTGGGGCCTGTCAGCTGTTGGGGAGGGACAGGACCTTCTGGCCAGGGGGAGGGACTGCAGGAGGTTTGCTGGCCAGGGGGAGGGACCACCGAAGTTGGCCGCCTTCTCCTCTCCTTCTTCCCTCACTGCTTGCTGTGTAACAGGCCAATTGGGGCCTGCCCACTGGGGGAAGGGACAGGATAGAGCCCATGCAAGGTTGGCCACTGGCCCAAGGAGGAAGCTGGTCCTAGGCTCCCCTGGGAAAGGAGCTGTGTCCATCAGCACCCCCCTCCCACCATGGTTCCTCTTCCCAGCCTGGGGCCTGGCCATGGGAGGGGATGAGTAAGACTGGGGGAAGTTGGCCTGCGGGAGTGGGGGGGGGGGGGGGGGGGGGGAGGGGTGGAGGTGGGGAATGCACTGACCACCAGGGGGCAGCTCCTGCATTGAGTGTGTGCCCCCTGGTGATCAGTGCATGTCACAGTGAACTGGTCATTCTGGTAGCTTAGGCTTTTATATATATAGATAGCTTACAACACCATAGCTATTGAACATGGTAGATTTTGCCATCCAGAAAAGTTATGGGACTTCTATAAAGTGAGACTAGAAGGTCTCTTACCACCTTATGAAGAAACCTGTGGCTTTGTCCATGCCTGATGCTTCTCCCACCCTGAAAAGAAACACAGGTCAGTCCTTTCATGAGCACAGTGCTTCCAAGAAAAATGCTGCCCAACGCATCTTCAAATCCAGCTTGGGTTTGAAACACGAATACATATCTATCCCACATTGCTTCACCCCGGGCCCCTGAAACCCTCAGGAACGCCTGGCGTCCTGAAACAAGAACCAGAGGCAAAGCACAGCCTGGAGCACGGCTGAGGGCGCCCAGCCCCGTCCCCTCTTCCCCTTGCAGAGTCTTTAGGTCCTCCTTAAAGCTTGGGACTCTTCAGCCGTGGAATCCAAACGAGTCTTCTGGAAGATGGCCCGGAGCAAAGCTCTGCTGCAGATCGCCTGGACGGCGGCCACGGCGGAGACATTTGCTACTGCCCTGCCAGCGTGTGGAGGAGAAACATGGAAAATGCGGCTCCGGCGAGAACACAGCGTGTTTCCAGGATACGCTCCGGAGGAAGCTCTGTCATGGCTCCCTCCCCAGTTGGCGCAGGACAGCGCTCAGTGGAGACTGGAAGGAACTTGGAGAGCGGAGAGCCACGGCTCATGCGTTTAAGAACAGCCTCCATCTGCCGCTCCTGTCTGGGGAAAGGGTCTCCGGCCCGGTGTGCCTCTGGGGGCTCTCTGCTCCATATTGTATTTGGTTTGTTTGTTTTTTTAACTTCTTGGAATTTAAGTGCAGAGTTTGGATCGAATCAAACACCTCTCCCAATGCACGGCACCCTGTTATGCTCGCCCCACAGCCCCTTTTTTGTCATAGTTAGTTTCCCCTTCGGCTCCCTCTCCCCCGTTTTCTTTATTTTTCAAAATTCCCATCCCTCCTTCTCCTCCCCTTTGGCAGCCCTTTGTTCCTGTTTTCATTTGTTGTATGCTGTTGTTGTTTTTAATTTCACATATGAGTGAAATCATACCTTTGTTGTCTTTTACTATTTCACGTAGCAAAACACCTTCTAGGTCCATCTATGTTGTTGTGAATGGCAAGATTGCCTTCTTTTTTTAATTCTGAGTAACAGTCCGTATATACACCGTATTGTCTTCACCCAGTCATCTATGGTTGGGCAGCTATGTTGCTCCTGTATCTTGGCTGTTCCTAGCAGTGCTGCAGTGACTGCTAGGGCACATGTATTTTTTCAGATGAGTGTGCTTGTACTCTTTGGGTAAATCCCCAGACGTGGAATTGCTAGATTGTACGGCAGCTGTACTTTTAAATTTTTGAGGAAATCCTCACTGTTTTCCATCGTGGCCCCTTTGCTAGGAGCTGAGGTGGGCTCAGGTCATGTGTCCTGCCCGGAACTCGCTGTGGCAACCTCGCAGCCGGGCCTGGGCACTCGGAGTGAGCCCCATCGGCCCATGGAGGTGGAGGGGACAGAAGCTCACTGCCCCTCAGGTGAGAGGGCTCCCGCAGCCCCTCGTGGGTTCCTGCTGCTTCCCGGGCTTCCCTGCTCGGTCTCTCCCTTTCCTGCTGTCCAGAAGCTGCGCATCCAGCCTGGGTGAGAACCCCCAGGCCCACGGACATGAATCCCCCCCACGCTGTGCCAGGTCCCACTCCCCCCGCTGTGCATGTGGATTTCTGTCTCCCACCAGTTGTTGAAACATGCAAGCCCTCTCGTTTCAAAGGGAGCTCATTGCAACTGGTGGATATTATGTGGCATAATACTGCTGTTTGAATTTTTATGACTCTTACAGATTTGGGGGAAGTTAGAATCTCTAACTTTCGTCATTGAGGTTTCTCATTTTGGGCATTGACTGTGCCTATCACACTGACCCATTTTCCTACTTTTTCAGTGATTTGTAGGCATTCATTTTATAATCTAATGTGGGCCTGGAGAGTGTCATGCTAAGTGAAAGAGCCAGTCAGAGAAAGACAAATACCATATGATCTCACTCTGATGTGGAATCTAAGGAACAGAATGAACTAACAAAACAATAATGGACTCAGACAGGGAGAAGGCCAACATTGTCAGGCAGAGGGGACTTTGGGGGCGGGGGGAGTGGGTAGAGGGATTGAGCCCGCCCCCCAAAAAAAAACCAACAGAAAAAATTCGTGGACACAGACAACAGTGTGGTGAGTGCTGTGGGGAGGAGGGCTGAAGGGAGGTGACGGAGGAGGGTGAGGGGGAAAATGGTGATAGAAGGAGACTTGACATGGGGTGGTGAACATACAATAGTGCACAGATGATGTGCTGTAGAATTGTGTACATGAAACCTGTGTAATTTTATTAACCAGTGTCATCCTAATAAACTCAACAAAAAGGAAAAACTCCCATTGATTTTAAACTTTGAAGAAACCTTGTTTTAGCCTTAACTGGTTTGGCTCCATGGATAGAGCATTGGCCTGCAGATTGAAGGGTCCTGGGTTCGATTCTGGTCAAGTGCACCTGCCCCAGTTGCTGGCTCTATCCCCAGTAGGGGGTGTGCAGGAGGCAACTGGTCAATGATTCTCTCTCATCATTGATGTTTCTAGCACTCTCTCCTTCTCCCTTCCTCTCTGAAATCAATCCTATATAATAAAAGCCTAATATGCTAGTGTCTGGTCGTCCAGTTATCTGTTCAACCAATCAAAGTGTAACATGCTAATGACAGGCTAAGGCCGTTCAACGTTTACTATGACATGCACTGACCACTAGGGGCCAGACCTCCGACTGGGAAGCTAGCTTGCTGCTGGGGTCTGGCCAATCGGGACTGAGTGAGACAAGCTGGACATGTCCTGGAGCCCTCCCACAGCCCCTCCCCCCAGCTGGACACCACCTATGCACAAATTCATGCACTAGGCCTCTAGTAAAAATATGTTAAAAAAAAAAAGAAAGAAAGAAAGAAAGAAACCTTGTCTTAGTATGGTACACATCCATCACTGCTGCCTGCTATCAAAGAGAAATCTTTGTTTATGTAGTCAGAACCAACATTTTTCTGCCTTTGTTTGTGCTTATGGAGTCTTGTTTACAAAACTCCTTTCCACAGTGGACATGGTAATGAAACGGTCATATTTAGAATACTAAGGTATCTGAATGCAGTTTGAAATGCCTAAGCTGTGGGCGCAGGTGAGCTTGTATGGTGATAAGATATGTCATTGAATCTGCGAAGGGACATGTGATGTTTGTAGACAACCACAGACTTCTCAGAAACATTAAGTCAGGTCACATCTCTTAGAAAATGTTGTATCTGCCAAAACCGGTTTGGCTCAGTGGATAGATTGGCAGTCTGTGGACTGAGAGGCCCCGGGTTTGATTCCAGGCAAGGTCATGTACCTTGGTTGTGGGCACATCCCCAGTAGGGAATGTGCAGGAGGCAACTGATCAATGTTTCTAACTCTCTCTCTCTCTCCCTTCCTCTCTGTAAAAAAATCAATATATATATATATATATATATATATATATATATATATATATATATTTACACACACACACACACACACACACACACATTGTTTCTGATGGATTAGTCAACAGGATGGGCAAATCAACGAATTTGAATTCTCATTGCTTCAGAAAAATGATCTGGCTGTGTTGTTGCTTTGTTCATCTTCACCCAAGAATATTTTTTCCATTGATTTTGAGAAAGAGAGGGAGGGACTTAGGATGGAAGAGAGGAAGAGAGAAACATCAGTGTGAGACATCAAACCTGCAACCCAGGTACATGCCCTTCACGGGGAATTGAACCCAAGATCCTCCCATCCAAGGGCCAACACTCTAACCACTGAGCCACTGGCTAGGGCATGTGACCATGTTTCAAGCCTAATAATTAGTAGAGCCAGCTGGAGAAATGTGGCTTTTATTTACATTTGGACATGAAGTTTCTTGTGTGTCACCTGCACAAATATTTTTATAGCAGCCGTGTTTATCCAGCTCATTGAAACATCCAAATATTGAACCATAGGAGAATGTTTTGCAGGCCAGCCTTATAAGTGTAATGAGATACTTACGGCATGAGCTTTGAAAATAAGTAAGCAGAATAGACCGAAGGTGCTGGAAAAGGGTGCTGGGTGCGACACAGGGAAACTGCAGCACTTACACACACATGAGAACTGCGTGAAATGTGCTCACATGTTCAGAGAAGGAGCTGGAATCTAGAGGGACTTACTGTGCTTTTTACCTGTACGGTTATGATTTTAAATTGTTGGAAAGTACATGAGTGCAGTTCATGTAAATTAGGAGCCTTTGTGACTCGCAGAGAGAGGTAACGGGGAACCCGTGAAAACAGAAGGAAGTGGCGTTTTAAAGGGTCATGTGGATCAGGGGTGAGCACCCACCCGCTGCTCCCCACCACAAGGGCGGGGCGGAGTCTTGCACAGAGGCCAGGTGGCTGGACACTCACATTCCTGCTAGTGGCCTTTTACAGGAAAAGGGCGGCCCCCACTCCTTATGGGAGTGCTGCTTCGGAGAGGGATCAGGATCTCTTCTCATTCATGGGGTTCCCATTCCAATAGCAGATCCCAGACCACTGAGCGGTCCTGGTCTCCGTCTGCAGAAGTGGGACTGACTGACTGAGGCCGAGGCGGGGACACAACCACGACACTGCTGCCGGGGCTGGACGTTTAGAGACAGACCTGAAATTCTAAGCCAGAGGCCACTGTGAGTGACCCGCTGCGACCTGAGTGCGGGGAGTGAGTGAGCAGAGCCTGCTCCAGCCGCAGCCTGGGAGGCAGCTTAGAGCTAAGTGTAAGCCTGAGGCAGCATCACATGAAGAAAGAGAAACGGGCCTGGGAGCTCCTGAGGCCTCAGAGCTCCACTGAGCCTGGGAGAAGCTGTTGTGAGCCGGCTCCCTCCAGGCCAGGCCCAGCTCCAGGTCTGAGCTGCCCCATCATCCTGCTCCTTCCTCCCCCTCCTCACCTCCAGGAGGTGGTTTCTTCCTGGGCTGCAGGCAAGTGCCAAACCGATTCCCATCCTATGCGGTGCTGGGCTTTCTTCCACTCACACCTCTGGGGAGAGCCAGTCTGTGAGGACTGCCCTATGCAGTGAGAGCCTCCTCTCCGGGGATGTCCCTGAGCAGGTGCAGCTCAGGACCCAAGCTGGAGCCAGGGAGGGAGGGGCGAGGGGGTGGAGGGCCAGGATGCTGGAGCCGGGGGGTGGGGGGGGGTGGTGGAAGTAGTTGGGGCTAAGTCAGGGCTAAACCTCAAGGTGGGGTTTATGTGGGGCCCTCATTTTCCTTAAACCTTACTGAGCCCTCACACTGCAGTCCCTTCCCAGGGCCACCTGGCCACCGCCGTGGCCCAGAGCCTCTGCCGCTGCCTCCCGAAGATGCCGTGCCGATGTGTCCTCACCCGCTCTCCTCTGTGTCTAAGAAGAGACTGTGCTAAGGATGCAGTGAGTAACTCAAATTGATGGCGTCACTTTCTCAAAGAAAATATGTGTATTTTAAAAAGAGCCAAAGCAGCCAAAACCGGTTTGGCTCGGATAGAGCGCTGGCCTGCAGACTGAAAGGTCCCAGGTTCAATTCCGGTCAAGGGCATGTACCTTGGTTGTGGGCACATCTCCAGTAGGGGGTGTGCAGGAGGCAGCTGATCAATGTTTCTCTCTCATCAATGCTTTTAACTATCTCTCTCCCTTCCTCTCTGTAAAAAATCAGTAAAATATATTTTTAAAATCTCTCCTTTAAAAAATATAATAAGAGCCAAGGAAAAGGTAGAGTTTCAAGGGAAGCACCCAAAAGTTGCCTCCCCCTCCCTTCCTCCCTTGGAGCTAAAGTAATCCTGGCCTTAGACTGATCTTGCTGGGAATATCCCAATCTTTCTCTCAGGATCTTTTTTAAATTTTATTTTTATTTTTATTGATTTCAGAGGAAGAGAGATAGATATGTCAATGATGAAAGAGAATCATGGTCAGCTGCCTCCTGCACACCTCACACTGGGGATGGAGCCCACCACCCAGGCATATGCCCTGACCCGGAATGTAACTGTGACCTCCTGGCGATGCTCAACCACTGAGCCACACCAGCCGGGCTCGGGATCTTTTTAGGGAGCACAGTGCTTTAGGGCCACAGAAAGGACACATGATCTCGGTGTGCACACATGTGTACATGTATGAAGAACACTCGGTTGACCTGTTTGGTAACTCCAAGCTGGAGTTTGGGGTTTGGTCTCTGGTCTCTGGTCTGCACTCGCGAAGTGCACAGGTGTGTGAGTTAGTGGTGAGGAAGAGCGGGGAGTGATGAAGGGGAAGAATCTGTGATGGTTGAGTTTTCCTAAAAACGTCTCCTGCACCCAAGTTCGAGGGGATCAGGGTCTCATTTTCTCTTTATTTATTTATTTATTAAATATATTTTATTGATTTTTACAGAGAGGAAGGGAGAGAGATAGAGAGCTAGAAACGTTGATGAGAGAGAAACATCGACCAGCTGCCTCTTGCATACCCCCCACTGGGGATGTGCCCGCAACCAAGGTACATGCCCTTTGCTAGAATTGAACCCGGGACCTTTCAGTTCGTAGGCCAACACTCTACCACTGAGCCAAACCGGTTTCGGCGGGTCTCATTTTCTCTTACTCACCCCACCGTAGGCGGGCTGCCGAGGAAGCCCAGGGCCTGCTGCTCCTCTCCCGGCACCTACTCCCTCCGGCAATGCCGCCATGCCGAGCTGCTGCTTCCCAGGAAGAGGCGATCCTGTCACTGGGGACATGTCGGTGACACTTGGGTTTTTCTTGCCAAAGAGCCTGCAGAGGGGCTGGGGTTCAGTGTGAGACTCATGCCGGCACCCGATCTCACACTCACACCCCCGGAGGGAGACGGTGTGAGCTCTTTCTACGTCTGTCTGGAGGATAGGGGCTGGGTGCGGTTATTCCAATGGGGAGGAACGTTAGGAATGGATGGGACTTGTGTTGTAATAATGGTCACGGCAGTTACACACAGATCCACACATGCAGAGGCACGGAGCCCCGAGGGGCTGCCTGGGCCTCCCTCGGTGCCTGGCCGTCCCCAGGCCCTGCTCCCCTCCGGCCTCCGGGCCGGGCCCCGGGTCTCCTGGCGGGCAGACAGGCATCAGAGAATGCATCCTCGTGCGGAGACCGCATGAAGGAGGCTGGTGTTAACACATGAGACGGCACGCTTGGCGTATCTGCAAAGGTTTCACTAGAATGAAACAAACCTTTGTTGATGTTTCCGCATGACCTGAGATTTCTATTTGTCATTCTGCCCTCTCCTCCCTGTCTCTGCCTGGAGACAGGCCTGCCCTGTCCTGTGAACACCCAGGCCCCATGCCCCGAGGCTCAGTGTGGGCAAAGGGGTTGTTATCATGGACTCTTCAGGACGAGAGGCTGGAATAGGACCAGCATGGCTTCCTCCTAGAGAGATAAAATACAGTTGTTAAACATCGGACATATTGTGAGTACTTCCTCAGCACCCCGGGGTCAGACCACCCTCAGAAGGCTAGCCGACCCGCCTCCTGTGAAAGCTGTCTCCCGGCAAAGGGAACCTGTCGCCGCGGTGGCCGTCTTGAGTCTGCCGTGTGGCTTCTTACTCGGGAGCCTGCCAGGAAGTACAAAAGCAGAGGCACAGGCTCTTTCTCAGGGTCCCCCCTTGATCTGCCCACTTCCATCAGCTGCCAGTTGTCTGAAGGTTAGAGCTCTGCTCGCTGCCATTTTTGCATAACAGCAAAGGAAATCCAAACTGCCGTGTATTTATAGTCCAGCCCCAGCCCGTTGGTTAATTCATGCATCAGCTTAACAAGTAGTTCATTAGAGAGAGATTAAATCACACGTAGGTATGGATACAAGAACTGAGTAAGACGTTTGGAAGTAGAAACTGGTGATGGTTGTCCAACGTGGTGATTGTGATTAATGCCACTGAGTTGTGTGTTTGAAGATGGTTAAAAAAGATGGTCTAGCTGGTTTGGCTCAGTAGATAGAGAGGGCTGAAGGGTCCCGGGTTCGATTCTGATCAAGGGAACATGCTCAGGTTGTGGACTTGATCCCCAGTGAGGGGCGTGCAGGAGGCAGCCGATCAACTATTCCCTTTCATCATTGATGTTTCTATCTCTCCCTCTCCCTTCCTCTCTTTAATCAATAATACATATATATATATATATATATATATATATATATATATATATATTTAAAAGATGGTTCAAAAGGGAAGGTTTGTGTGACAGATTTTACTGCAAAAACCAAAGTATTTTACAAAAAAAATAACAACCGCACACGAATCAGATGGTCCAGGTCCTCCTGACCCAGTGAAGGGCCACTGAGCAGAGAGGTTTGTGAATTCGCTGCGGCGAGGAGGAAGCCATGCGCTAAGTGTAGCTTTATTCGCTGAGTTTGTTTGGGTTCCCAGAGGCGGAGCTGCTCAGGGAAGGAGGCTCTGGAGCCCCGGCTTCCAGGATGAGCGGTTCTTTAGCCCATCCGCAGGCTCAGCGGCCCCCTCACGGGGACTCCGCCACGCAGGCGGGGCGTGGGAACAGCAGCAGGCTCCTGGGCAGCCTGGTCCGGAGCCAACACTCCTCTCCACGGCCATTACCTGGTCCCAAACCGGGCCAAGATCATGGAGGCTGTGAAATTGGAGGGGTGCTCACTCGGGCGGGGGTGGGGGGATGGGGGGGCAGCGAAGAGCCTACTCTGCATGGCCTCCTTACATGTCCACATCTCCCCCCAGCATGCAGCCTCTGTCCTGCAGTTCTCTGCCTGCTGCCTCCCCCCTGTGTGACTCTGCTCTGTGTCTGTGTACCTGGGTATCTTCTGGGACGAGTACCAAGGACAGCATGTAGAAAGCACTCAGTAAGTGTTAGCATGTTTGGTAAACTCCTTACAGAGAAGTCAATGGATGGCCATCTCCCCCCACACCTGCGGGATAAGCTCTTGTCCTGGGAATGTCTTCTCCTCAGATTCCCTCCCTGTCCTGTCCTGCCCGAGGTTTAACCCACTCTGAATCCCACCTTTTCCGTTTCCATTCTGACACTGCATTTTTCATCTCTAGAAGTCCCATTTGGTTCTTTCTAGCGTCTTCTACTCGTCTCCTCATTGGGTTTGCATTGCCTTTACATCCTTGAGCTCATATTTACAGGAGATGTTTCAATGTCCTCATTTACCAACATCTAGATCTAGAGATGGTAATAGGACCAGCATCGTCTCTGGGTCTCTTTGTACCAACCGATGTTTCTCCTGGCCACAGGGCGCATTGTCACACTCCTCGGGGCTGGACATGGATGACACTCCAATTTTCTTTGTGTACATTTTCCAACCTTACAGCACAGCGGACTCTCTAGATACAGAACTTCCACCTCTCGTCCCCCGAATGCACCCTTTTCTCACTCCCCTCCTCTCCAGGAACAGGAGGACGAGTATTGACTTTGCCCCGTGTCATTTCGTGGTCCTGGTCCACCTGTGTTGTTTCTCTCGACAAGAGAGGATGCACTTCCGGTTCTCTCTCCCTTTCTCAGACATGTCTCTCTGCCTCCAGGACATGCTATCCTCCTTTAGCATCTACCTGAGGTCCCTTTCCTGATCCCTGTCCCTCTTCTAGTCCCCTCGCCATACTCTAAGCTACTTCAGCATTAGGTAGGGTCCACTCAGCACTCGGGTCCCACTCTCTCTCCCCGGTCAGCCCAGCACCCACACAGCCAGCCTCCTGCAGCCCAGGAGACCTTTGACCCACCCACGCTTCAGGCTCTGAAGCTTCCTCAACAACATGTGTCACATGCATTCCTCTTTCCTTAGATCTCAGCTACGTCCCGTTACTCCTCTCTTCTAGCAAGTTATCTTGTCTCTTACTTCACATAGAAAAGTCAAAGATGTAAATGTCCTCAACTTCATTCTTCTCTAAATTCCCATACTCTGTGTCTTTAGGAATGCTTCATCCTTGCCCACTGTCCTTGGGGAATATGACCACTATCCAACATACTGTGATTTCCTCTCTCACTCTGTTTCACCACCTTCTTAATCAAATGGTCACCTTCAGATCCTTTAAAATAAATCCAGACATTTTTTTCTCTAGGAAACATTTCCCAGTCCCTTAGTTTGATCGTTTTTCTTTTATCCTCAACCAAGGATATGTTTATTGATGTGAGAGAGGAAGGAAGAGAAAGGAAGAGGGATAAATAGACAGAGAGTGGGAGGAGAGAACATTGATGTGAGAAACATTGATCAGTTGGGTTGAACCTGCAACCTAGGTATGTGCCCTGACCAGGAATCAAACCCATAACCTTTTGGTGTATGGGATGGCATTCCAACCAACCGAGTCACCTGGCCAGGGCTCCCTTAATCTGATTTTGACATTGTTACCTTGGCAACATTTTTTCTCCGTATTCATATCTTTATCAAGTTCAAGATGATACTGGCTGTCCCCCAAAAATGTATACACACTTTAAATGATTGTCAAGTCAGTGTTTATTAACATGCTGTTCCTTTTTAAAGTGTAAAAGAATCTATAGGAATGACTCACTTTTTTGGCCAAAGTCTGTTTTCAAACTGATGACCATTCTGGTACAGGCACTGCTGATAATGGGAAGGAATGGAATCGCAAACATCAAGAATCCCTTTGTTTGGTGTTTGTGTGCCCGCAATTTGTCTACTGTTGTTGGTTTCATACTATAAACTTTATCTTTTATGTTTAAGATAAAAATGGGGTCAAGGTTCAAATGCTGTTCATGCATTTTATGTATCCCTATTAAAAAAAAAAAAAAGCCTAGTGGCACTTAGGGATAAGTTTTCTTTATTCAAAGCTTAGTCTGTCTTCACCCATTATGTCAAATCAGTTAAACATGAAAAGGAGTGAAAAGTGAGTTATCAGCTGTTAAAGGGTATTAATATATAGATTTTGGGGGACACCTTATATTTACATTTATCTCAAGAGACAGGGTTATGTTTGAGTGTATATCCTCTGTGTATGACAATTATGACTCAGCAAATAAAATAAATGAATAAACAAATGAAATGAATTTGTATACATATATGACCTCACATGTGTGTCTCCTTATAACATAATCTAAAATTTCGCACAAAATTAGCTACACATCAGTATGTGTACCAAGCTGCAGGCATTCTGTAACTTCTAACAGGAAGTGACCATGTAGTCAATGCAGTCAGGTTGAGGGTTGGAAACAGAGGAGCCGTCCAGGTGGACTGTCTGGCCACCGCAGCTGATGGCTGTCTGATGGTCCTCTCCATGTCCGGGCAATGGACCAGCCAGCAGTTACGCCAGGGACTCCCGGCAGTGGGGTCAGGTTCGAACGCTGTTCATGCCTGCGTGTTCGACGGATTAATGAGATCCCAGCTGCCACATTCCATCCACTAAGCAATGTTAATTTAAGTGGAAGAGAAAAGATAATCTATGTACCATTTGGTTCTTAGTTATAAAAGGACTGGGAATAAACAGGATTTCCTAGATCAAATTGTCAAAGTAAATTAAACAAATCACTAAATCTAGATGAAAGTCACCCAAGAATCTGAAGGAATTGAAGGGCGACATTGCGAAACAATGGCCTTCCTCCAAAATCATCACTAACAGTTCCGTAGCAGAACCTCGTCTCCCATTAAGTTCTCCAACAAGGGACTGAACAGTTGACTATTTCCATTTTGAGAAAGGATAGAGGACCTCTGATAAATGAGAAAGACTCGGAGCATAAAACATCCTGAGAGGACGCTATATTGTTTTCTGCCAGGGGGAGCCTTGGCTAACACATTTATTAAAATATTTTTTGGCCCTGGCCAGTGTTACCCAGTGGTTAGAGCATTGGCCTAAGCCATGAAGGGTCACAGGTTAGATTACCAGTCAAGAGCATGTGCCTAGTTCGATCCCCTGCCCTGCTGGGGGCCCGAGCTGGAGGCAACCAATTGATGTGTCTCTCTGCCCTCTCTCCATCCCTTCCACGCTCTCTAAACATGAATAAATAAATTAATTAATAGAAAAAATGTCCCTGGGTGAGGATTAACAAAACACAAACAACCAAACAAACTTTTTTTGGATGATAAATTGAAAGGCAGAAAAAAGCCAAAAGATATATTCTAATAAAAGTTTCCACCAAAAGCAGCCATTTTCACAGTTCTGGAGATTAATAAGATAAGTGGTATTATTGGAGGAGCTCAGGGAAAGTGTCCGCCAATAGAAAATAATCACTGAATGCTCATTTACCGCATGAAGGTTTTCTTACTAAGACCTGAGTCTGGTCCTACCTCTGCCCAGGTTAAGCCCCTCAGCAGTTTCCGTCGGCGGCAAAACCAAGCGCAAGTGTCTTCGCATAGAAGGGCCTCCCGTGTGAGCTCTGCTCTTCCAGCCGAGGCTTCTACGGGCATTGGAATAGTTGTTTTTTTATTTTAATTTTTGCACCCATTTTCCCATTGATTTTTAGGGAGAGTGGAAGAGCGAAGGAAAGACAGAGAGGAACAATGTGAGAGAAACGCTTCCATTGGTTGCCTCCTGCACAGGTCCTGACCAGGGCCCAGGCTGGGGATGAGCCCACAACCAAGGTAGGTGTCCTTGACCGGAATCGAGCCTGGGACCCTTCAGGGTCTACCCACAGAGCAACACCAACCAGGGCAGAATAATTGTCTTTTGATAAACGTGCCATGTTCTCTTCCCTCCAGGGTTTCACACCTGCAGCCTCCTCTGCCCGGAATGTGGCCCTCCCTTCTCCCGGGAACAAATCCCGGCCATTGCTCAGGCAGCTCCTCCATCACGCCTGCGCTGCCTCGGGTTCAGCTCTGATGACACTTGAGCAAAGCCCCTGTGCTCCAGCTGAACTTACCCCCAGAGTGACAGCCCAGACCCTGTGCAAGGACTTTGTAGACACAGAAGTCTAACAGGATTGCAAGAGCCAAGTGACAGAGTGGGGCCTCCTGACCTCTGGCTGGGTCACGTTATCCAGCAGTCTTCATGCCCATTCTTCACTAATCGCCTGGCAGCTTCTCTGTGGCCCCAGAGAGACCCAGGAGAGCATCCAGTCCATGAGCTCCAAACCAGGCGGACCAGGTTATAAAGCCTCAAATATGGAGCAAAAGGAACATGCTAACATCCAGTTACTTCAGGGAGTAAATGTGTCCAAAATTGGAAAATCAGCCACGTGAAATGTATCCTGTGCTGTTTGATCTTCTTCTTTCTTCATTCATTGATGGAGGCTGGGGATGGGGGGAGGGGAGAAAATGGGAATGAATGGGAAACAAGGAAGGAAGCAATAGCCGTGGACCCTCTCCTACCTTGTTTCATTTGACCTTCAAAAGCATCTGGTGGGCCCAGGAAGCCACTGGGTCAATTGAGAGCACCTTCCCTCCATGGATAGAAGATTAACATCTGACACTCCCTTTAGGCTCCTCTCCAGAGCCGGCCTGTTGTCCACCCTGGCCCCCAGCTCCGCCCTCTGCTCCTCCTGGCGCTGAACCCCGTGGGAAATGAATCAGAGTGTGAGTCTGGTGTGTGCTGTTGTTTTGGTTTAATTGGGACTGGCTGTCTCCTGACTGCCTGTAATCTCATTTGATGAATGACGTTAGCTCCTTGTTCCTCGGCTTTGCACACGTGTCACTTATCAGGGGAGATGTCTCCCTCCTTCTCCTTGGAGAGGCGTCTTGGGGTGCATAGAGGGTGCCTGGGCTGTTTGGCGGGGAGCTCTCTGTGGAATTAGCGTGGGATGGACGTTGGCTCTCTGTGGAAAGAAGGGCCTGGCTCCCACACACACTCCATCTCACTCATTCCAATGTGTGCCCAGCCCAGTGCGGGTTACAAGACCAGGAGAACAGCTTTGCCCTCCCAGGATTTCTCCAGCCGGGTCAGGAGAAGGGCCCTCTGACCAGGAACTAGAGCACAGGGCAGACCAGGGGAAGCACATGCAGAGACAGGCGGGCCTTTCACGTGAATCCAGGCTCCGGCTCCAGGCTGGGCGTTGGTATTCTTGGTTTAGAGTCTTAGATAACCAAGCTCAGAGAGATTAAACTCCTTGTCCTGGTTCCCACAACTCTGTGGTTGGCAAACTGGGGCTCAAGAGCCACATGTGGCTCTTTGGCTCCTTGAGTGTGGCTCTTCCACAAAATAGCACGGCCTGGGCAAGTCTATTTTGAAGAAGTGGTATTAGAAGTTTAAGTTAAAAAAATTTGGCTCTCAGAAGAAATTTCAAGTGTTGTACTGTTGATATTTAGCTCTGTTGACTAATGAGTTTTATTTCTAATTTAACTAGAGGCCCGGTGCATAAAATTTGTGCGCTTGGAGTGTGTGTGGGGGGGGTCCCTCAGCCTGGATTGTGAGAGGGTGCAGGCCAGGCTGGTGACCCTACCAATGCATGATCAGGGCTGGGAGGGACATGGGAGGTTGGCCAGCTGGGGAGGGCCTATAGGAGGGCTCCAGAGCATGTCCAGCCCATCTTGCTAAGTCCCAATTGGTTGGACCCCAGCAGCAAGCTAATCTACTGGTCATACCATCTGACCCCTGGTGATCAGTGCACATCATAGCGCAACTGATTGACTGGTCGACTGTCTGCCTCCTGGTGGTCAGTGCATGTCATAGCAAGTGGTTGAGCAGCCTTAGCATAGCATTAGCATATTAGGCTTTGATTGGTTGATTGGCCAACCAGATGACCGGACACTTAGCATATTAGGCTTTTATTATATAGGATTTACTGATCATGGACTGCAGGGAGATGATTTTATTTTAAGTGTGTGGAGATTAAATTGCTTTAAAGAAATCAATGTTTGGGGGAGACGTTAGACATTGAGTGGGGCCTTGAGAATGAGGAAACATTGCAGAGCTCTGAGTAAGCAGGCTGCCATGCTCCATGCTGGCGGTGATCCCAGGGCTGGTGCCTCCAGGGCGGGGGTTGGGGGGTGGCAGTGCTCCGGGCCTTGAAGAGCAGTAGGGGTTTAGGGAGGATGAGGCAAGCTCTCCGTGGAGGAGCTGGCTGTGCTGACTCATCCCACTGGGACACACTGGCCCCCTGGAACGGAATGGAGGAGAGGGACTGGGGAAGGAGGGCTGGAGCCAAGGCTGGCGGCGGGGCACTGACTGAGCCTAATGCCTTCCTGGCTGGTGCTGGCGCCCAGCACCACGCTCACCCGGTCTCACACGCCTGGAGGCACCACGCTCACCCATCTCACCCGCCTGGAAGCACCACACTCACCCCGTCTCACACACCTGGAAGCACCACACTTACCTGGTCTCACATGCCTAGAGGCGGTGAGGCAGGTGTCACCGCGCCCTGCAGGTGGGCACTCAGGGAGGGAGACGCCTGTGGAAGCCCAGGGGAGGCCGAGGCCGTGTGGGGATCGCAGGCTTCGATGTGTGCGTCCGGTGCTGTGTGAACAGCTGTCTCACATCCCGCCCCCCGGGGTCAGCAGACTTATAAACCGTGTGGCCGAGAGTCAGGTCCGAACTCACCAAGTTGGGGAGATTGTGAAGAAAGTCCTGATTGGATCTGGGAGACTGCAGATGTGCATGTGTGTCTGAGTGTGCATGTGTGTGAGTTGGTGTGATTGTGAGTGCATAGGAAAGTATCTTGAGAGATGTATTCATTATTTTTTTAATTTATTTTTTATTTAATTGTAAATACACTTAGAGGGTGTATTTACAATGACGGATAGCGAGAACACTTTTGTGCTTGGTGGAAAGAGCCAAGGACAGTGAAGATTGGCCACGGGAGGGAAGACGCTAAGGAGCCCCGTTCTGATGAAGGTCCCAGGGATGGGGCCCAAAGCCCAAGGGGAGGGGGAGAGAGACACTTCTGTCACAGGGGAAGGAAGGAGGGGACAAATCAATTGGCCACCTATATGTGGGTTTACTCCTGGTCTCCATTTCCCTGGTCTGTTTACCTTGATACTGTAGCTTTATAATGAGTCTTGACATCAAGTAGCGTAGGTCCTCTTTTCCAAGTTGTATTGGCTGTTCTAGGTGCTCTGAACGCTCAGTCCGGTCTTAGAACCAGCCCGACAATTCTGCAGAAACTCCCCAGGGAGTAATAGGACCCTATGGAATCCATACATCAACCCGAAGAGAACTGGCATCTTTTTTTCAACGCTGTCAGCTACAAAAGACCAAAAATATTAACTGGAATTTTCATAAATAATTCAGTGATGCTTAAGGGGACCAGAAGCTCCATGAATGCAATGGCATAAACAATAGAAACACGGAGAAGCAATCCGGTCAGAACCACCACGGCCACGTCTGCCTGCTGCGCTCAAGACGCAGCGAGATCAGCCATCCGCCAAGGACCTGGGCTCCGGCTGCCAATGCCAGTCCGGTGCCTGTGACGGAGGAAGCAGGACACAGGACAGGGAAAAACACGCCCTGTAACAGCTCCATTCCTCCCTGGTCCCCACAAGAGGGTAGGCAGCTGGCTCACTGTGCCATCCCCACACGGAGGCCGCAGTTTCACGCCAGCCCAGAAGGAAGGACTGCCCCTCCCTACGCCTGCAGTGAGACTCAGCACACGAAAGTTTGACCCCTAGTGGACGGAGCCGGCATGACTGACTCAGAGTCATAAACTGAGGAGGACATGAAAGCCAGGAGGGAAGGCGAGCAGTGGCCCTGGGTTGCTTTCTTTGTGCCTCAAACCCAGGGCACCACGTGTGAGCCTGGTTTTCCTACAGTCACTCCAGCACTTCCTCAAGGCCAACACAAACGCGCCCCCTCTGCAGGCTCTTCAGAGGCGCTGCCAAATCAGATCCCCCCAGTTCCTCTGGCAAATGCCAGTGGTCACCCACCCGCCTTCAACCTCCCGCAGAAGCGCTGTGTTCGCCAGTGGGAATGTAGGATGAGGCGGGTCTTCAGGCCCAGTCAATCGCTTGCTGCTTGGCATTCTTCACGTCTGTGTGCCAAGCACTGTGCTGTGCGCGCCACACGCATGAACTCACGTGGTGAGTAATGGAATTGGCCGGAGAGCATGTGGTGAGCTTCTGCTGCACTCTCACGATGCATCAGACCCTGTGCGTGCTGCAAGCTGGCCCTCCCCTCCGGGAAGGCACAGCCCGCAAGGTGAAACCGACACAGCACATGGGGAGCTGCAGTGATCTGTATAAAAGCAGTGACTACATGTACAGAGAGAAGTCTGGGGTTGTAGACAGTACCTAGTCTAGGGAGCAGGGAGAGGGGAGATGCCTGCAAGCCGGACCACCCCGTGTTGCTGGAGATAAAGCTGGACGGACGGTGCAGAGAGGAGTCTGAGGACTCAGGGCAGCACCGAGCGAAGGCGCTTAGCCCTTGACCTGGTAGAAAAGGGGAGTCCACTGACAGATGTAATGCAAGGACTAGGAGGTCTGATGCACGCTTCATGTAGCTCCCAATGGGGGAACTTCCTGGGCCTGTGCTACCAGCGAGAACTGTGCTGTTCAAGCATCAGCCTGGGGACCGCAGTAGGCGTAAGAACTGCTCGGTGGTTTCAGAGAGGAAGGGAGAGGGAGAGAGAGAGAGATAGAAACATTAATGAGAAGGAATCATGGATCAACTACCTCCTGCTCACCCCTACTGGGGATTGAGCCCACAACCTGGGCATGTGCCCTGACTGTTGCGCACATGAATAGCCACCGGCAGTGAGTAGCTGTACCAAGGAAGTCCTCCCTCGTTTGGCCTTCACAACACTTGACCACGTTCTCCTTCCTTATTTGCTTAAAGGCAGTTCTGGTTCACTTCTGGTCAAACACCAAGGAGACCTGTAAACAGCCAAACCTTCTCTCCAGCCTGGTCTTGGCCACGACTGGCTGTGAGCCATGGAGGAAGCCCGGGTCCTCCCCCATAGAGTGGATGGATGGGCATAGCTGATGCTCAAGTCCTGTCTGGGCTCAAGAGTCTATGAAGCAATTGCTGTTCTTTGTCGCATCTTCGTCTCCAGGGCATTGGAGACAGATGTGTGAGTTCCTTTATACATCTCATCCCTCCGTGTCCCCGAGCAGGGCCAGGAGCGTGACTGTGTGTGACAATTAAACCCTGCAGATCCGCAACACGGACACTGCAGACTGAAGCACACAGATGGCGAGCATACAGAATAGTACACAGCACACACACAGCACACTTCTGTACGTGCCAGGATACCCAACTGCCCAGAATGTCCTTCTGCGCCAACAAAGGGGCAAGTCTAATTGTTTTTAACTTAATACTTTTTTTTTTTTAATTCCTTCTTATCCCTGAAAAATGCTCTGATGGAAGCTGTAATTTGGAAATAGGTGAAAACTGCCTAAAGGTGAAACAATTTTAAAATAAATTGTAAACTAAAAATTTAATCTATAATTTGTGAATAATGGTGATTTCTTAAAATGTTCTATTGGAATAGAAAACAAGTGATTGTGGCTTTACACTAACAGTGGCCCAGCTGTCATGGCTCAGTGGTTGAGCATCAACCTATGAACCAGGAGGTCATGGTTCTATTCCTCATCAGGGCACATGCCCAGGTTGTGGGCTTGATCCCTAATAGGGGGTGTGCAGGAGGCAGTCGGTCCATGATTCCTTCTCATCATGCAGGTTTCTATCTCTCTCTCCCTCTCTCTCTCTCTGAAATCAATAAAAATATATTAAAAAAATAAATAAAATAACAGTGTATCTAATTTTTATTACCATCCCTTTTATCACAGGTAGTGAGTCTCGATGTGCTTGGGTGAAGCCTGTGAGAGTGCAAGAACACACTTGAGCCGACGAATGATCCCCCTTTGTCATCCAAGAGCGTGAAGAGAGGGGTGGGCTTCTGCTCTGAGGGGCTCTGCTCCCCCACAGCAACCTACACAGCAGCTCAGCTCATGCTCCGTGTCCTACTATT
The DNA here is from genome assembly GCF_014108245.1 of Pipistrellus kuhlii. NCBI lineage: Eukaryota > Metazoa > Chordata > Mammalia > Chiroptera > Vespertilionidae > Pipistrellus > Pipistrellus kuhlii. The sequence goes on from NW_023425493.1 coordinate 2,099,034, forward strand.
GGCTGGTTTCAGTCCAGCTGATCAGACCTCATCTTCCCGCCCCTCAGTCATTAAAGTGGACAGAACAAAAGATCAACCCCAGCACTGTCCTGGGTCGGGATGGAATGCCTTGGCGATGACCTGGTGCCTGTGTTTGTCTTTAAAGGGGGACCCAATGATCCCATCACCTGCTTTCTTCTGTGTAAAATAAGGCAGGACCACTTCCTTCTCGGAGTTCCAGCCCAGCCTTTAGAGTGGTTTTCCTGAACAGCAGGAAGGCATATGATTATGTGGATAGAAACATGTATGGATAGCAACACACATGCACTCTCCATGAGACCAGAGAGTGAATTCTACATGAGGAGCCCGCGGTGGGAAACCGAGTACTGTGAGCCGGGCACATGCACCCCAGTCCTAGGATCACTGATTGCCGGGCGGGCAGGAGGCCGGGGAAGGGCTGCCCGGTGGAGGGAATGCCTCGTGCAAACATCACAGCGTTGCCTCCAGAGGGCAGTTTTATGACGTGTGGGCAGGATGGCCACACATTCCTTCACTCCAGCACCCACAAAAGGCTTGGCGGGAGGGAACTTGGCGGAGCTGCTGGGCCTGTGGTGTTTATCCCCTCCCATCCTTCACACGGATGTGACGCCTCCCTGTCTCCATTGCAGGCCGGCCGCTGGGGGTGGCCGCTTTCAGGCCCGAGACAGGAGCAGAGCCCAGTGGTTTGCACTTGGCCGGACAGCAGTCTGGAGCTGAAATATGGCCAAGCCCCTAGTGGCCGCCTGGGGCCGGATCCCCGCAGCTCTCCGCGCTCTGGCCGGCGGGCTCTCGCGTGGGTGCCTGCACCCGCGGGACCGGTGATCTGATAGGGCGCACGGTGGGATGATTCAGGTGCTTTCCACATTAATGTGCGTTTTGCTTCTGTTTCATGTGTATTTTATGAAACATGATATATCAGTACCAGTATCAGTAATTACTTTTATGGGGGGAAACAAAACATTTCCATTAATAGGGAAACTTAGAAAAGTCTGCAGATACTGCGGTTGCTGCGTTTATTGACCAGAACGTCAAACCTCGGAGGGAAGGTAGGGGACGATGGGGGTGAAGAGGAGAGAACAACCAAAGGACTGATATGCACACACATAAGCCTAATCAATGGACAGACAACAGGGGGGAGAGGGCATGAATGGGGGTGTCTTTCTTTGCCCTTAAAGAGTCCCTTGGATTCCAGAGTGCAGGGTTTTGGTTCCTTTTTTCATGGTTATTCATCATCTTTGCAAGCCTACCTCTTCTATTTATAGGTATTCTGTCATCTGCCCCAGGGTGGTCTGTTCAGATATTTACTTTGTTAAAAACATAGAGGGAGGTACACTGTATTGAAGGCTAATTGTTTTAAGCGACAGGAGCTTGTAGGGCAAGTGAAGAAGGATAGGGGAATTCAAGATGCAATGCTTCCCCGCTAGTGTGAAGGGCCTTGTGCTGGCTGTGACTTTACAATCAGAGTGAAATGCGGGTGTGAGTGTGGACAGTGTTTGGGTTCATCCTCGGGGTGGAAAAGCCAACAGAGAACAGCAAAGGACCATACACAGCGAAAACCGCCCAAAGCACATGAACAGCCGGTTCTCACTGACAGGAGCTGCTGGGGGGAGTGATACGCGGGCAGCAGAGCCTCCTCTGTGTTTGACGATTACTCCAACAGAGGACTGGTTCAGGGGACTCACTTCTTTTTCTTTTTCTTTTAAATTCCTTTATTGATGATGGTGTTACATATGTGTCCTTATTCCCCCATTAACGCCCAAACCGCCCCCCCCCACACTCATGCCCTCACCCTCTGTTGTCTGTGTCCATTGGTTATGCTTATGCGCATGCATACAAGTCCTTTGGTTATCTCTCCCCTTTATCCCCACCGTCCCCTGCCTTTCCTCTGTGGTTTGAGGTTCTGGTCTGTGTTACTCAGACTCCCTTCTATTTGCCTGCACCGTTAGCCCTCACAGATGCAGGCACGCGTGCGCTCGGTACTGGCTCTGCTCTATGCTGGCACCTTCTCTCCTACGATACCTGCGTGGCCCACCCCTTAAGGCGCCTGCTCCACAGGCTCCGGTGTAGCCTCCTCATTAACCCCTCACCTGCCCCGCCCAGGGCATCCCTCACTGCCCTGCTGCTGTCCTCACGGTGGGACAGGTGCTGTGGATGGACCAGCTGACACGGATAATGTGTGCGGTGTTTTGTCTGGCGGCCCCTGCAGGATGGGGACGCGTTTTCAGGACCTTGCCTGCCTCCCACTGTTCTTTTCTCAGCCAGTAAGTATTTCTAAAAGATTCTTTCTATTTTTCAGTTGATATTCGATGTTATGGTAGTTTCAGGTATACAACACAGTGACTGGACATTTATATACCTTACAAAGTCATCAGCTCAGTAAACCTATCCCCCACCTGACACCACACGTGGTTTTCACAGTATGACTATGTCCCTGTGCTGTACTTCACATCCTGTAACTGTTCTCAACTGGCATGTTGTATTCCTTAATCTCTTCCCCCTTTGCCCCATCTGGCAATCATCAAAATAGTCTGTCTCTCTGAGTTTGTTTCTGTTTTGTTTATCTATTTTGTCTTTAGATTCCACACGTAAGTGAAATCTGTGGTATTGGTCTTTCTCTGACTGACACTTGGTTTAGTGTACTCTCCTCTGGGTCCATCTGTGCTGTCACAGACAGCAACGTTCCATTCTTCTCTGTGGCTGAGTGACGCTCCATGGTGTACGTCCACTCCTCCTTCCAGTGGTCTATCAGTGGCATCAGGCAGCTTCCACATCGTGGCTCTTGTGAATAAGGCTGCAATGAATGTAGGGGCTCATGTGTCTTTTCAAATGAGCGTTTTGAGTTTCTTTGGATAAACAGCCAGCAGTGGGGTTGGCGTGCCAGGTGGTATGCTGTAAGTGCTTCCTTCTTCAGAAATTTATAAGCAGGACCTGTGTCCACGGTCACTGTGTACGCGAATCTGCTGAGACCATAACGTCACTTCATCCCCGAGCAGCTGGGCAGCTGGCGGCTAAGGGGCCGGTGCACAGTCTCGGGCATGACCCCAGGGAGGCCTGCATCCTCGCCTGTTTCTGTGCTGCATGTGTTTTGTCTGTTCCCTGTGTCCCAGCAGCTGGACACAGTTCAGAGTGTGATGAGATAAGCAGTCTGAAGTGTGACACCTGAGCTCCCAGGACACCTGTGCTGGTGTGGCAGGTGAGGGGGAGGTGAAATCAGGAGAGAACCAGAGAGGAGTGTGTGTGTGTGTGTGTGTGTACGCATGTGTCTCTGTGTGCATGTGTGTCTCTGTGTGCATGTGTGTGTGTATGTCTATCTCTGTGTGTGCATGTGTGTCTATCTGTGTGTGTCTCTGTGTGCATGAGTGTGTGTGCCTGTGTGTACGCATGTGTCTCTGTGTGCATCTGTGTGCATGTGTGTGTATGTCTATCTCTGTGTGTGCATGTGTGTGTGCATGTGTGTCTGTGTGTGTGTGTGTGTGTGTGTGAAATATCAGGAAGGAAAGAAGTGCATTTACTGGCTTAGAGCCTGAGGTGTCATCTTTCTGGGTGTAACAAAGAAACAAAGCAGGTTGGCCAGTGAACTTGCCCTCACACATTCAGGATGCACGGAGGTGTTCCTGCCAATAGACATCACTGTCACCTTGAGATCAGGGAGGAGGAGGGAGTGATGGCTTCTTTACTTCAGCCGGGTATTCTAACAAAACAAGTGCGGTTAGGAGCCTACACGGTGGCCTTTGGGCAGAAGGGAGAGAGCACCTGAATCTCCTGACCTCCTCTGTTGGCATGGCAACAGACAAGAGTCCTCAGGCCCGGGCAGAGCCAGATGCTGGCAGCTCAGACAAGTGGCCTTGTTCTTCAGTGACCCTGGGGGGAGTCCACACACAGGGCACAGCTCTGCAGGGCGCTTCCTGGGGACCCAGTCCCCGCCTCCTGTGTCCTAAGCAGAGCTCACCAGCTCCCTCCTGGGCTGCTGTCCCCGAGCCAGTTCCCTGGCATCACTGCTTGTTCCTGTGCTGGAGCTGGCTCCCTGGGTTCCCTTGGACTCACTGCTGTGCTCCTTTGCTGGGGCTGCCGCCACAACGTGCCACAAACAGGAGGAAAGTTCATGTCTTGTGGTTCTGGAGTTGGCAGCTAGAAGGGGACCCTCGTTTAACCACACTGGCCCCTAATCTTGAACACCCCGTCTCCAGAACTGTGAGCTGCATTCCTGTATGTGCAAGCTCCCCAGTTTGTGTGGCTTCGGTACAGCAGCCAGAATGGACTAAGGCGCGTGCTGCCTGCCTACGGGAACTTCCGGTCCACCTCCAGCTAGCACACCTCTCCTGATGTTATCATGGTCATGCCGAGCCGTGAGAGTCCACATCAGGGTCCGAACCTAGGAATGCATGTAGTCTTCTGTCTTGAGAACCCCAGAGGCAGAAATGCCGATCCCTGGATGTGGGGAATGGCCACGCATGTGGTCAGTTTCACGGAGCCAGGATCTGGGTTGGCTGCAGCCCCCTCAGGCCAGTTCCCTCTCTGCAGCAATGGCTACCTCCCCCCCCCCCCCCGCCCCCCCATCTCCCTACCACGGAGCTGCTCAGAGGCCCTGATGGACCAGATTCTGACACTCTGACTCCCACAGCAAGCAGAGGCGGGGAGGTGCGGGGACTCGATGGAAGCCCAGCCATGGACACTGTACCCACTCACCTGCCACATGGTTGGCATGCCCACCTTGAGGATTGCTTTGAGTTGAAGACTGAAGATACAGCAACTGTGCAAACATGCAATTGGGAGGAGTTCTCATTATCAATTGTTATCAGTCACTGATTCCTTAGAACAAAATAGGCTATTATGCTTGCTAATCAGCCAATCCTTCATGGTAGAATACATAAAACACAGAAGGAGGGTCATGAGGTGTGAAACGTGAATAATGGTCCTGCTAATTCTGTAAGGAAATCGGGACAGTGGCATTTAAGCCCGGATCTCAGGGACGGGGAGACGGGTTCATTGTCCATGGAATGGCTGTCCTGGGTGCGAGCAGGAAGCCCCCGGAAGCAGCTTTCAGAGGGCGGGTTTGGGAAGGCCGTGGGCAGCCGAAGGGGAGGGAACCGCTCCCTGGATGGGAGATGCCATAACAGGGGCTCCTGCTGCTGGCTGCTGGAGGGTGGCACCTCCGACACCCAGGCTGCAAGCTGCCAGCGGAGGTTGTGGAGCAACCATTGCTTCCGTGGCTCCCTCCTGGCTGCGCTGGAGCTCCGCGGCTGGACGTGTGGCTCTCATGATGGGCACGTGGTGGCGTGTGGCCTCTGTGCCCAGGGCATGGCCTGTGCCTCAGCAGCCCTCACCTGGAACCCCGCTGTGCTACCCTGCTCTTCCCCCTCTGCCTGTCAAACCCAGTGGTCAGCAAACTCACTATCGACAGAGCCAAATTTCAATAGCACAATGATTGAAATTTCTATTGAGAGCCAAATTTTTAAACTTCAACTTCTTCTAATGCCACTTCTTCAAAATAGACTCACCCAGGCCGTGGTGTTTTGTGGAAGAGCCACACTCAAAGGGCCAAAGAGCTGCCTGTGGCTCATGAGCCACAGTTTGCTGACTACTGGTCCAGCCCATTCATCCTTTCAGACCTAATTTGGACAAAACATACGTCAGCAAAAGCTTTCCTGACCCTCTCCGGGATCCCAGGAGCCTCCTGCCAATCCCTCATTACTTTACGTTTGGCACAGTGAGGCATCTCTCCGTCATTCTGCGCCGTCTTTGCAGGAAAGGGCTCTGCGCCAGTCCTCTCCGCGCCCAGAGCCAGGACAATGAATAAATGATCAGGTGGAGTGGTGGAATGGCTCGCCCAGCGGAACTCCAAAATGTTTTGCAGAATCTCACATCATGACTTGGCGGGACTAAGTCAGGGAAGTGGGTGCAGAGTGGATGTGAAGAACTTGTAGCAACTTTTCCATCGTCCCTGAAATGACTGCAGTTCAACTGAAGACTTGCTCTAAATGCATTTTATGAAGTCATCGGGCACAGACATCTCCTTGTATCAGAGAAGCGGTGAGCGGAAGTGAGTTGTGTGTCTCTCATTGAAGAGGCCAAGAGGCCGGCTGGCCTTCTCCATCCTCCCCATGGGAGGGTGACAAGGAGCTGCAATGTGGGGGGAGGCAGACCTCGGCTGGGACGGAACCGCTGGCGATGGTTGGCCTGTGTCCTAGCAGCTGGTGTTCGCTGAGCTGCCACTCTGTGGGTTCAGCAGAGCCAGGCCAAGCCCGGCGCAGCCCAGCGCAGGGCAACACCTGCTCAGAGGAAGGAGTGCCCTTAGCGTCTCACAAAGCCGCCATGCTGGGAGCTCTGGGCTGCACCACCTACAAGAGGGGGCTTTGCCAAGTTGTACAGAGCTGCTGTGGAGGCGAGGGACGCCCTGTGGGGTGGACCCCGGAGGAGGAGGTCAGTGAGCATGTCAATAGAGCCCTGCGCTTTGGATGTATCACCCATAGATGCAGCGACTGGACAGTTTGGGGCAGTCCAGCCAATGCTCGACAAGGGAATTGTATCATCAGAGTAGTCAGTGATTGCAAAAGAGTACAAACCCCACTGCCAGGGTGAGGAAGAGGGGTTCCCCCACCTTGCTGAAACCCTACGTCCCTGATAAGACACATGACAGGCAGGAAACGAGTCTGGTCACAGTCCGTAAGCTAGCTTTCCCAGAACACTTTAATCTCTCCAGAAAAAAGTGAAATTTCCCAGGGATCTAAGGAATACTGGACAGGTAATTCAGTTAGCTTTTTGCAAACTGATTTTGCTTGCACCTTTTAAACCTTCCCCCCCCCACCAAAAAAAAAAAAATCTTTAACTGGTGCTTCCCCCCTTACCCATAAGTATGGCCCGCTGGCAAGGTGGTTGAACACTTTTTCTACAGTCCTTCGTTTAAGTGTGAGCCCATAGAATGGATGCTTGGGAAACACTGCAACTTAGAGGAAGACCGAGGAGAGTGAGGAGGAGAGAAGGAAGAACTGAGAAGGAGGCCGAGGCTATGGTTCTTCGATCTGCTCCCCAAGGTGATCGCGAATGCCCTGCCTGTCGACGGGTGGAATCCTCGCATGACTGATCCAGGGCTGAGCTCCAATCACTGGAAGCATCCAAGCAGGCCGAGCTCATGCTGCTTGGAGTGGGAAGTTGGAGGCGATGATGGGTGAGGCCTCCCCAGGCCTAGGTCCCCAGGCCACCATGCCACCAAGCCATGGCCAACAGTGCGCCTGTGATGGCCGGGGCCCGAGGCGCCGCTGATTTTGCTGAACGCTGGGAAGAAACCCACAGCCGGACGGTGCGCGCGGCGTGGTGTGGAGGGTGAGGACGAGGCCTGTTTCAGATGGAACCTGCTGCTCCAGAGGCACAGCTATTCTTTGGTTAGAAGCAGGCGTTACCCCCTGGGCTTGCCCGCCCCAGGCTGCCAGCTCGGGAGCTCTGCTGCTGCTGTGCCTTGTTGGAATCCAGGGACCACAAGCTCTGCGTCATGCTGTGCGGCCTGGGAGGAGAGAGCGCCAGGCAGGACATCGGAGAGCACTGGGGCCTTCGCTGCGGTTTGGTTACTGTGGTTGTTACTCGCAGGTGCACAGATCAGGCTCAGAAACTCCTGTAGAAACGTACAAATCACGTGGTCCACCCAAGCCCCCAAGGCTTCCCAGCGGGGAAACTGCTTCTCATGGGCACCTGCCTCTTTGCATCTCAGCCGACGGTCACCGGGGGACGTTCGTGAGCACTGAGCGTGGGTTACTGTACTAGTTTCAAACATACACACGGGGGATTTTGTCTGAAATAATGTCCCCTAGAGAAGTTCTGGGGCTCAGGATGAAGACTTCGAGGATAGGCCCGGGTTCTGAGTCCCGATTCGAGCTGAGACACTCACACTGTGTATGACCCCGGCCGGGTCACGCTGCCGCCAGTGCTTCTGTTTTGCAGGATGGAGATTGCTTTCTCTTTGATGTAACCTGAGAGAGAATCATACTCAATAACCGGCTCACAATTAATATCCAGGGTTGTTTTTCATGTAATGAAACCCTTAACCATCAGTGCGACGTCAGTTCTGAATTGGAGATGAAGCTATTTTTAGAACACGAGATAAGCGATAGCTTTTAAATCCCTAAGAACTCCGGCTTCTGCAGGCAGAGACCTGCACTGAGTCCCGGCAGCTCACTGCGGGGAGCTTGCCTCTGGTATTCGGGACCTTGGTTACCTTAAGTTTGTTTTGCTTAGTTGCTTGCTCAACGTTTGTTTTCATCTCCCCAGGCCTCTGCTTCCTTATTTTACAACGAGAGTGTCAGGTCTGTGACTTTTAACATCCTTTCCGGCTCTAATAGTCTGAATCCAGAGGAGACGGTGCAAACACGGCAGGTGCAGTAGAACGGGTGTCAGCTGCCAGCTGGTCCGTCACCGTGTGATCTCTATGGCCATGAGTTTCGGGCTGGCCCCGGGCTGC